>NW_024870852.1:19727500-20327500 GCF_019054845.1 Dipodomys spectabilis
CCTATATGTGAAGAACCTGGATGACTCCATCACTGATGAGAAGCTGAGGAAAGTGTTCTCTCCCTACGGAGTGATTACCAGTGCCAAGGTGAGGGACCAATCTAGGGAGCAAGTCTTCCCTTCATCCTCTTACTGCCTCTCTGAGAACCCCAGCCTCTTGCCTGGCTTCTGGAGAATTTGTGGCTGAGCTCCCCTTAGGGACTTTGCCTTACGCCCTTGGAGCTTGCAGTACATCTGCAGCCTTGTCTTGGTTGGTAGGGAAGTAGATACAATCCAGTTATAGAACTGGACCCAGGATATACTGTAATGTTGGTTCATTTAATAAGCATTTATTGAGTGCCTACTGTATACCAGCTTGCAGAAATCTATGCATCAATATTTCCATGGACTTTTGCTATCTGGTCTTGGCCAGTAACAAATCCCTTCTGGGCCTCAGTTTCCCCATCAAAATTTGATTGCGTTACTCTTATTTGTCCACAGTGGTTATTCCCAACCCTGAGGCACCTAAGATGAGATAATGGTTTTCTACTCAATAAAATGACCCTGCTAGAGTATTAGCTTTGCAGCTTCATTTGTGTTAGGCTTACTTTTTATTTTTATTTTTGCCAGTCCTGGGGCTTGAACTCAGGGCCTCAGCACTGTCCCTAAGAGTCTTTTGTTCAAGGATAGCACTCTACCACTTGAGCCACAGCACCACTTCTGGCTTGTTCTGTTTATGTGATACTGAGGAATCAAACTCAGCCCAGGCAGACACATCTGCAGATGTGTCTGATAAATGTTCCTGCCTGGGCTGGCTTTGAACCTTGATCCTCAGATCTCAGCTTCCTGAGTAGCTAGGATTATAGGCATGAGCCACCAGAACCTGGCTAACTGTATTGTTTTTGCTACATTACATTTCAACTAATTGAAATACAATCCTACCAGGTATACCTATAATCAGCAACTCTAGAGGCCTCTAAGATAGGGGAGATTGTGTTTTGAGGCCAGCTTGAGCAAAAGTTCAAAAGAACCCCATCTTAACCTCTAAAAACTGAGTCTAGTGGTGTACACCTGTTATTCCAGCTAGGTGGGAAATGTAAATAGGAGGATCGTGATCTAGGCTGGTCCAGGCAAAAAGCAACCCTATTTCAAAACCAGTGAAAGCTAAAAGGGCTAGCAATGTGGCTGAAGTGGTAGAGTAATTGTGTAGCAAGTACAAGGCCCTGAGTTCAAATCCTAGTGCTTCCCCAAACAAAACAAAGAAATATAACATCATAATTCAAAAGTGATAGTATGTGCTTCATTACTAATGCATTGAACTAAAACATATCAAAGTGGCAATTAGCATAAAAATGATATTTAAAGCTAATGATATAACATGGAAATATTTGATTTCTCTTCTTGATAAATACTGCTGCTTCCTTTTTTTCCTCCTTTCCATATTTGTACTAAAAGGGAGTGCTCATGTGAAAATAAAGATGTCAGTTTTGCCCATCTAAGTCCACAGACCCTCAATTCTATCCTTTGTAGTCTGTGGGTCCTCAGCTATAGTGAGCACTGGTTGAGAGTCACTGTGATGGAAAGTTCAAGAGATCTAGTCCTCACAGAACATCACCCTAAAAGAGGTTCAGAATACAATGTGGATCTGATCCTGGATGAGAAAAGAGAACATTAATCCAAAGGGTGACAATTGAATGAAGGCTGGAATCCAGAGAGAGCCATATCCAGTGATGAGGAGCTAGTATTTTAAGAGCATTGTGTCAGGGCTAAGGTACCATCAATGACAGATAATACCCCTAGTTAACATTAGGGGTGGCTGAGTAAAAGCTACACAGCTATTCTTACTGTTTTTGTAACTTTTCTGAGTCCTCTGGCCCTGTGCCTTGCTGAGGCCCTAGCACACTGTGACAAATGCCATTGTAGGCCCTGGTATGTATGAGCCACATGGGTGACCCTGGATGTCAGTCCTGTATCTTTTCTTTCTTTTACTGGGAAGTATGACCCGCAGGCATGTGAAGCTTCTGGTACACAGTAGGCCTCAGTAAGTGTGGGGTGGATGGTTTGTCTGTTAAAAGGCTTCTTGTGGAGGCCTACTGGGTGCTGGGCAGGGGAGGAGGGGAGCATGGCCCAGAAGTTTGCCACCCCCAGCAACCCTTGTCTTGTCTTGCTTTTAGGTGATGACAGAGGGTAGCCACAGCAAGGGGTTTGGCTTTGTGTGTTTTTCCTCTCCAGAAGAGGCGACAAAGGCCGTGACAGAGATGAATGGACGCATCGTGGGCACCAAGCCACTGTATGTGGCACTGGCCCAACGCAAAGAGGAGAGGAAGGCCATCCTGACCAACCAGTACATCCAGCGCCTCTCCACCATACAGGCCCTGGACCGCTCCCTTTTAGGGTCCTTTCAGCAGCCCAGCTACTTTCTGCCCGCTGTGCCCCAGGTGACAGTTTGCCCACAGCTCCTGCCACGACCTTTCCCCCACGACAGCCAGGAAGAGCAGGAAGATAGAGTTTCACAGGCCAATGTAGGCTCTGCTGAACATTCCTAAGGCAGGCCGTTCCAAGCTCTTAACTTTCCTCATCTGGAAATGGTGTCAGTCTTGGTGAGATTCCTGAATGGTATTAAGAAAAAGACTGTAGTTAAATAAGTTTGGGAGATGTGGGATTAAACGAAAGCAGCCAACATTTTTTTTTTAAACCGTATGCACTGTCCATCCTAACATGCTCCTGTCTAGTATGGAGCTCCCAATGAGTGTAGAGCTGGTGGCATTTCCTCAGCTTAGATGCTACTAACAATTCCCCTGGCAATTCATGTTCTAATGAACATGGTTTCTTTAGGAAAGGCCTCCTGTGACTTGGGAGAAGTAGAAAGATAGACCATTGTAGGCCACCCGGCTGGTAATGTTCCCTCCCTTTCTAGCTGTTCCTAAGCTCAGCACATATTGGGGTACAGTGATACTTTTTGTTTCTTTTTATCTAGGTCATTGCGCTAGACCTGCTAAGGACCAAGGGTTGAAAATCTGTCTTTCTCTAAGGGGTTCGAGGCTAATGAGAATTTATGAGATGGGAGGAAGGAGCCTTTCCTGTTGGCTTTATTTATTAATCCTGTTCTTTGGAAGGGCTTGGTAGTTCTTGCTGTGGTCATCCCTGAGTGGATGCAGGGTGCCCCCTGCTCCCCTGCCAACTTCCTCATTCTAGGTCCTCCTCTCCCACGCAGCCTCCAGCCCAGGCGGCATATTATGGCTCTAGCTCCATGACCCCTATCCAGGCTACCCACAGGTGGACGGCCCAGCCACAGAGACCTTCATGTGAGTCACCCAAGCCCCTTCTGCCCTCAGCCCCGAGAGGCAGTAGCACAAGAGTCAAAGCTGGCTTTGCCACTTCCCAGCATTGACCACTTTGCCTCTCTTCCTAATTTGGATTTGAATATCTTGTGAAGCTGCAGGCACTGTGGGGAGCCCACAAGAGATGTGCACTGTGGCCATTATCGGTTGACTCCGGACTGGAAAGTCTTACAAAACAGAGAAAGTAACACTCCTTGGTATTGCAATTCACAATCACTTAAAACTCTTGAGGCCAAGGTGAATGATCAGGGTACTTCGGCGCCTTGGGGCTCTGGGTACACACGAGTTATTTTTGTCATTTGTAGATTTACATCCCTCCCCCCTCCCTCTGGGACCTTTAGGGCAGCATACAACCCTGTTTACCTCTTGTCCCCCACCTTTTCTCCATTTTTATGTCACAAGTTGTCTGCCCTCCAGCTGCCTCAGTGGTCCAGCCACCAGGCACGCTTCAGCGCTCCCGGGCCCAAGTCAGCAGTGCCAGGCGGGCATCTGCCCAGGTTCCACGCCCAGTGCCCCACACCCAGAGAGTGGGTGAGTGTGGGTGGGACCAAAGGAATTGGGATGTGAGGAGGGTGAAGCAAGGTCTGGGTGTCTCCAGGGTTGACCCTAGAGGAAGAGAGTTACAACTGACCTCTACAATGACCTTCCTTGCTCTCTTGGTGAGCTAAACCAGCTTTGGAGGTGGTGTGTGTAGTGTAGCAGTTGGTTTGACCTCTAACTCCTGGGACTTCACTCACTCTGTAACCCTTGCAGACTATTTCTGATTGCCTAATCCTTACAGTGAAAAAAAAAAAAAAAGAATATGTCCAATTGGTTGTGAGGATTAGTGAATTCACTTAGCCTTAGTTAAGTATTGCAACTGTTGTTGACAAGGGGTATGCCCTGCAAGGCAAGCACATCTGTTGTCACCCAGTGGATCTTCACATCTGTGTGCTGGGGATTCTGCATGAGTCAGTCAGTCCTTGGCCTTGGTTGCGATCAGTCCCTGACATTCATGATTATTAATTGTGGTAAAATACACCTAAAATTTACTCTAAGCTATTTTTTGAGGTGCACACAGCTCAATAGCATGCATTCTCTCCCCATCATTCATCTCTAGAACTTGGTCTTTGCAGAACTGAAATTCTGTACCCATTAAGCCAGAACTCCGCACCCCGTAGCCACTAGCAACCACCATTCTACTTTGCATCTGTGACTCTCACTGCAGTAGTTTACTTCATATAGTTGGAATCATACAGAATTTGTCCATCTTTTTTTTTTTTTTTTCTAGTCCTTGGGTTTGAACTTAGGGCCTAGGCCGTGCCCCTGAATTTTATTCAAGGCTAGCACTCTACCACTTGAACCACAGTGCCACTTTCAGCTTTTTCTGTTTATGTAGTCCTGAGGAATCAAACCCAGGGTTTCATGCATGTTAGGCAAGCACTGTACCACTAAGCCATATTCCCAGCCCAGGATTTGTCCTTCTGTGACTGGCTTATTTCACTTAGCACAATGTCCTTAAGATTCATTTATGCTGTAGCACATCAAGTTGAATAATCTGTTGTCTGTATGAACCAATTTTGTTCGTCCATCTGTGGATGGAACAACAACATTTGGGTTGCTTCCTGTAGACTACGGTAAATCCTACAACTTTGAGCCTGGTGTATTTCAGTTCTTGGCTTTCAATTCATTAACCAGAAATGGAATAGATAATGCAGTAGTTCAGTTTGTGTGTATATGTGTGTGTGTGTGCACACACGCATGCGTGCGTGCATGCTGGTAGTTGGATTTGAATTCCTAGTCTGGGCGTTGTCCCTTTACCTTCTTTTCTCAAGGCTGGTACTCTACCACCTGGGCCAAGCTCAGGTTTTAATTTGGAGCGTTTAATCAGAAATAAGGAGAGTCTTATGGACTTTCTTGCTCAGGCTGGCTTTGAACTTTGATTCTCAAGATATCAGCCTCCTGAATTCCAGATGTGATGTTATTTTTTTTTTTTTTCCAGCCAACATTGGAACCCAGACCACAGGCTCTAGCAGAACAGGCTGTTGTACACCAGGCCGGTCTCTCCTGCCATACAAATGTTCCTCAGCTATGCACAATGCCTGTGGGGTAAGGCTACCTGCTTCTTCTGGCTTTTGGGGGATCATGGCTTAGAGCTTTAGCTAAGGTGTTGGTTCTCTGGGCCTTGCTTTTCTCTATTTTCTTGGCTTGTAAAGCTTTGGTTAAGTCAGGAAGAGATCACACTTACAGAAGGAAAAAGAGCCAGTGTCACATTTCAGTTACTAACTTTTTGCTTTGCCTAAGTTATTACCAAAATTAATTTGAACTTCCCTAGTATTTATTGAGCATCAAAGAAAGGTGTTCTAAGAATATGCTGAGTATTAGACGTGATTAATGTTCAAAACAGAACAAAAAAATCCCCACTGGAATAAAATGAAAGGCTACATAGAACCAAAAATTCCCGTTGGAATAAAATGAAAGGTGGTTATATTTTTATCTTCTTGCCCCCCAAAAAGGTCTCAAACTGTCTGCACTGTCATACAGTCTAGTATTTCAATGTACCTAGTTTGAACTGTTTCTTTTCCTTCTTTCCTTCCAGCTGGTTGTGAACACCAGAGATAAGTGGGTAGAGCTGCTCCCGTGTGAGCCACCTACAAGTTAATGGCTTAATGAACCTGTTACACCCCCGTGTATCTGGAAAAAGTGCTTTATTGAGCACAAAATGATGAGCAATACATGGCTTTCATTTGGCAATGCTCATCCAAGGCCTTTATAGGTTCAAAATACACTTAAATTAGTATTCTAACCCATGCTATCCTACTTGATTGACCAGACCTAGATCCCTGCTCCTCCAGAGCCTTCCTTCCTGGAGGCTTTGTTCATCTGACAGCATCATTTGAGGTCTTTTCAATCCATGTAGTTAAAAGAGGTGTCCCTGGCACCCTATGCAGGTCCAGGAGCCTGCTGTGTATGTCCCTGGCCAGGAGCCCCTGACTGCGTCCATGCTGGCTGCAGCGCCCCTGCATGAGCAAAAGCAGATGATTGGTGAGTGGGCTGGCTCTCCTACATGGGGACAAGAGGAGGAGGGCGGGGAGCTGGCTGACTTTCCAGGAGCACCCTGAGGTGAGGACAAGCCAGCTCTGTCTCTTGATGGAGCTGCTGGGTGACTTTCCCCATGTTCCTTCTACTGCATAGGCTACTGTCCTCCTGTCTTTAAATACTGGCTAGACCAATAGTTCCAAGGCTTTTCCCAGCTCTGCTGTTCTGATTCTAACATAGATGGGAGAGGTCAGGGCCAGGAGGAATCTGTGGCCTTGAGTTTCTGCTAGGAAATGGCCTAGAGGTGGGAAATAGTTTGAACTGGGTTTTTAAGTTCCAGTGGTTTCCAGTGGACTCTGAACCCCCACTGGGCATGTTCATCTTCAGTTCAAGTCTGTGATACGTCTTGCCACTAACGGAATGAGCAGGTTTGCCTGCTGGCAGGTTGGCCACTCTGATGGCCATCAGCTCTCCAGAATCTCCACTGCCAGTCTTCATTTATTTCCCCCACCTTAGTTATTAGGTTTGGTCACTTCAACACTAGAGAAAAAAATGGAAATATGCTTAACAAAGGCTTTTGCAATTCTCCACGAATACCTTCCTCATGCATAGACTCTTCCCCTTGAAGAGTTCATTTTAGCAGGCCCTTTGTACATTGCTGAGATGGGTTGACACCAACACTGGGCATGGTTGCTAGAAATACTGATGGTAGAAAGTGAATCTATTCCATGTTTGTCTCTTCATCCCTCCACACAATCTCATGTTCAGTGTTATATCCTGCCTAGAATCTAAGTGTCCAGTGAGAACTGTTTCTTGCAAATGAACAAATGTAGTCTTTTAAACAGCAACTGACATTGTGTTGCAGATCACTTTACACATAATAGCAAATTTGATTCTTCAAACTGCCCTCTGAGAACCCAGATAGGTCCACAGCCCAACTCCAGGTACTACTCCCCAGACATGAGGACGAAACTTAGGTGTGTGCGTTAAGCCATCAACTTGTAGGTTGTTCACGCAGGGGAGCGACTCTACCCCCTCATCTATGATGTTCATAACCAGCTGGCTGGCAAAATCACGGGCATGCTGCTGGAGATCGACAATTCGGAGCTGCTGCTTATGCTGGAGTCTCCAGAGTCCCTCAAGGCCAAGGTCGGTGGAGAATGGGCAGCCTGACAGCTAAGGACAAGAGTGTCTAGGAGATGAGCCAGGCAGTGACACATGCCTGCAATCTCAGCTACTCAGGAGGCTGAGATCTGAGGATCACAGTTTGAAGGCAACTTAGGTAGGGAAGTCCATGAGACTCTTATCTCCAATTAACCACCAAAAAGGCAGAAATGGAGCTGCGGCTTAAGTGGTAGAGCACTAGCCTTAAGCAAAATGAAGCTCAGAGACAATACCCAGTCCCTGAATTCAAGACAAAAAAAAGTGTTTAGGACAATTGAATTTGATCTTGCTGACTTCTCTTTTTATGCCAGTCCTAGGCCCAACTCAGGGCCTGGGTGTACTCTTCTAAAGTTTTCTTTTTGTTTTTTGTTCAAGGCTAGCACGCTATCACTTGAAGCACAGCTCCACTTCTGGTTTTTCGGTAGTTAAAGTGAAAATAAGAGTTTCAGTCTTTCCTGCCTGGGCTGGCCTTGATCCTCAATCCTCAGATCTTAGCCTCTTAAGTAGCTAGGATTACAGGGTGAGCCACCAGTGCCCACCTAATCGTGCTGAACCCCTGAGTAGGAGGGCCTTCATTAAGGGTTTACTAATGCAGTCACTGCACCGGCAAGGTCTGGAATAAGGAGCTGATTTCCCCAGTGTACCTCTATCTTGAGAACATGAAATGGGCCATGGGATCTTGTAAGCAGCAGTGGAAGACTCCACAAATCCTTCATCAAGTTACGATGGGGGGAGGTCACAGCTCTCAAGCTTCTGTGGGGGCAGCTGCACTAAGTTTTTCCCACTTGTGTCTCACAGATTGAAGAGGCGGTGGCAGTCCTGCACACGCACCAGGCCATGGAGCCACTAAAGGCATACACAAACTGAAAACAGGTTGACTGGGAGTGAGGAACTGGGACAGAACAGCTGAATCCAGCAGCTGTAGAGAAATGGCCAAAGGCTGCCTCTCAGAAGCTTATTGCTGGCTTTGAAGTGCCAAGGAGGTGAGGGACACTGAGGCTTATAGACGATACACCGACCTATGACTACAATGGTAGTGAAGGAGCTCTTGTGCCCTCTCCGCTGCCTGGCGTCATGCAGAATGGGTTGGGCTTCCCCTGGGAACTGTCTGGTTCTATTCCGAAGGCCTGGCCTAGACCACTGCTTACCTTCTTACCCGAAGACTGGGTGTCTCCCATACTTTAGAAGTATGTATTCCCCTCCTCTCCTTTTCACTCTCAGAAAATGGAACCCTAACTTCCCTGGCTGCTACAAGTACAGCATTTCCTGATCACAGCTCTAAGGCCCTGAAAATGATAACTTATTTCCTCATTGTTCTGTATCTGTACTTGAGCTTGGGCTATGGAAGGTAGGCTACTTTCCCACTGACCACTTTTTGCTTTGTGTATTAAAAGTGCTGCAAAATCTATCTTACCTCCTAAAAGGCTTTCTTGTGCCACAGGGAGGTGGAGACAGAGCAAAGGCTCTACTTTGTTGGGTTTGAGCTTTGGCTCTAAGGATCAGAACTCCAAAAGCACAGATATATACTGCTGTGTATTCAACAACAGACCTGTAGGAAACTGAGCTGCACTATCATGAAGCAGACAGAGAAAACGAAGTAAAGCTAGAGGTGCTTACATTTGAAGTGTAATGTTTCTGCAGAATTGTACACCCTGTGAAGCAGGTAAACGCCCTAGGAGCAAGCGACTGCTGCCAGGTCCTGGCTGACAGTTGTACAGTATACTTTCTGAAAAACCCTTGTAGAAATGTGTTTGGGTATTTTACTCTAGGTCAAGGGTTCCTTCCCCTATAGGGAATGGGGAAGTATCTCAAGGTTATTTGAGGCTGGACAGTGGCTCAAATATGTAATCTTAGCTGCTTGGGAAGATCGAGGACCATGGTTTGAGATAGGTCAGAGGTTCTCGAGACTCCCAAAACTCAATCAACAGCTGGGTGCAGTGTGCATGCCTGTCCTCCTCAGGGTCACCTGGAAGCACAAGGATTGTAGCCTTGGCTGACCTGGGCTGGAAGACAGGACCTCAAAAACAGCCAAGACAAAAAGACTTGGAGGCATATGGCTTAAGTAGTAGAGCTCTTGCTGAGCAAGCTCCAGTTCTTGAGTTCAATTCCGAATACCACTGGGGAAGGGGGAGGAGAGAAAGATTCTTCAAAGCAGAGCTGAAAGAGGGACAGACCCCAGTTCTTTACCATCCCCATATCTGCAGCCAAAAGATAGCAGTGAAGATCACATTGGTACTGCTGTTAAGTTTACCAGCAACACACCCACCGATTCTCAAGACTGTACCATATTCTGTCTTAAACTTCTCCATTGCTCAGACCAACCTCATGTCCCTTACGCACTCACACCCTTCTCTCCAAATGCCCAGTGTTGGTGTTGGTGGCTCACGCCTGTATTCCTAGCTACTTAGGAGGCCGAGATCTGAGGATTGCAATTCAAAGCCAGCCCAGGCAGGAAAGTCCAATTAACCACCAGAAAAAACCAGAAGTGGTGCTGTGGCTCAAAGAAGTAGAGTGCTAGAATTGAGCAAAAGAGCTCAGGGATTAGTGCTAAGGCTGAGTTCAAGCCCCATGTCCAACAAATAAAAAGACCTGTGACAGCATTCCTTTGATTCAAGTTATCTCAGCAAATGGTCCTACTCCCATCCTATTATTGCAAAAGCCAGGATCTGAGGGTCCTCACCCCACCACCTTACTTTCCACTTTACCCTTTTGTAAGTGTTCCAACTTTTCTCTAAATCTACCAACCACCAACCTAGTCTTGGCTTACTTAACAGACTCTGGCAATAGCCTTCCCTGGCCTCACTGTACTGTCCTCTGGTCTGCCCTCCATCATGAGATCAGGCTTTACAGTGATGTCTCTTAGAGGAAGGACAAAACTTACATGGCCTAAGTGATCCCGAATAAACAGGTGCCCACTGTATAGCACCCTGTCATTCTCATGCTGTGACTTTCTCTTGAGGTTTGAGATAGCCATCAAAGCAATCACATTAGGGCTGGAGGTGTGATTCAAAAGGCAGAATACTTGCCTATCAAGAGCAAGGCCCTGAGTTCAAGCCCTAGTACTGCCAAAAGAAAAAACATCAGTGTTCATAAGTACAAAAGCCTCTTTGGCTGTAAAGGCTGAGGCCTGGCTATATGCACTGGCAAGTCTAGACATGTGCCCTCCAGAGCCAGGGAAGACAACTAAGTCAGTTGTGGTGGGTGTTGCCACTAGACTCAATCAGACAGGAGTCAGCCTGCCTAAGAGGATGCAGGACAGGGGCAGGTCTCAATGAGGAAAGTATCCTTGCCCCATAGGGAGTAGGGGTGGTAGTGTGTGTGTGGGGGGAGGGGCTGGTCTGATTAACATCCTAGAGCTCATGATTATTGGAGATAAGCAAAAGCCTCATCCTTGAGCCTCTGTTGCTGACTTCTCCACAGATGCCACTGTTTAGCACCACTGTGATGATGTTCTACTCTGTAAAGTCATGAAAGTTTTACTTCATTAAAGTCAAAGTAATTTGACTACAACACAGCCCAGAAAAGGGAGGCAGATCCTAAAGCCAGGCTGTTTTGTCAACTCCAGGGTATGTTACTCCTATTCTCCCTCAGCAAATTCTCCAACTCAGATGTTCTGCAGATGCTGTTTATTTATACTGTATCCTTGCTGGAATCAGTTCTAGGTCTGTAAATCATTGGGACCTTTATACTCCATTGTACACTATGATCCTTATCCCCAAGTATGTCCCACAGAGGCAGGCAATACTGTCAGATGCTTCCTTCATGGTGTTCTAGCCAGCTGTGGGTTTACATGTGACATTACCTGATTACTTCTTACTTTCCCACTTGGCTGCGGACATTTCAGTAAATTTGTTCAACAAATGGATAAATGCCCCAAGAATTAACAGCTTTATTATTATCACTACAAAGTTCCAGGTGCAAAGCTCAAGAGGCATAAATGAAAGTAGAACAAACACCTGTAAAAGCTTTTTAATGCAAGAACTTAAACACAGTTCAACAAAACCAGTCCAAATTAACTTCAACGTATTACAAAGAACTAAGAAGCCTGAGGGGCCATGTTTGAGGGGAAAAAGTCAAGTTCCTGCTCAGAATGGAAGGACACTGCCTCAAAGAGGCCTCTCTCTCCATCCCAGGAGGAAGAGCCATCACCACCGAGCTCTTGAAATAGCTTAGGTAACTCCACACAGAAGGCAGCAGCGTAGAGTCAAGGACAGAGACTCCACAGGTCAGGGCTCTGCCTTCCCACAAAGGAGGGCCCGACTAAAGGCACTAGGGCTCAGACACAGTGGACTGTGCCCTTGGGGAGATGGCAGCCCTGGAGAACCAGCTCAACAGGCTGCTGTGGGTATAGGTGGGTCAGGTGTTTTGTTCAGATTAACTGCAGAAAGGCTTTGTCTGGGGAAGTCAGAGGGGCAGCCCACAGGACAAAGCCAATTGTTTGCTGTCTGAGGCAGATGGATGGGAACAGGACTCCAACTTCACATTCAGCTCTAGAAGGTACCTTTCTGCCAAAAATATGTCCTGTGCTTGACTACAATGGGCTTAATTTAAACAAGCAAAGCCTCTCAGAGGGGCTAAGGAGGATATTTTGAAGCTCCCTTGGGGGCATGCTGGGTGTCAGGGGTAGGTAGATGCAGGGGAGGAGGCTCCTGGCTTCTCTGGGATGGTCAGGCAGAGGGTTCCTGCTGCCCATTGGGGGTTTTACTTCAGGCTCTGGTTAACTTCCTGACGTAACTTCTGTGCAGGGCCATTCCTGGGCTCAATCTGTAGGAGGCTGCTGATGTCTGCAAGGCTGGATTTATAGTCCTAATGAAAGAGAAGAGTGTGGGGAAGGGACCTGGAGGAGGTGAGATCTAGCTGGGGTGGGGACAGCTGCAACACAGCAGACGGTTTTCAAACTCCAGCCCTGTATGTGTTGTGAGCTATCTTGGGGCCCAGAATGAGGAACCCAGAAGTAACTGTCTCACCTTCAATGGCACTCTGAAGTGGCAGTACTGGTATAATTATCTACAGCTACTTCAGCATGTTCAGGTTTACCTTGAGTGCCTTGTAGGCTTGAGCCCGTCTATAAAATGCCTTCACATTCTTCCCATCCAGCTTAAGAGCTTCAGAGCAGTCCTTCACGGCTTCTTTGTACTGCTTCAGGACTAGATGGCATAGTGCTCTGGTGGGGAGAGGCCATTACAGAGGTTTAGTCACTCTTCATGGAAAATACTGTAGAATTGGAATAGTGTCTATCTGTACCTGGCATGCACTTCAAATTTTGATTACTGCCAAAACTCTCTTCAAAGAAGTTACACTTTTAGGACATTATGAACAAAGGCTACTTTCCTACAACTAAAGCAAACCTGGGATTTAAAATCAATTCTTTGCCTATGGAAGAAAATAGTAACTTACTGTCTTTAGTTGCTTTAAATATGAATAAATATGAATAAGTAAGATTTTTTAATCTTACGAAATTAGATCTATCCAACATTTCTGTGAGTTTAAAAAATTTTGTGGGTTTTATTTTCCTCCTATATAGAAGTATTTAAGCTGGGTGCCTAGCTACTTAGGAGAGACTGAGATCTGAGGATCAAGATTTCAGGCCAGGCCAGGGTGCTAAGAGGTCATGCCTGTCATTCTATCTATTCAAGAGGCTGAGATCTGAGGATGGCAATTTGAAGCCAGCCCAGGCAGCAAACTCCCTGAGACTTAAGCACACAAGAAAGCTGGAAGTGGAGCTATGGCTCAAGTGGTAAAGCACTATCCTTGAGCAAAAAAGCTCAGGGACAGCATCCAGGCCCTATGTTCAAGCTCCAAGACCAGCACAAAAGAAGGAGAAAGGAAAAAGATCAGAAGTCAGCCCAGGTAGGAATATCCATCCGTATGATTCTTATCTCCAATTAACGACCAAAAAGATTGAAGTGTAGCTATAGCTACACGAGAGCACAAGGCCCTGAGTTCAAGCCCAGTACCAAAAAATAATTAATTTCCAAATGGTCTTTGGCAGGAAAAAGATTTCCCACCTCAGCTCCATTTGCCTATTTATAGCATACAATTATCAACAGACAGGCAGGCCATGGGCAGTCAATTACAAGGATATGTGTCTGTCCCATCACGTACCAAATGATTCTGCTGGGCTTGTATGGCTTTTGGGCCCAATGTTCCTCATCCCAGATGGATCTCAATGAAGCCAGATTCTATTTTTGTCACTATTATTTATTGGATGGGTGAGCTTAGACAAACCTTTTCTAATTTAAAAGTACAACGGGGCCGTTCCTTTTCTAAGACTCAAGTTTTCTCACTTTTAAAACAGGACAAGCTCTACAGAGTATACTTCTGAACATTGCTGTGTGGTGAGCCCTGTAGAGTAGAGATGGCGCCCTGACTCACAGGCCCTCGCAGTCAGTAGTTAGTTATAGCAGTGGCTGGTGAAGTCTTCCTCAGGCCCACCAGCCTAATCCCTCACACCAGATTGCACTCTGTCCCATTTTTCCAGGCCAGACAACAGTTACTATATTCTCTGGTTCTGGAATAATACTCTTAGAAAGGGATCTGCCAGTATTTCTAAGAGGTACATCTTAGAGAAGCAACATGGAGCAGAGTGGAGAGACAAATATTTTAAGGTCGTCTTTGCAAAGCACACTGCTTTCCTACACTGCATGATTATCTGGGGGTACTTAATAAAAATTCTGTGGCGCTAGTAAAACATAGGCTACCCTATAGCCTGAAAAGGGTCCTAAGTGTGTGGTCTGAGCTATAACAGGACAAAATGCTAGGGACTGGAGAACTTATCAATCACAGAAGTCCATGGAACCAAATGTCCAATGTTCTGAAATCCCCCAGGCCAGCAGCTATGTGAAAGGTACCTGTTGCTGTATGTGGCAGATTCCAGGTTACTAAACAAGAGGCTTTCACTGTACTTCTCAATAGCTTTCTTATGGTTGCCCTTCTTTACAAGCTCATTGCCTTCTTCCTTCAGAACTTTGGCTCTCTCCACATCCCCAGCAGAAGGCACTAGACACAAATTCAGAAGAGGAAAAAACCATGGAGCAGCAGTGCTCAAATGAGATCAATGAGATCTCTTTAGCATCATCTCTTCAAAACTGAGCACCAGGCTCTCACCCCCTCCCCACCATTACCCATACTGTTACAAATTATTTTTCTTGGATTAATCAATAAGTTCCCCAACTAATGGCTTTTGGGGAAGTTTTTCATTCAGAAGAGATTGAAGACTTCTGTTACCAGTGTATTTATGCATGCACATGACATATATATGATAAAAGCGACCCAGGTTCTAGTCTTGACACTGCCACTTGGTAATTGATGTATCTCAGGTGACCTATTTAACTTCTTCAGTTTCCTCACCAATGCAGCAGAGCATCTAGTCCACAAGAGGCTATGTCAGAATCAGGCCTGAGAATACATGAGCAAGTATAGAATATCCTGCAGACTTAAAGCAGTAGTACTACTAAACAAGCATCAAGTAAAGAAAAAGCTATAGTGTCTGGATTTCAGAAGAGCATATGAGGGTCTGCTTGTTCTGAGCTTGTGAGTACCCTCCTTTTTCTGTCACATGCAGCTCAATCGCAGCTTTTCAAGGGAGAAAGAATAAGGTAAATAAGCTGCTCACGTTGGTGTAAAAAGGCCATTCACTGCTTGGCTCCAATTAATTCCTCAGCCTTGATTTTATGTCACCTGCTTTTTAATCTTTAAAAACTACTTTTTAAAATACTGAATATTCACAACAAAGGTATTACTATAGGAAATAAACCAACACCTGAACCTGGTCCTATGGACCCTCCTCCAACTTAACCCACTTCTACAAGCAAATATAAGCCCCCCAATGCTGGGCTTTTCTACTGACATTCCCTGATTTAAAATATAGTTTAACTATATATAGTAATATCAATAAACAATGTTTATATACTATTTTTGAGTTTAATATAGAGGAATAATAATCCTTCATATTCTTTTATGATTTGGTTTTCCTTTCCCCCACTCAACGTGCTCCTGAGATTCATGTGGGTTGATGCATTTTCACAGTGGCAATACCACAATGGATTTGTTCATTGTCTCACTTGTAGAGATTTGGGTTATTTCTGGTTTTGTTTTTGCTGTTACAAACATGTTGCTATGAATGCTCCTGTACATGTCTTAGATACGCACTTCTAGAGTTTCTTTAGAAGTGACTCTGAGCACTGGATGCAATACAGCCTCAGCTTCACTCAGGCTCTGGAACACACCACTCACTGTAATAACACTTATTTCCACTATTTACCCGTGCACTTTCCTTCTCCAGCTCCTTCCACTGTCTATGACAAGAATTCTATTCCCTTCTCACCTGTGACCTCATCCTTCAAGGTTCAGTTCCAGCTATCACTTCATAGCCAGCTTTCCCTAACCTCAGGCTATATATATGTAAGCTAGGCTTTCTTTCTTTTTTTTTCTTTCTTTCCTTTCTCTCTGTCTCTCTCTTTCTTTTTGTTGGTTGTGGGGCCTTAACTCTGGGCCTGGGCACTATCCCTCAGCTCTTCAGCTCAAGGCTAGTAGTGCTCTACCACTTGAACCAGAGTGCCACTTCTGGTGTTTTCTGCTTATGTGGTGCTGAGGAATTGAACCCAGGGCCTCATGCATGCAAGGCAAGCACTCTACCACTGAGCCACCTTCCCAGCCCAGCATTAAGTTTCTTGTTTGAAGACTCTACAGCATTCATTCTTCTTCCTTGTACTTTAAAATAGTTTCCTTGTTTCAGTTCCTTGTCTGATCAGTAGTTCCCTAAAGCTCAAGACTGCCTTCTCCCATGTCACAGTGCTTAGCATAGGATGTGAGACACAAATGTCTTAGTGACTCCAAAGGAATAAAGTAAATGGCAGCTGTCCTGAGGCTATCTAGTTGATTGACACCCCAAATTTCATCCTAAGGAAGAGTGGAGAATTTACCAGGCTCCCACAAGCCAGAGTGAATACTACCTAAATGTAACCCTGATCCTTACACTTCCCTGACCTCACTAGTTCTCTTAGAACATCTAAGAGCTAGTCTCCTATTTGTGGCCTCTAAGGTCTGGTCTGATCTCTCTTTTTTTTTGGGTCTGGTCGTGGGGCCTGAACTCTGGGCCTGGGCACTGTCCCTCAGCTCTTCAGCTCAAGGCTAGCGCTCTACCACTTGAGCCACAGTGCCACTTCCAGCTTTTTTCTTTTTTGCTTATGTGGTGCTGGGGAATCGAACCCAGGGCCTCAGGCATGCAAGGCAAGCGCTCTACCACTGAGCCACCTTCCCAGCCCCTCTTTTCTCTTTCTAATCTTTCTCCAAGGATGCCACCCACAGCACGAGTTCCTGAGGAAGCATCTCCCTCTACTATTGGAGGTATACAGAGGGTCTAAGCCTAAGATAGTCATAAAAATCTCATTTCCTGAGCAAACCAGAAGAAACCAAGAATAATTTTTTGTTTTTTGTCAGTTGTGGGGCTTGAACTCTGGGCCTGGTCTCTGTCCCTGAGCTCTTCAGCTCTACCACTTGAGCCACAGTGCTACTTCTGGTGTTCTGGTGGTTAATTGGAGCTAAGAGTCTCGTGGACTTTCCTGCCTGGGCTGGCTTTAAACAGCGATCCTCAAATCCCAGCCTCCTGAGTAGCTATGATGACAGGTGTGAGCCACCAGCACCTGGCCTGAGAAAATTTTAAGTGAAGCATTTTGGGAAAAATAACTTCTCTTTCACTATTTAACTATTTATTTATTTATCTATTGGTCATGGGACTTGACCTCTGGGCCTAGGTGCTGTCCCTCAGCTCAAGGCAAGCACTCCACCACTTGAGCCCACTGTGCCATTTTCAGTTTTCTAGTGGTTAACTGTAGATAAGAGTCTCACAGACTTTCCTGCCCGGGCTGGCTTTGAACCATGACACTCAGATCTCAGCCTCCTGAGTAGCTAGGATTATAGGAATGAGTGATTGGTGCCCGGCCTGAACTATGTAATTTTAATTTTTGGGGTAATGGGGTAGGACAGAGATGGTTCTTGCCTTAGGTCATGAGGCATGGAATAAGGCTGAAGGCCAGGAAATTCTGAAAGGAAAGTTGACATATAACCAAGAAAAGAGTGGAGAAAAGAATCTGATTATGAGCTGGACACCAATGGCTCATATCTGTAATCCTAGGTACTCAGGAAGCTGAGATCTGAGGATTGCAGTTCAAAGCAAGCCCAGACAGCAACATCCCCATTAGACTCTGATCTTCAATTAACTCCTCAAAAACTGAAGTGGAGCTGTGTCTCAAAGTGGTAGTGCCAAAGAACTCAAGGACAGCACCCAGCCCCTGAGTTCAAGTCCCATAAACAACCAAAAAAAGGAAAGAACCTATTATGTAATGAACTGCTGGGGCAAACATCACCTGAACTCTCTCTGGACTTTCATTTATGTGAGTCAATACATTCCCTGTATTATTTTACCATGTTGAGTTTTCTGTTCTTACAACCAAAATTATGCTAAGTGACATATCCCAAATACCACGAGAGGAATGGGAACAGATACTGTACACTTATGTGCAAGTTCTGCATGCCTTATATTATTTAATCCTCATAGCTACAAAGTAGGTTTGCTCTTTGCTTCACTGTACAGCTGAGGAAATAACCTCTAAGTAGAGACCTTTTCTTTTTTTTTTTTTTAAAGCTTTATAACTTGGCTAAACAAGATCAATTTGTATAGAAACACTCTAGGCAGGGAGTCACAGCTTACCTCTGCTCTTTGTAGTTGTGGTTTCTTTGGATTTGCTTTTAACTGTCTCTCTGTGGTTCTCTGAAGGCATGGCATTCCACCTTTTCTGGGCTGAGACAGGCACAACAGGGACAGAGGGCAGCTTTAAGCGCCACTCAGGTCCAAGTGAGTCCATGAGAGCTCTGGTCATTCTGGAAGGGAAGGCAGGAAGTTTCCAGCAAGGTCAAGAAGACTATTACTCCTTTTACATACCTCAGGGAAGATAGGCCCTTTCACAAGAGCTAGAATTACCTCCCCTAGTCTAACCTTCTGCTTATATTCTCTTAACATGGCTGTAACAGAGGAACAAGACAGAGCCTGCCACCACACATATTACTTCTCAGATCACCTACCGCAACACTCCTTCCCTTAGGACTGGTCACAGTATGTGGTGATCTGTGTTGCCTGTTAGGATACTTAACTTTGCCCTTCCCAAATTACATATTCCCTAAGAATGTTCTGTTTTATACTTTTCTTAATCTAAGAGTCAGGTAAACACTTAACATTTCTTGAGTGCTCTGAGACTTAAAAAAAAAAGAAGTGTGAATCTAAGGGGGAGGGGGGAATGTGACTCCTTAAACACCTATTAAAGACAATAGATTCTCCTTGCAAACTTTGCCCACATGGTAGGTTTCTAAATCCAGTCAAAGGAAGGCCATTCAGAAGACAACCAAAGCAGTGGGCCGATCAAGGATAGAGAACTTCCATGGAGAAGACCTGCAGTGAACTGGGCTCACCTATTGATGCCTTCCAGGGCTGACATCACACTATTATCAATCTGTAATACAGTCTTGTAGTCGACATAGGCCTGGGGGTATTTCTCCAGGGCCTCATAGGCAGATGCCCGCCGCAGTAAGGGTTTCATGCTGAAGGGAACCAAGGCCAGTGCTCTAGAATAGAAAGCAAACTATCATATTCTTGCTGGAACCCTAGGGCTGTTCCAGTTTCTTCTAGGTGGGGTCACTTCATGTACTAGAGGTAATTTCTGCAGAAAGCCAATCTCTCTAAAACAGGAACTTTTCAACTTGGATTGAAGTGAGGAGGTAAAGGAGGGCAGAGAATCATCAATGAAAAATTTGCATACATATACATAGCTTCACTCCCCTAAAAAGAATAAGAACCCCATGGCTTTCAAGCTAGTAGGTATTTCTAGATCAAAGTCCTGTATGAGAGACAAACAGGCTTTGGAGTCAGCTGAGGTTCTGTTGGGATGCTATCTGTACTATCCTAGCAATGGTACCCTAGGAAATTCAGTAACTCAGTTCTGCCTGGAAAGGTGGGTAAACTTAACCCATAGGATGGTCATGAGCACTTAAGGAAACCTAGTATAGGTTCTACCAGCATGCTCACCCCCTACTCCTCTCCCATCTACCAGCAGGGCACACATGTAAGGCACAGGACAGGAGGGGATAGTTTAGAGGTGAGCCTGCTGAAGAAACTTTTCAGTGTCCTCTATCATTGGTCATTAATGGATACCCATTTTCTTTCTCTGATAATCTACTCTCAATTCTTCCTTGTTTCCTCCCCTCCCTTTTCCTCATATCCATTCCAGAAAAAAAAAAAAAATTCAGCAAGCCTGTCATTGATCTGCAACTCTACCTTACCACAAGTTCCAAGACTCATGAAGGCTTTAAGGCCTACCTCTAACTTCCCACCCAACTCCTTTTCAACAGCAGCAGAGCTAAAACTCCAAAGACACAAGTCAAAGGCACAAGGACTAAGAAAGCCTGTCTTTCTCAGAGGCCTGATGATACTTCCTAATGTCTACCACCAATACAACTGGTAAGATCCTTCCAAGGAAGAAATAAACTAGATGAACCCAGATCCTCAGGAACCCAAAAGTCGCCCTGGGTCACTTACGAAGTACAGTCTTTGATGCAATCTGTGCAGTTCCCATCTTTCAAGTGGCATGCTGCACGGTTGGAGTAGAGAACACTTTCCTCTTCAGGGTCTGCAGAACCTGCCCAGGTGGAGGCAGGAAGAGATCATCATCACTTTGGGAAATGGATGTCAGGGGACAATGGATACATTTTACACCTGAAGCTCTTTAGGCTCCGTGGAAAGGCAGCAGAGATGACTTTAGCTTGATCAGGCTTGTTCACTAGCTGGCATGTTTGTCATTCTTACATGCACTGACTGGGTCTGGGCAATGACTGGCCATTTTGCCATTAAAGGGAAAGCATCTTCTCAATTATTCACTTCAGCATTGAACTGGCCCATGGCAAAAAAATAAAACACAAACAGCTAGCTCCTGCCTCACTCTGCCAGTTAGTAACTGAGCTGGGTCTGATAAGACGATGGAGAACTCAAAGGAATCCCAGCTATCCAAAAGGTAGGCGAGCTATTCATTATTTCTCTAAAGAAAATCCTATTCTGGGCTGGGAAGGTGGCTCAGTGGTAGAGCACTTGCCTTGCATGCATGAGGCCCTGGGTTCGATTCCTCAGCACCACATAAGCAAAAAGAAAAAAGCCGGAAGTGGCGCTGTGGCTCAAGTGGTAGAGCGCTAGCCTTGAGCTGAGGGACAGCGGCCAGGCCCAGAGTTCAGGCCCCACAACTGGACCAAAAAAAAAAAAAAAAAAGAAAATCCTATTCTTAGTCAACTGTCTCTTCATTGTGGCCGTGATTTTCAATTTTAAAGATAATGGGTAGGACCAAGAGCACAGCTTAAGACACAGTAATAGGCACTCTGGTAACTGAGGCTCTGAATTCAAACCCCAAGTACTGCCTCCCCCACATATATATCTCAATCTCTTCTTACTGACTAGTATGGGCCACAAATAAAAACAGTATGCTCATTTAAAACATGAAAAAACAAAAGAAAATAAAAAGAAACAAAAACTAAGTGAGGCCCAGTAACTCTACTCCTAGATATATATCCCAAAGACCTGAAAACATGCTCTTTTTGAAAAATTTGAAACACATGGAATGCTATATGATATTTAGTACTTATTATTATATTTAGCATATTGATGGTTGTTTTCTATCTTTTTTGTTGCTGTTGTTGTTGGTCGTGGGGCTTTAACTCTGGGCCTGGGCACTGTCCCTCGGCTCTTCAGTTCAAGGCTAGCGCTCTACCACTTGAGCCACAGCACCACTTCTGGTTTTCTGGTGGTTTATTGGAGATGTGTCTCATGGACTTCCTTGCCTGGGCTGGCTTTCAATGGAGATCCTCAGATCTCAGCCTCCTGAGTAGCTAGGATTATACGTATGAGCCACCGGTACCCAGCTTTGTTTTCAATCTTAAATTTACTTTTTTTTTTTTGAGAGAGGATCTTGATATATATTATAGCCCAAATTAGCTTAAACTAGTGATCTTTTTGCTCAGTCTGCTGAGTGAGTGCTGGAATTACAGGTATATGGAACTATGCCTGCCTTCCTTTTTACTTTTGATATGCCTAAAGTCCTAATCATTCTCATCCTTACCCCTTGTGCTCCCTTTTCAGGGGCCAGTACAATCCTGAAACTGCTATATAAATTTTCAAGCACTACTTCTTTTTTAGGGAGTTGTTCTTGGGGCTTAGACCTTGTACTTGCTAGGCTGGTACCCCACTACTTGAGTTTCACTACTTTTTTCCGGCTATTTTAGAGATGGAGTTTTGCAAACTTTTCTGTCTAGGCTGGCCTGGAACTGCTATCTCCCTCCAGGTCTCAGTCTCCTGAGTAGCTAGGATTACAGATATGAGCCTATGGCACCTGGCTATTTTTTTTGTTTTTGTGTCTGGTCGTGGGGCCTGAACTCTGGGCCTGGGCGCTGTCCCTCAGCTCTTCAGCTCAAGGCTAGCGCTCTACCACTTGAGCCACAGTGCCACTTCTGGCTTTTTTCTTTTTTGCTTATGTGGTGCTGAGGATATTTTTTTTATTATACATGTAGTCACAGGTAAGAGACAGTATCATTTATGTCTACTACAGCATTTCCTAAGTAGCATCATATTTCTTATCCTTTAGTAACTTGCTTTTTTTTCACCAAGCATCATGATACCATGCTGATATTTGATATCTTTCATTCAACAACAACAATAGCATTTGTGATTAAAATAGCCTTATTCTTATCTTGCTGTGGGCCCTGAGCCAGAAAGTACGGAGATAAAACTCAGCCCTGTCCTTAAGAAGCAAGTACAGTCTGTAATGCATCCCAAGTCACTAGAGCATGTCTGTTCAGAAATAGCAATGGCATGTGAAAACGCCAGGAGAACCTACATTCAGCCAGTGTGAGCAAGTCACTTGATCATGTGGATGCACCTACCACATGAAAGTATCACTTCACAGACTTGTGGAGAAAGTTCCTTGCATTAGGTTGCTCCCTGTGTCCCTTCCAAGAGCAAGAAAACTGATCAGCGCAATCAAGAAATTTGTCCACAGATTACCACAAAATCAGTAGTTGGATCAGAAACAAATTGTGGTCCCTGATAAATTTAAACATAGGACCAGTTTTTCTAGGGAATAAACTTACACAAAAGCACAGCTTTTCTAGACCAGCTGGGTGGCAAGGAAGAAAAATGCACAGGCATCAACACCTCAGATTTCTGAGCCATTTCAAATGATGCTAGTTTGAGCAGGTAAGCCAAAAGAGGTTTCCAGGGGAGAAAAGGGGGGTGGTGGTGGTGGAAGAGTAGATTATCACTGTAAACACTTTACAAATAAAAAGGTTTTAATTTAGAGACTTGAGGAAGTCTAAATGATTAAAGAAAAATTGGCCTTAGCAATCAGACAGATCCATACACAAATCCAAATCCTGCCTTGGACATCTTCACTGTCTTAGGGTAGGCAATTTAATTCTTCTAGATTTCTCATTTCTAAGTGTCTTATCAGTAAGGTTATAATATAGATATAGGTAATGTCTATATAATAGAGCATTCAACAAATGCTAACCAAGAAAGTAAGAGGAGGAAGGCAAAAGGAAATAGTTACTAAACTGAAAATGTCAAATTAAATGCTTTATCCAATGGAGGCTCTTTGATAAAATATTCTGGAGAGAAGGCCTTGGGCCAAGGCTTCTCATTGAGTGACCTGAAGGCTAGGGGAATGGTTTAAAACTGTCCTATCCCTTCCATCAAGGAATAAGATCCACATTCCTTACTAGGGCTTAACACACCTACAAGACTGCTTCGCTCATGCAGAAAAGCCAGTACTGTGCTTGAAGTCTTGAGCACACTGTTTATTCTGAGGGTATCTGTGTGTGCCAGTACTGAACTCTGAAGCTTTCTGCTTCAAGGCTGACACTGTACCAAGTGAGCCACACCTCTTCTGGGCTTTTTGCTAGAGATTAGCTCCAATTAATTAGGAGTCTCTCAGATTTGTCTGTCCAGGCAGTTCAAACGATGATTCTCAGATTATAGACTCTTGAGTTGCAAAGATTGAAGGCTTGAGCTACTTGTGCCCAGCTCTGAAGGCCTATGTAATGGCTGTTTCCTCCATATGGAGAGCCCAGCCTTTGTGCACTGGAATTCCATCATTCAGCCATCTCCTGGAATATCCCTTCTTTGAAGTTGCCTTGGACTTTTCACCGTAAAGGGGTGCCACAGAGAACTGAATCATCTCACGGCATTACATTGTTTTTTTGGTAGGTCATGGGGGTTGAACTCAGGGTCTGGGCTTTTTTTGCTCAAGGCCTCAGCCCCACTTCCGGTTTTCAGGCGGTTAATTGGAGTCGCATGGCCATTTCTGCCTGAGCAGGCTACGAAACCACAATTTTTAGATCCAAACCTCCTGAGTAGCCACGATTACAGGCGTGACCACCAGCCCCCGGCTGGTATCGATCTCTTTTTGATAGATTTTAATGATCCCAGGTGTCTTTATGTACTTACTAGCTTAAGGACCAGCCCTTCCCTCCCTCCCCAAATCCCGCAGAAAGTTCACTAGGGAATGGGTATACAATAGGGATACAACAGGTGCTCAACAGACATTTAATTAAAAAAAAAACAAAAACAGTTGTGGGGAAGGAGGATTCAGCTCAGGGATGATGGGAAAGAGGCCTGAGTAACTTGAGGATGGGAATCCAGAAGGCAGTTAAAAAACAAAACAAAAAGACAGCACGCGGAAAATAAAAAGGGGGCCGAGGAAGTTTCTCGTAGGATGCCCGGCTCCGGCGGGGGCGGAGAGCCGGGCGGGAAGGGCTGGCGGGGATGGCCGGCCACGGGGGAGGGAAGCTCCTGGAAGCCAGGCAGCGGAGGGGCCGGGGGAAGGCCGTGTGGGGGAGACCGGGGGAGAAATGGGGGGCAGGTTCGTACCTCGCGCCTGCAGCAGCTGCAGCGCGCGGCCGTAGAGCGCGGAGGCCTCGGCGTACTGGCCGTTGCGGAAGCTCTGGTTGCCGGCAGCACGGAGCTCCTCCACAGAGTCCGGGAGTTTCGGGGC
Source organism: Dipodomys spectabilis (assembly GCF_019054845.1). Lineage (NCBI taxonomy): Eukaryota > Metazoa > Chordata > Mammalia > Rodentia > Heteromyidae > Dipodomys > Dipodomys spectabilis. The sequence goes on from NW_024870852.1 coordinate 19,752,084, forward strand.
CATCCCGGGGCCGGAGGGCCAACGAGGGGAGCGACTCCGGACCCGGCGGAGCGGCGGGGAAAGAGAGTCCCGGAGCAAACCGCGTCCGGGCGGAAGCACTGACTGCGAGCCCTTGGGTCCCGCCCCTTCTGCGGCAGCGAGGGGGCGGGGCCTCCGCGCACCCGAGGCTCGGACGGCCCGGCCCTCTGCTCATGCTCAGTCTGCACCTCGGCGGCCCAGTAGTGGTTGCTGTGTGCTTGATGCTGGGCGGGGCGCTTGGGTGTCTAGGAGCAGCTGGGAGGGTGCTGTGGAAAGGGAGGAAGGACCTTGCTTTCCATCTCTAGGAGGGGGCCCAACACGCCATTAACTACCGGCCCAGTGAAGACCCTACTTTCATGTAAAGAAAATGAAACTTCCTGGGATGGTGGTACACGCTTGTAATTCCAGCCGTCTGGAGGCTGAGGCAGGAGGATGGAGTTTGAGGCCTGCCTGAAAGATGTAGCAAGACTACATCCCAACACATCAAGCCCCCAAGGAAACACTAGTAATGCCACGGAAAGTGGCCACGTGGGGACTACTTTAGAGGGGTGACAAGGAAGGCTACTCTTGAGGGTAATAATGGGTCTGAAACCTGAGAAGATTTAGAGAACACTCCAAATAAAGAAATGGCAAGTGCAAAGTCTTGAGGCTTTCTGGCAGCTGGTATACTGAGTTGGTAAATGACTGCACAGATAGGTTGATGGATGAGTTTCCATTAAGGGTGACTTTAGTTTATTCTCATCTGATTTCCCTTTGACTGATTTCTTTTTAAAGTTCCAGTTTCTTTTTAAACTTCATTTTACTACTTAACACTAAGTTCTTTCTCTGGCTTCTAGTTTGACTTATGTTATCCTCTTCTGGAATTCCCTTCGGAATATTTTTCTCCTAATCCTGAATCAATTTATAGTATTAGTTTCAAAACATCAGCTCTAAAAGCCTTTCTTGATCTTACGCCCCTCCTCAGCTACTGGTTTGCAGATTGATCCTCAGTTTATCAGTTATCATTGGGCTTGTTAGTTTACAGGTGGAAGCAGAGGTGGGTCCTCCTTGTCTTTGTCTCTCCAGGAGTTTACCATCTGGCATGAGTGTGTCCCTCAAAAGCTGTATGTAGCTCACATCTGTAATCCTAGTTACTTAGAAGGCTGAGATCTGAGGGTATAAATTTGAAGACAGCCCAGCCAGGGAAGTTTGTGATATTCTTTATCTCCAATTAACCTTCAAAAAGCTGGAGCTTTGGTTCAATTGATGGAGCATTAGCCTTGAATCAGAAAAGCCAAGTGAGACCATGAGATACCAAGTTTAAGACCTGGTACAGACAGGCAAAAAGCCTAATTTGCAAGCCTTCCTTCCCCTCAAGGTGATGGCTTTAGGAAGTGGGGAGTTTTGAGAGGTAATTCAGAGGCAGAGCCCTCATGGAGGGCTAGGATCATAGCTTCCATGTCCTCATGAAAGAGGCATACTATGGGGTATGCCAACCAGATGTTGAGGCTTCTAAGATGTTGGGACACAGCAAGAAAGTGTTGTCTATGAACCAGAAAGGAGGCCCTCAGCAGAGACTGCAGGTGCCTCCATCTTGTTTCCAGCTTCTAGACCTGTAAGAATTCTGTGTCCATGTTATACTTTTAAGCTATTTAAACAAATAGCACAAAGAAAACCTGAGTTGAGAAAACTTCAGAAGTATAAATTGACCAATCATGATGCTAGTTATATGTCTTGTTTTTCAGCCTAATGGTTTAAGCCAATGTATGTATTGGTTGAGCCTGGTTCAATCAATGACATGTTAAGACTTGGGATTCTGATCTTAACATACCTTTACTTGCCAGTGTTTTCTCAACTAAGGAAGACATTAACACTGGACAGACCTTTTTAAGGAGAGATGGAAAAGGTATAGTGAGTTGGGGGTATGGCACAAAGGTAGAGAACTTGCCTAGCATGGACAATGCTCTTGGACGCAAAACCAAACCCAAACTGCAAAAAGAAAAACCAAACCAAACCTGTAGTTAGCAGCTGGTATTCTGAACTAGGGCAGGGCTGGCTGCCTGTCACCCCAGTACTGGGTGGGCTGAGGCCCGAAGGTCTCAAGTGAGAGCAAAGAAAAAGAACAGTTCTTTTTAAGTCGGAGCCTCAGTACTTCCACCAGAGGCGGAGACAGGGACCAGGCTGCGGCTTCCCGACAAAACCGGGCCTCCCTCCCGAACTTCCTGGTTCCGGCTTCGCGCACGCCGCGGCCCCACGAGACTCACACCAGCTCCACGTGACGGAGACCGCGGCTCCGCCCACTCGCGCGCTCACGCCGCTTCCGGTAGGGGCGGAAAGCGGAAGTGTGGGAGGGTCTGCGGGGCGGGGCTGGCTCCGGGAGGTCCGAAGCAGGATGGAGCAGTGAGCTGAGTTTGGTGGCTGCCGGCAGCGCCATGGAGACGGTGCAGCTGAGGAACCCGCCGCGCCGGTGAGGGGAAGGGCAGCGGGGCGGGGGAAGACTGGGGAGGAACTGGATGAGGTGTGGGGGGGACACTTGTGTGGGCGCCCCCCGGGAGGGAAGGGACCCGCGAGGCGAGGCGAGGCGACCTGGCTGGCGGGGCACCTGCTGGTCAAAGGGGCCGTCCGGCGGCCAGGGGGCGGGCTGCGGGAGCTCCGGCGGCGAGGGGAGAACGCGGGAGGACTCCGCTCGGGAACGAGTGGACCAGTTAGGGAGAGCGCCTGCCGGGGCCCCTGGAGGAAGGCTGTCCCCAGAAGAGACCCACGAAGGCGGTGGGGTGTGCGGAGTCCGGAGGAGGACCTGGGCGGGTCGGTCTCTGGGGATGGACGAGAACTCGCAGAGGGCAAGACTTTCCTGAAGTAATCTTCAAGTCCCACCTCAGGGTGCAGCGGGCGGGGGGGAGGGGGGAGATCTGTTGCACCCATAGCTTTGCCTCGGAGGCTGAAGTCGTGCGAGGACTGGTGGAGAGTCCGGACCAGCTGCGAGGTTTGGTGAGGACGGCGTTAGGAGGATGTACTTGGTGGTACTCAAGGGTGACGGTAACGTCTTCCATCCTGATTTTCTTTACAGCCCCAGCCCCCCCCCCCCTTTCAGAGACCCACATTGTGAGGTATATAAAGAAATAAGATACTTTCAGGATGAGCCAGGAGGTCCAGAAGATTCTAGAGATAAATGGATCCCGCCAAGCCACTCCATGCCTCTGTCGTTGTGCGACTACCAGTTACTCCATGCCCCCTTTCAAGCTTCTGTTGATCTGTGGCTATCAGCTTCAGATCCTAGTGGTACCTGGAATAGCTTTAGGTCAAGTGCAAGAAGGCTGATCCTAAAATGTCTGAACTCCTGATCGGTTGCACTTGTGCCACTGAGTTCCCCTGTGGGCATCAAGGGTCTGAGGAGACCTGCCACATCTGGAGAAAAGCAGGGATAAGACTCTAGGAGGTGCAGCATGGTTAACTTGTACCTCACAGAGAAGACATTTGGCTTCCTGTTGCAGAATGCTCGCTCTGAAGTAGGAAGTGTTGAGAGTGCCCAAGTGCTGGGAGAGGTGAAGGGAGGGGATTCACAGCCCAGACAGCACTCTTAGGGGGATTGTTTGAAGTGCACAGACACTGCACGAACATTGTTGGACTAGGCTCTTCTTGATCCACTGAAATAGCAATGATTCTTATACTTACAGGCTGCCAGGCACTGTTGTAAGTGCTTGCCATGTTTCCTGTTGAGTTATGTGAATTTGCTGCAATTTGATCATTATTTAGCTGTAAAAATGGTAGTTCCATATAGTTCAACTTATTGATTGGACCCTCACACACAGCTGTTGAATGAACTGGATGTCCCCGTATCTGTATTATCTGTATTTTACAGCTAATAAAACAAGTATAGAGGTTAGAGATTTCCTGAGGTCCAGAGTTGGGATTTTACTGTCTAAGCAGTTTGATCTAAAGTCCATTTCTCTGTCTCTGTCTCTTTGTCTCTGTCTGTCTCTCTGTCGCTCTCTGTGTCCCTCTGTATCTCTCTCTCTCTCTCTCTCTCACTTTCTCATTTGTCTCCATCCTATCTCTGAAATAAGGATGTGAGAACTGTCCCAGAGCTTTTTTTTTTCTTCAAGGCTAGTGTTCTACCACTTGAGCCCACAGCTCCATTTCTAGCTTTTTGGTGGTTAATTTGGAACTTTCACTGCCTTCTTCCTACGTATTCGTATGGTCTTCTCCTTATACCTGTGTTCACACTTCTTCCTCTTATAAGGATACAGACCCATACTGGACTAAACCCTGGTCATATGACCTCTGCCTGTGTTACTCAATGGTTCTGTCTCTGAACACGGTCAAATTCTGAAGGACTAGGAGTTAGGATTTCAACATGGTGGGTGGCACAGTTAATTTAAAATTAAATTAAAACATTTAATTATACTATACATATTTGTTGTAACCTATCTGTGATTCTATTTGAAATGTATGATAAGTATCCTAAATAAAATGAGCCTTTTTATAGTTTTGACATGGGAGATAAAGGTTTTAGAATTATCCAGACTTTTGAATGACCTCTGACAGGTGTCTGACAGCTTCAGATGGTATGCATTTCCAACAATCCCAATGAAGGAAATGCTCTGTATGTTTGTGAGGGTGGCATTTATGTGACTAAGTGAATGATGATAGATGGGTATCTTAATGGGGTCATGGTTTTAAAAAGTGACTTGCAGCCGGGCACCAGTGGCTTATACCTGTAATCCTAGCTACTCAGGAGGCTGAGAACTGAGGATCACAGTTCAAAGCCAGCCTGGGCAGGAAAGTCCTTAAGACTCTTATCTCCAATAAACCACACAGAAAACTGGAAGTGGGGCTGTGGCTCAAGTGGTAGAGTGTTAACCTTGAGCTGAAGAGCTGAGCGACAGCGTTCAGGCCTAGAGTTCAAGCCTCATGACCTACAAAAGAAAAAAAAGTGACTTGTCATTAGGTAGTAGTATGGTAGGAGGCATGGAGGGCATTCGGCTCTTCAGATGTTCCTGGCAGGAGGACATCTACCAATATTCAGTGCATGTAATCTGTTCATTGTGAGCAAGTGCTGAAACTCAGACCTGGGAAGTCCCAGGTGAAAGAGTCACCAAAGTCATGCCGTAGTGGTTATTGTACTTGTTCCATGAAGACTCATGGTATAAAATACCAGTACAAGTCACTTTTCAATAGATTTTTCCATAGCAATTTTGACTTGTTGATAACCTCATAATACATTTTATTTACTTATTATTTATTTATTGTCAATCCTGGGGCTTGAACTCAGGGCCTGGGTACAGTCCCTGGCTTTTTGTGCTCAAGATTAGTGCTTGGAGCTGTGGCTCCATTTCTAGCTTCTTGGTGATTAGTTTGAGGTAAGAGTTCCATGGAGTTGTCTGCCCAGGCTGGCTTCAAACCATGATCTTCAGAGCTCAACCTCCTGAGTAGCTAGGATTACAGGTATGAGCCACCAGCACCTGGCCCATAATACTTTTTAGGTGAATTTCTGTTTCATTTTGGCAACTTGCACAGTTAGGATTCCCATAACATTTGTTGATACATTTAACAGATAATATTATTATTATTTGACCACCCCTTTGTTATCAGGCACAGAGATAATTTGTTTTAAGTTGCTCTTGTTCAAAAACAAAGAAAACACTTAGATTGTTTGAAAGAAGCATGTAAGCAGTTATATAAAGTTTGTCACAGTATTATCAGAGCCTTGCAACTGTCTCCAATGGCAGTGGCAGTTTCCTTTGTTTTATTTTGTGGTCTCTGTGGCAGCTGAAATAGTGAGTTTTGCTTTCTGCAAACTACAACAAACAACACTTCAAAGAAACACATTTGATCTTTAAGTAGACTGTTTATAAAACTTCAATTTTACTTGATTAATGAGGCTTTTGTTTATATAACTCAGAGCTTTACCAAAATACCCTGGCATTTGAGCTGTTCATTGTAATTCCTGAGTTCATAGAAATTTCAGTCTGAAGTTTTAGAGGAGTTTCACTTCAGTTCTTTGATGTTTTTGAAACAGGGAATTTTTATGCTGTCATTGGAATTTAATTTTTAGGATTTTTGTTTTTTCAAAGGTCAATGTGGTTACTGTGTTCTGTTGATCTTCAATTAAGGCATTGACCTTTTTTGTTTTCCATTTCTTTAGCATGTAGTTCTTGACTATAAAATCTTTTAGGGGCCGGGGGAAAAAAATCTAAGATTTTTTTTGAGTTCAGGCTTCATTGGTATTTATATGTGATGTGGTCAGGATTTTTTTTTTTTTTTTGTCTTTTGATCTTGCTATTTAGGAGGGTGTAGTGTTGTGTGTGTGTGTGTGTGTGTGTGTGTGTGCGTGTGTATGTGTGTGTGTATAAATTCAACTATAAGAATTGGTATTGTCTTGTTAGCTTAAACCTTTTTCTTTACAAGAAATCTACAGAATGACTACTTCCATATTTCACCATTTCCTGAGCTCTTTTTGTCCTTTGCCATTTTCAGGAAGCCATTGTGTTGACTGAATACACATAAAGACCCACTTGCGTGCATGCGCAATCACACACACACACTCCCCAGACAGACACACACACACACTCCCCAGACAGACAGACAGACAGACAGACAGACAGACAGACACACACACACACACACACACACACTCCCCAGACACACACACACACACACACACACACACACACACACACACACACACACACACACACTCCCCAGAAGATTTTTTAAGTTTGTTGGCAATTCTCAGAGGTTTCAGAATTTTTAAAATGTTGTTACTTTATAACCTCATGGTTGCTATCACTGTTTAACATTGTCAGTAAAATAAGAATTGTCTAGAGGCTCTGACCAGCCATGTACCTCTGATTTGGAGACTAGTCAAACGTACGTAGCAGTTCTTGAGAGCGTCTTAGAAACTGTTTAAACTCCCAGTTGCCAAATTATTTCTTACTTTGCTCATGCTAAATATTCACTTTCCATTCTCTGTTTCTGTGATCCTGTAGATTTTAGATGTTTTGACAGTTTCCAAAATCTTGCTAATAGAGAGCAAGGATCCTGTGGCTCCCAGCCACCAGTGCAGTTCATGTTTCAGTACATTGTTGACCTTATTTTCCTGAAGAGATAGCTGTCCTTTCAGTTCATGAATTCTCGAGTTAAATGATTCTAAAGGTTTTATCTACTGATTGAACCTACTCTCCAACATTTCATCCATATAACATTTCTTTCATTTTCTGTTTAAATTTTCCAACCATGAGAAATTTAGGACTACATATGATAGTCTAAACGTTGTAGGGTAACTTCTGTTGTCAGAGAATGTCTGTACATGTTGAATCTAAAGTCAAAATCCTGGCAGCTCTTCTTCTGATTGTGATTTTGCTCCTCAGGTGACCCAGAACAAGTTTAATCATCCCACAGGACAATCCTTCACTGTCTTCAACTAGGCTTTTAGAGCCGGGTACTGGTGGCTCGTGTCTGTAATTCTAGCTTCTCAGGAGACTGAGATCTGAGGATCCCAGTTGGAAGCCAGCCCAGGCAGACTAATCTGAGAGATTCTTACTTATGAGTAAGAGATTGAGTCGAGCCCCAGTACCACCCCACACACGAGACTCTTAAAGTTAGGTATGGGGGTATATCTTCTTCAGAGGCTGAGGCAGAAGGACCAGCCCTTGCTACATAGTAAGACTTAGGGAAAAATGAGAGCTTGCTTTTGTTGTTTACCAGTGAAAACTGTAGAGAAATTCTTAGGATGTTGGTTAATTGTAAAATAAGTGATGTATTTTATGTTTTAGTTGCTGGGAAGTAAAATGGTATTTTGTGTTGTATTTCTTCATTGACAGGCAGCTGAAAAAGTTGGACGAAGATAGTTTAACCAAACAACCAGAAGAAGTGTTTGATGTTTTAGAGAAACTTGGAGAAGGGTAAGTCTGGAGAAAATAAAGGTAGCTGAGAGGGTCTTTTTCCTGCCCCTACTACTTGAAGGATGTGAATTTTCTATTGGTATCAGTTCTGAAGCTTGAGTAAAAGAAAGAGTAATATTCATATAAACCTGGCTGTAGGTAGAGTAGGAGGTAAATTTGTTGCTTTAAATCCTTTCACTACTTAGCCTTCATCACTATTCTAAACAAATTTAGTGTGACTCTGAGGCATTAACACCAAGGGCACCTATTGTTTCCTCTCCCATTGAATCTATGGTATGTATGATTTTATGTGGTTATCAGATAATACTAATTAGGTTATAATTAATTGCATTTTTAGTAATCAAACATAGGTACTTTATTTGCTGCTCATAGCTTCTGATTGATATGCAGTCACTGTGGTCTCATTAAAAAGCAATGTAATTCAACATTTTAGTTATTGAAGTTTTATGGAATATAATAAATAAGTCAAAGACTTGCTATCCTTTTCAGGTTCCTAGGAGATCCAGAACTTTCTGTTGGGAATCTAGTTTGAGTCTCTTAAAGTACAGACTTGGAAAGAGTGAATGAAATAGGGCACAAATGATATTTACTGGCAGATGTGCTATCATTGACTTCCACAGTAGGGATTATATTAATAATTCCTCACATACCTTTTCTTTACATATCTTCTGCATTTCGTTATATATATTGATTCCTTCTTTTGTAACATTAAATTATTAGGAATATCTTTTCTTAAGTTTTTGTTGTTAACTTTTGAATAGTAGTAAATCCACATTTCAGAGGTAGTTGATGTGCACGTATATAAGGATGTACTCATATATATATATGAGTTTTTCATCCCTCAAGAGTACTTCTTAGAGCCGGGTGCTGGCGGCTCATGCCTGTAAGCAGAGCTACTCAGGAGGCTGAAATTTGAGGATCAGGGTTTCAAGCCTGCCTGGACAGGAAAGTCTGTGAGACTCTTACCTCCAATTAACCAATAAAAAAACTGGGAATAATGCTGTGGCTCAAGTGGTAGAGTGCTAGCCTTGAGCAAAAGAGCTCAGGGACAGGACCCAGGACCCAGGTTCAAGCCCCACTGTGCTAAAAACAAACAGATAAACAAAAAACAACAACAAAGAAGAGTACTTTATATTCAAGAGAACATACTTTTTTTTTAATACTAAATACCATGATTGTATTTGTTTGCCCTTCCTCCACCCTCCCTTTCTGCACCCCCATCTTTGCCCTCCCAAAAAGAAAAAAACAAACCATAAAGCTAAAACAGTACCACCCGCAGCAATAACAAGAACTACAAAAAACCCATCCATGTTTCCATTTCCTGGAATTCATTTTGATAAATGGTATTTTAAATGATCAGAGGAGTTACATCTTTAGAGTCCTCCCCTAAGGGTATCCTCCTTTAGTATGTTTGTTGATGAATGCTTAAGAGTCCGGTGTAGATTATCAAGTCCAGTTTTATTTTAGATCTAACTTCCACATCAAGAGAAAAAATGCACCACATGTCTGTCTGAGCCTTGGCTTACCTCACTTAGCATGATTTGTTTCCTGAAAATGACATAATCTTATTCTTTCTAATGAATGAGCAAAATTCTGTTGTGTATATATTTAATTGATCTACTCATCTGTTGTAGGGCATCTGGGCTGTTTCTATAACTTGGTTACTGTGAATAATGGAGCAGTGAACATAGATGTGCCAGTGTCTTTATGGTGTCCTGACTTGTAATGATCTGGGTAGATGCCCAGGAGTGGTATGGCTTGGTCATAGGGAAGTTCTATGTTTAGTTTAGTTTTTTTTTTTTTTTGGTCTGGTCTTGGGGCCTAAACTCTGGGCCTGGACGCTGTCCCTCAGCTCTTCAGCTCAAGGCTAGTGCTGTACCACTTGAGCCACAGCACCTCTTTTGGTTTTTTTCTTTTTTGCTTATGTGGTACTGAGGAATCGAACCCAGGGCCTCATGTATGCAAGGCAAGCGCTCTACCACTGAGCCACCTTCCCAGCCCCATGTTTAGTTTTTTGAAGAACCTCCAAACAGCCTTCCAGAGTGGTTGTACAACCACTAGTTTACATTCCCAACCAACAGGAGAACATACTAACTTTTAAAAATGACTAATGTTTATAATGAGTTTGTGCTCTTTAAAATCAGTTTATAGATGATTAGATTAGATTGTCTTGGGGGCTAGTGTAATTTCTGCCTACATTCTGCAGTAACGTCAAGTTCTATCTTAGATTCATGGATTATTACTTCCTTTTTAAAAAAAAATTAGTCTTCAGTTTTCTGTAAATTGGGAAAATCTTGTGTGAAGTCCAGTGAGAAATCAAGCGGAGAATGGGAGAGAATACCAGCTATATTGCCACAAGACAAGTCCAGGATGACTGAAGACTGCCAGTTGGTTGTCATTGTTAAAGGTATGGGGTGGTGACGGTCACCGCCTCTTGCTATGTTCAGCTTTAGCTTGGCATCCTTGCTATTTTCCTCAACACACTGTGTCCATGGCCTTAATCCAATAATGCTCATAGGTTAATACTTACAATAAGAAAACTAGTAAATATAATTGTTTATTATAAACATTTATGTTTAGTGTAATTAAATTATTTTTTCCTTTTTTTTCTTCCTGGTTGGTTATGGGGCTTGAACTCAGGGTCTAGGTTCTGTCCTTGAGCTCTTCTGCTCAAGGCTAATGCTCTACCACTTTGAGCCACAGCACCATTTCTGATTTTCTGATGGTTAATTGGAGCTAAGAGTCTCACAGACTTTCTTGCCTGGGCTGAATTTGAACCACGATCCTCGGAGGATTATAGGCATGAACCACCAGTGTCCAGCTTTTTTTTTTTTTTTTTTTTTGGCCAGTCCTGGTGCTTGAACTCTGGGCCTGGGTACTGTCCCTGAGCTTCTTAAGCTCAAAGCTAACACTCTCCCACTTGACAGCACTACTTCTAGCTTTTTCTGTTTATGTGGTACTTCATGCATGTTAGGCAAATACTCTACCACTAAGCCATATTCCCAGCCCTATTTTTTCCTTTTTTTTTGGGGGTGGGGGGAATTGGTCATGGGATTTGAACTCTGGGCCTGGGTGCTGTCCCTCAGCTCTTCAGCTCAAGGTGAGTGCTCTACCACTTGAATCACAGTGCCACTTGAACCACAGTGCCACTTCTGATTTTCTGGTGGTTTATTGGAGATAGGAGTCTCATGGACTTTCCTTCCTGGGCTGGCTTTGAACCATGATCCTAAGATCTCAGCTTCTTATGTAGCTAGGATTACAGGCGTGAGCCACCAGCGCCCAGCTTTTTTCCATTTTTTAATGACAGTATGTTACTATAGTAAGATCATAGACTCTGAAACACTTAGACCTGGTTTGAAAGCCTTCTCCACATTTATTAGTCATCTAAACAAGTTAGCTTGAGCTTAGTATTTTATAACCTCATAACCTTCTATAAAATGAAGGTAGTAGTAATCTCTACTTCATAGGGTTATGGCAAGTAGATGAAATAATAAAGTACTAAGTACAGTGTTTTTCACATGGTAAGTGCTCAGTTAGTTGTTAGGATATTTTATTATTTGTTTACTTGTCAGCTTTAGGGTGTTAATTGAGGGCCTAGTGTTTGCTTAGCTTGCTTGCCCAATGGTACTTTGTTATTTGAGCCGCACCTCCAGCCAGGCTTTTGTGGGTTATTTTAGATATAAGACTTTCCTGGACTTGATTGCACAGGCTGGCTTTAAGCCATAATTTGAACCATGATCCTTCAGATCTCAGCATCCTGGGCAGCTTGGATTATATGCATGAGCCACCAACACCTACCTCTCTCTCCATCCATCCCTCTCTTCCCCCTTTCTCTCTCTCTCTTTTCCTTCCTTCCTTCCTTCCTTCCTTCCTTCCTTCCTTCCTTCCTTCCTTCCTTCCTTCCTTCTTTCCTCCCTCCCTCCCTCCCTCCCTCCCTCCCTCCCTCCCCCTCTCTCCCTCTCTCACTCTGTCTCTCCCTCCCTCTCTCTCTTCTCTCTCTTTCTTTCTTTTCTTTCTCTTTCTCTCTCTCCCTCCCTCCCTCCCCCTCCCTCCCTCCCTCCCTCCCTTCTTTCTTTCTTTCTTTCTTTCTTGTACTGGGGCTTAAACTCGGGGCCTGGATACTGTCTCTCAGCTTTTTTGCTCTAAACTTAACTATGGCTCCTCTTCCAGCTTTTTGGTGGAGATAAGACTCTTATGGACTTTCCTAATTGGGCTGGCTTTGAACAGGAATCCTCAGATCTCCTGGGTAGCTAGGAGTACAGGAGTGAGCCACTGGCACCCAGCATTATTTATGTTTACTTATTTATTTAGTGCCAGTTCTGGTGCTTGAACTCTGTACCTTTTGCTCTTACTGGGCTTTTTATTTCTCACAGCTGGTGCTTTACCACTTGAACCACACCTCCAGTTCCAGGTTTTTATTGGTTAAAAAGAGATGAGAGCCTTACAGATTTCCCCCCCACCCTGCTGTGGGCTGGCTTTGAACCACCACACTCAGATCTCAGCCTGATGAGTAACTAGAATTATAGGTGTACCCAGCTTATTTTATTTTTGAGTGTTTCAACTAAAGAATTTTTTTAGACCTCATCACATCAAATCTAAGCTAAAGCTTAAGTCTTAAAGTATGTTTAAATGTTCATATAGGTTACCGTATTTGAGTTTATTGGGTTTGAAGAGTGTCAAAAGAAACTATAGACAGAATATGCCGGAATATAATGTAAAAGATAAAGCAAACTAAGCCAATGAAATTCTTTCTTTCTTTCTTGTTTGTTTGTTTTTGTTGTTGGTCATCGGCTTGAACCCTAGGCCTGAGCACTGTCCTGAGCAATTTAGCTCAAGGCAAGTTCTCTACCAGTTGAGCCACAGCGTCACTTCTGGTTTTCTGGTGGTTTATTGGAGATAAGAGTCTCACGAACTTTCCTGCTCGGCTGGCTTTGAACCATGATCCTCAGATCTCTGCCTCCTGAGAAGCTAGGATTATAGGCATGAGCCATCGGCACCCAGCAGATGATTTCTTTTTTTTAAGTTGTGTTTTAGTTCTATGGATGGCTACAGCAAAGAACTTGGAGATTTTCCCATAATGACTTCATCAGGGAGAAAAAAAAATAAAGCTTCAAATCTTTCTCATACTATTCATTGCACTTTTAAATGATATGACAGGTACCCTGATTTAATGAATCTGAGCAAATTTCTTGGAACTAGCAAGATCCTGCAGGAAGACCTTGACTGCACTTCCTTCTTAAATTCAAAATGCCACATTGTCCTTAAATGTTTCTGTTGAATGATTGGATTGTGAACTCTATGACTGGTATCTTGTGAAATGAGCTCTTGCTAAAGAACTATACTGGATTCTGGAGGCTGCAGTCAGAGATTGTTGTGAGGAAATCCTGTGGATCTGTAGTAGAATCACAGCTTGAAACCAAGAATGAGTGGAGAGCACTTGGAGAGCGTCTTAAGTTAGAAGCTTGCTTCCTTTTACTTCTGTTACACTTAAAGTTTTACATATTGACTTTTAATCATAGGATAATAAAAAAAAAGCATTGTGCTCATGGTTTTATATCTTATGAGTGATATTGTTTAAGTTGACCTCAAATAATGCATAATTCCCATTTCTCTACAAAGAGAAATGTCTATTTTACGTTTGTTTTTTGCCATTAAGATTCATTGAGTTGTTTTTAGTTTTTATTGTAGGGAACCAGGCCTTAAGGGGCCTTCCTGTAGGCTTTTTTTTTTAATGTTTTTTATTATAAAAATAGTGTACAGGGGCTGGGAAGGTGGCTCAGTGGTAGGGCGCTTGCCTTGCATGCATGAGGCCCTGGGTTCGATTCCTCAGCACCACATAAGCAAAAAGAAAAAAGCCGGAAGTGGCGCTGTGGCTCAAGTGGTAGAGCGCTAGCCTTGAGCTGAAGAGCTGAGGGACAGCGCCTAGGCCCAGAGTTCAGCCTCCACAACTGGACCCAAAAAAAAAAAAATAGTATACAGAGCCAGGCGCTGGTGGCTCACGCCTGTAATCCTAGCTATCAAGAGGCTGAGATCTGAGGATCGCGGTTCAAAGCCAGCCCAGGCAGCAAAGGCTGTGAGACTCTTGTCTCCAATAAAGCCACTAGAAAACGGGAAGTGACGTGGTGGCTCAAGCAGTAGAGTGCTCACCTTGAGCTGAAGAGCACAGGGACAGCACCCAAGCCCAGAGATCAAGCCTCATGACCGGCAAAAAAAAAAAAAATAGTGTACAGAGCACGTGTAAGCTTTTGTAGTTGGGTTTGCTAACAAACTGGCTTAGGGAAGTATGAAAATTGTTCTGGTCTTGATCGCTGAGAGAATATTTTTCAACATCTCTTCCATTTCTAATACATAGTGAAATCCCTATTATAAAAATATTTACATGCATACTTTATATAAATAGATCTTTTCTTTTAAAGGATCTATTCATCAAGGATAAGGAAGTATTTGTCATAAGAAGAGAAGGACCTGAATTCCCTGTCTTTGTCTGGAGATTGCATTTGAACTTGTGAGCAGTTGTTAGGTTCTCTATCGGAATTAAAGCTGAAATAAATTTGCCTGACTCCTCCTATAGAATATGTCGTTTGCTTGTAGCCTGAGGAAAAGGTGGAGGTACTGGTCTGACTGTAAGTATGGCAATTTGAATGCACTGCATTTAGGTCTGGTAATTTGAATGTTAAGATCCTCAGAATCCCATAGTGACACTTGGTTTAAGTTGTGGACCACAGAGGACATCTTACTGAGTGTAGTGTGGAGGAAAATCATTTAGGATAAAAGAAAATCCATACAAAGCTGTGAACTGCTATTAGATAATTAGCAGACCTAAAAAAGATGGGAGAATTCATACCCAAGGAAATAGAACTAACGAGAGAAAAGATTTAATAGGCTACATGTTTTAAAAATAGAAATAAAGAGATTTAATATGTTTGTTAGGGTCTTAATTTGAAATGTTTCCTGAAGGCTCATTTGTTAAAGGCTTGGCTGTCAACTGAAGGATTTGTTGGGAAGTGTTTGAAGCCTGTGGGCTGTGACTAGTCTGGGTTAATACACTGATGGATTCATTATTGGGAAGCAATGGTTATTAAGAAGTGGGGTCTAGTTGGAGGAAGTTAAGTTATAAGGAGGGGAAAATATGTCCTGGGCCCCATCTTTTCTCTTTTCCTCCCATCATGAAATGAGCTACTTTGTTCCACCACATGCTCTCTGCCATTTTATTCTGTCTTAACCACCCATGGACCTAATAGAAGTGGAGCCAAATGAGCAAGGACTGGTACTCTACTTGATCTTAGCCAAAAGCATGAGAAGAATCAAGACCTAAACTTCTGAAACTGTGAAGTGGAAAAAAAAAATAACTCCTTCCTTTCAGTTGTTTATGTCAGGGATTTTGACATTGCCATAGAAATCACATAAACAATGTTTGTTTTTGATGTTCAAAAGCTAAAACAAGGAAATAGTAACTTTGAAAGAACCCCAGATTATTAACATAAAAATTTGGCCCAGTGAAAAAAATTAAAATTTGGGAATCTTGATGATGAAAACTGTGATAATTGGAGTTTCAGTGTTAGAAGCTAGGAGGACAACATAAGTTTGATAAAAATTCTAGAAGGTATTAAAAGATATGAAGTAGGGAATGTTGAGAAATTTCCATACTTGAACTACATGAGCTTGAAGACACATAGGAAGTGCAAAATAAATCCTAATTACAGAAAAAAAGGATGAAGAAGACATTAGAGACTATGGAGAGGTTACCAATGAAGAATGGTAATCCAGTGAGTATCCTTCTCAGTAAATAGATATGCAAATCAAAGTGCTAAGAGAAAGCTGTGGTTGAAGCAGAATTCTCCAGGAAAAAAAAAATGCAGTTCCAGAGCAAAGCTGAAATAAAGACAATTTTGGGGGGGGTGGGAAGGTGCTTCAGTGGTAGAGTGCTTGCCTTGCATGCCTGAGGCCCTGGGTTCTATTCCTCAGCACCACATAAGCAAAAAGAAAAAAGCCGGAAGTGGCGCTGTGGCTCAAGTGGTAGAGCACTAGCCTTGGGCTAAAGAGCTGAGGGACAGCGCCTAGGCCCAGAGTTCAAGCCCCACGACCGGACCCTCCCCAAAAAAAATTTAAAAAAAGACAATTTTGGGTGCACATGTGTATCAAGAGTACCTTTCGATGGGAATAAC
Source organism: Dipodomys spectabilis (assembly GCF_019054845.1). Classification (NCBI taxonomy): domain Eukaryota; kingdom Metazoa; phylum Chordata; class Mammalia; order Rodentia; family Heteromyidae; genus Dipodomys; species Dipodomys spectabilis. The sequence continues at coordinate 19,768,150 of NW_024870852.1, forward strand.
AGAATATCCAACTAACAGTGACTAACTTGTAAAGGCATTTAATGACCAAATGATCCATTTCAGGGTAAGGGAGTCCAGAAGTAGGTGATGAACTCAGTAGTGGTTGGGTTTGGGCAGTTCTCATAGTCTCAAGCATCATCCTTCACCTGACAGTAGCCAATACAAGGAAGGAAGGGGCAGGGGAAAATGGTCCTTGTCTCAATCTGGGAAGAAAATCTTTCCCGAAACCTGTCAGCAGATGTCCAGTCAAATATCACTGGTTAGTTAGAACTAGGTCAAATGCTTGCTAGTTCAGGCTGTGGCAGAGAGAAATAGCAGGCTGGCACTGGCGTTTAGTGTACCATGATTTATACCCTGGGACCAAGAGATTGGCCATCTCAACTAACTCAGAGTTACTTTAGCAAAGAAGAAAAGGCAAGTGGTTAGGTCTTCACATATGCCTTTCTATGGTAAAAATGTATTTGATATTGAATTTAAACATCGTTATTACTAGTTTGTGAAATAGGGGATTCCGGTGGAATTTATGTGCTCTGCATAGTTCTGTTTTTCATTGTTTTATTTTTTTGGTGTCAGTCCTTAGGCTTTAACTCAGGGCCTTAGTGCTGCTCCTAAGTTTATTATTTTTTGTTCAAAGCTAGCATTCGGTCACTTAAGCCATACCTCCATTTCCAGCTTTGTGGTGGTTAATTGGAGATTAGAGTCTCATGGACTCTCCTGACCAGGCTGCTTTGAACTGTCATCCTCAGATCTCAGCCTCCTGAGTAGCTAGGAATACAGGTTTGAACCACTGTTGAAGGATAAATCTCAAGTATCTGGAGTGTTCTCCTAGTTTGACATGTTAGTTGGTATGGTATGTATTAGGTTGTATGCAGAAGCAGGTATGTCTGGGAAATGAAAGACAATTTAGTCATTATTTCACTGAGACCCACCCAGGATTCTAATGAAAAGCCTGTGTAAGATTATAATAATGTCTCATTTGAGCTTTTTAACTGTCTTTTTTTTTTTTTTTTTGGTTGGTCGTGGGGCTTGAACTCTGGGCCTGCGAACTGACCTTAAGCTCTTCAGCTCAAGGCTAGTGCTCTGCCCTTGAGCCACAGCACCACTTCCAGTTTTCTGGTGGTTAATTGGACTAAGAGTCTCATGTCCTGCCCCGGCTGGCTTTGAACAACAATCCTCAGATCTCAGCCTCCTGAGTAGCTAGGATTACAAGCATGAGCCACCAGTGACTGGCTTGTAACTGTCTTATAATTGTACTTTTGTCATTTTACAGATGAAAAAATTGAGGTACAAAAAAAGTAAATATCATTTAAAAATAATAGCTAATATGTCCTGATGGTAGGACTTAATTCTAGGTCTTTTTTTTTTTTTTCCTTTTTTTTTTTTTTTTTTTCCGGTTGTGGGGCCTGAACTCTGGGCCTGGGCCCTGTTCCTCAGCTCTTCAGCTCAGGGCTAGCACTCTACCACTTGAGCCACAGCGCCACTTCCAGCTTTTTTCTTTTTGCTTATGTGGTGCTGAGGAATCGAACCCAGGGCCTCAGGCATGCAAGGCAAGCGCTCTACCACTGAGCTACCTTCCCAGCCCTTAATTCTAGGTCTTTATATATTAAATCTAAGTTTCTTGTAGCTCCCAAATTAAATAACTGTAGAAACTTAATTTGTTTTGATGTCAGGTTTTTAGGAAAGATGGAATAAAAGGCAAAATGTTTATATATGTACTGTTCATCTGATAATGGCACTACAGAGGCTTAGATCTGATCTGAGTTTTCCATAATGTTTAATCATTATAAGAGGAACAAGGAGAGATAAACCATGGGATACTTGAGTGAATATAAGAAAACAAACTTCCATATTGTATTCTAAGTGTGGAGAGGAAACAAGTGTTGTATTCATTTCCCTGGGTTCAAATATTGAACCACTTGTTAATTACTTATGTGACCTTAGGCAGATCATGTAACCTGTCTGAACTTTTTTTACATTTACTTGTCAAATAGAAATGATTACTGTTTGCTTTATTTCCATAGGCATAAACTCAGATAATGTACAGTTTCTAGCAGATATTAAGGATCCAGTAAAATTATAGTTATTTCACAATATTCATATATAAGTTACAAATATATATGTATATATATATAGATATAGATATATTAGAACTGTGAGTTACTTGCATTATACCATTTATTTCTTGGTTTGCTTTGCTTTTGTGAATGTTCTCATTCCCTCAATTGTAGGTCCTATGGCAGTGTATACAAAGCTATTCATAAAGAGACGGGTCAGATTGTTGCTATTAAACAAGTTCCAGTGGAATCAGACCTGCAGGAGATAATCAAAGAAATCTCTATCATGCAACAATGTGACAGGTAAAGAGTTGGGAGGGTTCCTTGGGAGAGAATGTGGTTTTGACTTTCTGTGATTATTTAGAGTTGGACACCTAGAGATTTATTTACTTAGATATTTTGCAGAAAGGGGAGATTGATGGAATTATTATGCATATTCTTTTCAGAAAAAATAAGAGGAAATGTTTAAATGTTTTGAAGCTTGGCTTTTATAGGCTTACTTTTTTATTTGTCAGTAAGCCCTTTTAGAAACTAGGAGGAAGAGACAGGTGTGGCTTTTTTTTTTTTTTTTTTTGATAATGATCTCTTACTTCCTATTGAGAAACCTTTTCTGCAGATAGAGCTAAGACAGAAAATTCAACTGCTTTTTGATCTAGAAATCTTCAAATATTAAGTTGGGCTATGAAATGATATTTACTTAGGCGTTACTATTCCTTCCTTTGCCTTAAAAATTAAGTATTCAAGCTGAGAGTAGTTAAGCATTTTATTTTTGAGGAACTAGGTTTGTCAAATGCAGAAAGCAGGAAGTTGACCTAAAAGTTAACCACAGAAAAGCACGTGGTATGTGCTGAAATTCCGTGACAGCAGGGGTTGGTCACTGTGATGGAACAGACTTTTAGCACTCTATAGATTTGAAAGAAAAAGTTAAGGGGAATGCCAGTGCTAGGGAGTTAGAAGTGTAGTTCAAAAAGTTTCACACTTGAGGCTCCATACTTTATTTCTATTTATTTATTTAGGGGTGCTAGTGTTTTAACTCAGTACTTCATGCTTGTTAGGCAAGCCCTCTACTCATTGAGCCATCCCTCTGTCCCTGTTTTTCCCTGGTTATTTTTAAGTTAGAGTCTTATTTTTTGCCTGGAGCCATCTTTCGTATTTGTGCTTCCTACAGTATCTGAGATGACCAGCATGTGCCAATACACCTAGCCTTTTTTTTCTGTTGAGCTCTGGTGATTCATAAACTTTGCCTTGACTAGCCTTAAACCATGACCTTCCTGATCTCTTGTCTCCTGAGTAGTTTAGGATTATAGGTGTGAGCCTGTAGGTAGAACAAGTAAGGCAGTCTTCCAGGAAATTTGTCCAGAAGTACTCTCTTTTCTCTTTTTTCTGTTTTTGTGATTACTGTTTACTAAATAAAATTCTCACTTTTCTTGATTGAATTGATCAGATTTAAGTTAGCAATTTTTCTTTTCCTTCTTTATATAAACCATTATGGTTTATAAACTTGGACTTGGTTCATAGGGTATGGAAATTAATGAAGGATATTAGGAAATTAATAAAGAGATATTTTGAAGATCCTGCTAAGAACTGTAGGACAAATGCCTTGTGTTCTGGAAGTTTATAGATGAATTAGGCAGACCAGGATTCATATGTATAGGGAATCTAGATGACAGTACTAGTCCAGATAGAAATGTACATTGCCTCATGGAGAAAGTAGGTCCCAGTTGACAAGGGAGCACAATGGGCTTCTGAAACTTGAGATTTAGTTACCCATTTCTTAATATTCTGTGTGTGTGTGTTTTCTCTATCCTTGCAAGGATTAAGGGATATAGGAAATTCTGAGAGTTAATAAAGGCAAGTTGGCTTTAGCATCTTTGGTTGCTAGGGAGTTTCATCTGATCCTGGTAGCAGTCTACCTACCTCATTACAGCCAGTAGCTTGCAAGAGGACAGATTATTTAATTTACTGGGATGTATGACTTCTCTCTGAAATCTTTTGCTTGATATCTATCTACAAGCTTCGAAACTAAAAAACTAAAATTCCAACTTAACTTTTTTTTTGGCTGGTCTATGGCTTGAACTCAGGGCCTGGGCACAGTCCCTGAGCTTCTTTGTGCTCAAGGCTAGTGTTCTACCACTTGAATCACAGAGACACTTCTGGCTTTTTCTGAGTAGTTTATTGGAGATAAGAGTCTCGTGGACTTTCCTGCCTAGGCTGGCTTTGAACTGCAATCCTCAGATCTCACCCTCCTGAGTAGCTAGGATTACAGGTGTGAGCCACCAGAACCTGGACAAATTAATCTTGAATATGTTTTTTTTGTAATAGATACTTTCTATTACTACAAAATATGTATGACTTTTTTGAAAAGAAGGAAATAACTTTTCCCTGTAGAGAAACCATTGTTAAAAACTTATTGCTATGCATATCTGTCCAAGTCTCTTTTATAAAAAAAAGAACATCTTCTTATTACCAAATATTCCCCTATGACATTTTTCATGGATTCATAATGTTTATTATATGGATATATGTATTCCTTAAGTAAACCCTCTAATGTTGGATGGACACTTAAATGGTACCTAAATTTTCACTTTCATTGACTTTTATGTTGATGTCCATTTCATTTCTGCTTTTGTATTGGCAGTACTGAGGCTTGAACTCAGGGTTTTGTGCTTGCTAGATAGGTGCTTTTCTGCGTTGGCCATGTTTCCAGCAGTACTGAGGCTTGAACTCAGGGTTTTGTGCTTGCTAGGTAGGTGCTTTTCTGCATTGGCCATGTTTCCAGCCCTTTTTGTTTTAATTAATTTTTGGAATATTTGGATTGTAAGCCTCTTATTTATGCTTCCTCTATAGTTGGGATGACAGGTCCATGCCACCACACCAGGCTTGGGACCTATTACTTTTTGAATATTTATAATTATTTTCTGAGGGCAAATTGTAAATCTGGAACTAGTTAATGTATTCACCCATTTTTCGCACTTTCTAGTACTCTTTGGTCATCACATTTTATGTTTTTGTCAGAAGAGCACTCATTTTAGCATTAACTGGGAATAATTGATTTTTTGAGATGAGTAATAAATTTTCATGTATTTAACAGAATTAGTTACTAGAGATGTTTGAAGACCATTCCATTAATTTGTATTGTGTATCTCTCCAGCCCTCATGTAGTCAAATATTATGGCAGTTATTTTAAGAACACGGATTTGTGGATCGTTATGGAGTACTGTGGGGCTGGTTCTGTATCTGACATCATTCGATTACGAAATAAGACGGTAAGTTTACCTTCTAAAAGATTGCTGCTGAGCTGTATTCTTTTCCTTGGACTTTGAGTCCTGTGCTTGTTCTTTCATCATACCTACAGAGATGACTTACATGTCCCCTTTTCTATGGTTCTTTGCAGTTATTTATTTTTTATCTCCTAAATGTAGCAGAAGCAGTAGCAGAAGCTGCTGCTGCTCCTTCTCCTTCTCCTCCTCCTTCTCCTTTTCCTCCTATTCCTCTTCTTCTTCAGTTTTGACATCTTACCTGATTAAAAAAAAAAAAAAACAAACCTGATTTTTTTTTTTCTCCCCCAAAGTATGCTTTGCTACTTTATTATGGAGGGAAAGAATAAATGTCAGAATTGGCCTGGGCAGTGTCCCTTAGCTTTTTGCTCAGGGCTGGTACTCTGCTACTTAAACTGCACCTCTGCTTCCAGCTTTTTGTTGGTTAATTGGACTTTCCTGTCTGGGTTAGCTCTGAGCTGTGATCCTTAGATTTTTGCCTCCTGAATAGTTAGGATTACAGGCATGAACCACCAGTACCCAGCTGAGCTAAGACTTTGAAAGGTACATGTTAGTTGGAGAATATTGAGAAACTGATATTGAGAGAGGCTCAATAACTTATTCTTAAGAATTGTTCCCTAAGAATAAAGGCTGGGTCTTTCTCTAAGTTCCACACGTTTCTTTTCACCACAGCTCTTTTGCTTCTAAGTGTCAACAAAAGAGCTATTCGTGGATGGATTTTGTGTGGAACTTGGGGTAGCTCTGCACAGAGTCAACATTTGGTGTCAGGTGGTTTCTATGCCAGTCTCCAGTATTTTCAACTACATGTAGCCATCATCTTTCAGCATCCAGTATGTGCCAACTAGCTTTCTTGGTGTTGAAGGTACAAATAGAAACAAAAAACATTTATTTGTTTATTTATTTATTTTTGTTGGTTGTGGGGCCTGAACTCTGGACCTGGGCGCTGTCCTTCAGCTCTTTAGCTCAAGACTAGCACTCTACCACTGGAGCCACAGCACCACTTCCGGCTTTTTCTGCTTATGTGGTGCTAAGGAATCGAACCCAGGGCCTCATGTATGCAAGGCAAGCACTCTACCATTGAGCCACTTTCCCAGCCCTCAAAAGAGACATTTTTAATGGTGCTTGTATTTCTTTTTTTTTTTTTTTTTTGGGTCCAGTCATGGGGCCTGAACTCTGGGCCTGGGTGCTGTCCCTCAGCTCTTCAGCTCAAGGCTAGCACGCTACCACTTGAGCCATAGCACCACTTCCGGCTTTTTTTTTCTGCTTATGTGGTGCTGAGGAATCGAACCCAGGGCCTCATGCATGCAAGGCAAGTGCTCTACCACTGAGCCACCTTCCCAGCCCCTGGTGCTTGTATTTCTAGTAGGAAAGACATGGTACAAATAGGTACTCCAGTAATTCATGGTATGTCTGATATACTGCACTAAAAAACAAGGCGAGGCGAGGAAGTAGAGAATGATTTAAGAGTGGACTAAGAAAGGCCTCGGCTTTTCTTTTTTTTTCTTTTTTTCTTTTTTGGTCATGGGACTTGAACTCTGGGCCTGAGTGCTGTCCCTCAGCTCTTCAGCTCAAGGCGAGCGCTCTACCACTTGAGTTACAGCGTCACTTCTGTTTTCTAGTGGTTTATTGGAGATAGGAATCTCACGGTCTTTCCTGCCTGGGCTGGCTTTGAATTGCTATCCTTAGATCTCAGCCTTCTGAGTAGCTAGTATTACAGGCGTGAGCCACTGGCGCCCTGCTCCGGCCTCTGCTTTTCTGATGACATGACATTTGGGCAAAGTAAGTGATGTAAGAAAGCAAATGGTATAGACATTGGATGAAGGGTCCTATAGTCAGAGAATAACACATAAAGGGGTCCAGGAGAAGGGTGTGTGTGTGTTCTTCCATTTGTCAAGTAGCAGCAAGGAAGCCAATCTGGCTGGAATGGAACAAGAAAGTAGAAAATCCTGGAAGATAAACTTGGAGAGGCAGCTGATAAGGAGCTAAATAGTGTCATGTGACTTAAAAAGCTGTTGGCAGGTTTTGAACAGTTTTTGGCTTATATTTTAAAATGAAAAATGCATTATAGAGGGCTAAGGACAGAGGCAATAAGACCAGTTCAGAAGCTATTAGAATAGTGCAGGCAGGATATTATGGCAACCTGAATGTAATTACAGAAGATAGAGAAGAGTGAAGGATGACCTCAATGTTTTCGGCTAAAGCAACTGAAAGAATGAAGTCAATTTTTACTGAGAGAACACTGAGAAAAGCAGAGTAGTTTTGGTGGGAAGGAGGAAGGGATGGGGTGGGCTAGTACTGAAGATTGAAAGTGGAGCCTCATGCTCACTAGAAAAGCCCCAACCCCAAAATAAAGAATTGGATTTTGACCTTTTCTGCTTGTAATGCTTCTGAAGTATTATTCAGCTAGGGATATTGTCAGCATATACATGAATTTCATATTTTGGGGTAGATATAGTCAAGAAATACCACAAGGAGTGCTTACCATGTTGAAGGAACTCTAAGCAGTCAGAATAGGATGTTTGCAGTCAAGAAAAGAGTTTTTCTGTTGAGTGATGTAAACAGAATCTGAACTATTTTTTTTTTTTTTTTTTTTAGTTAACAGAAGATGAAATTTCTACAATATTACAGTCAACTCTTAAGGGCCTGGAGTACCTTCATTTTATGAGAAAAATACACCGAGATATCAAAGCAGGAAATATTTTGCTAAATACAGAAGGACATGCAAAACTTGCAGATTTTGGAGTAGCAGGCCAGCTTACAGTAAGAAAAATTTGTTGATTTTTTTTTTTTTTTAACTTCCAGATCTGCCCTGAGGAGGCAATTAAAAAAAATACCTTTTTTTAAAATGTATTATTTAATTGGGCTAGTATTGTTGTACTAGTTTATATTACAGAGATCTTGTATTTCAGTTCCTGATGTTTAGTGCTATTATCAGTACTATTTACTGGTTACAAAAAATAACAATCTTATTTAGTTTGTTTTAATGGTTAATTGAGAATCATCTTATGTTTCTTGGTATTTAAATTTCTTCTGTATTGCCTTTAGTAATGTTTTTATATATATTTGTAGTTTATGATATTTTTTATATAAAAGTCTCTTTTGAAGCTGGTGGCTCATGCTTGTAATCCTAGCCACTTGGAAACCGAGATTTGAGAATCATGGCTTAAAGCCAGCCATGCAGGAAAGTCCATGAGACTTTAATCTCTAATTAACAACCTAAATTTACGAGACTGTTATCTCCAATTGACTGCCCAAAAAACGGAAGTGGAGCTGTGACTTAAAGTGGTAGAGTACTAGCCTTGAGCAAAAGAGCTCAGGGACAACGCTTAGGTCTGAAGACCCATGAACAACAACAACAAAAAAAGTCTCTTTTGCTTAGTAGTTTTAATGACTAGATTTGGTCTCTCCCCTTTCTACTCTAGGATACAATGGCCAAGCGGAATACCGTGATAGGAACACCATTTTGGATGGCCCCTGAAGTGATTCAGGAAATTGGGTACAACTGTGTGGCAGACATCTGGTCTCTGGGAATAACTGCCATAGAAATGGCTGAAGGAAAGCCCCCATATGCCGATATCCATCCAATGAGGGTAAGGGCATGGTAGTTATCAGTACTACAAAGTTAGTGCAGTGATATACTTGGTTACATTCCAAATAGTAAATGAACTGATTGTATATAATTGATGTGTTCCCATAGATAAAGCTCTTCCATTATTAATTAATGTGAGTATAACCCACCTCTCTTCACTCCAGGGACTGTCCTTTTTTTTTTCTTTAATTTATAAATTTATAGCTGGTTGCTGATGGCTCACATCTGTAATCCTACCTACATAGGAGGCTGAGATCTAAGGATCTCAGTTCAAAGCCAGCTCGGGCAGGAAAGTCCATGAGACTTATCTCCAATAAACCACTAGAAAACCGGAAGTGGCGCTGTGGCTTAAGTAGTAGAGCGCTCGCCTTGAGCTGAAGAGCACAGGGACAGTGCCTAAGCCCAGAGTTCAAGCCCCACAACCGACCAAAAGAAAACAAAAAAAACAAGAACCACAGTTTGAAGCCAGGCTGGCACTACTGAAAAAGCCAGCAATGGCGCTGTGGCTCAAGTGGTCGAGTGCTAGCCTTGAGCTGAAGAGCTTAGGGAGAGTGTTTAGGCCCTGAGTTTAAGCCCCAAGACTGACACACACACACTTGCACAAGCACGCACACACGTGTGCACACGTGTGTGAATAGTTTATTTCCCTCAGTTCAACAGATCAATAAGTCCAAGGTCAAGGAACCAGCAGATAAGTGTCTGGTGAGGGACTGTTCCTCTATAAGTCAAAGTCAAACTGTGTAGGCCCTCACATAGCTGATGGGTAGAGGAGAGCAGTTCTTTTTTTTTTTGGGTCCAGTCGTGGGGCCTGAACTCTGGGCCTGGGCGCTGTCCCTTAGTTCTTCAGGTCAAGGCTAGTGCTCTACCACTTGAGCCACAGTGCCACTTCCGGCTTTTTTCTTTTTGCTTATGTGGTGCTGAGGAATCCAACCCAGGGCCTCAGGCATGCAAGGCAAGCGCTCTACCACTGAGCTACCTTCCCAGCCCCGAGAGCAGTTCTTTTACATGGACTTCTGAACTCCCATGTACAAAGGCTGGGCTCTTGTGTTTTAATTATCTGAAGTTCCCACCCTTAATTACTGTCATGTTTTGGGACATTCAGGTCATAACTGTGACCTGAACCTAGTGTCTAGATCACCAGAACCTAATGTCTAGTGTTTTTATTAGTGTTGTATAGGTATATGTGACCAGCTGACAATAGATCATATCTTAATAATCTCCTGGCAGGACATAGGCTAGAGAAGCTCTTAGTCTGACTTTTTTTATATGTGCCTATATTTTTTAAAAATAGTTTTGTCATCCACATTTTAATATAACATTAGCCAGTGATAAATACTGATTGTCTTCTTTATAGCATCTTCCCATCTGTTTCACTGTGTGTGGGCTCATAGGCAGCATCTCTTTTGAAACTGCTCTCACTGTTGACACCTTCAGGAGTTCCCAGACTACTTAGCAAAGAACCCTTTATTACAGCACTGCTGTAAGACCCTGACCTTGCCTTCCTCTCTATACCTCCCATAGAAATCTCTTCTCCCATAAAGTCTTGAATTTTTTTTTTTTTGGTCGGTCATGGGGCTTGAACTCTGGGCCTGGGCACTGTCCCTCAGTTCTTCAGCTCAAGGCTAATGCTCTACCACTTGAGCCACAGAGCCACTTTTGGTTTTGAGTGGTTTATTAGAGATAAGAGTCTTACAGGCTTTCCTGCCCCAACTGGCTTTGAACCACGATCCTCAGATCTCAGCCTCCTGAGTAGTTAGGATTACAGGCCTGAGCCACCGGCACCCTGCTCCTTGAATTGTTTACAAAACATTCATGTACCCCAAGACAATCTCCCCTCTTTTTTGCAGGAGCAGAGGTGAGAAAGAATTGCTGGTTATATTTTTAGATTCATACGTTAAAATTTGTTTAATGCAAAGTATTTTTGTGAGTGAGAGAAAGAGCTAGAGAGAGAGCAACAAAGACAGACAGAGTGAGAGAGACAGAGACAGAGAGTGAGAGAACGCACTAGCTGGTCCTGGGGGGCTTAAACTCAGGGCCTGGGTGCTGCCCAGGCTAGTACTCTGCCACTTCTGGCATTTTTGGTGGTTAATTGGAGACAAGAGAGGAGCCTCATGGACTTTTCTGTGTGGGCTGGCTTCGAACCATGATCCTCAGATCTCAGCCTCCTCAGTAGCTAGGATTACAAGCATGAGCCATAGGTGCCTAACTCTCAGACTTACCAGTGGAGAAGAGAAAAATCATTTAAAAAGCTTCAGATATAATTCTCATCCTGTTTGTATTGGGCATTACTTTTATTTTTACCAAATCTTGTTTTGTTTCTTTTGACCAGGCAATCTTCATGATTCCTACAAACCCTCCTCCCACATTCCGCAAGCCAGAACTATGGTCAGATAACTTCATGGATTTTGTGAAGCAGTGTCTTGTAAAAAGCCCTGAGCAGAGAGCCACAGCCACTCAGCTCCTACAGGTATGAGTCACCCTGTGAGGCTGCTTCTCTATTTCATTCACAGACTGACCAGAAGATGCTGTTAAGTCACCTGCTTGTAGTAAAGCTATTTGAGCAGGAAAGGCATAGAAAATAATCTTAACTCATTGAACAGAATTAATATAAGAAAATATAGGGCCACATGAGATTAGAGAATTAGAGATTAGAGAAAGGAAATGCACATTGATGAGTACTTAGTGTGTGCCAAATGCTCTACACATTTAATCATCATTTGACCCTATGAGAGGTGGCTGTCATGTCCATTTTATAGGTGAGAACTGGTTAGGTTATTCCTCTTAAGAGTTGTTCAGGGCTGGGAAGGTGGCTCAGTGATAGAGCGCTTGCCTTGCATGCATGAGGCCCTGGGTTCGATTCCTCAGCTAAGCAAAAAGAAAAAAGCCAGAAGTGGCGCTTTGGCTCAAGTGGCAGTTCTGAGAGAGAATTAACATCAGCTCAGGGTAGGAGGAGGCTACATTGGTTTGGAGACACTAGAAGTGTTTCTTTGGAGGAGGAGGGTGTGTCTGTGTCTAGGCCTGGAAGGGTAGATAGGATTTGGCAGATGGTCTGTGTAGCCCAGTGGCTAGAGGCTTGGATTCAAAGGTCATACTACCGTGGTTTGAATTCAGGATCCATGTTAGTTACTAAGTTCACAGTCTGTCAGCACCCAGTTAACGTAGAAACTGTTTTTGCATTAAAATACATGATTGGAAATTTATAATGCATCGTATTGAGTAAGTGAGATAGGTAAATATGCAGAGTTTTGTAAACAATGTTTTTATTTCATTAAAGAGCCCCTCTCCTAAGTTACCTCCCAAATCACTAGACTCTGCATTTCTCTTGAAAAAAACCGAGTATTATTTATTACAGTGTAAGAGGTAGTCTGAGATAGTTGAAAAATGTGCAGAATTTTCAGGACTGTTTGATATTTTGCAGGATTGCTAGTGTCTCCACCTCTCATCATCTGCCATATGTGTTCTTGAAACATTACGACAACAGGCTCCTAGAGCATTTAGAAAACTTCCTATAGGAAGTGATACCACTGCTTTGAGAATTTTAGATTAGATGGAGAGAAATGATATAGGCATGCCTTCGAGGACACAGATAAAAATGAGCGAAGCCTGAATGTACATCTGTCTAGAGTGATAGTGAGTGTGGTTTAGCTGTTGCCAAAAATATGAAGAGAAAGTTTATTAATTCAGAGTTTATTAAGTATCTAGTATGTCTCCTGCACTATGTTAAGTTATAAATTGTTTCCAGCATTTTTTTCTTTACTGTTTTAGCACCCATTTGTAAAGAGTGCCAAAGGAGTGTCGATATTACGAGACTTAATTAATGAAGCCATGGATGTGAAACTGAAACGCCAGGAAGCCCAGCAGCGGGAAGTGGACCAGGATGATGAAGAAAACTCAGTGAGTGGCAGGCAGGGTTGTGGGGCTCAGTCTATGAATGCTTGTTATCTCATGATTGTCAAGACTGTAAGATGAATAGATGATTGTGGATTAGCTTGCAACTGGAGATTCTTCTTGAAGGACTGTGCCCTAACCTACACCCAGGCTCATAGAAACTTGCTAAACTTGTTTCCCCAGTGCTTCCTAAAACACATTTTACTCTTGCCACCATATCTTTTATTGAAATAATAATAGTAATAATTATAATAATATTATTATTATCTTGCCAGTCCTGGGGCTTGAACTCAGGGCCTGGGCACTGTCCCTGAGCTTTTTGCTCAAGGCAATCATTCTACCACTTGTGCCACAGCACCACTTCCCGCTTTTTCTGCTTATATGGTCTTGAGGGATTGAACCCAGGGCTTCATGCATGTTAGGCAAGCACTCTACCATGGAGCCACATTCCTACCCCATAACTTTTCTTTGTTGGTCATAGGGCTTGAACTCTGGGCCTGGGTGTTGTCCTGAGCTCTTCAGCTCAAGGCAGTGCTCTTCTACTTAAGCCACAGTGCCACTTCCAGTTTTCTGGTGGTTAATTGGAGATAAGAGTCTCATGGCCTTTCCTGCCTGGGTAGGCTTTGAAGCATGATCCTCAGATCTCAGCCTCCTGAGTAGCTAGGATTACAGGCATGAGCTACTAGTGCCGGACAACTTTTTTTTTTAATTGAAGTTAACTTTTTTTTTGTCTGAGACTGGGACTTGAATTCAGTACCTGATGCTTCTGCTTATTGGCTAGTACTCTACCAACTGAGCTATGCCTCTAACCCTTGAATTCAACTTTATTTGAGACAGGTTTGAGATAGGTTTTCTAAGCCCTTTTGGGTGAATCTAGGATCTATACTCAGATGTATATACTTTATACTTACAGACTCTCACAATCTTGAGATTTCAAGGGTGCTTATGTGAGCTGCTTAGATCTATTTTTGCAAAAGTCTAATAAGTAAGGGGAGAAGGGACTGGGGTGTAGCTCAGTGGCAAAGCACTTGCCCAGCAAGTGCAGCGTCCTGGCTTCAGTTCCCATTACCAAAAAGGAAAGACAAAAAAAAAATAAAGAAATGAGAAGGGTGTTAAAAGAGGTTCCTTTAAGATTAAATATCTCTTCCCACTTGGGTGAGTTGTGATTTTCTTTGGATAAATAAGGATTTTCATTTCTATTAACCTGAAGACATAGCAAATCCAGAAACATTTGTCCTAAGATGAGAAATAGTAATTCACGAAACTTAAAGTGTTTTGATCACAGTAGCACCAGTTTGAGGTTTTGTCATTTTTGTAGGAGGAGGATGAAATGGATTCTGGCACGATGGTCCGAGCAGCAGGTGATGAGATGGGGACTGTCCGAGTAGCCAGCACCATGAGTGATGGAGCCAATACCATGATTGAGCACGATGACACATTGCCATCACAGCTGGGCACCATGGTGATCAACGCAGAGGATGAGGAAGAGGAAGGGACTATGAAAAGTAAGGCTCTGATGAAATAGACATACCCGTTCCAGAAAAGATGGTTTCTCATGGTCCATGAAGGCTGAGTCTTGAGTCTACCTTTACGTTCCTCAACCAAAGGAAGCTTTACATTGGAGGGCTGAGTGGGAGAAGGCTGGCAAGTGGAGTAAGAGGCAAGCAGGCTTTAACAAGAAAGGATTTTGCTTTTGAACCCAAACAACTATTTTCTCTGAACGTTGTCCTATATATTGTACATGTCTTCAGTTCATTTTCAAGATAGTTTGGTATCTAGCCAAGGCTTACCAGCACCCAAGTAGTCACAAGGATGGCTATACAAGTTTAAAATTCTTTTTTTTTTTTTTTAGTTGTGAAAATACTGTACAGAGGGGTTACAATTACATGGGCAAGATAATGAGTACATTTCTCATCAAGCATTGTAGCCTCCTCCTTTGTTTTCCCTTTCCATCCTCGCCCCCCCCATCCTCTCCCCGCCCCCCCCCCCAATCCCCCTCTCCCCCCACCACAAGTTTGAAATTCTATCAAGTCTCTTTAGTATCCATTTTGCGTCTTTCCTTTCTTGCTGAGATGGTGATCTCTGTCCACTAAAGTCACTGAACTCCTGGGCTCAAGTGACCCTCCTAATCCCAGCTGCTAGAGCTGGGATTGCAGGGCCCCATCACCATGCTCATTCTCCGCTTCTTTTCATTATCTGGCTGATCTTTTTTGCCTCATGCCTTGTGCCTAGCTTTCATCATAAGGTAACACTCTCCTCTCCTTTTCAGCTATTGACCTTCCCTTTATTTTGAGCATTACACACCAATTCTCAGAGGAAAGGAATTGGGGGATACAAAATGATAATAGTCTAGTTGTAAGGTACAATTTAGCTAAACATAGGTTTAAAGCATGAAGTCTTTCCTCTTTTTTGTTGTTAATCTTTTTTTTTAGCATTGCTAAGCATCTAACCCCAGGAGTTGTGTAGACTAGACAATTATTCTATCACTGAGCTACATCTCCCCCTCCTGCCTTTTTTGTTTGTTTGTTTGTTTTGTTTTATTTTGAAAAACAACAGTTCAGTATACCTTCCGCTTAACCAGGGATCAGCAAACTGTGGTCCTTGGCCAAATCTGGCCTGGTGCCTGCTATTGGTAATAGACTTTTATTGGAACATATGCATGGCCATTCATTTATGTGCTGTTGTCTATTGCTTTTTTGTGTGCTAAATAGGCAGAATTAAGTAGTTGTAAGAGGGACCATCTAGCCCACAAGGCCTAAAATAGTGGTTCTCTGGCTCCTGACAGACAGAAAGAGGTTGCTGTCTTAGTCATAGATCCTTTGTGATTTGTTTATTCAGTAAATTTTTCTTCAGTGCCTGCTGTTTCTGAAGGACTTTGCTAGACGCTGAGGACAATAGAGAATGAAGAAGCAGTCCTTTCCCTGAATGAACTGATTGTCTAGTCTAGGAAAAGACCACTAATTACAGTTCAGCATATGAAGTGAGTTCTAACAGGGGAGTAATCTGGGGGTGTTGTCAGAACAGAACTTAGACAGGCCTCACTGAAAAATGTCTAGAGGAAAAACGCAGCAAGATTGGCAGCATACAGAGTAGGCAGAGGTGCTCTAGCACAGAGAGCAGTGTAGAGAAGATGCTGGGAAAGAGCTGGAGGAGGCCAGGGAACTTCACTGTGGCAGGCATAGACAGAGGCAGGGATCTCAGGCTTTTCTCGTCTCCAGCTTCCCAGGCAAGGTCTGTATGTTTGTCAGCCTCTTATTTTCAAAGGGAAAAGGTTTTTTGTTTTTTTTTTCTTTTTGGGATCTAGGTTCATTATCTGGCTTCTGACTTAAATTTTATAGATGGTGAAGTAGTGGTAGCAATACTGGTAGATGCTTAAATTAGTAAGCCTTTTTTGGAATGTTTCAAGAGTTTGAAAAATTCAAACCTTTGAATCAGTAAGTTCTATCGCTAGGAATCTGGTCCAAGAAAATAATTGTATATATATTGAATACATACATACATCCATACACAGAGAAGTTATATTTAAGAATATTTCCAAGTACAGTACTTATAATTTAAAAAACTAGATTAATTATTTAGTAGCAGATGATTGGTCAGATTAATTTTGGTATATCTACAGAATGAAATACTATGCATAGGAAAACATTTAAAAAATCCTGTTTTTGAGGAAGTAGTTCAGTGAAAATTAATAGCATGATTACAGTTTTATAAATAAAAAAATATATATATATAATAAGTACTGAAAAGAGAAAAAAAGGAAAAAAAAAACCTGGAGGGAAAGAAAGCAAATATTAAAGTGTTTATCTCTGACTGCTGATGTTGTCTTGAATAGAATCTGAGAGAAGGTTGAAATCTCAACTGAAATCTAAAGGACAAGTGGAGATTACCAATTGTGCCTGTCTAGAAATTGCTCCCTTTTTTATTTCATTTATTTATTTATTTATTTATTTTATTGTGGAACACATGCAGAACAGAATAGCCTATTACCTGAATATTTATTTTGCTCTTTTAAAAGATTTGGTTTTACTGATTAGATTTAACATACTGATTTCTTTTAAGTGCACACCACATATTCTAAGAAGAATATGACTCATGACTTTACTAATAAAAGTTTAAGATTCCCCAATGCCTCTTTCTAGTTGTATTAATCATGAGTTTGGTGTATAATTTTTCCTGCTGTTTTGTGTCTGTATTTTTGCAACATTTCTATAGATTTACAAATAATACTGGATGCTGTTTTGTCTTCAGAAGATGTTGTTGTGTGGCGTATCTTTTAACAGCTTGCTGTAATGGAGCTTTTTTTGGATGACATTTCTGCACTTTCTCTGTAAGGGAACAGCTTCAGAGAGTGTGTTCCTTCTTCGTAGTCCCATGGCTAGTAGTGATGGAGTTAGATTATTCCTTCCTCATGCTCCAATGTCTAGTCAGTGGTAGAGACTGTACTATTGTTGTTCTGCCCAATGTCTGATTTGTTTTGGTTGCCTGTGCTTCCAGGCACTGAATTCATAATAGAAAACTTTGGGAAACTAATAGTAAAACTTGTGCTGTCTTCTGATTAGATTCTAGGGATGTCTTTTGTTTGTGCATGTGTTTTCAAGGTATTATTATTATTATACTCAATAGAATGGGAGTTAACACTATTAATAGTAATTCATGAGTAGACACAGTGTATACCAGTCACTGTGTTTAATCTTTTATAGACATTACACGTTATTTTAATCATCATAGCAATGCGGTGTGGTAAATATATATAATCAGTTGAAACTGAGTTACAGAGAGATTAGGTAGCTTGCTTCTGATTACATAATGTATAATAGAAAAGCCAAGATTTGAACCCAGATATGCCTGATTGCATAATTTGTACTCATTAAATTATGTTGCTTCAGCTGAGCTCATTTTGTTGATTGTCCACACTAAGGCTCATGATATGGTCTTAGCCTGTAGTGATCTGCCTCTCCTTGCTGGTTTCAGTAATTAGCTCCTCTACATGCTCTTAGGATTTCCAGAAGGAAATAATAGATGGTGTTCAAGGAGGACATGCCTCTGATAGATGATGATATTGTTATATTGTTATATATTGTTATGTGTATGTTTCACATACACATGCATACACACACACACACACACGTGCAGGCACACACACACACACACACACACAGAATTGCTTTATCAAGAACACTTCTTAAGAAAAATAAACAAATCTTGGTCCACGCTACTTACTTCTGTCCCTGATTTCTTGTGCTGGGAATTGAACTCAGGGCCTAATACATGTTAGCAAGCATTCAGATATGCTTTTTCTTTTTTTCCTTTTTGAATAAAATATCTAGGAAAACCAAGAACTGAGCAGCAAATTATCCTATTGGAAGTGATCCTGATAGGTTGTTAGTTGGGAATCACTGTTTTTTCTCTGGCCAGTAGAGGGAGCTCTGCAATAGGTTATGAGTTAAATTCTATCCCAATTCACAAAGGCCCTTTTTCTTGGTAAAGACCATTATTTATTTATCTTTAAATAAATTTTAAATAAGCATAACAGCACTAGATCACTGTCTTTATTTAGTTAGGATATTGGATGCCTCATACTTGTCAAAATTCAAGGAAGACTGATGTCAGCAAAACATCTCAACATAGTAACTTTTCCTTTCCCATATTTCTTAGTAGACCTTAACCAGAATTGGTGTTTTCTTTCTACAGCATGCTACTTTGAATATAGTTTTGGAGCTTTCATTAGCTTAAATAGCCCTAACCAAGAAATTTTTGTTTTGTGTTTTTGTTTTTGCCAGTCCTGGGGCTTGAACTCTGGGCTTAGACACTATCCCTGAGCCCCGTTATACTCAAGGCTATCACTCTACCACTTGAGCCACAGCACTACTTTCGTTTTTTCTGCTTATGTGGTACTGAGGAATCAAACCCAGAGCTTGATGCATACTAGGCAAACACTGTACCACTAAGCCACATTCCCAGCCCCCTAACCAAGAAATTTAGCAAAATAAAAAGTAAAAATAATAATTCTTGGGTAGAATTGATTTGGGGGAATGTTACTTTATGTGTAAAAATAAGGAAAACTTTATACCTTTTTTTTTTTTTTTTTGGCCTGCTGTATTTTCAGGGGAGTGCATGGCATTGTGCATGTTACCCTAACATTTAGCTATACCTTTAGATCTAATTTTACTTATTTGATTTGATTTTACCAGTACCAGGGTTTGAACTCAGGCCCTCACACTTGCTTTTCAGAGGAAGTGACAGGAGGAAGGATGAAAATAGTCAAGTACCCATTTACAAAGTCTTGCTATGCCATGGTTCTCTGTCTGTGAGGCTTAGTTACTATAATGCCATGATCCTTCCAGTCTTCCACATGTCTAAGCATGGCAGATCGGCTGTTTTTCCCTGATCCTTCCAGGCTTGTTAAGCTAATGGAGGCAAGAGGTAGATGACAAATACAAAGTTCTTTCCCCAGACTTGAGCCTTTCTAGTTAGAGTTTTGTGAACTGCAAGGAGTAAGTGATTTATCTTTAAAACTTGCATTTAGGGGCTGGGATTTAGCCCAAAGTGCTTGCTCAGCAAGTGTAATATTCTCAGTTTAATCCCCAGTACAAAAAAGAAAAGACCAAAAAAATAATTAAATAAAACCCCCAAAAACACTAGGGCTGGGATTGGCTTAGTGGTAGAGTGCTTGCCTAGCATGCATGAAACCCTGGGTTTGATTCCTCAGTACCACATAAGCAGAAAAAGCCAGAAGTGGTATTGTGGCTCAAGTGGTAGAGTGCTACCTTTGAGCAAAAGAAGCTTAGAGACAGTGCCAAGGCCCTGAGTTCAAGCCCCAGGACTGGCAAAAAAGGAAAAAAACAAAACAAAAACAAACCTAAAGTCTAGACGGATGGACTCATTAATCTCTTTAAAATAGAATTTTAAGGTGTAGTGACATACTTAAGTTAAAGCAACTCTGATAAATTACTGTAACAGTGTTATGTGTGAAAACATGTGATTAGAGTTTTAGAAAGTCCTCAGGTGCTTGAAGGAACCCACTGTTGTAAGTTTCCTCCTTTGAAACCAAAGGTCAGGCTCTTACTGAAAAGATTTTAATTCAACACTGTCCATCAGATACACATGTCAGAACTGCGTAAGAGAAATTCTTGACTCAGGGCCTATTTTCTTTCCACCTGCAGTTATCTGAAGGGGGCTGCTGTTATAAACATTGCCTCTTTTGTGTGTTATCTTTTTCATACTCTGGGATTAAAACATTTGCAGTTTTGGTAGTTAGGACATAAAATATTTTAACACTTTTTTTAACCACTGTAACCTAACTGTCCATTTTCTAATTGCTTCAGAATCTTAAAAACTATCATCAGAGTATTAAGTGTCTCTCTGTATAAATATTTGTCATTCCCAGTAAGCATCATAAGACAGGTGCGCATACATATACTACAGCTTAAGTTTAGGACATTTAGCTTTGTTGGAATTATATATATATATTTTTTTTTAATTTTTATTTATTTATTTTTTTAACTTAAGGCCTGAGACCTGTTCCTTTTTTTACTGAACGGTAGCTCTACCACAGGCTTTCTTCTGGCTGGCTTTTTTTCTTTCTTTCTTTCTTTCTCTCTTTCTTTCTCTCTTTCTTTCTCTCTTTTTCTCTTTCTCTCTTTCTATCCTTCTTTCTCTCTTTCTTTCTTTTTTTGAGTAGAATATTAAAGATAAGAATCTCAAGATTTTCCTGCCTGGCTACAATCCTCAGATCTCAGTCTCTTGAGTGGCATTTGCCACTCATTTGTCTGACTGGAATCATATTTCTGAGTAAGGGTGAAAAACTTTCTTTGGTAGGACTTTTAGAATCAGTCTTTGGGTTCCAGGCCTTTACACTGAGTCTCCTTGGAAAAATGATTCCCTTTTTGGGCCTTCAGTTTCCTAGTATGAAAAAAATGGCATAGAAAGGTTCCTGTTTTGTAGTTGCCATGATATACATACAATACTTTGTGTTTAAATACTAAAAAATGGTTGCTATTATATTAAGTATTTATGAGTATTGTAATATATGAGTGGCTTTTGTGTTGCACCTGAATAGTCCCACAGAGAGGCTACTTATCTCCATCCTCATTTCTTTTTTCTTGACAGTTACGCATTTTAGTTTCTACTCTTGGTTATTAACAGTGTTTTGTAAGTGCTACCTTAACTGTGCCTGAGCATTAGCATGAAAATGATTGAATTAAAGGAAGGTCACTTAATCCATTTCAGTAATGTTTTACAAATGTGCTGATGGGGAGAGAAGGAGGGAGGGAGGGAGGGGGGAGAGAGAGAGAGAGTGTTTTAAATTCCTTGGCAATAAGAAGATAGATGTTTTTGAGAATCTGTTAAGTAGCTCAGCATAGCAGATGACAGATTCTAAAGGAGGCCAGACTTCGGATCCCCGTGAGCCCTCTTTTGTGAAGTTTCAGCCTCTTATCTTAATACTGTGGAATTTATTACTGACTGGATTGTTTTCCATCCCTGAAAGATAATCTCTGCGGTTCACTGAGTATTTTATCAGAAGCTCCCGCTTAGGTGACATTTACAATAGAAAAGCAGACATCTTGATACTTAGACTTTTCTCACAGTTTCACAAATAGTCAAGGTTACCCTGCCAGAGTAGAGACTAAATCCTAATTGTTTGTGTGTTTTTTTTATTGTGTCCAGATGTTGGGCCCATGTTTATCTTTGGAAGCCATTAACATTCTTAATTTTTTTTTGGATGAGCCAAAAAAACCTAGACACCTTGGTGCCTGAAAATTTATTCAGAACACCCTGCTAGACCACGTCATAGTAGACATGAACATACCACATCTCAGTGTGACAGGGGTGAAGGCTCACAGTCTGTATTTTGGGGAATTTAAGGTACTGCAATATAGTTACATTGGTAGGAGGAAAACCAAGAATGTTTTCCCTGTGAAAACAATGAAACAACAGTATAAAAAACAAAGGAAAGTAAGTCCAAAAGATATATTTTGGCTCTTCTGCCTAAGTGGTAGGTAAATCAGTCTTGATGGATTATTGAAAACTGTTTGATGGCCTAAGCTGTTCTGAACCAGCTTGCTTTTGTTCAGAAAGAAATGGAAGTAAATTTATAGATGCAATGGATCTATAAAGAAGAAGTAGATGATTCTCTTTATGTATATCTGTTCTAAGAAGTATCACCTATGGATCAGTGTTTGTTAAAAAGTGTTTAATGCCAACTCAGAAGTATTTATTAAGTAATTACTGTGTTATTTCTGTCTAGTATCCAGAAGCCAAATGGGGTGTTCACTGCTGACAAAAAACTTACATATTATAAAAGGAAGATGACATTTATCATTCCATTATATAATATTTGTGGCATGCCTGACACTATAACTTTCTTTGTGATTTTTTTTTTTTTTTGCCAGTCCTGGGGCTTGAACTCAAGGCCTGGGTACTGTCCTTGAGCCTCTCTGTGTTGAAGACAAGCATTCTACCACTGAGCCACAGCAACACTTCAGACTTTTTCTGTTTATGTGGTACTGAGGAATCGAACCCAGAGCTTCATGCATACTAGTCAAGCACTCTACCACTAAGCCATATTCCCAGCCCTTCTATGTGATTTTTCAAATGTATAGAGCATGATCCAGATAATGATATTTGATAGTGTTATAACTTGGTTGAAGAGAAAGGACCTCTGTTGACACAGATAATAGAGTACTAGAAAATGCTGGGCATCATTGCAACAATGAGATGTACAAGTCGTTACGTCGAAAAATGAACTTTACAACTTTGGTGGTGGGGATGGGGGGGAGGCGAAGGGATGGGAAGGGGAAACAAAGCAGGAAGCTACAATGCTTGATAAAAATGTGCTCATTATCTTACCCATGTAACTGTAACCCCTCTGTACAGTATTTTCACAATAAAAATATATATTAAAAAAAGAAAAGAAAATGCTGGGTGAGGACTGGGAAGGTGGCTCAGTGGTAGAATGCTTGCCTTGCCATACTGAGGCCCTGGGTTCGATTCCTCAGCACCACATAAGCAGAAAAAGCCAGAAGTGGCGCTGTGGCTCAAATGGTAGAGCGCTAGCCTTGAGCTAAAGAGCTGAGGGATGGTGCTCAGGCCCAGAGTTCAGGCCCCAGGACTTGACAGAAATAAATGAAAGAAAGAAAGAAAGAAAGAAAGAAAATGCTGGGTAACTGGTACCGAAGCATCTAAAAAATGTTTATGAGAGGGAAGGTAAGGTCTTAGACAGGCATGAAGGCTGGAGGAGGGTATTCCAGGCAGGTGCTAAGTCAGAAAGGTAGAAATGTGTATTGAATATTCAGTTTGGTTGAAGCAGATATTAGTTTTGGTCAAATTTTAAAGAATCTTGAAAGCCAAAACAAGATGTTTGGACTTGATTGTATTGATAAGATGATATGTGAAGATACTTTCATTAAGAAAGTGGGGCCAGGTGCTGGTGACTCATGCCTGTAATCATAGCTACTCAGAAAGCTGAGATCTAAGGATTGCAGTTCAAAGCCAGGCCAGGCAGGAAAGTCTATGAGACTGTTATTTCCAGTTAACCATCAGAAAACCAGAAGTGATGCTGTGGCTCAACGTGGCAGAGTGCTAGCCTTGAGCAAAAGAACTCAGGGACAGCTTACAGGCCGAGTTCAAGCCCCATGAATAACGAAAGGGGGGGTGGGGAGAAGGAAGGAAGGGAGGGAGGGAGGGAAGTGGGGATTCTCAAAAGACCTTAGGAAATTATTGAAATAACTGTGGTATAAAACACTGTCACTTGTGAAGTTGTACATGTGCTGCCCCCATCACTGTAGGTAGTATGTATTAAATTATATAGAGCTCCAACATTAAGTCAACTAGTTTACCACTACCCAGAAGTCAAGTCAGTTCACATAGAGGCATTTACCTGTACTGCTTAACTAGAAGGAAGTTTTTTCTAGTATCGTATAACTTGTAACTAAGAAATTTCTTTTTTTTTTGGTCAGCCGTGAGGCTTGAACTCTGAGCTTGGGCACTGTCCCTGCGCTCTTCAGCTCAAGGCGAGTGCTCTACCGCTTCAGTCACAGTGCCACTTCTGGTTTTCTTTTTTTTTGGGGGGGGGGGGGGGGATCCGGTCGTGGTGCCTGAACTCTGGGCCTGGTCAGTGTCCCTCAGCTCTTCACCTCAAGGCTAGCGCTCTACCACTTGAGCCACAGGGCCAGTTCCAGTTTTCTGGTGGTTTATTGGAGATAAGAGTCTCACAGACTTTCCTGCCTGGGCTGGCTTTGAACCTCGATCCTCAGATCTCAGCCTCCTGAGTAGCTAGGGTTACAGGCATGAGCCACAAGCACCCGGCTAACAAATTCTTAATGGTTTCAAAGAACGTTATGAAAATACCCCCTCCCAGATGTTCTAGCTCTGAATCACACATGCAGCCTTTTAAAGTGTGTGTGTATGTGTGTGTGCGCGCGCGCCTGTATACATGCACGCACATGCCAATCCTGGGGCTTTAATTCAGGGACAGGGTATTGTCCCTGAACTTCTTTTGCTTAAGGCCAGTGCTCTACCATTTGAGCCCCAGCTCTTCTTCCAATTTTTTTTGGTAATTTATTGGAGATAGAGTCTCCTAAAGTCAGCCAAACTGACTTCACACTGTGATCCTCGGATCTCAGCCTCATGAATAGCTAGGGTTATAGGCATGAGCCTCTGGCATCAGGCTGTATATAAGTATGTATGTGTGTATATATGTAGTATTGAAGTGGGAACTTGGGACCTCACACTTGCTCACATTGCTAGCTCACCTGTTGTGCTACTCCTGAGCTATACGTGTAGCCTTGCTTCTTGCTGGTTATTTTGGAGATGAAATTTCATTGACTTTTCTACCTGGCTGGATTTGGTCTGTGAACCTCTACATTTCAGCTTCCTAAATAGCTAGGATTACAGATGTGAGCCACTGGCACCTGGCTTTGAAAGGAATATTATGGTTACCCAGCACAACTTGGATAACTTGTATAAGTAAATGAGTTGGTACATGTAAAACAATTAGGTGCCAAGGAACAAAACCAAAATTATATACATAACAACCCATTAAAACATTATAACATTAAAACCCAAACCAAACAAAAACCCCTAAAAACCCTAAGAAAAGTTTTCATATGGCATAGTAGTCTAAACCAGGAGGAAACACAGAGGGATTACTGGAGTTTTTCCTTGCAAATGTTTATGTATAAGAGAAGAAAATGTAGGCTTTTACCCAGTTAATTACCATTCAGGTAGAAAAGAACTATTGTAAGAATTAAGGAAAGAATAGGTTGCCCATTGTGGTTTTACTTAGTAGCAAGCCTGAAAAATGGAAGTTTGAAATGGAAGATCATCAAGTCAGACTCCTTTTTAGTTAGCATGGCCCTGGCATGAGCATGTTCTAGTTCAGATAAATCCAAATTTAGGAGCAAACAGTAGAGGAAAGAGATCTTGCTAATTTGTTTGAAAATTGAGTTAATGACATATAATTTACAAACTGTAGGCATCACTTAGGAGCATGTATTTATTTATTTATTTAGGTCAGTTATGGGGCTTGAACTCTGGGCCTGGGCACTGTCCCTCAGCTCTTCAGCTCAAGGTTAGTGCTCTACCACTTGAGCCACAGGGCCAGTTCCAGTTTTCTGGTGGTTTATTGGAGATAAGAGTCTCATAGACTTTCCTGCTTGGTTGGCTTTGAACCACAATCCTCAGATCTCAGCCTCCTGAGTGGCTAGGATTACAGGCGTGAGCCACCAGCCACCAGCTTAGTTAGTGTTTTTTTTTTTTTTTAACATATTCATGGTTGTGCAGCCCTCGTCCCCCCTCCTCTTATTCTGCTGTCCCCATCGAAGGGGTGGGGATTTGAAATCAGCCTTGGGCTTGCTAGGCAGGTACTCTTACCACTTTGTCACCTGAGCCACACCCAGTCCTTTTTTGCGTTAGTTATTTTTCTTAGTTATTTAGTCTTGGGGTTTTGCCCAGTGCTAGCCTTAGACTGCAATCCTTCTATCTATGACCTCTCACATAGGAAGACTATATGGGACGTAGGTGCATGCTACTTCACCTGGCTTATTTGGTTGAGATGAGGGTCTCACTAACTTTGTTTTCTTGGGCTGGCCTTGAAGTGTGATTCTCCTAATCTCTACATTCTGAGTAGCTAGAATCATAGACACGAGCCACCAGCACCCAGCTGGATTGTTGCTTTTTTATTTTATTGTGATTATTAAGGGGCTGTACAGAGGGATTGCCATTTCATCAAGTCAGGTAATGTGGACATTTCTTTTTTTGGACAATGTCACCGTTTCCTTCATTTTCCCTCAGTTTCTCCTTCCCATCCCTGCCCACAAATTACATAGGTTATTTCCCACATTTGGATTGTTGCTTTTATGTAGCACTTTTCAACAACAACAAAAAAAAAAATTAGCAGAAGGTATTGTTTTTCAATTAACTCCTTTGCCTGTAGGCCTAGTCAGATTGTCCTTTTAGCTTGATAAATGTGGCTCACAGAGAAAAATAGGCCAACGACAGTATAGGAGTTCATGTATTTCCTGCATCAGATGAAAGAATCAGCAAGATGTGGCTATTTTTAAGGCTTTCCTCAGTCCAGTCTCCCTGTGGCTTCAGGTTTCTTCTATTATTATTTCACTGAATGTCTTCCTTGCCTGAGATACATCGGAAAAAAGTACCCTAGTTCAAGTTGAAACAGAAAACTGGTCAGCCCACCAGCTGAAGCCCAGGGGACGGCATAGCCTTTAATCAGCTTGGAGTGATTGTCTTAAGCCTTTCAGCACAGTCAGGCTGCTGTCCAGCACTTGATCATCTAACTAAAGGATGCTGAAAGAAAAGTTCAAAGATAAAGTTCCTGGGAAATTCCATTCCCTCACTCTTTCTGCACTCAATGGCAGCAGTAATATATGTCAAGAATCTTCATTTGGGTTTCAGAGCATTTACAATAAAAGGTTTAGTTCACCAGGCTTAAAACCCGACAGCTGGCATTTCATTCCATCTTACCCTTGTTGGTTACTAGCTATGAAATCTAATGCAGAATTCTCACTTCTAAAGTGGGGAAAATAACATGTACTTCAAAAGATTCTGTGAGGATTAAGTGAGGTAGTGCTTTGGCTCTTTGTAGTGCAAAGCAGTACAGGTCCTCTTCCCCTCCTCCTCTTCCCCTCCTCTGTTCTTGTGGTGGGTCATAGGTTTGGCTGAGACTCATGAATGCACGTAGTAGAAAGCCTGAAACTCGATTTAGTTAGTGTTCATTGAATTTGAATTGAGTTCCTTGAGGATAGATCTTTTTTTATGGATAATATAGGGTATGTGTGAATGAGGGGCTGGGGTAAAGACAGATGGACTATATCCAGATTATATCTACTGTTTAATAAAGCACTTAAAAATTTGATGGCTTAAAATAGCAGCCATTTTACTTAATTCATGATTCTGTAGATTGGACGCTAAGTTGCACTCAGCTAGATATTCTTTTGTTCTGGTCTGGTTAGCTTTGCTGTATGGTCAGCTGGTAGAATAGCAGCTAGGACTGACTTGATGAAGGCCTCAGGCTGCAGCCAAGGACCAGGCTCCTGCACATGGTATTTTGTATTTTACATCTAGCAAACTCACTGCTTTATTTACATGATAATAGAATACACAAGAATTTAAAAACTCTTACCTGTGCCGTAATTAGGACCAAAGCTATAGATTTTTATTTGTGGTACTGGAGATCAAAACCAGGGCCTTGTGCATGCTAGGCAAGTGCTCTACCACTAGAGCAGTGCCCCAGTCCCAGGATAGGAAGTTCTACTTCTAATACTTAAAAGTCATGGTAATGTGTGTGTACACACACATACACACACAAAAAAAATTCTAGGGATTTTCTATTGTGCTTCTAAAATCAACTTTAGGTCTTTGGTATGTTGATATATGTAACCTTTTAAGCAATCATCTAAGAAGTGTGTGAATTTCACTCTTGGCTTATGTTTGAATAGGCAATGAGATTTTTAAAAACTTATCTAATTCCAAAACTTATTATAGTTTTTAGAACTTTGAATTTAGTCTAACAGACATCAGGTATTGACATCAAGATGAAAGCAGAAATATTTTATATGGGATTTCTGATTCTTAACCATTGAAAGAGATTTAAAAAAATTAATGTAGCTGCACCAGTGGCTCATGCCTATAATCGTAGCTACTCAAGAGGCTGAGGGCTGAGATCTGATCATCATGGTTTGAAGCCAGCCCTGGCACCAGAAAACCAGAAGTGGAGCTGTGGCTCAAAGTTGGAGAGCATTAGTGTTGAACAAAAAAGCTTAGGGACAGCATCTGAGTTCAAGCCCCATGAGTTAAGCCTCATGACCAAACAATGCCACACATACCCCTCGCAGAACAAAACAAAAAACAACAGTTAGTGTTTTAGTTTACAAAATACCAGGTGTAGGTTTGACCCCTAGCACCAGAAAAAACAAACAAAAAAACCCAATTACATAGTATTTCACAGAGTGGATAGATTGTGATTTCTTAATTTTTTTTTTTTTTGGGTCCGGTCATGGGGCCTGAACTCTGGGCCTGGGCGCTGTCCCTCAGCTCTTCAGCTCAAGGCTAGCGCTCTACCACTTGAGCCATAGCGCCACTTCCGGCTTTTATCTTTTTGCTTATGTGGTGCTGAGGAATCGAACCCAGGGCCTCAGGCATGCAAGGCAAGCGCTCTACCACTGAGCCAACTTCCCAGCCCCTTAATTTTTTTGTGTACATATTTTTCTTGTTCTTTTAATTAGATCTTGAATTGATCAAGAAAAGGCACCTCACTCAATTATCCACCTAACTACCTATGGTAAAAAGAAGTGTGTATGGCAGTTCTAAACAAATATTTTTGTTTGCTTTTCAGTTATTTTTAGTCCAAATAACACAGGGATTATTTGTTACAGAAAACTAAAAAATGTATTATTCACAGCTTACTCAGTTATTGGAGCATGCACATCTTTCTGTATAGAAAAAGAGACCCTGGGTTTCACATATATTTCAGGGGGTACCTTAGATTTTATTCAGGTCTATGAGAAATATTTTGAGTGAGCATTTGTACATTTGTGCATTTTTCTGTAGTTTCCCTGAATTTCTGAAGGATACCTCAGAAAGGCCTATTGATAAAGAGATGATTATCTCCCTGGAGATCTGTTTATTAAACTTAACCTAAAATGTAAGATTTCTTTTCACCTTTTATTTTTTCTTGGTTTTCAGGAAGGGATGAAACCATGCAGCCTGCAAAACCATCTTTCCTTGAATACTTTGAGCAAAAGGAAAAGGAAAATCAGATCAACAGCTTTGGCAAGAGTATACCTGGCCCGCTGAAAAATTCTTCGGAGTGGAAAATACCACAGGATGGAGACTATGAGTTTGTGAGTAATGGCAGAATTAAATGGTTATGTCTTCTGAAGTTATTTGAAATATCATCCATCCAATCCTGTCATTTCATGACAGTGCCCTGAGCAAGTAAGCATGTTTTTTTTTTTAATTTTATTTTTTTAGTTTAATCTATCTGTAAGTACTTCCAGTAGCAGCTCCTGAGCCAAGGACCTCATGAGTTTGAGACAACAATAGATAGATAGATAGATAGATAGATAGATAGATAGATAGATAGATAGATAGATAGATAGATAGATAGATAGATAGATAATGTGTGTACTTGTGTGTGTTTGTGTGTGTGTGTGTGTGTGTGTGTGTGTGTGTGTGTGTGTGTGTGTGTGTGTATGCCAGTCCTGAGGCTTGAACTGTCCTTGAACTTTTTTGCTCAAGGCTAGTTCTCTTCACACTTGAACCACAACTCTACTTCTGGCTTTTTGGTAGTCAGTTGAAGATAAGAATCTTACAGAACTTTACTGCCTGGGCTGGCTTCCAAACAAGATAGTCAGCTCTCAGCCTTCTGAATAGCTAGGATTATAGGTGTGAACCACCAGTGCCTGACCAGACGCAGCAATATTTTTGGTGTTTGCTCTTGTAGGGGCCTCTGATGAGAGGTATCAATTTTGCGTTAAAATCCTTTATCTGCCCTTTTTCTTTTTGTTGTTCAGTTTAAAATAATTAATGGTAAAAGAAATAACATGGTTACCAAATGAAGATACAACTGTCGTTAATAGTTTATTTAGAATTATAACTTTATGTTTAGGAATTAGATCAAAGGGAGGTTGACATTGCTTTGTAGTATCTTCAGTGTTTTTTCTAATCATTCTCCTGATTTTAGCCAAGAGGATTATTCTGAATCTTTTCAGAGGATAAGTTTTAAATTATTCCAAAGTTTCTTATGAGAAACAGGGTGTGTTTTTCTTCCTATACTATGGAACATTCTCCTTCAACCACATATACTTAGTAATGTGCATAGGGCTTTAATGAATTGGAGACAATAGAAAAATGATGGAAAAGTAAGCTAGAAGACTTCATATTCCTTTTGTGAACATTTCTTAAAAAAAACTTCCTTTTAGAATTTATGTTTTTAAATCCTGAAGTTTCATAGCTCTTTTTTTTCCCCTTACTTATTTTGTGTTTAAACTTAGGTTAGTTAGTGTATTTGATTTCTGGAGGTCTTTGTAGTCCGGGCTCTCCACTCTACTGTTGACTTCCATAAAGGAAAAGATACCATTTTTCCTAATTTTACTTGTACTTTTGTAAAGGGCTGTCATATAGGATAGAGATCTTTTGAGGACCAGAATTATTTGCTTGTGTTTATTTAGGTGATTAGCCACTAACCCTATGTCAGGGCCCAGGTTCATTTGCTGTATCGTCTATTCATTCATCTGTTCATTTACTCACTGTTCTTTGAATGCCATCTTGTACTCAACCCTGTTGTAGGGATATAGAAGTAAGCAGAACACATAGCAAAAGCCCATCCTTCATAGAAAATAAATAGTGTTTCACATTGTGGTCAGTATTGTGGAAAGAATAAAGTGAAAAGGAAGTAAGATAGGAGAGGACATGGGAGGGAACAGAGAGGGAGGAGAGAGGGAAAAGGAGAGTGAGGAGTGTATTTATGTAACATTTTTTTCTGTGCTGGTCCTGGGGTTTGAACTCAGGACCTGGCACTGTCCCTGAGTTTTTTTTGTTTTTGTTTTTTTTTTTAAATGTTCATGATTAGCAGTCTACCACTTAAGCCACTGATTCTAGAATTTTTTGGGGGGGAAGGATGTGTTGCGGTGGGGCATGGCCTCTTCAGTTTTCCATATTATTTGGCCTACTTCATTTTTCCAGTCTTATCTGACTGGCACTTGCAGGAATTGAAATTGAGATTCTTTCTATTAATTATATATCCTGAGCCAATCCATCCTGCTATGTAAAATTCTAATTTTGCCTTCAGAATTTCAAGTTTTTAAACTCTCATTTAAAGGCATTTCATATTGCCAGGTGCTGGTCCCTCATGCCTGTAATCCTAACTACTCAGGAGGTAAGATGTAAGGACTGTGGTTCAAAGCCAGCCTGGACAGGAAAGTCTGCGAGACTCTTATCTCCAATTAACTACTAGAAAATGGCAAGTGCAACTGTAGCTCAAAGTAAGAGCACTGGCTTAAAGTAGTAGAATGTTAGCCACAGCACCCAGGCCCTGAGTTCAAGGCCCATGACCACCCCTGAAAAAAGCATTCCGTATTAATCAATGAAAGAACATTGAAGTAGGATATACACAAATTGCTACATCAGATAGTCCAAAAGATCAAATTAAAAAAATGCCTTTATACATTGAAATGATTAATATATACTCTTTACCTTAATGCCACAAGAATTTGAAATGATAAGCCGGCACTGGGGGCTCATGCCTGTATTCCTAGCTACTTAGGAGGCTGAGATCTGGGGATCACGGTTCAAAGCCAACCCGGGCAAGAAAGTCTGTGAAACTCTTATCTCCAATAAACCACCAGAAAACTAGAAGTAGCTCTGTGGCTCAAGTGATAGAATGCTCGCCTTGAGCTGAAGAGCTGAGGTATAGCGCCCAGGCCCACAGTTCAAGCCCCATGACTGACCAAAAAAAAAAAAAAAGAATTGGTCTTGAACCTTGTTCCCAGACCATCAATGTCAACTTTGCCTGGAAACCATGTCCTAGTTGTACTAAAGCAAAATCTGTGAGGAGAACACCCAGTAATGAGGAGAGCACCTGTCTCCCTAGAGACTAACCCACAAAAGTCTGATCTAAAAAGTTTTCACAGGGGGCAGGGAATTTGGCTTAGTGGTAGAGTGGTTGTCTAGCATGCATGAAGCCCTGGGTTTGAAAGCCTGAAGTGGTGCTATGGCTCAAGTGGTAGAGTGCTAGTCTTGAGCAAAAAGAAGCTCAGAGATAGTGCCCAGCCCTGAGTTCAAGCCCCAGGATTGGCCAAAAAAAGGTTTTCACAGTATAGTATATCTTCTCACAAGTTTCTGCTTTCATTCCTATTGGCTACTATAAATAATTAGGTAAGCATGTTCATCTTTCATTAACATAATATTTTTCTTTTTTTAATTTTCCTTTTTAATTTTTCCTTTTTAAAATTTTATTTTATTGTAAAGATACTGTACAGAGGGGTTTATTTTCCTTTTTGAGTTTCATGTCATATTGAAGATGTCAAAGTATATAGACTATGTGGAAACTATTGCATCTATAAATCACACCCATTTTAGAAATCTTTTGAATGGTAAGTCCTGAATTTCTCTTTTAACTAAAGAAGGATGTATCAGACTAGCTAACATATTTCTTTCAATCATCTCGTAGAGACACTTTCTGATTCCAGACAAGCAGTATTTGATTAGGATAAAATGCAACTTTTTTTTTCTTCCTGTGAATGCAGTTGCTATTTAGAAATGAACCTTTTGCCTAAAATGGCAAATAGGAAATAATTTAATCAAAAGTGGCTGAATTTGATGTCTGACAAAGCTTCAAATTTTCATCTGAAACTGAATACCCCATTTCTAAAATTGAATTACTTTATTTACCAAGTTAAAAAAAAAACACCCAAACTCCTTTTAATGTTTAAAATATATAGTAATTAAAATGAGAAAAGGTGCTTGAAAATGCAGTGTTCTCTAAAACTCTATAATCAAATAATATTTTTGAGCAGTATTACTTTTATGAGACCTCAGATCTTCTTATTTCACCATTCCCAATGCCACAAAAAGCCTTAAGTTTTAATGCAGTTTGCTTCAGGAGATCCAAGTTGTGAACCTACATGAAAAAAAAATATCTAAAATATTGGTAATTCAAGGATCATTGAGAAAACAATAGTTTATTTAAATATTTTAAATATTTCCTCAGCCAGGCACCAGTGCCCTTATGACTGTAATCCTAGCTACTATTGAGGAAAAGCCAGACATAGCACTGTGGCTCAAGTGATAGAGCACTAGTCTTAAGCACAAAGAGGCTCGAACAGCGCCCAGGTCTTGAGTTCAAACCCTAGGACTGGAGGGAGGGAGAAAGGAAGGGAGGGTGTGTGTGTGTGTGTGTGTGTGTGTGTGTGTGTGTAATATATAAAATATATAAATATAAAATATCAATATTTCCTCAAAAATTGACATTTCAGTTGGGTGCTGGTAACTCACACCTGTAATCCTAGCTACTTAGGATCTGAGAACTGAAGATCACAGTTGAAGCCAGCCCAAGGAGGAAGGTCCATGAGACTCCAGTTAACCACCAAAAAAAGCAGTGAATCTGTGACAGCTCAAGCTGTAGAGGGCTAGCCTTAAGCACAAAAACTCAGGGACAACACCTTTGCCCTGAGTTCAAGCCTTACAATTTGTACATACACAAATGCAAGTTTTAAAAAATAGACATTTCAGGCTAAGGGTGTGTATCTCACTGGTAGAGCATGTAGTTAGTATATACAAGGCCTTGGGTTTTTTCCCAGTACCAAAAATAAAGGGTAGTGAGAGATGATGTTTCAGTGAGACAAAACTCAAAACACAAGGTTAACAAGGTTTTTAGAAAATAGGAAAACTTTTCACATAAACCTTTGACTTTAGAACATAGGTAAAAGGTAGACTAGCACCTAACACTTCTACTGTAACTGAAATACATGGTTGTCTTGAAGGAAAGCACTTTGCAGTTGAGCTATAAGATCAACCAGTGCTTTTTCCAGGGCATCATTTCTCCTTGAAAGAAATACTAACTGGTTATTCAGAATTGGGGATCTATAGAGTACACGTTTTCTAAAATTGGAAAAGATAGCCTATAACTTAAGACAGCTGAGGAGTTGTTGCCAATGATAAAATTCAAACTTTCAGCATAATAGAATCTTGGAAAACTTGATTCCACCATCAACTTGATAGCTTCCCTACACTTAGATACATTGCTTGATAAGATTGATTACAATTTAGAAGAATACGATTTTTTAAAGTATTACATAGGAGGGGGCCAGTGGCTCACGCCTGTGATCCTAGCTACTCAGGAGGCTGAGATCTGAGGATCGCGGTTCAAGGCTAGCCCTGGCAGGAAAGTCCATGAGACTCTTATCTCCAATTAACCACCAGAAAACCAGAAGTGGCACTGTGGCTCAAGTGGTACAGTACTAGCCTTGAGCTGAAGAGCTCAGGGATAGCACCCAGGCCCACAGTTCAAGTCCCACAACTGACCAAAAAAGAAAAAGAAAAAAAAGTGTATTTCCATACCTGAGGGCACTGAGGTCTGAGAATCATAGTGGAAGCCAGCCTGGGCAATAAAGGCTATAAGACTCTATCTCCAGTTAACCACCAAAAAGTCAGAAGTGAAACTGTGGTTCAAATGGTAGAGCAATAACCTTGATCAAAAAAGCTCAAAGACAGTACCCAGGCCCTGAGTTGCAGGACTGGCTCAATAACTAAATACATAAATATCTCCCATCTTTTTTCTTTGGCTTTTTTTTTCCTTTCTGGATAGAGTCTCACATTTTTCTTAGAGTTGTCTTAGACTGAAATTTTCCTATTTATATATCTTAGTATCTGGGGCCATAGACATTCTTAACCACTGCACTTGTTAAGACGGGTGTCTCATTCACTTTGTGCCCAGAATGGCCTTGAACTGAGGTCTTTCTAATCTCTGCTTACTAAATAGCTGGAATTAGAGGTGTGCTTTTTTAAAGCAAGGAGTAGAAGTATTTTCCTGTCAATTTGTTGCTGGTTATATAAACTATTCTCTACAACTAATGTAATCATAACATCATACGTCATAAGAGAGTAAGCAGTCCATTTCTTGGCCAAGCATTATTAGTCTGCCCCAGGTATCAAGATGGTGCCAAGTTAGTGTTAAAAAGTGCAGTCCCTGGGGCCTGGGGTTACTGATTGCTATAATCAAATCCTGACATTTTAAAGTTTGAATCCCTTTACAATCAGGGCCAAATTTGTTCAGTTACTTTATGTCATAATTTGAAGTCAGAAAAGAAAAACAACTGTAAGTTCAGTAGTTTGTTCTTCATCAAGAAAGTTCCAGGGCTGGGAAGGTGGCTCAGTGGTAGAGGCTTGCCTTGCATGCATGAGGCCCTGAGTTTGATTCTTCAGCACCACATAAGCAGAAATAGACAGAAGTGGTGTAGCTCAAATGGTGGAGTGCTAGCTTTTAGCTGAAGAGCTGAGGGACAGTGCCCAGGCCCAGAGGTCAGGCCCCATGACTGACAAAAAACAAAAGGAGAAGGTTCTGGAGTCAGAGAAATATTTAAAATATATAAATTAGTTATTAACCTAGAAAGCAAAGGTTTAATTTTCAGCTGAGGTAAATGTAAATCTCCCTCTTCTCTTTCCTTTCTTTTGAACTCAGGGCCTCGGGCTTTTGAGCCATGCTCTAGCCCAGAGCTTGTTTGAACTCAGGGCATTGTGCTTGCTAGGTCAGTGCTATACTGCTCAAGTCATACCTGCAGTCTTGCAAATATAGCCATGAATTTGAGTTACCTGATTTGTTTAAACACTCTCTGGACAGTACTTGGCTTAAACACAGAGCCTTGTACTTGCTTTATATGTGTTCTGCCACTTGAGCTATGTCCCCAGTTCTTTCTGCTTTGTGTATTTTTGGATAATGTCTCACTCCCCTCCCCCCCCCCCAAAAGCTGGTTTAGACCCCTGTGCTCCTATTTGCTTCTCTTCCTACTTTCTTTGAACTGTTAAACATCCTTTATTCAATAGCTTTTCTTTGCTTCCCCTCCCCCCCTTTTTTTCTTATATGGGCTCTTGACAGTTCAGTAATTCACATTCCTTGGATGTGAGAGGTGAGAATAAAAGACTTATGTCAGCCTTCTTACTCTCATCCAAAGTGAGAATCTCTGTTAGGACTCTGAAAGGCAGGAGGAGAGAGTTCAAAGCCAGCCACAGCTGTACACTGAGACTTTATTTCAAAAAAAAAAGAGAGAGAGAGAGAGAGAGAGAAAAACAAAAAGAAAGAACTCTGAAAGTAGTATTTCTTATGCTGTGAGTTTTGAGAGGAAATTTAATAAAATAACATGGAACCTTTTTCCAATATAAATCAGCATCTTTTGTCTTTGATAGCTCTGTCTTCAAGCTCTGACAATTCTTGAGTGGAAGTCGGGGTTCTTATCTCCATTGCTTTCTTTGTTTTGCTGTTGGAGTTTGATTACTGATGAACTGATAGTATGGGGAGAAAAGGCATTGAGGTGATTTGAAGGCAAAAGCTAGTTGATGGCCTTTTATAGTATTTTTAGGGAAATGACACAGTTTGGGTAGTTCTGTACATGTTTTTTTTTCTGACTGACAAATGTTTAGAAGTACTTTGTATGGAAGTGGGTTATGCTGGTTTAGTTGAGTGGCATTGCATCGGGCTGTTAAGATCACTAGAATCAAGCTTTTAGTGTTTGAATCCCTTCTGCCATCTTCTCCGTATATTTAGACAAGTTGTTTCTCAGGACTTCAGTTTCCTTATCTGCAAAATGGGGAGAATATGAGATTGACCCTAAAGGATAGAGTGTGTGATAGACCCTAAAGGATAGATAGTTTGGAGAGTTAAATGGGGTAATGCATTAAGTACTTCAGGCATGCCAGCTTCTTTCCCTATACCTGCCCTTCCTTTCTTGAAACATTGTCCATTGAGTCAGTTTTAGTTATATAAATCTTCCCCCTATATCAAAATAGAGATTCTTTCCCAAAGAAACCACATTCCTAAAGGGACTGATTTTAAAACTGCTCCAAAGCCAGATGCCAGTGGCTCACAACTATAATACTAGCTGCTCAGGAAGCTGAGATTTGAGGATTGCAGTTCAAAGGCAGCCTGGGCAGGGAAATCTGTGAAGTCTCTTATCTCTAGTTAACCTCCAGAAAACCAGAAGTGTGCTGTAGCTCAAGTGGTAGAGTACTCAGCTTGAGCTGAAGAGCTCAGGGACAGCATTAAGGCCCAGAGTTCAAGTCCCACAACCCTCAAAAAAACCAAAACTGCTCCCCCAAAAGAAATGGAA
Source organism: Dipodomys spectabilis (assembly GCF_019054845.1). NCBI lineage: Eukaryota > Metazoa > Chordata > Mammalia > Rodentia > Heteromyidae > Dipodomys > Dipodomys spectabilis. The sequence goes on from NW_024870852.1 coordinate 19,805,300, forward strand.
AGTACTGCGGCTGGTAGATTGGTTACAAAAGTACTCACGTCAGCTTTGGGACTTTCTAGTCCCTCTTTCCCTCCTTATATCACTGTTCAGTACAGTATCACTTTCTAGCTCCCCCTCACTGCATGAACAGTGGGTGTTTCCTGATCATTTTAAAATTGTGAAGCTGAGCACTTGCATCGCAACACTGTGCTCTGGTCAGTAGATGCCGCCCTTTCACTGCTTGTGTGCAGTGTGCTATAGAATATCCTTAGCACAGAGAGGTGGCCAGCTGTGTCCAATGGGTGGTAATATCAGGTCACCAGCCTAGAAGTTTGAGCAGTATGTGAAGTGACTTTTCTTGAGAATAGGGGTGTCTCCTGACATACGCCAACCAAGTCAGTGAACATCACATTATAACAGAAGAGGGGTGGTTTCAGCCCTAGCCGCCTTTTCTGGAACCTTTGGTTTGAATTTCAGATTTGTGGTCTTGTATTACATCAAACATCATACCACCTTTCTCATTTTTCCCACAGGGTTAGAGAAAGGATCAAATGAAATGTAGCTTGGATTATTTGAACCAAATTTATTTTCAGAATCCTGGTAAAATTGTGTTAGATAATTATCAGGCTGTATCTGTTTATGGTCCACTATGTATTAAAATAATATTACTTATTTTATTATTTTACTTCACCTTTGTTTAAAAAAAGGTCATTAGCTCTTTGCTAATGGCCAATAATCCAGAGGCAGGAAAAGGCCAAAGGAACAGTTAAGTCCAGACTTCTGGTATGTTTTTATTTGCTGGTAGAACTACTATTATTGCTTGCCTGGTGCCAGTGGCTCATACTTGTAATCCTAGCTTCTCAGGAAGCTGAGATCTAAGAGTCAAGGTTTGAAGCCAGCCCAGGCAGGAAAGTCTGTGAGAGTCTTATCTCTAATCATCAAAAAGCTGGAAGTGGTTGGGCATCAGTGGCTCACGCCTGTAATCCTAGCTACTGAGGAGGCTGAGATCTGAGGACCACAGTTCAAAGCCAGCTGGGGCAGAAAAACCAATAAACCACCAGAAAACCAGAAGTGGTGCTGTGGCTCAAGTGGTAGAGCGCTAGCCTTGAGCTAAAGAGCTGAGGGACAGCGCCCAGGCCCAGAATTCAAGCCCCAGGACTGGGGGGGGGGGGGGGGGGGGGAAGCTAGAAGTGGATCTGTGACTCAAGTGGTAAGAGTACTAGCTCTGAGCAAAAGAATCTCAGGGGCTGGGAATGTGGCTAAGTGAAGTGCTCACCTAGCACGCATGAAGCCCAGGTTCAATTCTAACTAAACAGCAAAAGCTGGAAGTGGCACTGTGGCTCACATGGTTCAGTGCTATCCTTGAGTAAAAGAAGCTTAGGGATAGTCCCAGGCCCTGAATTCGTCCAAGACTGGCAAAAAAAAAAAGAAATCAGGGACAGTACCTAGGCTCTGAATTCAAGGCCCAGGATAGTCACCCCCCAAAAACAGAAAGAAATAGTATCATTGCTTAATAACTAGCATTTAATACAGTTATGGGTACATTTAATTCAGATAAGAATAAAAACATTTGTTGCCTTATTCAGTGATGCTTGTAGTATTCTTGGGAGGGAACAAGGTAGCGTTTTTAGTTCTTTTTTATAGCTGGAGAAATGGAAGTCCAGAGACCTGTTTAAAAGACACTTTTTTCTCTTCATGCCAGAATGATGTCTAGAACCCAGAGCCCCAGGTTGTTCCTAGCTTTGTTAACTCTTGGGTGTTTTCTCAGGTGAAAATCACAGCACAATGCTGTGAGCCTCAGACTAGGTACTTAATTTGTTTTCCAGGCCAGGAAAATGAATCATTTAAAAGTAATAGTGGTGGACACAAGACTAATCAGGAAAAGCAGATTTCAGGGTATCTTCCTGGGAATTTCATGAAGTTAGAAGAGTATTATTGACTCAATTTTTTCCCCATTGGCCCCTTTCCACCCACACTCCCTCCCGCCCCCACCCCAGCCCCATGCTTCTACAGAGTATACTACAGACACATAAGCTTTGCATTTATTCATTCTTTTTTTTTTTGGTCCGGTCATGGGGCCTGAACTCTGGGCCTGGGCGCTGTCCCTCAGCTCTTCAGCTCAAGGCTAATGCTCTACCACTTGAGCCACAGCTCCACTTCCGGCTTTTTTTCTTTTTGCTTATGTGGTGCTGGGAAATCAAACCTAGGGCCTCTTGCACGCAAGGCAAGCACTCTACCACTGAGCCACCTTCCCAGCCCCACATTATTCATTCGTAAGGTAAATAATTTCCTTGGTTGGAACAATTTAATTTCAATCACCTCTCTTGGGTTTTTTTGTTTGTTAGTTTTGTCTTTTTGGTCAGTTGCAGGGCTTGAACTCAGGGCCTGAGTGCTGTCCCTGAACTTGTTTTTTGCTCAAAGCTAGCACTCTAACACTTTGAGCCACAGCTCCACTTCTGGTTAATTGGAGATAAGGATCTCCTGAGGACTTTTCCTGCTTGGGCTGGCTTTGAACCATGATCCTCAGATCTCAGCCTCCTGAGTAGCTAGGATTATTATAGGGGTGAGCCACTAGTGCCTGGCTTGTTCTTTTACTATTTACTTTATAACCTTGGGGTTTAGAATAGTTATATCATTGTGAGATAATGTCACACTGACAAAAAGGGCATTGTTATTTTAAGCACACTCTTGGTTTTGGTCTATTATAACCTCTGAAAACAAAAGTATCTGCTTCAGAGGAGTCTTAACAAAGGCTGCAGGAAGCACTTGTGTTTTCTGCTGCTATCTGCCTTAGTGTGGCCTGTCAGTCTCATTTAGGCACTTGTTCCTGAAGTTCTCATCTCATCCTCTTGTTATCTGTTGTTTAATCAGTATGGGCGTCTCTGTTAGTTTGCACTTTTTTTTTTTTTTTAGTATTAGTGATATGCATTTCCTGTTTTACATAATCTTCATGTTGACTTGTGGCTCATTTTCTGGGCTTATGTCCTACTGGCAGGAGTGCTTGCAGCCATTAGACTAGGCTGTAGAAGTCAGGAAGGGAAGGATAAGACAGCATGAGTACTTAGTATGTGTAGGTCTCAGAATTTCTTGTCCACCTTACTTCTCCTGTCATGCATAAGATGCATGATAGAACTCCTGTCTATGCAGCAAGGCTTAGAGACACTAGATCACATGCTTTGTCCACAACATGCAATTAATAAGTGGTAGAGTTAGACTTTAAATCTAATATTTTGATATCAGGATCATTATTGTTCTCTATATAACACCACTGGTCTGCACAGGGACTTATATATACACTGATGGGGAGCTTGTGTCTGATTCAGGAGTCATGTATTTCTCTATATGCCCAGCACTTGGCACATAGCCACAAGGCACAGGTGCTCAGGATGTCATTTGAACCCCTTGCTGACCTTTCCAAATCCTTTCAGATTTTCGTTCTGTAATATCTGTTCATCTATGTGTGTAGAAACATGTTAATTAGACTTAATATGATTGATGAAATGTAAATAATTCCCTCCCTTCATTGGAACAATCTTAGTCGAAATCGTGAATTGGAACTGCAGTGTTAGGAATCCCCTAAATCAAAATTGGGCAAAACATATTAAGCATTAGCAGAGAGCCAGGCATTCCTACTGTATTATTAATATGTGGGTTCTGCAGTGCATTGGAAATCAGGTCTCAGGTCTGACAGTAACCAGTTTAGAGGCCTTAATTAGGCCTTTCTAGGGCTTGCTTCTTCATCAGACAAGGATAGTATTAAAAGGTCTTCAAAAGCCCTCTAGCTGTCTTGGTTTTTGTTTGTTGGTCTTTAAAATGGAGCATCTATTCATCCATCCATCCATCCATCAATCAGTTAATCACAGGATTTATATTAGCCTAAAACAGATAGCTGGGGTAATACATGTAAACGATGCTTAGTATTTGTAATGTATTCTTCCTGCCCTTTAAAAGTTTAAGGAAGTGTGTGTGCTACTGGCTCATACCTGTAATCCTAGCTATTCAGAAGGCTGAGATCTGAGGATGGAGGCCACCTCCAGTTGTCTGGTAGTTAATTGGAGATAAGAGTCTCAGGGACAGACATTCCTTCCTGTGCTGGCTTTGAACGGTGATCCTCAGATCTCAGCCTCCTTAATAGCTAGGATTATAGGCATGAGCCACTGGTGCCTGGCTGAGAAGATTAAGTTTTAAAATGCTTTTAAAGCACTTAGCCTTGTGACTAACAGAATGAGCATTTGGTGCATTTTTCTGTATATGAATAGCACTTATGGTAGGAGAAGAAGGATAAACTACCAGCAATGGAAAAGAGGTCAATAAGGTAGGCTGCCCAAAAAAAGAGAGGTAGGAGGAAACCCAATTCTTAATTTTACATTTTGTTAATGGTCCTGACATTGTGGCTCCTATTTTCTAACTCAAATATTGTTTGCTTTGAAACCTTTATTTATTTTGCAATGCTGGGAATCAGATATGGGGCTTTATTCATACTAGGTTAATGCTGTACTACTGAGCTATATCCCTGACATACAGAAGCTTTTATTTAGTACTTAAAATGAGCTTAATTCTGTTGTGATTTTCTTATTCTTAGGTTTAAGTATACTGATTGAAACCTCAGCAGACTGTTTTCTCTGATCAAATTGCTTTCCTTCTATCCTTGACCCTGGAAACTAATACCTGAACAGTTCCTACACTGATACTCTTTTCAACTAGTTTGAATCCTAGTGATACAGTTGTTAATGTAAAATAGCTCAAATAAGTGTGTGTGTGTGTGTGTGTGTGTGTGTGTGTGTGTGTGTGTGTGTGTGTGTGTATAGAAGGAGGAGTGGAAGAGAGAACAGGGGACTGGCTACAAGTCTGCTGTCCCATGCTTCTGCCTGTACTTCTGAATTTTGCACCACCCTTGGGTCTGAAGGTGACCAACTACTAGAAGAAGGCTCATGTTCACTATAGATGCACTTCCAATTACTTTTTGTAGGAAAATCATGGCAAAGCCAACAGATATGGATGTCTTAAGGGAGGGTGTTTAAAATCAAGTAAAGTCAGGAAACTGGCTAAGCCCTCCCAATCCCCCTTACTCCAGATAAGGCAGGACAAAGCATGAGGTTATTCTTGTACACTGGGAAGAAGCGATCCATTCCAGATTCAAGTGGAAGTTTTCCACTTTTGGAAGTGCCGCTGAAGCTGTAATTATAAACCACAACCATTCTAGGATTAATTTAAAACAGTTCATGGGATGAATTAAGATCTTGCAATAAAAATACCATATACAATGTATCACATTATCTGTGGCAACTTTTATCCAAGCTAGCCTGGTTAAAGAAGGTGTCAGGTGTCCAGAAGTTTATTGCTGAAGGAACACAGTGGTACTATGAATTCATCACTTATATAAAAATAGTGCTAAGTTCTTAGTATTTTAGTCAATATGTGAGGATTTTTTGTTTTGTTTTGTTTTTAAATTGTCAGTTTTGGGGTTTGAACTCAGGCAGGGACTGTGCACTGTCTCTAATCTTTTTTGTGCTCAAGGCTAGCCCCTTGAGCCACAGTGCCACTTTTGAATTTTGAGTGGTTAACTGGAGATAAGAATCTCATGGGGAAAAAAAAAAAAAAAAAAAAAGAATCTCATGGGGATTTTATTGCCTAGCTAGCTTCAAACTGCGGTTCTCCGATCTCAGCTTCCTGAGTAGCTAGGATTTAAAGGCTTGAGCCTCTGGCACCCGGTCTCAGTATGAGTCATATGCTTAGTTAAGTGGAAGGCCCATGATATGCAGGAGTTCGCCTGTTTTCGTTCTTACAACCTCTTCTCCCAATTCAATTTTTGCTTATGAAAATCAAAATTCTGACAGGAAGGCCTAGTCTTCTCATTCCCTGACTTCTGGCTTTCCTCTCCATCACTTTCCCTTCCTTCCCCGACTAAGTTCTTTATGTAAGCCTAAACAGGGCTTAAAAGATCACAGTCTGAAAGGAAGCTTCCTGGCAGACAAGATGATCTTTAAGGTTTGGTTCTGTCCATATCAGAGAGCTCTTGTGGTTACTCGGACTTGATAGAACCATTGAGCATTCAGCATGCAGTGTAAAGGGATTCTTCACGCTGTTTACAGAGAAAATTGGCAAGCAGCCCTTGTTCCTGGCCTATAGATTACATACATACCCCAGAGGGATGGAGAGGGTGGTCCAGGCGAGAGCTAGTTGATGGTCTCTGACACTGAATTTTTTTGTAATTTCAACCACAGAAATGGGTATGAGATCTTCAATGGACCACAAATCCCATTACCTCCTGTGAATGGTTTTTTAACTGGCTTGTTGAGCTGTTGCCTGTGCAAGCCCCTGAAAACATTGCTGCTTGTGACCTGTGATTTGACTAATCTTCAGTTCATGGACTTGTTAGGTGACTCCAGGCTTTATAATATTTATGTTAATATTTTATAATATATAGCTTGATACGATATAAATAATATGTAATATCTATAAAATTTGACACAGTGTATAGCGTATTATAATCCTATTAATTCTCTAATGAACATCTTTGCACAGCAAGTCTATAGAATTACTTCCTGTGAGTAGAATTATTAGGTCACACTATTTAGTTTGAAATTGTACATATTGTCATATTTCTCTATTGTTTTTGGTATGTGAATTTCTGTTTGGTGCTATTTTTCAATAGAAATTTCATTTTTCTTAATGATTTTCAGGATGTATATATCAAGATTATGTACCTTTCAGAAATGTGATAAAGACGTTTTCTCAGAAACCATGTTTATATAGTGTTTTAAACTATCTATTTTAATTTATTAGCTTTTTCTTTTTGGTTTCTGGGCTTCCATGTCATGTTTAGAAAAAAATTTCATATCCTGAGATTGTAAAAATGTTAACCCTTCGTTGTTGTTTTTTCTCTTTCAATATGTAATCTATATGGAATTTGCCTTGCTGTACAGCCTAAGGTAGCAGTCTAGGTTTATATTTTTCTTAACAGGTAATCAATCACTTTTGCTAGCAACCAAGGTGTTTTCTTTTTTTAAATAAGCAGTTAATTTACAATTACCAAATCTCAGTAGCTTCTTCTGTATCTAAAAGTTTCCACTTCAGACCTTGAGTTTCTGTATTTTTCTGTTTTAAAAGCCTCTAGAAAGGAAGTGTGAACACAACACCATATTGGTTTTGGCAGTGACCTTAATGTATCTCAAATAGGCTGATTCTACAGAATTTGATCCAGAGTACTTCTGTGTCTTAATACCTTTTTGCCAAACAAAATTGATTATTTCTAGCCAAAAGGCCTTCAGTACTGGATTGAAACAAAAAAAAAAAAGTAAAGAGGGCCTCTGAGACTAGGTGCAGATTATATAATTTGGCATTAAATACAATGCCTTTTATTTTTCTCTTGTGTTCTATTCTTTTTTCCTAGTGGTGCATGCCTTTTGTTTCTGAAGGATGTTTTGGGAAGCAAATTCCTTCCTTCCTGGGAAAATTCTAGTAGTTGTGTCTTTATCTTTTTTTTTTTTTTCTTGACAATTCTCTAAGTGGGTACTAGGATCGTGGACAATTATCTCTGGCTTTCTCTTGTGACATTTAGTGGATTGAACTTGTTTTGCTGTCATGTTTTCAAACACAATGATACTTGGTGACAGATTCTGTTTTTAGCTTCAGTGAGAGCTTTTTAGTCCATGTCACTTAACTTGAGTATCTTAGGATCTTGGTAAAACCCTCCTTTGTAGTCACAGCTCCTCAGTTATTCTAGTGCCTCTTACAGTAGACTTTGGCACTGAGGCTTGTTTTTCAGTCACACTGGTAGGTAGGGAGGTGGGTTTTGCAATCGTGGTCAAGGTAGAATACACAATGATATTCTGTTCATGACTCCATTGGAGTCATTCTGTAGGACTCATAGCTCATCTGATCATCTCTGTTACCTATCTATTCTCTTATCTGTCGACTATGGACGAAATTACACTTAGCTCATAGGGCTGGAATGAGTATCACATGATATAATGTATGTAAAACATTTAGGTGTCCCTGGCCTGCACTTAATACTGTTTTTGTTTGGGTGTATGCTGGTACTGGGGATTGATCTAGGACTTTATGTTCTTGCTCAGCTTGCTTGCTCATGGTACACCTACAACCTGGCATTTTGTTGGTTAGTTGGTAAGTCTCAGGCTGTCTGCCTACGCTGACTTCGAATCTCAATCCTCTAGGTCTCAGTCTCCTGAGTAATTAGTATTGTAGGAAGGTGCTACCAATTCTCAGCTTACAGTAAATGATATTTCTTCTATTTTAGTATTGGTTTGAACTTCTAGGGTGTTAACAATGCTAGTTTTTCTTCCTAATACTTACATATATATATATATATACTAATATCTATACATGTATATATGTATATATATATATATATATGAATATGTATATGTGCAGATAATTTTTTTTTTTTGGGGGGTCTGGTCGTGGGGCCTGAACTCTGGGCCTGGGCGCTGTCCCTCAGCTCTTCAGGTCAAGGCTAGTGCTCTACCACTTGAGCCACAGTGCCACTTCCGGCTTTTTTCTTTTTGCTTATGTGGTGCTGAGGAATGGAACCCAGGGCCTCAGGCATGCAAGGCAAGCGCTCTACCACTAAGCCACTTTCCCAGCCCCGCGTGCAGATAAATTTTTTAAATCCCATTGTGGAAAGCTTAGGTTGCAGGAAAGCTTCTAAAGAAAATGTTTCTTATAATTCTACCACCCCTCACCAATAATCATAATGTACATACTCAATGTATTATTTTATACTGCTGAAGCAATTTTGAATGTATAATAGTTCTTGATTTTTTTAACTTACCATATTTTAATCATCCTTCCTTCCTTCCTTCCTTCCTTCCTTCCTTCCTTCCTTCCTTCCTTCCTTCCTTCCTTCCTTCCTTCCTTCCTTCCTTCCTTCCTTCCTTTTTTTTTTTTTTTTGGTGCTGGTAACTGGGGCTTGAGCTCTGGACCTGGGCATTGTTGCTTAGCTATTTCATTCAAGGCTGGTACTCTACTACTTGAGCCACAGCTCTACTTCCAGGTTTTTTGCTGGTTAATTGGAGATAAGAATCTTATGGACTTTCCTGCCTGAGATGGCTTTGACTACAAACCTCAGATCTTAGCCTGCTGAGTATCAACGATTACAGGCTTGAACCACTGATGCCCAGTGACTTTGTTTTTTTTTTTAAATAAGATGTTTATAGTCAGGAGTCTCACTAAAGCTACATAGAACCCAGGTTGGTCTTGAACTCATAATACTCCTACTTCAACTACTGAAATGCTGATGTGCATAGGTTATACAGTCAGGATGTGTACAACTATATATGTATATATATATATGTATATATAATTTTAATGGTCACATTATTGTCCATTACATTATATTATTTTGTTTGGCTTACTCATTCTGTTTTTTATTTGGCATTTAGTATTTGGGGCTACTTTTGGCAGAGGGAATTTAGATCATCCTAATCTAGTAAATTAGGTTTTCATCTTGTCCATGAGAAGTTAGGGGTTGGGGCTTCATATTTGCTTTTATTTTATTATTTATTTTGCATTAAATGAATTAAGCCAAGATTTAAATTGAACCACAAGACTCTGCTCTTAAACTCTTCCTACCGTCTTTCTGGGTCTCTCCATGCTTATTTTCCTTTTAACCTTTTTTTCTTTCCATACTCCTGTGCTAGAAGAAGGATGAATGAAGACTATCATTAGTATTGAGATCTCTGGCCCAATGGTACCATGTGTGCCTGCAGCAAGCCAGGGTAAACACCATTGCATGTTAATGGGTCTTTACAGAGGTAATCATGCTGAGCTCTTTCTGCTGAGAAGACTGTCCTAAATTGTTCCTGACTGGGCACACTATTTTTGTTTCAACTTCTTATTTTTCCTGTAAAGCCAGGTTTAAACTATGTTGAGACTGAATTCATTTGTACTTCATAGTATAATGAGATCTTGTACTCTTTTACTTTCAGAAAACTGGCCAAGAATAGCAGTCTATAAAAAGACATGTGTATCCAAAATTGCCAGGGAAACCTGCTGTGTAGATATGCTTTCTGAGAAAACCACATGGCATATGAATGTCGTCTTTGTCTCAGAACCTTCATAGCCTGGCTCTGCTGGTGAACTGCACTAGTTGATCTGAGCCTGGTGCCCCCCCCCCCTTTTTTCCAACTCTTATGTCAACTTTTTAAAGTGATTAATTAATTAATATGTTTATCTTAAAGGGAGTTACATGGAGACATTTTCACACCTGTAGACAGACTGACTCAGACATGGATCCTAAGAAATGGATCCTAGGAGTTACACAGAAGTATCTTGCCACCTTGGGCTCTTGGAGGGCCTCTTCCAAGGTCACTTCCACATGCTTCATAGGAAGTGCAGGTGACAAATGAGCATATGCCTTGAATCCCTAGAAGTCACTGCCCTCTCAGTGAGGTATTTCAATCCCATCTGCAATAGCACTTCAGGATTAAAGGGGACTTAAAGGACATGTGCTCTACTCCTGCTGTCTCCAACAGGGTCACCTGCCTTCTATGTTTTCTTGGCCACTCTGATTTTTTTTTAATTTTTTAAATTTTTTTGTCTGTCGTGGGGCTTGAACTCTGGGCCTGGGTGCTGTCCCTGAGCTCTTCTGCTCAAGTCTAGTGCTCTATCACTTTGAGCCACAGCACCACTTCCAGTTTTCTGGTGGTTAATTAGAGATACGAGTCTCATGGGACTTCCTGCCTGGGCTGGCTTTGAACCTCAATCCTCAGATCTCAGTCTCCTGAGTCGTAGGATTACAGGCATGAGCCGTCAACACCCAGCTCGATCATTTCTGAGAAGAGGGAGAATTCTGCAAGTTGGGAGATAGTTCATATCATTGTTCAGGAGCTCTGAAGAGAATTACATTTTAAATTTTCAGCCAAAAGTTGTCCCCTAGGAACTCTATCCCATGAAATTTTGCTTATGTCTCACAAAGTTGGCAGGTTATCTACCATCGCTAACCTGGATAACAATTGTTTTTTGCTTTGTTTTGGTTTTTGTTTTTTGCCTGTCCTGGGGCTTGAGCTCAGGGTCTGGGCACTGTCCCTACGCCTCTTAGTGTTCAAGGCTGGCGCTCTGTCACTTGAAATACAGTTCCATGTCTGGCTTTTTCTGAGTAGTTATTGGAGTTGCAGGGATGTTTCTGCCTAGTTGTCTTAGAATTGTGATCCTCAGATCTCAGCCTCCTGAGTAAGCTAGGATTACAAGTGTGAGCCACCAGTGCCTGGCAGATTTTCAACTTTGTAGCTGGAAAAAGACATTCTCTTGTCCTTAGTATTGTAATAATCTGGCTTGAGTAAGACTTAGAAGCCTTGTCTTGCTTTTTGTTACCAGGGCAAGCATCTATATCAAGATCCTCTTGTATTGCAGTTCTGCTCAGCCTATGGGCTTTGCTGGGGTCTTTGCACATTCTGGGGTAGTGAGTGGGGAAGCACCTGACAGTAGGTGTTGGATGATGTCTCCTTGAAAGTGCCGCCTCCAGATTCAGACAGAACCAGATTTTATTTTAGTCCTTGCCATTTACTTACTGTGAAACCTCAGATAGATTTTATTATGTAATTCTTCAGACCTCAAATTCTCCATCTGTACAATCAGGTTAATCATTTGAGTTGTAAGATTTGGTGAAATACAAATAAAATTAACATATATGGGAGGCATATTTTTAAATATGCATTTTTTAAAGCCTGAGTTTGATGTTTTTGTTACTATTCCTATAATTATCCCGTAGCCAGGTTCTTGAATCACCAGGGTTGCACTGGCAGGGTTTCTGCTTGCTCTTCTTCCCCTTCCCCTTTCATTTTCCCTTCCCCTTTCATTTTCCCTTCCCCTTTCTCTTCCCCTTCCCCTTTCTCTTCCCCTTCCCCTTTCTCTTCCTCTTCCCCTTTCTCTTCCCCTTCCCTTTTTTGGTTGGGTCATGGGGCTTGAATTGGAGATAAGAGTCTCATGGACTTTCCTGCCTATGCTGGCTTTGAATTGCAATCCTCAGATCTCAGCCTCCTGAGTAGCTAGCTTTATAGGCGTGAGCCACTGATGCCTGGCTTGCTTGCTCTTTCTTCAGTCCTTTGATTCTTTTTTCTCTGTGTAGGGCTATTCTGGTGTCTCTGTTATCTGATTTACCAAGAACAGCCAGCAGAGTTAGCATCATGAGGAGGCTGGGGCTGGGTGCACACAGGTTCTCTGGACCCCTGTCTTACAGGAAGAACTCATTTAGGTTAGTAGTGGGGTATGTGACCAGAGCTGGAAGTTAGGCATTACTTTTTCCTGCTTATAGAGAAAACACCTTGCGCTCAGTAATACCATGTTTTCCCTGTCTGTAAAGATTGTTTCATCCTCTGTGGCTCCTGCATTGAGAACATGTTTTTCAAAGTCTAGCTTGGTGCTATGTTCCAATTTTTAGACCTAGTTTTATTTGGTTTTGTGCTACATTAATGTAGGTTACTCCCTATAGAAATTCTAGTTTTGTCTAAGGTTTTTCATATATTGGCGTTAAAGTTTTGGATTTTAAAATTTGTAGTACCAAGGATTTTTGAGTATAACTCTGTGGTAGAAAGCTTACCTAGCTAGGTTTGATCTCTAGAAATGGAAAACTGAAGGAAAAAAAATAGCACTTTGCTTTTCCTTTCTAGTGTTGGTCTGTTCTTCTTCCTTCTTAAATCAAACTTACCAGGTATTTAACAAATGTGTAGCCCAAACCAGCTTTTGGTTTTGTCAAACCTTTATATTGAACTTTAGTTTTCTAATTAATTTATATTCTTCATTTTTACTTTTTGAAATTTTTTTATATTTTGTGTCCATCCTGAGGCTTGAACTCTGTGCCTAGGAGCTGTCCCTGGGCTTTCTGCTGAAGGTTAATGCTCTCCCACTTGAGCCACAGATCACTTCTGGCTTTTTTTCTAGTTTAGTGCCAATAAAGAGTCCCATGGACTTTCCTGCCTGAGTTGGCTTCATACCACATTCCTCAGATCTCAGCTTCCCGAGAAGCTAGGATTACAGGTGTGGAGCCACTAGCACTGGGCTTAGTTTGTGCTGTTTTCTTTTATTATATTCTTATCCTCACTTTCTGTGAGTTTATTTTGATTTTTTTCCCAACTGGACAATTTAGTTTGTATTAAAACATCCTTTTCTAATATATTTATTCAAGGCTGTAACAACATCACCCTCAATTTTTTTTTTTTTTTTTGTTTTGAAAGTCAAATTCATTGATTTAATTGACAGACCACAAAATTTAAGTATACAGTTTGATGAGCTTTGAAAGATAAATACTGTCTCAAATGTGTATATATATATATATATATATATATATATATATATATATATATATATGATGTAAAGGTAAAATTATAGTATGTCACCATAATCAAGTGATGGAACATTCTATCACCCTTGAAGTTTTCTCCTCGTGTGAGTGAAATCATATTCTATATAGCCTTTTGTGTTTGGCTTATTTAACATAGCTAACTGCTTTGAGATTCATTCATGTATTGCGTATATCTGGAGTTTGTTCTTGTTTGTTTTTCCTGAGTGGCTTTAATTGTATGGATTCCAGAATTTGTTTATTCACTAGTAATTTTCAGTGGAAGAAAATGAGAGATTTAGGCTTCCCCCATCCTCTCTGTCTATATATGGATATATACATACATACACACATGTATATACACATACATATATACATACAAATATACACAGATATACATACATATTTATATGTATACACACACACACACACACACACACACACACACACACACACACACACACACATATCAGGCCTTGCTAATTACCCAGGACAGACAACTAGTCAGCCACCCTCCCCCCAGCCCATGCCCAGGGAAGATACGTGTGTGTGTGTGTGTGTGTGTATGAGCATACTATGAATTTTAAATTATCTTAGCATTTTTAAACTTTAACTTTTTATTTGGGGTTTGGTGTCTTGGAAGTTGTTTTCATTAGTAGGGAAGCATATGCTTGATCCTTCCTCCCTGGGGTCTGGTCCATTAAGGAAATAGAAAACACGGAGTAGATTAAACAGTGCACATTTAATATGAGAAGTATTTCCTATGATATAAGCATTGCAGAACACATGTAAAAGATTGTACTTGGAGCTTAAGGCAGTAAAATGATAACTGATACATTCTCCCTTTTTTTTTTTTTTTTGAGGAGGGTGGAGTGGGTAGAACTGAGGTTTCGAACTTAGGGCTTTATACTTGCTAAGCACACACTCTACCACTTGAGCCACACTTCCAGTGTGTGTGTGTGTGTGTGTGTGTTTTTTAAAGAATACTGTCAATTTAAAGCAGCAGTAAATATATGCTTATACAATTAACAAAGACCATTAATGGGGAGAATAAAATTAGGTGATCCTACAACTTTTAGGTAAGTGTTTATTGATGAATTAACCATGAATTTTAGCTTCCAATGGGACCTGGCTTCTTCTATAAGCAAAGTGTGGCATTTTCATTGTTCCCTCCCTCCTACTCCTTCCAGATTGTAAGTTGTAAGTCAGCCTCCAGATTGGTGTTTCTCTTTTCATGATGCTTATTATAAGCTATTTGGGATACACATTTTAAAGAATAGGTATATCAGATGAACTGTTTTCAACTTTAAGCTTAGATGAATTTACTGCTGGTTAACATGGCAGTCATACTTTCTGAACCAAAAAAGGAGGACACACGGTCTTTTCAAAGACATTTTACTGGTTTGTGAATTTATACACATTTTTAAGTATTACCATAGCATAAATTAAGTCACATTTGACTATGCCATTTAAATGTGTGGAAGAGAGTAAAGAACTTTCAAAAATATCTGGGACACATACATATTAATGTATGTATGTTTTGTTTTTATGCCAGTAGTGGGGCTTGAACTCTTGCTCAGCTTTTTCCACTCAAGGCTGGTACTTTATCCCTTGAGTCATACCTCTACTTCTGATTTTTTGAAGATAATTGTAGATAATTGAAGATAAGAGTCTCAGGTTTGTCCACATGGGCTGGCTTTGAACCTCAATCCTTAAGCTCTCAAGCTCTTGAGTAGTTAGGATTACAGGTAAGAGTCACCATATCCAGCAATCTTTGTAGCTGGATTCCATTTAGTCTGAATATGGCTTAAAACATTTTGTTTTGGTGGTACTGGGATTTAAACTTATTGTTGCAGGTGCTCTCCTGCTAGCCATAACTTCAGCCCATTTTGCACTGGTTACCTTTTAGATAAAGCCTTGCTTTTTGCCCAGGCCTGTACCTGGGCCATGGTCCACTTGTTTTATGCTTCCTGTTGTAGTTAGGATGACAAATATGCACCACCATGTTCAGCTTATTCTGTTGAGATGGAGTCTCATAGACTTTTCTGTCCTGGCTGGCTTTGAACCATGATACTCCTGATTTCAGCATCCCATGTAGCTAAGACAGGTGTGTTCTACTACACCCAACTACTGACTGAGAAGGGGTCTTGAAGGTTTGTCTTGAATTGCAGTCCTGTCCATCTCAGCCTCCTAAGTAGCTAGGATTGCAGCTATGAGCCCCTGGTGTGCAGTTGAATATGCCTTTTAAAGATTATGTTAAATACAATGATACCAGTTTTCATCTTAAATTACAAAATTTGCTTGGGCTTCTTTTATTCGGCAGGGAGAGGAGAGAGAGAGGGAGGAGGGGAGAGAAAAGAAGAAAAAAGAGAGGAGGGAGAGAAGATATCTTTTTGCTCTCTTGGAAATTTCCAGCCCAAGAGTATACAGAAGGCACATATCTTGTAGGGATTGTCATGTGACTTGCCAGCTCTTTTTCTAAATTATTAAGCTTGGTTACAGCTGCAGGTTGGTGCACTTGATAGGCTAGCTTTTTCCATCTTCTGAAACATTAATATCCTTACAAGGGTGATGTTACTTTCTCTGTCTCCCTTTAGTGTTATCAGATATGAAGAGCTTTACATCCTGCTCTATCTATTCTTAAACTCTATCCTCTTTAGGCATTTAGAGTTATTCTAGAAAGCTTAATGTGTGTTTATTAACTCCCTGAAGATTTTCCTTTTACAGTTTAACTTTGTAAGTGTGAAATTTATATACCAATTTAGAACTACTCTTAAAATAGAATTTTTCTTAAAGAGCAATCAGGGCTAGAATGAGTGTGTGTGTGTGTGTGCGCGCACGCGCGTGTGTGCGTGTGTACACATGATCTCGCTTTGTAGCCCAGCCTGGCCTTGAATGCTCCATCTTTTCTTTGGTCTCAACCTTCTGAGTACTGGGATTAGAAGCATTGGCCACCGGGCTGATAATTTTTTAGAAGGAAATGATGGCATATTATTTGGAATGGCCATAATTTGAATCAGAGGAAATATTTCATTAATGGTTTTACCAGTTTCATTAAGGAGCAGACTCTTTGGAAATTGATGGTATGGTGCTTACTTAATCCACACTGTGATTTGATTATCAGCCTCCTTGATTCTCTGCTTGGCTATCTTCTTTCTCATCTGATGAGAGTTGTTATCTTACTAGAGTCGCCTCTCCTTCTTCTAGGTAGAGACAGATTCAGATCAAGACAGGGAAGTATCTTTGGTAGAACTAAATTAGTACCTTAAATGCCCTTTTTATTTTTATTTTTTGGTCAGGACCTGAACACTGTCCTTGAGCTCTTTCACTCAAGGCTAGTACTCTACCACTTTGAGCCACAGCTCCACTTCCAGTTTTTCTGGTGGTTAATTGGAGATAAGAGTCTCACGGACTTTCTTGCCCAGGCTAGATTTGATCTATAACCTTCAGATCTCAGCCTTCTGAGTAGCTAGGATTACAAGCATGAGATGCCAGCACCTGGCCTTAGATGCCTTTTGAGTGGCCTTTGTATATTTTTCTCTATTGTACTTGCATGGCTTTCTATGGGCTGGTCTTGTTGAAGGTATGGAATGGCATACTGGTAACTTTATATTGCTTCTGTTAAACTTCCCTATTATCTCACTAAATTCCAAAGGTGTATTCTTTCCTCCTTCTTGTCCATAATAAGTAAGACATGGCCTGTAACAAAATCAGCTTTTACACCATGCAGAAGGGATGATGTATTTGAGAAATTCTATAAAATTAGAGACAATATTACAAGTATTCAAGTATGTGAGGAATGGAAGTTTATCCTTAAAATTATTAGCAAGTGGCTCCTTAACAGATGTGTAAGGTGAGCGTTTGTAGCAGCAGAGAAGAGCTTTGAAATAGATATAAAGCCTATACCTTGGATTGATCTGTTTGCTTACCATGGGGTTTGTTGGCCAAGGCAGAATAAAGCTATACTGTGTATTATCATCTGTTTAGTTTTGTTTGTCTGAGCTGATTCACAATAGCCTGTCAGTGTAATTCTTGTCAGTTATCTCTTGCAATGAGTCATCAGCCAAAGCTTCTCAGTTGGTCTCTGGGCCAGTTGTGCAGTGACATTGACAAGATGTGGTTCAGAATACTGCAATCAGAGTTGCTAAGGTTAAACTGGCCAGAAATCTTCCCATCAGCCTCTGTATTCCTGATACTGAGATCTGAAGACTTTTCTTGGTCTAGCCCAGCAGAAATAAACCAGCTCCATCTGATTTGGGATCCTACACAGTTTACTAGCGATGCTTCTATGCACATGGTCTGTTCTACAATTTATTGTGATGTCATCTACCAGCAACAGCAGCCACTGTTTATATTACATACTTCCCCCATTTCCAAGGGGATTTAACATGGTAGCTCCCACCTATTCATTCTCTTTTTATATGCACCAGACACTATACTTGCCCAGTATCTCTGATGCTCTGTCCTTTATAGGACAAGCACTATACTCTGTATTAACAAGTGAGGGATGGAGGCACACAGTACATGACCTGCCCATTGACACTGGAATACCAAGGCAGAGCTGAAAGCCAGTGTTCTTGCCCTTAAGCTTAGCCATGTCTTTGGTATTTCACTCTTCACATTCATGTTGCCCACGAATGTGTTGATTTGCTGTGAATGTTCAGCCACGTACATCTGAGTCACTGCTCCTTAGCAGCATCCCATTCATGAAGTAGGCACTTGGTATTTTTGTAAGAGGCAAGCAGCATACTTACTTTACAGATAGGGGAAATAAATGCCAGAGAGGTCAGGTAACTTGCCAGAAGCCACCTATCACTGCTACTGGTGGCATTTTTTTTAAACTGTGACATATATATAACATATATATAACATATATATAACATATATATATAAACCATGTAACATATTTAATGTCAGTTAAATTCCTAATTTTTCTAATCTCTCCCACATATTTTACCAAACACAGCCCCATTTCCAGAAACCTTGGGCTGTTTTCATTTACTTGTCTCTTCCAATTACTTAGGATTTGAAGTAATTTGAAGCAAATGACTTGCCTACTTATTCTCATTGGCCTCATATGTAAAAGGAAGGTAACTGGTACTCACTTTATAGTTGGAGTAAACACAGTAGTTCAGATGAAACGCTTAGTCAGTACAGAATACTTGGTAACTGCTGAAGTCATTCACCTATTTTTTTCCCCATATGTACGTGTAAAATCTAGTAGTAAGGCATTGTCTCTTGCTGAAAAGGGGTGAGTTTGAACTTTGTCATATTCCAGCAGCCCTAAATTTTAAGAGAAACCTCACACACACATGCTGTTGCCTTTACATTCTCAGACATCCTTTAACAGACATCATACACCATTAAACAGGACGAAGGGCAATGGTGAGTGAGTGTAATTACAATCTAGGCAGTTGGAGAAGGAAACAGAAAACCATGACTGGCTTTGAATCATACCAATATGTCAGTTAGATTTCTAGGACGGCTGATTCTTGGATGTGGGCAGGAGGGCAGCAGGAGAAAGGGAAAGACTAAGGATAATTCCGAGTTAAGGATAATTGAGAGTTTGGTGGTACAATTCTTGGGGTGGAGAAAACTGGAAGTAAAGAGAAGAGGTTGGCATATGCAAAAAGGATGAGACTCTAGTGTTTTGTCTCAAATATAAGGTACACATTTCCATGAGACCTCAGAGACTGAGGTACCCAACCGCTCGGGTTAGTATCCCTAGGATAAATTTCACGGTCACCTAGTGAAAAGAGCTCAAGTTGTTTGCATGACTGCTTCGAGGATATGCTGCTCAGGATGTTGGCTGCAGCAGATCTGTAGAACCACAGCTGTTTACTCCAAGAGAGCCACTTGAAGTTTATTTATGTCACCAAGGACCAGGAAGGTGAAATGGCGCCATTGTCTGTGCTTGTTTTTCACAAAAATCCATATCTAGATGACATGAGCAAGTCCTCAGCAGTCTTGGCTGTGTTCTAATAGGTCAGGTGTGACTTAAGCCCTAGAGGCCTAGGGAAATCGTAAATTAGACTGAAGGTGGCTGAGATAAAGCAAGAGTGCCTTTGCCCCAGATTAGAATCAAGGACAACAAAGTTGCCTAGAATTAGAAATCTAACAGAAACTGCAGAGACAAGCACAAGTTATTTTGTGAGACTTTTGCTAATAGACAAGCTAAGAAGGAAGATGTAAAAACATACTTATCAAATTTGAGGATTTATAAAAAATACCTCAGGAACTGCTTCTTCCCAGAGAGTCAGAATAGCTATGGGCTCCCACTCAGGACTATATTTCTCACAAGTGATTCTTTTTTTTTTTTTTTGTGAAAATACCATACAGAGGGGTTACAATTACATGGGCAAGATAATGAGTACATTTCTTATCAAGCATTGTTGCCTCCCCCCGCGCCAAAGTTGTAAAGTTTGTTTTTCGACATAATGATTTGTTCATCTCATTGTTGCGATGGGTCCACCTGTATCCCTATTTAAACGAGTTGTTTTTCCCCTCCCCTCCCCAAATTATACCAACATCAAATACAGTGAAAGCAGGGGTTATACCGTGGGGGAGGGACATACAAAGCAACAAAGAAATCATCTTATAAATATGTTAGAAATAATTGCATAAAAGCAAAAACATTTGAATACTTATCTTGGGGTTCATTTCACCTAACATCAACTTATCTGACCTTTTCTGCTTGTTTCAGACATATACTAATCATTGCAAATAAGGGAAACCATGGGACCTATGTTTCTTTGGGCCTGGCTTATTTCACTTAATATAATTTTTTCCAAGTTTTTCCATTTCCTAACAAATGGGGCAATGTCATTTTTTCTGGACTGAGTAGATGGTCTCAGACATTTTTCTTGTCTCCCTGGCTCACAAGTGATTCTGATACAGGTGATCCATAGATCTTATTTGGAAAAACAGGGAGACAAGAAAAATGTCTGAGACCATCTACTCAGCCCTGCCTTACAAATGGAGAAACTGACACTTGTGGAGAAGGGGTTTGCCCAAAGTCATGGAGCAACTTGGAATGTCAGTGCTGTTAGTTCACTAGCTTACTTACTCTTCGTTCTGCTGGATGACTGGAAAGCAAACCTGCCTTTCCACTTCCCAGTTCCCCTTCTTCCATTCTGTGTTTTCTCTTCTTTTCCAAAGCACTTACTGCCTAACATGAAACTAACTTTCTAGTTTACCATGCTTGTATTTGTCTCACTAAAATACAGACTTTACAGGGGTAGTGGCTCACTGAAGTATCCTATGTGCCTCAAAGAGTCCCTGACCCACAGCAAGTTTCATGACTGTAAATAAATAGATGAAAAAATATTTTGTTTTGCTCTTAAGTAGTTACTATGGGAAAATTCCAGCTCTTAGGCATGGTTAGCACAAAGTAAAGTAGAATATTTTCTTCTTTGCTTGATTCTGCTAGAATCAGGGTTTCAAAAACAGTTTGTGTTTGGGAAATGAAAGACCTTCCCACAATATTAATAATATTGATAGTAACTATAATAACAATAGCCCCCAAACACAAGAAGTTCAGAGCCAGGAATGCCACCTCATGATCTTTTCTAAGTCTCCTGCCTTCCAGGATTGGCAGAACAGGAATATGGTCTGTTTTATAGGAGATGGATGCTCAAGAGGTGAAATTACTTCTTCATAGCCAGTATACACTGAAGAATAAGATTAGCTACCAGTAACATTCAGCATTGGGTTGGAGATATTCTCCTTTTGGAGGAGAAATTAAAAATGCTAAAGACTAGGTGAGAATTGCTTTTTGGGGTATCTCTGGGCCAAGAACATCAACGTCCAAGGTGGTTTAAAACCACAGGATGGAAAGAAAGGTGCATTTCTTTCAGCTTAACTTTCCAGTACTTCCTTATACCTCACATCTTTCCATTCTCATAACACACACACACACACACACACACACACACACACACACACACACACACACACACACACACACACACACACACACACACACACACACACACACACACACTCTTACATTTTAGACTGTTAGGCTTTTCTTACTTCTCAGACAACCTCCCTGACACACACACACACACACACACACTCTTACATTTTAGACTGTTAGGCTTTTCTTACTTCTCAGACAACCTCCCTGAAAGCAGCCAAGGAAAATTCCTGTGGTGACAGATCACACTATCCATTTCTAGGGAGGCCACTGTGGCACTCATTCACAACCCACCCCTACGGAAGGGCAGACAGAAAGGGCCCCTTCATCCACCTTCTCTAACACTTCCCTGTTGAGGCCTCAACAGGAAAATGATGGCTTTCTAAATGTGGACACAGTAGATCTCTTGTGAGACTTGGTTGAACCTCTGTGTTCTGGAAACACTGTACTTTCCCACCGTGGATAATGTCAGCATTCATTCAAACCCCACCAGCCAAGATGGGCCTTGCTCCGAGTCAGTGGCCTTCCACACATGTGGCAGAAGATCTCTAATATGCATGATCAGACAGCACTCTCCTGCTTCTGTGACTGCGAAGGTCTAGGGTAGTTGGTAACTTGCCAGGGTCTTATGGCCTTTGCAATAGATAGAGCTGTGTTTTAAACACACAGATTGTATACTAAGGCCTATGCTTTGCCAGTGTGCTCCCCACAAAGCAGGTTAAGAACATGGATTTTGGAGCTATATTGTTTGGGTTTGAATCTTGACTTTGCCACTGGGAGGTGGGAAGTAGATGGGCTACAGAGCTGCCCTCTTCCTAGGCATGTCCATCTGTAGCAAGTGATAGCTCCTATCATTTGTTGTGAGAACTAAATGAATCAATGCATATAAAATACTTGGTGTCTGGTGCACAGGCACTATATAAATACTAGTATTAGTTCTAGTATAAGTACTAGTACTTATTTTTACATATCAAGTACTGTTTTCTCTGTTTGTAAACTTAGTCTTGGAAATTTCAGGGTCTCCCCAAAGGTTGTTGTACCTATATGTTCAACAACCATGAGTTTGATCCATACATGGTGCTTAAAGTGGTACCTGGCATATCATTTGCACCCCCCCACCGCCCCCACAAGCCCCCGTAACTTGTTAGTGGTGCCTGGCATATAATTCACCCCTGGTAACTGTTAGTGGTGATTAATATGACATTGCCAAGGCACTGAGGCTAGAAGTGGTGAGACATCTGCCCTTAATCAGCACTCTCCTCTAGGCTGGGGATTCAGGGAGAGATGGGCACATATGCTCTTCTTACACATTGGGCAAGTGGGAGGTGGCCATTATTTTCCACACAGCAAGTTTCTTTTATTTTAATGCCCTAGCAATGAAATATATATACATATATATATACATATATATATGTACACACACATAAAATTTAAAAGGATGGGGAGGTGAAACTTTTTCATTCCTGGTTAAGACACATTAAATCAAAACAATAAGAATTAGGACTTAGCGCG
Source organism: Dipodomys spectabilis (assembly GCF_019054845.1). NCBI lineage: Eukaryota > Metazoa > Chordata > Mammalia > Rodentia > Heteromyidae > Dipodomys > Dipodomys spectabilis. The sequence goes on from NW_024870852.1 coordinate 19,828,006, forward strand.
TTTGCAGTAATAATTTGTCTCTGGACAGCTTTGTAGTGTGCCATTCACTGGAATGAGCTTTCTCTGTCTAGTTGCCACCAGCCCATGCTTGGTCTGAGCACAGAATCCTCCTAGGCTTGGTCATGACTACTCTATCCTTCTCTCCTAGCTTAAGAGTTGGACAGTGGAAGACCTTCAGAAGAGGCTCTTGGCCCTTGATCCCATGATGGAACAGGAAATTGAAGAGATCCGGCAGAAGTACCAGTCCAAGCGGCAGCCAATCCTGGATGCCATTGAAGCTAAGAAGAGGCGACAACAAAACTTCTGAGGGAGGCTGGGCCCAGGTGGCTGACTCTAGATCACATGTCTCATGTTTGTTAGCCAGCATCTGCTCTGTCATTTCTCCACAGCACCTTTGTGAACTCAGGAACATGCGCCACTGGAGGGGCTACTTGTGTTATCTTGATGTGAGTATTTCCACTGGCCAGATTTACTATTTCAAGAGATTTGTATGGGCGCTTTTAACTCAGAGTTTTAAATCCCAGGAACGGAGACTCCTAGTTGAGTCTAGCTGGGAAAGTTTTACATTATCTTTTTGGATTTCTTTTCCCAATAGCTTTTGGTTGTTCTTTCTGAAGACTTTTAAAAAAATATAAATATGCGTATATATAAATTATAAATAGATTCCCACTCCATGTGGTGGCATCTCTGTACAGGTACAGTTTTGAACATTTTTGCCTCTTTCTGTAAGCTTATGGTACTGTGGAACAAGAGGACAGAGGGAGGCTCATAAGGAGTCACTGGACTGCAGGAGCCAACCTCACCTTTGCAAGGCCGCATTGAAAAAGTAGGACCCGGACAGTCCTCTCACATTTTCAGCTTTGTGTGGTCCTCACTGACTTCTGGAGCTGTCAGTGATGCACAGGGAAAGCCTTGAGGATTTGCATTTGCTCTTGGAGTCCCAGGGGAAGCCTCTTTGCAAATTGGCCTTTGTTGTTTCAACGTCTTCATCTATCTCCACTCTCCTAACTGCCTAAAGTCACATCCCAGATACTGCCTAGTGCCTTAAGAGGAGACCATGATCCAACAAAGGGACAGGCCTACCAGGAGCTCTCAGCAAACACAGGGCTGTGCTCCATTAGCAGAAGGGGAAGGGTTTTTGAAGCTCTCATCGTTTCCTGTGCAAATCACGCATGTGTCATTTCACTCTGCATTCCTTACAGACAGGGTAGAGGGCATTGCTTCTGTGACCCACATTCAGATATGTGACCATTTTCTTCTTCATTTACTGTGTGGGGGGCGGGGAGGGGAGGGGCATGGTCTGGAAAGGATAAATGAATACCAGACTAAGATTTATTATCCAGGAGCTCAATCAAGGACACACAGTGCCAGAGCTTGAAGGACCATAGAGATCATCCCGTCTGACTCCATGTTGTGCAGATGGGAAAGCTGAGGCTTAAGAAGGGAAGTTACCTGGGGAATAGCGCAAATCAACTTAGAGGAAGAACAGAGATTGGAACTTGGGGCTCTTCTCCTTGGTCTCTGAACTGAGCAGCCGTTTCCTGAGGGGTGGGATCTGTGTCTGTTTTGGTCATGTTGTCCCAGGGAGCACTGCTCACAGAGACTAAACTCTGGCCTTGCCTCTTTAGCAGCAGACCTGGCTGTGATTTTCCTGAGGAGCCACACTGTTCAGTGTCAGCAAGTCCATGAGCCTCTGCAGTTTCTGTAGATGCACACCAACCCCCATGGAGGCACATTTAGGCTCGAAGCAGAGGAGAGGCTTTGCAAAAGAGCCGTCTTCCTGCAACTTTGGCTGAAAGCCTCCTTTAGTCACACAGCAGAAAGACAATTGAGAAAGACAAATGTCTTTTTATTTTCTTCTAATGTCTTTTCCCTCAGATGGGAAGCCATGATTGAGTAGCACCAGAGGATGCTGTAACTTGACTCCATAATTGCTCTCACTCCCTAGCCCTCAGAATCAGTGTGAAGGCAGGGATGTTCCTCTGTGTGACAAGATTCTTTTCTTTGCAATTACAGCAAGTTTTTAACAATGCAAGATACAACTGGTCTCCGATGCTTGGCCTAAAGAAAATAGAGGACAATCTGAAGATCTTGTAAGAGCAGCAGCTGGCATTTGCTGACCATGGGTTATATTCAGGCAATAAGCTAGGTGGGCTCCAAATTTTATAGTAGTCCTGAAGGGGACAATTTATTTCCTCAGCAGTACAACCAGGAAGTCATAGAATTAGGATTCACAGCATCCTTGTGTGGGGCCAGTATTTACAGGAAAAGGAAACTCATATATCTTTTTAAACGAAGTGCCCATCTTTTCTCACAAACTAACTCTAAATTGAATTTTTAGGTGGAAAACAACTAAACCAAGAGTCAACTGTAACAGCCAATTAAGTTTTAAAAGCCAAAGCATGAGAATGCACACCATTTGTGCGTGCGTGCACATGTGTGCATGCGCACATGCACATGTGTGTTAATAGTTCTGTCTCAGTCTCTTTCCCTTTTAAGCAAATAAAACTTTGTCCTTGGCCCAGTAGAAAGGATGGGCCCATTTCTCCTTTCCTAAGCAAGATCCAAGTCAAGGAAAGCTGTTTTTCCCGTAAGTACTCTTAGGCCATGAACTTTGATTTGGAGTTAATTTTATTTCAAGCATGTATGCACCCTACAGGCTGATCTAGCAGAGTCTGCTGCTCATCAGTCCGGCTCAACAGAGCTTTTTGGCCAACAGTCAGTTTGTTTTGGTTCAGATAGTTTTCCTGGCAAGGTGTATTTATTTTCTAGAGACAGAAAGGCAAGAAAAGAAAATCATAGTCATTGTTTCCTTGAATGCTGCATTCAGGATACTTGAGCTTGCCTTCATTGAGCTTGAGTATTTGTGACTTAAGCTTCCAAGGAACTCTATGGCTCTATGCTTCTGAGAAACCATGACCTAATTGCATCTTTTGAAAAATTGTACTCTAAAACATTTTGACTGCCTTCCTCCTAGAGACCTGAATTTCTGTTTTTTATTTTTCCTGTATTCTTTTTCCCAACCACCAATTGGGATAATGAGATTTTGGTTGGGAGTGAGGAGAAGTGGTTGAATGATGGTAGGTAGATAGGTAGGTAGGTAGGTAGGTAGGTAGGTAGGTAGGTAGGTAGATAGATAGATAGATAGATAGATAGATAGATAGATAGATAGATAGATAGATAGATAGATAGATAGATAGATTGAGCAGTTTAAAGCAGTTTAAAAAATTATAACCTTGACTCTTTAAGACTATAGGTTCCAAACCAGGAAACACTTAACACCTACCAGATGCCAAAACTTATTTATATCATTTAAAACTCAATAACCCCAATAACAGGAATGATAGAAATGAGGTGACATCACTATAGATCCTAAAGATCCTATAGCTATTAAAAGGCTAATAACAGAATATTATGTACAACTATATGCTAATAAACCCAACAACCTAAATAAAGTAGATACATTCCTGGAAATATACCAAAGTTTAGAAGAAAAAAGAGCTCTGAGAAAAAAAAAGGGGGGCATTACTGTCTGCCTTTTACAGATGAGAAAACTGAGGCTCAGAGAGGTAGTCTTACTCAAAGTCATAGTACTAGAATATAACTTAAGAGTCGGAATTCAAATCCTGGTACTTCTGGTGTCCTTTCTAACATTCCATGTTGCCTCCAAAGACTGAAGCTCCTTATTAGGGGGAAATTGCTCCTGCCCAGCCCCACCTGCCCACCTTTCAGCACCACATTGATGTCATGACTGTATTCATTGTCTTTGGAATCCACATTTTTATGTTTGAAAAAAGAAATTTCTACCAGCTTGCACTCGGACCAACTTGGAAAATAAAAACTTAAATGCTGTTGCTGATGTACAATTTAAAAATGTGAAGTTTGTAGCTTTAATTTTTTTTTTTGTAATGAAAACTAAACACACTGGCTTAAGTGCTGACTTGAAAAGCTATTTTGTTAGGCTTGGATGTAAATAATTGGTCAAGGTCAGCAGTTTGTATATGGGTGAGACATAGCTTCCTCCACTGCCTTTGGTTTGGGTTTTAAAATTTGAGATGATTCAAATGTGTTTTTATGTTAGAATTATCCTTTTTCCCTCCCTCCCTCCCTCTCTCCCTCCCTCCCTCTCTCCCTCCCTCCCTCCCTCCCTCCTTTCCTCCCTCCCTCCCTCTCTCCATCCCTCCCTATACCATGTCATCTTTGTTTTAAATAAATTTGTCCTTTGGACCATGGCTCTTTTTTAAATGACTCCCTTTTTTTAAAAAATGAGGTCTTGCATATGTGCCTGCATAGTAGTGGTGTAAGCTTTAGTGACATTGACTCCTGTGTAGAGTTTGTGTTCCAGGATTCAAGGATGAGAAGAAGCAGGTGAGTTTTCGTTGGACATGTACTTTGTGCCAGAGACTGAGCTAGTCGACCAGGACATAAAGATGCACAGAGTGTGCAGAACTTGTGAGGAGTCAGTCCAACACAGAAGCTTACAACCTTGTGAATGTTGTGGTTGAAGGAAGTACACAGCTTTCAGCACACTTGATGGAGTGGCCGTGCTGCAGGGGCCTCCAATGAAGCTCTCTGGAAGAGGTAATACATCTTGATACTTGAATGATAATGAAAGAAGAGACAAGTATGTTTTATGTGTAGAACTATTCAATTCTTAAAAAGGAAGGACATTCTGACAGATGCTACAACATGGGTGAACTTTGAAAATATAATGCTACATGAAATAAGGCAGTCAGAAAAGAAAAAAATATATGTTCTCATATAAGATACCTACAGTAGGCAAATTAATAGAGACAGGACGCAGAATGCTGGTTGCTGTAGGAAAGGGAGGAATGGGGAGCTAGTGTTTAATTAGCTAGTGTTTAGTTTGGAAGATGACAGAATATAGAGATGTGTGATGATCGTACAACAAATTACCTACTATACACTAAAAATGGTACATTAGGTATATTTTTCTACAGCAAAAAAAAGCCATACAACCCTATTTGTATAAAATTCAAAATGATGGCAAAGTAATCTATGATATGCAGAGTGAGGATAGAGCTTCCCTTTGTTGGATGTGGAGGTATGCAGAGGGAGGAGCATGAGGAAGGCCTCTAGGGTGTGGTCACATTCTCATTCTTTGAGTACTCAGTACATGAGGTTGTTCCATGAGGTTGTTCGGTGATGAGAAAATGCATCATGAGTTACGCATTTTATATGGGAATAAACAGAAAATTCTAGTCCCCAGTGCTGAGTTTGCAGGTCTCCCAGTCATGGATGGGAACCTCTCCAGGCCTATGTCAGTTAAGGAGTGGTTCCTTTTAGCCTGCTTGCATTTACCTCAGCCAGCACTTTGTTTTGGCATGACGCAGCTGAGGCCCGAAGTTTTGGCAATGTCAAGTCCAACCTGTACCCAAGCTTCTGGACTCTGGTGCTCCTTCAACAGTGGCATCAAATATGTGAGTCTAATTTGTAATATGTAGATAAAAGTTTCAACCTGTGGGTAAGCAAACAATTTCCTAATACCTTCCGTTCATTCAACGGTAGCATCAAATATGTGAGTCTAATTTGTAATATGTAGATAAAAGTTGCAATCTGTGGATAAGCAAACAATTTCCTAACACCCTCCGTTCAGTTGTCTGAGCTGTCGTGAGGGAATCAAGGCCTTTGTTGGAGGCTGCGGAGGCTCCTGCCAGTGTGTGTGTGTTGTTTTTTGTGTTTACTGTGCTGGCATGTCCACATTATCTCACTTGAACTTGACTTTAACACGCTGTGAGAGACATGTGCAGAAGCTGAGGCTCAGAGAGGACAAGAAACCCAATCAAGATCCCACCACGGAGGCTCAGGCCCAAGTCCATCTGGTCTACACCACATGGCATCCCTCATGTCCTCCCATCACATTCAAATATTTTTTTAATAACTGCCTGAGAATGAAGCCAGACCGGTAATGCAGAGCAGAGAGAGAAGCGCGGGAGGGAGGTGATGACCTCCGGTGAACCTCTGGATCCACCTTGAGTGAAGTCAGGTCTGTCACTTGGCACTGAGAGATCCTGCCCTGTCTCATTGGGTAAGGAGAAGATGGGGAGGACTATGGGTATCAGAGGTTTACCCTAAGAAGGTGCTGCTTCCAAGTCCCAGGTCCAGTCCAGGGTCATGCAAGTGGTAAGCAACAAGGCCAATATCTGAACCCAAGTCTGACTTCTAAGACCAAGGTGTGTGCAATTTTTCCTCTAACAAATTCCCTTTGAGTTCTCAACTGATCTTCTACACAAGATTAAACATCAGTCAACCTCTGTCTTATCTTCTTCCTTACTACTAACAGGATTCAAAACAGCTTTTCAACTCAAAGAATGTCAGCTTCTCAGCTTCCTAATTTCCTAGAGAATTTTTTCCACACCCGTGCACAGGACTTAGTTGGCCTCAAGTATGAGCACTTACAGTCATTGAGGACCATCACTAACACCTGAGAGATGTGTTCAGCGCTGAGGAGAGAAGCAACTCAATCAGGCCCACACATCAAAGCATTTCCTTCTAGTGGGGCCTATGGAGTTAAGTTTTCCAAACTGCTGATGGTAGGAATACAGTATCACCACGGCTAAAATACACTCCATGAATATAATTTTGTATTAGGTATTCTAGGTTTAAACCCATGATCTGCTTTTTTTGGTGGGGGGGACATGGAAGAAAGGGTGGTAATAAGGGGTTTGAAATCAGGGCCTTGAATTGAGGTGAAATGTTTTCTCAACCAAACGCTTTCTATGTAACTTTGGACTTCCCTAGATCTCTCTGTTTGAATCTGCAATATGGGGCTATGAGGGGGCAGATACTAAGTCTGATTATCCTTAAGTAATAACTATATTTCACTCATCAGGGAAGTCCCAATCTGAAGGTCACCACAAAGAGGGAGAAATTATCAGAATTTCTTCACCATTAACACCATATCCCCCAGAAGATCCAGATATTCTGAGCTTGCCCATGCAACTCAGGATCCTGAACATTTCTAGAAATTCTAGAAATCATCTCTCCATCTTACAGACTGAAACCAAGACTCATAAGACTGCAAGGGACAATTGTAATTGTGGCACCTGCCAAGTTCCTTTTCTCTTTTGGTTCTTTTTTTGGGGGGTGGGATGGGGGTGGGGGTCAGAAACTAGAACTCCAACTCTGTACCTGACACTTTGACTTATTGGCTGATGCTCTACCACCTGAACCCCATCTCCAACTCCACCCTTCCTGTTTTGGGAACTGCTGGGCTCACAGCAGTAACAGGAGCAATTTGGTGACTGCTAAATTGTCATGGACACAATGTCCCCTCGCTTGGGGTGCTCATCTCATGCTCTGGCCTGGTAAAGTGGCAGACTGTGGATGAGGAGCTATCTCTTGTATTGTTATCATTTGGTTTCTGCGGGTGGTTGTGGCATCCATCACAGTCCAATTTTAAGGAAGTGAGGAATGCCCAGCTTGTGTGATAAAATGTTTTTTTAGTAACTGCATAGAGCAATGTAAAAGAGTCAATCAATAAAGCAAACCCAAATAGTAACACAAAATGAAAAGTGGAGCATTTTTCATTCCTGTGATCAAGGTGAAAGAATTATTCATGCTACTCAGGGGGCTGAGATCTGAGGATCACAGTTCAAAGCCAGCTCATGCAGGAAAAGTCCGTGAGACTCTTATCTCCAGTAAACCACCAGAAAAACCAGAAGTGGTGCTGTGGCTCAAGTGGTAGAGCACTTGCCTTGAGCTGAAGAACTGAGGGACAGCGCCCAGGCCCAGAGTTCAAGTTCTATGACTGACCAAAAAAAAAAAAGCTATTCATGACTTGCAGTCTGAATTCTCCAAATAACCAAAATTGATTGTGCAGGTTCCTGAATTCAGTCTTGCTGAAGTTATGAAGTTCAATGTTGCAATTCATGCAGCATGAGAGCATGTGAGAAAAAAAACCAAGGCTCTCTAAACACTGATGTAAGTCGTTCACAACTTACCCTAGAGAGGAAAGAAACCTCCTGACTTCCTATTTGTTCCACTCCTCAGGGCTGCTTAGCTGGGAGCCAGGGACCAATTTGGTTTGGAGAGTAAAAGTAAACTGAGCAGGAAAGAACCTTGGACCCATACAAAATTGTAGACACTTGTTAATTAATGCATTGGAAACGTGGGGAATTTTTGTGGAAATGGATTTCTGTGGTATTTGATCATGCAGGGGAAGTGGAATTTTGGACCAGGCTGGTCTTCTTGAGATTGATGCACTTAGCAGGGATTCTGCCTTCTATGCTAGCTCCAAGAGCTGGCTGGGCTCTAGCAATTTGATGAGTTGGCTAATGCAAACTTGGACCAAATGATGGCCCACAGAAATTGGAACTTGCAGGGCCCAAATCCCTTGGCCTCATGTAAACAGGAAGAGGATAAAAGATTTCTGAAGACAAGATGCTAGATTGGTTTTATACTGCGACTTCTCCCCTCTAATTCTCTTACGATGGCCTCCAGTGAACCCAGCATGCTTTTCCCTGGTTTGAAGAAAGTCTAGATCAGGAGTAGCAGGTTGGGAGAAGCTGCAATTTGAAGTGGGTTCCTAATTTTAGAGCGGGAAAGAACACAGAAGGGCAAGAACCCCGGCATTGGCATTTCATTTTCAGAAGTTTGCCATAATATTCAGAGGGCTCTGAATGAGGCAAGAACTCATGGTGTAGGTAACTCTTAAAAGTTGTGTACTTCCTGAAGCCTTGTCAGTCGGTTCTTCCTTTGATTGGATGAACTTCATACACCCTTTTGTGGTAGGCTTACCAGTGACCTCAAACATGTACCCACATTTAGGTCTCTACAGCCTGTAAATATTACCTTATTTGGAACAGGGTCTTTTAGCAAAATATTATTAGGAATCTTGAAAAGTGGTCACCTTGGCCTATCGAAGTAGGCCCTAAATAAAATCACAAATGTCCTTATGAGAAAGATTTATTGAGAGATTTGGCACACAGAGGCAAAGAGAACAGGACACCATGGACAGAGACAGATGGAGCTATGTGCCATGGAATGCCACTGTTGGCAAAATCCAGAGGAGTCGAGAGGACTCTCCCAAATTCCTGGAAATGATCAGGGTGCTGCCAACACCTTGATTTTGAATTTCTGAATCCCAGACCGGTAGGAGAATAAATTTCTGCCACTTAAAGTCATTTAGTACTACAAGGGCTATACTTGATTTTTTTTGCTCACAGCTGGTACTCTACCACTTGAAGCACACCTCCAGTCTAACATTTTGATGGTTTCTTGGTATTAAGAGATTCAGGAACATTTTTGCCTAAGCTAGCTTTGAACTATGATCCTTTAGTTTTAGCTCCCAAATATCTAGGATTACAGGTATGAGACACATAAATAATTACCTAGCTAGGTAATTATTTATGGCAGAAACAGAAAGAGAACATAATCCCCAAAATATTTACTTTTGCTGAAGGTATTCAGTGAGTTTCTGTTGCTTGCAGCCAAATAACCCTAATTCTAACAGTTGTTCATTTCCACTATTTACTGTAATTGAGTTAATTCCAACTAGCCTCTTGTCACTGGCTACAAACATACTTTGTGGGCCAAATCTAAGAGCAGACCCAAAAGATGTGGATTCCAGGGCACTCTGCATATCCTCCCTCCCCAGCTACCCAGAAGCAACTCCATGCAAACAGAAACAGGTACTTAGGCATGGCTCTTTATTTGCATGATGCATTTCTTTAATACACTGGGGTGGGAAAGAATTGTGACATTTGGGCCAGTATTACACACAACTTTGTGTTGGACTTGAGTCGGATGATTCTTCCCTGAGCTGTTCCCACAGCAGCATTAGAGACTGCAGGAAGTCTAGAAGCCATCTGGCTTCTCAGTGTGTTAGGTCAAATCAAAGGAGGGATGCATGAAGCCCTTCAAATACCTCTGTTCCTCATTTTGGGCACAGCTGGACTGGTTGTGAAGAGGTGAGTGTGCAGGAAGGCCTGTATGGGAGGCAGGCTCCTGACAGCTGCTCTGGCTTAGCTCTAGCCTCTGCTCAATCTGGACACCACGTGTGTATTGGCAGCCCACCATGTACTATCCACATGCCATTCCCCACCCCAAATCTCCTTTGCTTACTTGGCTGTTCATCCTTACAATGGCAGGTTAAGTATTACTTGCTGTCTCCGATCTTCTTGGGTAGTAAAACCTGACACATTGTATGTGCTTATAGTTCTCTGTATTTAGCTGAGCTCACTATTGGATAGTTTTGTAACTAGTGGATTAAAGTCTTTATTTCCTACTAGTTCAAGTAGCATCATGAGTATAGCAATATCTGATTTGTCTACCATCATTCTCTCTCCCCCTCCTTCCCTCTCTTTCCCCTCCCTCTGATACTGGTGTTGATCCCAGGGTTTTGTGCTTGCTAAATAAGTATTCTACCACTTGAGTGAAATCCCTAGTTTGTTTTTATATTTTTACCCAAGCTGGCCTCAAACTTGTGATCTTCATGCCCTCACCTCCTAAACTGCTGGGATTATAGCCATGTACCACCAGACCCAGCCATTATTATCTTTTGGATCTAATGAAGAGTCAATGATTCAGAGACTAGGAGGCTAAATCTGACAAGTGGGTGGGTGGGTATAACATGGTGGCATGTGTCTTTGTAGGGACAGAGGAGATGCTATGAGAAACCAGAGTGCACAGACCTCCTCCAAAGAAATTCAGAAACTTAAACTACACGAAAACCTGTCTGTAACCCACACATAAAACCTCTATTCATAAATGACTGAGTGAAAACCTTGTAAGAGGGTTATGGTAAGAAAAACAAACAAACAAAAAACTTCAAAAACCAAGCAGGGCCAAGGAGGCCAAATTGAATAAACCTTTCTTTCCCTTATAAGGGAAGGTCTTTGGTGATTTCCTCTTTGCCCTCAAAGCCTGACAGGTTGTGGGAACTGGTTGATGTAAACAACATGTACTACAGTCCTATCCTGCTGCAAGTCTGGGGTTCAGTTACAAAGTGCCTTCCATTTTGAGGTTCAGTGTGACGGGACAGAAGGAACCAGGCAGGCCATGGCGGCATGGTGATTGGTGCTCTAGCCATGCTGTATGAAAGGGCTCTGGGAACCCTTTCCACCTTGCTCAGCCAGCGGACAGAAGATTTGACAGGAGAATATAAAGATGTACCCCCAGCAAGGAGGACAGGGTCATAGCTTACTAAAAGGGATGTTAAGTCTCAAGTGTTTGCTTGGATGGTTACTCAGGCAGGACTAGAGGCGTGTGTAGTGGGCAGAAGGGACCTTGCCAAGTTGGAATGGGGGTTCATGCATGGCAGTCCTGTGTCACTGATATTTCAGAGTTGAGCTGCCTCCTCAGCTCCATTTGGCTTTCACCTCCCTCTGGGTCACTGATGGTGACCCTTTGATGGATGGCCTGGGATCCTGAAGTGGGAGCACAGGGCTGGCTCACTTCCCACAGCAGGTACAGAGCTGGATCTGTGACTCAGGCAGCACCCTGTCAGGTTTGCTCTGTCCTAAGTCAGCCCTAGGAGGAAGGTGCAGGAGATGATCCCTCAGCAAACTCGCAGAGCCGCTAAGGAGGCAGCAAGGACTCCCCTTTGAAAGCTAACTACTTCTAGAAGCACTTTGAAAGCCACAGCTGGGGTCCAGGGCTCCTGTGTCCCAATCCCCTCTGATAGATGGCTATTAATTAGGATCCATACCCCTCCTAAAATCCACATGCAAACTGTGGAGGGTAGACGACAGTGAGCAGACCATAAGCAAGGACTCCAGACCAGACTCCCTAACTTCTAGTTATGACATGTTGTGTGAGTCGTTGCTCCTTTCTAGGCTTCAGTTCTGTCATGCGTGAAATGGGGATGATTCTCATCTTCCAGCACAGAGTCACAGGTGGTACTCAAAACCATCACCACCCTGCTTTCCCCTTGCTCCTGACTCATGCTTGCTCCTCAGGTGGCTCTGAGCCACTTTGTGGGGGCACACTGTCCTTTACCACCCTGGGCCTTTGGAAGTAAGTATGCAGTCCCTGGGTCTGATTTCGGGCTGGGCACAAATGGTCATGAGAGGAACCTAGGCAGGGAGGGCTCTGCTGGGTTCCAGCTGGCTGTGGACCGGGGATGCAGAACTATGGTTTTAATAACTCTGAGACTTGGCAGGTTCGCTGGGGGCCTGGCTCTCCAGGTCTGCAGACCGTCCCTCCTGTGAGGTCTCTCGGGATGTCTCTAGTGACGCCTCAGACACCCCATCCATGCTACTCAGGATGTCCTCGAATTCCCGCTGGCCACTGTTGCGCACAGCTGCCTCCAGAGCCTTCTGGCGCCGGTAGAAGTGGGAGAACTTGTTGAAGATGATGGTGATGGGGAGCGCGACCACCAGAATGCCTCCGAGGATGCAGCCCGAGGCCGCCAGCTTGCCAGCCACCGTCACCGGCACCACATCCCCATAACCCACCGTGGTCATGCTCACCGTGCCCCACCACCAGCAGGCCGGGATGGTGTCAAAGCCCACGTTCTCCTCCTCCTCCGCCGTGTAGGCCACGCCAGAGAACACTGACACACCCACGGCCAGGTACAGCAGTAAGATGCCCACCTCGCGGTAGCTGTGCTGGAAGACAATGCAAGAACCTGAATCAGCTAGATGGGCATAGGAGAAACTGAGGCCCAGAGAGTATAGCACTGACTGGGTCCCAAGTCACAGAGTAAGGTCGAGCTAGCACCAAGACCCAAGTAACCTAACTCTAAGGTCTTCTCATTATAGGGCAACAAAACTCTCTGGGATTGAATATAGGCCTAATTTCTATTGCAAAGGTGCTTGCCTGGCCACTGAGCTTTCTTTTAACTCAGAGATCCTGTTGATTTTTTTTTTCCTTTGCAAAACCAAAAGAATCATAGTTTATATTTTACAATGCAGTTAGTTAGGTTTTGTGTCCTTTTGACTGGTCGATCACATTTGGCAGGTACGAAAAGAAACCTTTTCTGCCCCTCAAGGAAACTGAGAAGATATGGGTTCCCCAGACAAAACACACGTCACATTTGCTTATGGATGTATACATCTGCTCTACTGTGAAGTCAAGACTGTGGACAGGGGTTCTCAAATGGGGTGGTTTTGGCCCCACCTGGGGACATTTGGCATTATTTGGAGATACTTTTGGTTATTGTAGTGGGAACAGGTATGCCACGGGTAGAGGTGAAGGGTGTGGTTTAACGTCCTACAGTGTATAGGGCAGCACCCACAATAAAGAGTTATTTGACTCCAAATGTTTATTAATGCCAGGCTGAGAGAACTTAACTTAGAGAAAACTGTATTGTGTGCCAACATCATATAATTCTTGTTTAAAAGTCAGAACCCAACTAATTCAATTTGTACCATTTAATTTGACTCAATTAAGGTAGGTCTGTGGTAGAGCCACAGATAATACCTTTCTGGCAAGCTTCTATGTGTTCAGAGAGCCATTTCCAGCCTGGGGCCTCACACTTGAGTCATGGCAAGGGTCTGGTCTGGACAACGTTACACTTGAATCTTGACCCTAACAGCCTGGATCACTATTATATTCCTCCTTGCACATAAAGCTAAGATCCTCAAGCCATGATTTTCTGCCATAGCATGATTCCCATGGTAGAGGCAAGTTGGAGTTATGGGGTATAAGGATCTTTCCTAGACAGACACTGCATTTAAGGGGTCTGGCTAGCAGAATTATCTGAACTGGATCATTACCCTGGGATTCTGCCTAGATCATCTACCAGTGTCTTGAATCCTTAACTTCCCTGCCAGGAGGACAGGCAACAGAATTTACTGAGCAAAGGTGGAAGGGACCTTTGAGTGCCTTCCAGCGATTCTTCACAGAATTGCATGATGTTTTAGGAGAAAGAGCCTGAGTGCTGGAGTTGGGCACAGTGAGGCTAGTCTCTGGCCTCTGCCATTTACTTACTTAAGAACCTTTGGTAAGTCCTGTCACTCACTGGAGCCTCAGTTTCCACATCTGCAAAGGGGTGACAATATATGTCTTCACAAGCTTTCTATGTTCTGGAGAAGGGGTAAGAACTTATGGGCCAAGAGTTCATGCCTTGAGTACCATGACCCATGCATTTCTTAGACCACATATTTGCCGCCCCATCCCCTCTGTGTCCCCTCTGCCAGCATTCATCCTGTCTTTTGGCCAAACCTTGTTACAAGTTATTCACATTGCCTTCCTTCTTTCTCAACCAGGCTAATTTCACCCCTTGGGCAGAACCTGACACTAAGACAATGTGTTCAATAAGTTGTGACTAGGCTTTAAAAAAAAAAAAAAAAAAACCAAAGCCTTCTAAACTCATGATCTTCATCTACGGGAAGAAAATGAATAACAGCATCTTCTTGAGGAAGTTGTCCTAAGGACGAATCAATAATAGATGTGAAATTGGCACAGAATAGGTTCTGTGCTCAGTAAGTGTTAGCTCCAGGGCTATATTCCTAGGTTTGGCCTATTAAGGATGACTACCTGGGCCTTCTGATAATGCCAGAAGAAAGGCTTAAGGGGAGAAGCCATTTAACTTCCAGGCTGGCCTATTTTTGTTCTATAAACTGAAGTTTGGTAGATACATCAGAAGTGACCTTTGTCCCTGGTAACCCATGTTTGTAATCACGGCACTTGAAAGCCAAAGAGTCTGAGGCCAGACTTGACTATGTAGGGAGTTCAAGGCTAGTCTGGCCTATATATGGTGAGACTGCCTCAAAAAAAGGGGGGGTAGGCAGGGTGGGGGGAAGAGTGCCAGGCACTAGTGGCTCATGTCTAATCCTAGCTACTCAGGAGGCTGAGATCTGAGAATGGAGGTCTCAGGCAGGAAAGTCCATGAGACTCTGATCTCCCATGAACTACTCAGAAGAAGCTGGAGGTGGTGCTGTGTCTCAAGTGGTAGAGGGCGAGCCTAGAGCCAAAGAAGCTCAGGAACAAGCACCCAGGGCCTGAGTTCAAGCCCCAGGATGCACACAAAAAAAGTGGGGGTGGGCAATAGAGGTGAGGAATGATCTTTGTCTTCTCCTTTGCAAAAAGAAAGCCAAGCCAAGCAATGACTGCGTCTTCTCTTCCAGAAACAGGGGTAATAGTAAACCTTACAGGGCCCTTGGAAAGAGGTCAGACTGGATGTGAAAGTCCCCCTGGCATCTAGCTCTGCGCCTGGCCTGGCTTCTCAGTCCGGATGTGCGCCCGGACATCGGAGGCTTGACAAATCCACCAGCTAACCTGCCCGAGCCTCCCCTCACTCTCCTCTATCCCAACCCTCCCCCCCCCCCCCCCCCCCCCCGCCTCCAAACATCCTACCTTGAGCGTGGCGCCCAGCGATCGGAGCCCGGTGGAGTGGCGCGCCAATTTGAGCACGCGGAAGATGCGCATGAGACGGAAGACCTGCACCACCTTGCCCAGGTCCCCCAAGTCCTCGCCGCCGGCCCCGCCCTGCTTGCCCAGCGCCGCCCCGGCCAGCAGCGTGAGATAGAAGGGCAGCACCGACACGATGTCGATGAGATTGAGCGGGTGGCAAAAGAAGTTGCGCGTGCTGGGCGCCAGCAGGAGGCGCGACGACACCTCGAAGCTGAACCAGGCGATGCAGAAGTACTCGAGCCGCCGAAGCACCGGGTCATCGCGCACCTCCTCGGCGCTCCGGCCCGCCGCCACGGCGGCCACGGCGGCCGCGGCCTCCCGGGCCTGGTACTCGGGCAGGCTGTGGATGCACATGGCGGCGATGGAGGCGAGCACCACGCCGATGGAGACGCAGCTGAACAGCTTGCTGGGCAGCGAGTAGCCCGGGTTCTCCATGGTGAGCCACAGGCGGCGGCGCAGGCGGCCGCAGCGCGCCGTGCCGTAGCGCGCCAGCTCGCGCTGCACGTCGGAGATCTCATCCGGGCACGGGTCCACGCTGCTCGGCGTGTCGCTGTCCTCGTCCCACGCGCGAGGCCGCGCCACGCGCCGCTCCAGGTAGCGCGCCCGGCAGCACGTGGCCAGGGCGTTCTCGCCCAGGCCCCAGTAATCCGCCTCCTGGCCGAAGGCGAACACGCACAGCTCGTCCAGCACGTGCAGGTGGCCGGTGCGGTAGAAATGCAGCAGGCCCAGGAAGAAGCCCGGGTGCCGATCGAAGTAGAACTCGCGTATCCCCGCGTCGTAGTCGTCGCACAGGCGCCGCGCCTGCTCCTCGGACGCCGCGGCCTGCAGGCGACCCAGCCGCGTGCCCGGGAAGCGCGCCACGGCGCGTGCGCTCAGCCGCCGCCGCACGCCGCCCACGTTCACGCGCAGCGCCTCGTCTCGTCGCCGCCAGGGGGCGCCGGCGCCCGACCCTGAGGACTCGCTCACCATGACTCCGGGGCAGACACCTGGGGCCGGGGAGGGTGGAAGGGGGGCTTTGTGCAAAGCGCCGGGTGTGCAGTAGGCGTTCAATAGATGTCAAGTGCCCCCCAGACTCGAGTTACCTGGGATGTCCGTTTCCTCCTCTGGCAACGGGAATGGGAATACTTGCCACCTAGGATGGTCATGAAAATCAGTTGAGAACAGTGGTTCTCAAAGTATGTTCCTTGGACAAAGCATCAGCTCACTTAGGACTTGGTCAAAAATTCACATTCTGTAGTCTGCCCTAGATTTGCCAAATCAAAAAGTGGGTATGGAGTGGAGGCCAGCAGTCAGCCTCCCGCTGTCCCTCTTTTCCTCTCCATTCTGTCTCTCTCTCTGTCTCTCTCTTTCTCTCTGCTTGTGTGTGCAGCTTAATTGCTAAGGTAGCCCAGGCTGGCCTTGAACTTGAAATCTCCTGCCTCAGTTTCCCAAGTGCTGGGATTTCAGGCTGGCCTCCACCACAGCAAATAGTCTTGTGTTTAAAGACGAGGAGGGTGATTCTGATAGTTGGTCAAGTTGTGATCTACTGGGTTAGATGATGTAATGCATCTGTAGAGTCCTTCAGACATGACCTTGAACCTTCTCTGTGTGTATGAGTAACTCTGAGCCTCTGTGAAATGGAGATTTTAAAAAAAGATCTACTTCAAAATGCGGTTACAATGATTATGTGTCCTAGTGTCCTTTTTAGACCTGGCCCACATAAAGAGTTTATTGAAAAATCCACCAGTACCACTCACACTGGAGTCAGGCAAACCTGGGCTTAACCATACCCATGATGCACTTGAGCCTTGCATAAGTCCCCCCCCCCCCCCTTTCTGGGTCTCTGATTCCTGAACAATGCAGACAGTAGCACCCCTCTCCAAGGCTAACTGGAGAGTCATGGGAAGTGCTTGGCTTTGATGAGTAGTCAGGAAATACTAGATCCTTCCACAGAAAAAGACTTCCACCTCTGCTGGAACCAAGGACTGATGTCTTGACTCCTGACCGATATAAACTCATCCATGGTGGGCCTGGGGATCTAGCGTACATCCAGCACCCAAGCCTGGCTGCCTTTCACTTAACTCTGGCTTTGTTTAGATGGGCTGGAATCTGATTCTGCCCTTAGCTCTGTCTCTTGTGCAACCTCAGGTCAGCAGTTCTGATCTAGGAGTTAGCCTAGATGAACTTTGGATAAACTGTTTTCTTGATGGTGTTCAAAGCCTTAGGAATACACTGGGAACTCAGTGCATTAATATTCCCTTAATTAAGGGAATAGTAACCATTCCTGGGGCTTCTCTTTGGTTAAACATGAGTTCAAATTCTGATGAGTCTTTCATGGGCCAGCTGTTGATTTTGAGTGGATCCACTGCCCTCTCTGAGCTCACATTTCTATCTGCAAACAGGAAACCATCATTCTTCCTATAAGAGGTTGAGGAGTCGATGCTGCAGTGTGTCTAGCGGCAGCACGGTCCTGGGGCATAATCAGTGCAGAGGAACGATGAGTGGGAGGGGGGCAGTTCTACCCTAGCCTCTTCCACCTGGATTTTACCCTCAGGAGGTGAAAAACTTCCCAAGCCATTTCCATCATCCATTAGAACCATGATCTCCGGCAAATCCCTCTATCTGCCTACAACTCACTTTCCTGCTTTAGGAAGCAGAGGTACTTAGTGAAACAAATGTTGCTTGACAGGAATCTGGCGATCAGTAAGAAAGGTTGGGGGACTAGCTCAAAATTACCCAGCTGGTTCACAGCCCACCTCAGCTGGAGCCTTGGGATGCTTATTTTTGAACACCTCCAGTCTGTCTAGTACTTTCCTGCGCCACCCACCCCACCAGCTGCACTTCCGTGAATCCTCTTAACCAGGGCAGCCAGGGAGGTTTATTAGTCCCATTTTACAGATGTGCAAGCAGGACTCACTCCAGTCTCCCCAAAGCCTGGCCGGCCCACTGCCCCAGCCTGGGCAGTCCATGCCTCCCACTCCCTCAGCCCCTTACCTTACCAGCGCCACGCCTCTCCCCAGGCAGGACTCAGACTTAGTCGGCGGGTGGGGGGAACCCCCTTTGGGGCATCTGTGTTCCCTGCTCGCCTGTCTCCAAAAGGCGCAGAGGCGGAGAGGAGCCGCCGGGCCGGTGCAGGCCTCCTCGCAGCCCCGCAGCCCCGCTGCGTCTCTCTGCGGGCCCCCTCCTTTCTTGTTCCTCCGTCCCCCGCGGCTGAGGCCGCATCGATCGCTGCCAGCGGAGGGAGGGAGGCCGCGGGGCGGCCGGAGGCGGTGGCTTCTATTCCTGACTCGGGTGAGAGCTGGGGGGTGTTGTCTGGAGACTGCGCCCAACAACCCAGCCATGTCCACAAATCAGGGGCGCAGAAGGATGGGCCACTTAGAGGGATGGTGTCCCCTCTGGAGAGAAGTCTCCGTCTCGGGCCCAGGAGTGGCAGTAGCAGTATTTTGCTTCATGGAGTGCCTGCCGCTGTGACAGGAGACTTAGCTCAGTCATTTCCTGACACAGACTTGGCCAGGGCCAAAGGCTCTGGGCTCTGCAGTGTACAGAGGAGACCCAGGCTCTTGCTTAGCCTGTCGGGATGAGGGGGAAGGAGCTGGACAAGGCAGCTTCAGATCCCAGGGGCCTCCTGGCCTGTGCCTGAGCAGTCCAGCCCTAGCCAGGTGGGTGCCCCAAGAGTCAGCATCCTCACCTGCAGGTGGAGTCCTGAGTCCCACCTTCCAGAAAGGTTGGGGGGCAAACAGCTGTGATCTGTGAGTGAGGGCTGTTGTGGGCGTGGCTGGGACAGGGTACTGAAGACTAGACCCTGGATTGACAGCTGTTGGTCTAAATGACCATATTTACCACTGCTGAGAACTTACTTGGCCCAAGTATAGGGCCTCGTCTCATTCAGGCTGCAAGCACATCTGCAGGGTGCTGTTCTCATACAACCTCACGGATAAGTGACCAGTTTAAGAAGCACAGTTGCTTATTCCTCTGCCAATTGTCCCTATGCCAGTGCTATGCCACAGATAACACGTGAGCAACCTATGTTGTTTGAAATTCTGTCTCTCTCTGTCTCATTGTCTGTCTCTCTGTCTCATTGTCTCTGTCTCTCTGTCTCTCTGTTTCTCTGTCTCTCTGTCTCTGTCTCTCTCTCTCTCTTTCGCTCTCGCTCTCCTTTCTGCTAGGGATCTTGGCCAATTCAGTACTTTCAGAGCTGCTGCTTCTCCACCATCAAATCAAAATAACAATTTGCCTACCTTTCTCAGGGCTAGGGGGTGGATGAATGAGGTGGTGTTTTAAAGTGGAAGGCATTAAGATGTGTATTGCTATAGATGAATAATCGATATTGGCACGAGGCTCTTACTATGGTAAATCAATTCCTTGTCTTGAAGAACTGCACACTGCCATTTCTACCCACAGCCCATCAGCCAAAGCAGGTCCCTAAGCAAGCCCTCCATCTGTGGGGCGGGGACACACAGGGCTCCCCAGGGAAGCTCTAGAAAGGTGGGAATGTGGGAGGGAGGAGGCAACTGCAGTCATAGAACACACGATCCTCAGCATTCTCCGTGTTAACTCCTGGAGGTTCTGGGTGGGGAATCTGAGACCCAGAAGGATCCAGAGATAGAGCCCAGGTCCCAGCAGCTCAGGGACTCCCACAAAGGACTCTCTGTTCTCTATCTCCTCTCTCAGGCATCACCTTGAATCCAAGTTGCTGCACTGGTTACTTTGAGTCCACAGTTCAAGTATTTGAATCTTGTGAGAAGGACTACAGCAGCCAGGAAGTGGAATTCTTTCCACCTCCCAACCAGAAGACCAGATGGGTAAAGGACTTTACTTGGGCTCATCCCCTTCTCTCCTTAGGCCCTGACTGTAGGCAGGAGTCTGGGGGAATTGAAGTAAGTGAGGTATAGTCCAACATCAGGAAGACACCCACTCTAAACATGCCATCCCAGCTGTCCAAGTATCGTGTCTCCTAATGTAGGACAGTCCCAAATGACCTTAGTGAGCACTTGGATGTAAGATGACAAAACATCAACTCCTGGAGTGAGACTGATTCCCTTTTCAATCCTGCTTGTGGCAGCCAGAGATTCTCAACTTAGAGCACTGACAGCTCTTTTGCCCTTGCTAATCTTCCATTTATTAAAGCAGAGACAAGGAATGGGCTGCAGGCTCAGTCTTGGCAAGGAGCCTTATCTAGCTAGAGTTTAATAATATTATTTAATTGGACATGAATTAATTGAATGGAACTGAGCCATTCTGGTCGAATTTGATTTCCCACTTACAGTCTCTCTGTGTGGTCAGTGATCTTGCTTATCGCTTCCATAGTAGTGAGGTCAGATTTGCTTTTGAAATGGGTTTCATTGCATACAAAAATGAATCATCTGAAGAGAAACACATTATTACAGGTGGCCTGAATACATGATGCTATTTTACAGGTACGACTGAAATTATGAATGAACTGGTGTGTGGAAAATTCTGCTGGACATACTTTTTTTTTTTTTCCTGCTTCAGTCCTGCAGCTTGAACTCACTCACAGTTTGGGCAGCTTTTTTCATTTCTTTTTTCCTCAAGACTTAAAAAAGCCATACCTCCATTTTTTGATTGTTTGGTAGTTTATTGGAAATAAGAGTCTCACAAACTTTTCTTCTCCAGGCTGGCTTTGAACCATGATCCTCAGGTCTCAGCTTCCTGAGTAGCTAGGATTACAGGCATGAGCCACTGGGACTTGGCTGGACATACATTTTTAGGGGTAGGGTTACCTGAATTGAACATTTTAGGAGAGGAACAAGATACACAAAAAGATGTAAACACGGGTGTTGGCCAGGATGGGAAGCTCAGTGTGGCCATTTCAGGGCGCTGGGCTGGTAAAGACAAATCCCTCTGAGGTCCTGTGATGAACCTTAATTCTCAGGAGAAGAAGCAAGGGTTGCTGAGAAGTGACAGCAAGTGAATGTTTATCTACCCCTGACAGAGATTGGTCCTTCTGTCATCTCTTTCTGTTAGGACCCTGAGCTGGATATGGAGCCATGAATCTTAAACCAGAATTAGCCTGAGGAGAGAGAGAGAGGATAAAAAGGAAAAGTCAATCCCCCATCCAGGCCCCATCATCCCAGCTCTGGTGACTACCAAAGCAGGGCTCCCTGTGTCCTTCAAAGGACACACTGAAGCTCAGAGCCATTCTAAGTTGCAGCACATTGAGAGAATCAAGAAGGGCCAGGTGCCAGAGCTCATGCTTGTAATCCTAGCTACTCAGGAGGCTGAGAACTGAGGATCACAGTTCAAAGCTAGCCCAGGCAGGAAGTCCATGAGGTTCTTATTGCTGATTAAACAACGAAACCTCAGAAATAGAGCTGTGGCTCAGTGTGGTAGAGTGCCAGCCTTGAGCGAAAAAGTTAAGGCCCAGTGCTCAGGCCCTGAGTTTAAGCCCCAGTACTGGCACAGTCCCCCCCCCCCCCCTGTATATATTTATACACACACTCATTTCCTCCACATGCACCCCTACCCCCCAGGACCTCTTACACTCCCCATCTGCTTCTTCAGCTCAGGCCTATGGAGGCCTTGGCTCTGGGGAGGTAACCTGCTGAGCTTGTTGAACTGGAAGAAATGTCAGAGGTAGGGCTGGGAGAGGGAAGGCCTGGAGGCCCCAGGAGCTGTACCTCTGGTGGGATCCCTGCAGTCTCGCCCACAGGCGGTGGGGCAGCAGCGTTTGCTGCGGGAGCAGTCGGAGTCCTGGTTACACATGTGCTTCGTGGGGCTGAGGCAGTGCAGTGGATCCCGGGGGCAGTTGCCCAGCTTTACTGCAACAAGAAGCCTGGGTGAGCCCTGCTTGTCCGCACTGGCCCTGGAGCTTGAATGGTCAGCCAGGTAGGGGAGGCGCTTACCTGAGATCCTGCGAACACACTGGCGGAAGCAAGCTCGGTAGCAGCACTTGTAGGCTGAGGGACACTGCCGGTCACTCATGCACTGGTCAGGCACTGACAGGGCGCAGGGCCCGTCGTCTGGTGGGCAGCCCCCTGATTTCTCTGTGAAAAGAACCCCCATATCTTGTAGCTGGAGACAGTTCAGCCTCCATCCTTTACTGCCTGTCCTCTGGGAAGTTTTCCTCTGAGATTCGTATGGCATCAATGGGCAGGTAAAAAAAACGTAGGGGCCAACATCTCCATTGTGGGAAATATGGTCATGCCTGGTCTGGCCCTTGTCAATCTCCCTGGTCTTACTCTGTACCATTCTTGCTGGGGGGAGCCCCCCATCTGCTCTCCACTAGCTCACAGGCCACACCCACAATGCACAGGTGTCTGTCAGTGTCCCTCAATCTACTCAGCAGGGCCTCTGTTTTGGACTCACCCCTTTCCCTCATGCTGGTTTCTGTATCTCATTTACCCAGTCCCTACATTCATCTTCACCACCACATCACCTCTGCAGAAGACCCTCTGCCCCGATCCCACACTGACTACTGACTACACAGTTCCAAATGATCCTCCCCTCAGAGTATATGACTACAGTTGTCTGCACGTCGCATTGGTCAGAGCTGAGCCTGGTCACCCTCTCCCTCACCTCAGCTCACCACGGGTTCCAGCCTAGTACTGGGTGCACAGTGCTCGTGGCTCAGTGACTGCTGGAAAGAAAAGATTTTGAAGGGAGACTCAGTGTTGCACGCAGGGCACCTGGCTGCCGGCCTGGTGCAGCGTCACATGCCACAGCTGGCCACATCTGCCTTGGCACACTGTCACACTGTCACTGTTGCATAGCTTTAGATGTAAGTGTTCACTCTACTACTATATTCTACAGCTGCGCAATGGTCTGTCCTGTACCTAGACACTCTTCTTGTTGGGATTTGGGGCTGTTCCCAGACGTCCCATACCCAGTATCTCCCTCCACTTGGAGAAAGACGTCAAGGATTAGAGGGGGAGTGGCCAGCCCCGCCCCTCACAGTCCTGAGGCTAGGACTTCCAAGGCCTGTTCCCTTGGAGCTCCGTGACCTCCATGACCTGCTTGCTTTGGGGCTTTAGGGATGAGACTGGGCTGCAGGCTCTACTTCAGTCTAGCACCAAAGAAGACATTTGGGAGCCTGCCATAGCAGCTGGATCCAGGGTTGTGACACCAGCCCCTGTGTTCCCTGTTGTCCCTGTCTGGCTGCTGGCTGCACCCGTCTGCACACGTAGCAGGTGATCTGATCCCCACAAAGAGAGTGCTCAGTGTCAGCTTCAGTTCGTTTCAGTTGAATTGCTGCCCCCTGCTGGATAAAAAGGTTTACCTGGGAGAGAGCCCCGGCTCTAATGAGCCTCTCTTAAGGAGAACTTGGGGGGCCTTGGGAGACTGTCTTAAGTATAGGGTTTAGTCCTGAACTCAAGCTCAGGCCTCAAAGAATGGGCCAAACAGAGCAACCTGAGCTCAAAGCCAGACGGGTGGGAGCTGTGTGTTGAGAGCAGGTGGCACAGGGTGGGTAGGGAATAGAGGCCTGGAACTTCTAGGGGGAGTGGCCGGGGGCTGGGCCCTGAGGAGTAGACTGACAGGGAGAGGGGCTGAGAGTTGGCACTTCAAGTTGGAAGAACTACCAAGCTACAGGGTGGAGCCAGACATAATGGCCTACAGCACGCAGAGGAGTGTGAAGGGGTTTGGGTGGTCACGCCAGCTCTGTTTCTCCGCCCTCCTAACCATCCCTCCATAACCAGGTTCCATGTTCCCTGAGAGGCACTCGGCACAGCATAGGCACATACATAGCTAGATGCCATGGATGTGTAGACTCAAGGAGTGAGTAACCACACCCAGACCTGGTTTAAAGAGACAGTCATCTTGCAGAGGTAGAGACACCAACAATCAAACACACAAGCACATTTAGATCTACACGCATAATTCATGGTCAGCTTGACCTATGACATTACTGACAGCCAACCTTTTATTTGTACAAGAAGAGCAACTTATACATAAGATAGTTTTATATATGTATGTGTGAATGTATATGTATATACACATCTATACATAGGTACATATGCACACATATATACACACATATATACATACATCCATATATACATATATATTCACACATATACAAGCAATAACATCCATACATTTAAAATGGGACATACAGTCCCTCCCTCATGGTATAACCCCTGCTTTCATTGTATTTGAAGTTGGTATAATTTGTAGAGGGGAAGGGAAAAACCAAATAATTTAAATAGGGATACAGGTGGACCCATTGCAACAATGAGATGTACAAGTTGTTATGTCGAAAAACGAACTTTACAACTTTGGCCGAGGTGGGGAGGTGGGAGGGTAGGGGGGATGGGAAGGGATGGGAAGGGGAAACAAAGGAGGAGGCTACAATGCTTGATAAGAAATGTACTCATTATCTTGTCCATGTAATTGTAACTCCTCTGTATGGTATTTTCACAATAAAAAAGGAGATTATGTAAAAAAGTAAAATAAAACGGGACATACACAGTCAAATATACACATGTCATTATTTATGTAACATGCCTACACACATACTTTCACACTTAGACATGCATGTATTACATGCAGATGTGTGTAGACAGTACCATCAACAATTGCACATACACAGAGCTACACATACACAGGTTATTCCCAATATTATATCACCACTGAAACCATTTCACTAGGCACGTACTGTTTACTAAGCTCTTTGTATCAAAGGCATCCAACCTTCGAATGCAAGGAGGGGCAGGGTCTTACAAACAGTGGTGACTGACCTTCCACAGACAACAACCTAACGCTTCCCCTCCCTCGACCCCAGCATCTCGTGCTGCTGTTAGCTGAGGACCAGGCAGCTGTCTCATGGTAAAGAAATCAGGGCACAGTGGGTTCTGGTGAATTAGAGGATCCACAGAAGGAGAGCATGCAGAGAGGTACTGCGCAGGCCCAAGCTCTTGCAGGCCGCAGAACCCACCCTGAACAGCCAAGCACTGCTGTATGGAGACATGGCTTCTGGGCCTCCTGGTTGCTTTGCTTCTCAGTATCACCCACTTGTGCTGTACTCACTCCTCAGGATGCTTTTTATTACTCCAAAAGGGAAGCATGGGCCCCATTTCACAAGGAGGAAATTGGTGAGCTGAGTCTTTCTGATTGCAAAGCTATAAACTCAGATGCCACCTTCGATACTCACTCAGAGCCAGTCTTTGGCCTTGAGCAAATGGTGTCCTCCTCTGAAAAAAAAGGGAATAAAACAGTGCTGGCTCACCACATTGCAGAGAGCCTGTGTGTGGTGCCGGGGCATGAGTCACAGCCTCAAGGCTTGGCCTTGGAACCCGCCGGCGTGGTTCTTCTCTCAGCCTGGCTGCTCTGAGCATCCCTTCTCCCCATCCCAGCTCATGCAACAGGCAGAGACCTGTGCTTCCATAAGCTTCAGGGGGCAGAACGGATGCAGAACCTGCTCCCTGGGGCCTTGTGGAGAAAGAGGACCCATTCTCATAACTACCCACTCTTCCAGGGGCAGGGACAGGGCTGCACAGGTGGATGTAGGTCAGAGCATTCCAGCCCCAGCAGAGGATGGAAGGGGTGGCCTCACTCAGACTGGAAGCCACCTGTCTAGCCACTCAAGCATTCACACCTCCCTTGTTGCCAACAGGCCAGCCTGAGTCTTGTCAGGGGACGGGGTGGGGACAGCATGTGAGGGAGGGAGAAGAGAGCCAAGTCGCAGATGCTACATTCCAAGAGCCACGTTTCCTTCAACTCCAAGTCCCTTCTTCAGGACAGAGAGGACCAGAGAAGGCTCACATCCTATGGTGAGAATTATAGGACCATGGGGAAGGGGGGGGACACAGATGGACACAGGGTGGACACTCAGCGGCACAGAGACACACATGCACAGACACACATGGATACGAGTGTATGTGTGTGGAGGTTCACACCTGACAATCAGGCCCCCAAACATCCATGCACACAGAGGCAGGGGTATGCCCCTAAACACAGGCACAGACAAGCATGGAAATACTGGCAGGAAGATATTTACCAAGAGACACAGCATATGGACCAGCCAGAAAAATCCACAAAGAAAAATGCATTCTCAGCTGGGTGCCAGTGGCTCACACCTGAAGTCCTAGCTACCCAGGAGGCTGAGATCTGAGGATCGTGGTTCAAAGCCAGCCTGGGCAGGACAGTCTGTGAGACTCTTATCTCCAATTAACCACCAGGAAACCAGAAGTGGTGCTGTGGCTCAAGTGGTAGAGCACTCACCTTGAGCTGAAGAGCTGAGGGACAGCGCCCAGGCTCAGAGTTCAAGCCCCACGACCAACCGAAAAAAAAAAAGCATTCTCTTGAAAGTACCGAGCGCGCTCACGCGCGCACACACACACACACACACACACACACACACACACACACACACACACAGCAAACCACCTGGTCTCTGGAGCTATCACACTTACCTCCCTTCTTCCAGCCTGACACCCTGGGCAGCTGGCTCCCTAAAGCCAGGAGAACCATCAGAAAGAAGTAGCTCTGGATCCTCATGTTTCTACCACAACTAATAAGATTAGGGCCCAGAGGCCCTCAAATGAACACCTGCAGCCCCAGAGAGGCTACAGCGGTTAGTAGGGGAGGAGGAGCAGGGGTGGGGTTAGGGACACGAGTCTCCTTCGTCGTGACCCCACCCCCTGCCTAAGAGCCTCCGTTGGGGTATTTGTGCAATAACTGAAGGCAGGTCTTTCATGTTGGGGCCTTGGATCCAGTTCTGCCTGTATTAGTGACTTGGGCTCTGATATTGGGCAAGTCGTTTTGCTCTTTGGACCTCAGTGTTTCTCTTCTGTCTTTTCATTCTTCCTTTTTACTGTAAAAAAAAAAATTAGCTTGGGCTGTCCATTTATGCGTGCAACATATCTTGGTCAGAGGCACTCCCTGGACGATTCTCCCGCCTCCTACCATTTAGTTTCCTAGTCCCATGTTCACGTATACACATTGAGTATTATGACTACATTTACCCATCCTTTCTCTTTCCATTCTCTGTGTGTTGGGAATGGGGAGGTGCTGGGCATCAAACCTAAGGCCTCACACATGCTAGGCAAATGTTCTACCACTGAACTAGACCCTTGGCCTGAGAGAACTTTTAAA
The DNA here is from genome assembly GCF_019054845.1 of Dipodomys spectabilis. Lineage (NCBI taxonomy): Eukaryota > Metazoa > Chordata > Mammalia > Rodentia > Heteromyidae > Dipodomys > Dipodomys spectabilis. The sequence goes on from NW_024870852.1 coordinate 19,855,357, forward strand.
AATAGAGACAGAATTCCAGACAGGCTGGAATGAGGTAGCTCATACCTGTAATCCTAGCTATTCAGGAGGCTGAGGTTTAAGGACTGTAGTTCAAAGCCAGCCTGGGCAGCAAAGTCCATGAGACATTTATCTCCAACTAACCACGGGAAAAAAAACAACAACTGAAAGTGAAGCTGTGGCTAACGTGGTAGAGAGCTAGCCTTGGGCACAAAAGCTCAAGGACAGCACCCATGCCCCTGAATTCAAGCCGTAGGATCTGCACGTGTATGCATGCATTTGTACACACACACACACACACACACACACACACACACACACACACACACACACACAGGAGTCAGGAGGAAGCTGCATTGACTGTAGTTATTTGGAAGTTCTGGGACATGCCAGAAGCTAGAATTGTGCCCAGAGGCACAATTATATAAGAGGTTGTTGGAATCTTGTTTTATGGACAAATATATGATTATTTTATTTATCTTCTTTGATCATATACCTTCTGTTCTTTTTCAGTGTTCAACAGATGATTCCTACCAAGTGATTTTTTATTGTTTTATCAATGAGTCAGCCCTGCTTCCCAGTTAAGCACTGACTTTCCTGCCTTCTTCATAACACCGATTCAGAATCCGTAGACCTGTGCCTCCCGAATTGTAATTCCCCAGATCCCCAAATACAGTCCTTTTTAGTTTTGCATTTCCAAGTTTGGGTTAATCGACAGGGTTCAGGATAATGAGTCAGGCCTTTTTATATGGCAAGGAGGACTTGGCAGAGTTCTGGGCATCTGGGAAGGAAGCCAGCAAAGGGTTGAGGTCAACCCTTCCTGCCAGAGAAATGGGCTCAGCTTGGCATGGGAAGTGAGCCCAGCCCTGGCTGCTTCTCTTGGGCCCCTGTGGATGAAAGAGAAACACTCCTATCTTTGGGAAGATCACTTCCAAAGGCAACAGGTGGAGCTGCCCTCTGCCAGGGCTGGCTTGGCTATCTGGGATGGGCAGAGCATGGCTTTGGTTTGGCTTATTCGAGGGCTGGAGCAGATGAAAATGCCAATGGCACTCCTTCCCTGATTGCAGAAGGTTCTAAGCAAGAATGTCATGTGAGTCAGGGACACCACCCGAGGTTTCATACCTGCCATGTGGGCTTGCTCCTATGTTTGGTGGGAGAGAGGTTGTAGAGATTTGGCATTTCATAGGGCCAGGGAACACAGTAGTCTATTGGCACTGAGATCAAGTCCTTCCTCTCTATTGGAAAGATCCTGAAATGGCGCCAGATATGATGGAGGATGAACCCAAGGATGCACCTAATTCTCAGGACTAGGCTGGGCCTTCCCCTATTGCTTCTCTAGTTCCTGGGTGTTGAAAGCAGGAAATAATCCATCTGACTACGAGGAAAAAAAGCTGACATTCTAGGGCTTGTCTCCCTTGCCTTTTGCAGCTCACAACAGCCAGGCAAGAAATTAGTTCTTCCTTAAGTTTGACCCAAATCCCTCATACTGAATTTTAAGTTCTCAAGCTCTTCTTGACTTTATCTTCTATGGTCTGATGTTACTTTTGGGATTCAGTGTTATTATAAATGACATTTTGTTCATTTTTAAAGTGTTATTAGTTTTGAGTTGTAAGAGCTGTTTACATATTAAGGATATTTTTAGTTTATCATACATGAAAGATAGTACAAAAAGTGGTTAGCAATTCAGGCATGATTTTGAATCTTAGTACCACCAAGTTCTAATTGTGTGACTTAACTTTTCGAAGCGTCAGTTAGTTATTTTATAAAATAGAGACAGAGATACTAGTATTTATTTTACAGGGTAGTTCTGACCACTAACTAAGAGGAGCTTGACAAATGCTTATTTTGATTATCTTTTCTAAATCCTTTCTTTTTTCCCCCCTTAGCTTTGTGTTGAATTTGAAAGTGTTAGGACAGTCAAATTAGATTTTTCACTGAGGTCTAATAAATATTTGTTACATTTTCTTCTCTTTTTTTGAGAGCATGAATTCTTTCATCCATCTGGAAATTTATCATGGTATATGCTGTAACAGTATGTAAGACAGAAAACATCCTTCCTGCCAGGCACCAGTGTCTCACGCTTGTAATTCTAGCTACTCAAGAGGCTGAGATCTGAGGATCACAGTTCAAAGTCAGCGTGGGCAGAAAAGTCCATGAGACTCTTATCTCCAAATAACCAGCAAAAATCCAGAAGTGGATTTCAAATAGTACAGTGCTAGCTTTGAGCTCAAAAGCTCAGAGGCAGCACCTAAGCCCTGAGCCCCAGGACTGGCACAAAAATAAATAAGCCAACACATTAAAAAAAAACAAAAAACATTTTCCCTGTATTGTTAACCAATTGTTCCATTAGCATTTAATGAATAATTCAGACTTTTGCCATTGATTGGAACTGAGAACTTTATAAAAAATTCAAGCCTCCTATGTCATAGGTCTATTTTGGGGTTTTTGTCCTCTGCCGTTGGGCTGCTTATTCTTGTATAAGTCTTGTTGTTGTAATGGTGACATTGCTTCATGATGTGTTTTAGTGACTTGTGGTATCAATTCCTAGCTGCTAATGTACAGTTTCAATATTTTCAGGTCCCAATTTCATTCTTCCAAATTAGCCTGGTCATCATTTGCTAAGTTCCAAAAATTTGCTGCAGCAAAAACTATCACAATTTGTTTAAATGCACAAAAAATGGTAACTACTTTTTATGAAACACTACTTACTTATCCTGGATCAATAGTATCCATCTTACAGCCCCATTTTCTCATGGATAGCCTTCTTTTTTTTTTCTTCAAACAATGAACACCTTTATTCACTAATAAATTTTTAACATTTAAAGATACGTAAGTCAAGCAAAGATGATTCTCATTAGATATAGGCTGTTTTACAATTTTCAACTTTCTCTCCCATACATATGGTCCATTTGTGTGTGCTGGTTCTGGAACTTGAACTCAGTGCACTGTCCCTGAGCATTTTTTTTGCTGAAGGCTAGCACTCTACCACATGAGCCAGAACTCCACATCTGGCTTTTTTTTTTTGGTAGCTAATTAGAGCTAAGAGTCTCACTGACTTTCCTGCTCAGGCTGGCTTCAAACCATGATCCACAGATCTCAGCCTCCTGACCCTACTCTTTTTTTAAACTGAAGAATTTTTAAGTACATTTACATCTATTTTACTCTTAAATATTTCAACATGGATATTTAAGAAATAGGACATTTTTAGGTCTGGTCTGGTGGGACATATCCGCAATCCCAGACCCCATTAGGAGGGCTGAAGCAGGAAGATCACAAGTTCAAGGTCAGCCTGTGTTATATAGTAAGTTCCAGGCTAGCCTGGGTATCTACATAGTGAGACCATGACTCAAAAAGATGTAAGGACATATTCTCATGCAATCACAGTGCCATTCTTCTACACAACTAAATTAGCATTTATATCTTAGCATTGTATTTGCCCCCCTCCCACACACACATGGTACTGGAAATGGAATCTAGGGCCTAGTTCTTGCTATGCATCCCAGTAGTTCAGCTATACACTCGCTCCTTTTGTTTGCATTTTTGAGGATACAGTCCTTAAACTCCAATCATTCTTCCTCAGCATCCCTAGTAGCTGAGATTACATACATGGGTCACCACACCCAGAAACACTATTAGATTTCGATTTCTCTTATTATCTGGAAAATGACTATCAAGTTGTTTGAATTGAAATCCACACAAGATGCAAACACTGCACTGGTGGAATGCCCCTGCAGTTTCCTTGAATCTAGAATAACCCCTCCAACTCCTTTCTTTTCTCTTCCTTCCTTCTTCTTCCTTGACTTCTCCTTCCATCCTTCTCTCTCTTCTTCTTTTCTTTATACAATTTTACTTGTTGAACAAAACAAAAAAATTACTTTTCTTTGTCATAACTTTCAGCTTCTCAGTCCTTCCAATTTCTGTAGACAAATGTTATCTCTAGAAAGTTAATGAATTGGCCAGGCACCAGTGGCTCATGCTTGTAATCTTAGCTACTCAGGAGGCTGAGATCTGAGGATCAAGGTTCAAAGCCAGCCCAGGCAGAAAAGTCTCCATGAGACTCTTATCTTCAATTAACCACCAGAAAACCAGCACTGTAAATGGTGCTGGCAAAATGGGTTAACTACTTGCAGAAAACTAAAACTAGATCCTTATATATCACCCTGCACCAGAATCAACTCCAAATGGATCAAAGACCTTGGAGTCAAAGCAGACACCCTGAAAACATTACAGGATGGAATAGGAGAAACCCTAGGACTCCTTGGCACAGGCAGCGATTTTCTTAAGAGAGACCCAGAAACACAACAAATCAAAGAAAGGTTCGACAAATGGGATTGCATGAACTTGCAGAGCTTCTGCATGGCAAAGGACATAGCTAGCAAGATTAATAGAAAACCCACGGATTGGGAGAAGCACTTCACTAGCCTTACAACAGACAAGGGTCTCATATCTAAAAATACCTAGAACTCAAAAAATTAAATCCCCCAACAACAAATCCTCAAAGAAGCAACTGCCCAATAGATAAGTGGGCTAAAGACTTAAAGAGAAACTTCTCTGAAGAAGAAAGAAGGATGGCCAATAGACACATGAAGAAATGCTCAACCTCCCTAGCCATAAAAGAAATCCAAATCAAAACAACATTGAGATACCACCTCACACCAGTTAGAATGGCTATAATCAAGAACTCTAATAACAACAGATGCTGGAGGGGATGTGTACAGAAAGGAACCTTACTGCATTGTCAGTAGGAGTGTAAACTTGTTCAACCACTTTGGAAAGCAGTATGGAGGTTCCTCAAAAGACTCTACATAGAGCTCCCCTATGACCCAGCATTTGGGCATTTACCCAAATGATCACAAATAAGGCCACGCTAAAACTACCAGCACAACTATGTTTATTGCAGCATTATTTACCATAGCTAAGATATGGAACCAACCCAGATGCCCCTCAGTAGATGAATGAATCAAGAAAATGTGGTATATATACACAATGGAATTCTATGCCTCCATCAGAAAGAATGACATTGCCCCATTTGTTAGGAAATGGAAAGACTTGGAAAAAATTATATTAAATGAAGTAAACCAGGCCCAAAGAAACTTAGGTCCCATGGTTTCCTTTATTTGCAATAAATAATATATGTCTGAGTCAAGCAGAAAAGGTCAGATAAGTTCATGTTAGGGAAATGAACCTTAAGATATGTATTCAAATGTTTTTTTTCTTTCAGGTGATTGTTTCTTATACATTTATAAGATGATTTCTTTGTTGCTTTGTATGTCCCTCCCCCATGGTATAAGCCTGCTTTCACTGTATTTGAGGTTGGTATAATTTGTGGAGGGGAAGGGAAAAAACAATCGTTTAAATAGGGATACAGGTGGATCCATTGCAGCAATGAGATGTACAAGTCATTATGTGGGAAAACGAACTTTACAACTTTGGCGGAGGGGGGGGGGATTGGGAGGGGGGCAGGGGGAGGATGGGAAGGGATGGGAAGGGGAAACAAAGGGGGAGGCTACAATGCTTGATAAGAAGTGTACTCATTATCTTGCCCATGTAAATGTAACCCCTCTGTACAGTATTTTCATAATAAATTAAAAAAAAAAAAAAAAACAGCACTGTGGCTCAAAGTGGTAGAGCACTAGCCTTGAGCAAAAACGCATAGGGACAGCGCCCAGCCTCTAAGTTCATGCCCCCTGACCAACAAAAAAGAAAGAAAGTAAGAAAAGAAAAGAAAGATAAAAGAAAAGAAAGTTAATGAATTAGAAGAGCAAATGACTTCACAAGAGGCTTCTATGTGCAATGGATGTTGTATGTTTCTATGACATTATCTTGGGAGGAATGCAAGCCTGATTGACCAAAGTTTAATGTTGTGAAGACAAAGATGTTAGCAGGAATGCGCCAATTCTCCCATTTGTAAACCTATTTTCCTTCCTAGGAACACTAAATATGGCAGGAGCCAGGTACTGGTGGTTCACGTCTATAATCGTAGCTACACAAGAGCCTGAGATCTGAGGATCACAGTTCAAAGACAGCTAATGCAGGAAAGTCCATGAGACTCTTATCTCCAATTAACCACCAGAAAACCATTAGTGATACTATGGCTCAAAGTGGTAGAGTGCTATCCTTGAGTGCAAAAACTCAGGGACAGCACCGGGGCCCTGAGTTCAAGTCCCATAACTGACATAAATAAATAAAGCATGAGAGGATGAGCTGATACTTATAAATATTTGAAAGCATCTTTTCTGAATCAATTATTTAATTAGTGGTTGCAAAAAATCCAAGAGTTTTTGATTTCAATTTTATTTCAGGCATACAATGTGCTGGCTAGAATGAATATTTTTACTTAATAGAGGACTCCTGTTCAAAGTAACACATATCTTAACAAAACAAAAACCAAAGACAATTTGATAATGGACAATTTCAGTCAAGACCTTTTAAAATCTGATTTAATATATGATCAGAGTTGTTTCTAGAAAATTCCCATACATATTTATTGGTAGACAGGCCATCTTTTATCAATTTTCATAATGTTGACTAGGACATGTCCCATGGCCTCTGTCTGCTGGGGTTGCTATGACACATTCCCATAGAGTAGGCGTGGCTCATAAACAACAAACACTGATTTCTCATAGGTGCCAGCAGCTTTGGTCTCTGGTGAGGGCTTCTTCGTGGTGTCTGTGGCTTCATGCTGTATTCGTTCGCACCTTATAGAAGGGCAAGACAACTCTTTAGGGCCTCTTTTATGAGGGCTCCACTCCTGAGGGTGAGGTCACAGCAGCTGGAGGGGGTTGGGGTGGGGCGCGGTGGGAAGCAGACCCTGGGGCCTGGGCTCTGAGTCTCTTCCCTTTCTTTTGGTGACAAGGGCATCAGAGCTAGGTTTTTTTTAAAGTACCCATTTCTTCTTCCTTAGTACAATCCGGATGATCCCCAGGGAGTGGCTCCGGGGTGGTCTCTGAGGACCCTTGGTGGATGGGGATGATCTGGGGGTGAGGGAGAGGGGAGGGGAGAGGCTCCCATGATGCCTCATGATGGGGTAGCCTCAACACCTTGTCTTCCTTGTTTCCCCCTTTGTACTATGGAGACTCCAGACTGGGTGATGGCTGAGCACATGGCCACTCCTTAGCCACTCCTCCACACAGCTCTGGGACTAGGACTGCTTCCTGAGGCTTTCCCAGGGCTGGGGGTGGGGGTGTGGGTAGGCAGGGGAGGTGAACAGCAGGCTCCTTACCTTCAATCCAGTGTCCTCACAGGCTGTATACAGGTAAAGCCATAGTGGAAGTGACAACACTTTACCTCTCCAGCACAGCCTCTGTGTGACACCGGGGTGGATTTTCCTTCAAGCACCATATGTTGTCACCTGGGCAAACTCCTGATTTCTCAATACCTGGAGGAAACAGCTACTGGGTGAGCTGAGGTCTTCCATCCAGCCTACAGCCCCCCCAGCGTTCAGGGACTCCCCCAGATGGGGGAGGGGGCAGTGGCCCACCAGGTGCCACTGACACCTTCCCCAGCCACCAGAGTCAGGAAAAGGAGGATCGCCATCAGGCCTAAGAAGCTGCCAGCCCTCTTGCTGCCTTGAAATCAGAAAGGGGCTCGTGTGGCTGGCACTGAAGCTGAGCCTGGCTTTCTATTTCCCTGTTGGGTGTGACCATGGGCTGGGTGATGGTTCATCTGCCTTCCCCAGCTCTAGCAGGAATTGCCCATCAGTCTGAGGGAAGGACTTGGGTCCCCTTCCCCCCAGATCTCTTCACCGGAGTAGAAGCAGACATCCACAAGCTGAGACATCATCAACGAGGAGAAGGTCATCAGGGCCACACTAGCCATTAGATGAAGAGAAAGAGGATCTGCAAGGGCTTGAGTCACTCGGGATGCATGCACTCCTGGCAGTGGCAGGACTAGACTTCTTCCTTCTTTACTAAGTTCTTCACTAAGCCTTCTCCACTGGAACCTCACCCTAGAGGAAGACCTGACTCCTCCCTGTGCTGCCACAGGCTCTCCTCAGCCTAGGGAAGAATCTGAATGACAGCACTCAAAACCCCCTGAGTCTCCGCTCTATCCACACCCACCCGTAAGCTCCAGGATCAGGGACTCCTAATCCCACCCGCTGATGCGGCGAGGACACAGCCACACATTGCATCTGTCACCAAGTGAGACCTTCCAAGCCTCAGTTTCCTCATACGTGACATGTGCATAAGTAAGTCCTTCCTAGGGATTGCTTTTTTATTTTATATCCTTGAAGAAAAAACAAAAACCTGCATGACGCTCCCAACTTTCTCCCATCTTGGACCCCTTCTGAGATTCTTGAATCCACCATCAAGATTTCTGGATTTGGGTGTTTCTTTGGGAATATGGGTCATGATCAAGGTTGGGGGGCGGGTGGCTAAGAATGAGCTTCAGCAGGCCTCTCTTGGAACTGGTACTAAAGAGCCAAGAGTCCTTGCCTTTGGCATCTCACTTGGTGAGATACTCCCAGAAACTGCGAGGAGATCAATTTAACATGGCAGGAAGAGGAGATGTGAGATGAACTGTGTGAGGAAATCTAGGGCACCACCAATATTCTTCCTCATGCCAGCTGCATCCAAGCCTTACTTACAGTTAAGTCATCACCTGGATGCCTAAGCTGGTCTGAGTTGGCTTTCTGGGCATTTCCACCAGGAACATTGAGTAAGGGAGGGATTTGTGATCGAAGTGCTACACATGTTAAAGTAGGGAGAGAACAGATCTGAGGTCAACAGGAGCCAAGGAGGATGTCTCTATGGCCCTCCTTACAAGGTGGGGGGAACGGGGATGGGGGAAATGGGGGTGGGGGCAGGTCTTTGGTTCTGACCTCACTAGTGTAGCCTTGCTCACAGACTATTTGGCTACTGGTTCTAGTCTGGGGAGCCATTGAGTATATGACAATATATTAGGGTGGGTTAGTCCTTCCCTCACCCAACTTTTCATTATGAATTTTCAAAATAAATAGAAATATTGCAAGAACCAAGCCTTCCTCTCTTCTTCTCTCCTCCTCTCCCCCCTCCTCCCCCTTCTTTCTTCTTTCCTTTCTTTTTTTCTTTTGATCTCTCTTTCCTCCCTTTCCTTCCTTCCTTCCTCCCCTTCCTTCTTCCTTTCCTTTCCTTTTTCTCTTTCTCTCTCTCATCTTTTCCCTCCCTCCCTTCTTTCCTTTCTCTCTTTTTGCTATCTCTTCCTTTCCCTTCCTTCCTTTTTTTCCTGCAGGATATTAATATGTAGCTCAGGTTAACTTCAAACTCATGATACTCCTGCCTAAGCCTCTGAAGATCGGGAGTACAGGTGTGAGCTACCATACCAGACCTGTATTTTCTATTTCTGATCTCAGCATAGTCTCATCCCAGCTCTCAGCAGCAAGGTCTAGGAGCTGGTCTAGGAGCATGACCCGGAGGGAAGAGCAGGAACTTCAGCATCTTGTGGTCAAGCCAGCAGCTGTCTTACACCCAACTGATTTTGGCTAGCCCATCTGAAGAGGTGTTTTGGCGTTCAGCCATCCTTTCCTCAAAGATGGGCAAGATTAGGTAGGTCAGGGTAGAGATTTAGCTAGGTCACCTAGATAGCATGATAGATTTTTTAAAAAAATCTTAAAAACAACATTTGTTTGTTTGGATGCTATTTTCCTCAAAACTTTTTGTGCTAATATGGCAAGAAATCCAGTGGGTTTCACTTCCCCATTTTACCTCCCATCAGCCCTGGAAAACCATTATCCTCTCTTGCTTCTAAGATTGACTACTTTAGATGCTTCCTGTGAACACACAATGGAGTAATTGTCTTTCTGTGATATGACTAAGTTCATTTTCCTTAGCAAAATATGTTCTCAGTGTGGGTTGAGGGCAGGACTCTACCCCTTAAACCACACCCTTAGCCTTTCTTCCTTTGGTTGTTTTCCAGGTAAGGTCTATCATTTCTCCCCAAGATTACCCTCAGATCAAGATCCTCCTACCTATAGATTCCAGCATAGTTGCGACCACAGGCATATATCACCACATCTGGTTTACTGATTAAGATGGCGTCTCCCCAACATTTTGCCCAGGCTGACTTTGAACCACAGTCTTTCTACTTTTCAATCTTCCTTTTTATTTTTGATTTTGAGTCTTTTCTACTTGTAACCTTTTCACCAAAGAGTTTTGCATAAATGTCAATTTCCTTTTCCTGTTTCTTCCTCTTGTTTTTTGTTTGTTTTTTGGCAAAGGCACATTTGGGTCTTTCTTTTCCTCATTTGATATGTTGTTTTTTTTTCCAGACCTCTTTCTACTGTATGTTCTCTCTCCTAATTCTGTTTGTCTCCTCTTGGATTCATGTGTGTTTTCTGTAGAAAATGGGGATCTCTTCAGATTTTCTGCTAATAACCATGTAACCACAGGGATGTGATCTGTGTGCAGCAAGAACTTGTTAGTTGGGTGATTGGTGGCCATCTTCAGTTTCTCAGCTCGAGTTAGTTGTAGACAAGCTCCTCTGTGGCAGATAAGGGTCTCTATTCATTCCCTTCCTGTCTCCAGGGTCTGCCTGGTGGGTTGGAATAGCAGGCCTGAGCGGTGAGGGGCAGGACCTTAGTGTTGGGGGAGGGACATGTGAATTGAGGGGTGGGGCCTAGGATTCAAGGTTCAAAACCTGAGTGTTATGGTAGCAGGAAGTGGTGTTTGTTGGTGAAACCTATACTTCATGGATCAGGGTGGTCCTCCTCTATACCCCATGTGCCTTAGAGTTTGCTGGATTTCCTTGTCTCTTACTGACAGTTAAATGTGCTTGGTTCTGGACACAAACAATACATTGACTTTGAGAAAGAAAAGCTAGATTTGTTTTGGAAGGATCTGGAGAGTCAAGATTGAAGATTTTCCTGCCTTGTTAATATAAATTATCCCAGCCACCAGAGTTTATCTTGGAGAGTCATGCCATCTTTCCTGTTAGCTCAGGGACTATCACACATTATTTGTGGGTTTAAAATGACAAGGACATTCTTAGGAGAGGATCAGAAAGGCACCATGCTTATGGGCATCTGATCATATAAAATAATGTTTATTGAGGGCAGGGAAGGTGGCTCAGTGAGAGCACTTGCCTTGCATGCATGAGGCCTTGGGTTCGATTCCTCAGCACCACATAAGAAAAAAGAAAAAAAGCCGGAAGTGGGGCTGTGGCTCAAGTGGTAGAGCGCTAGCCTTGGGCTGAAGAGCTGAGGGACAGCGCCTAGGCCCAGAGTTCAAGCCCCACGACCGGACCCCCCCCCCAAAAATAATAATGTTTACTGAAATGGAAATGACTTTTTTTTTCTTTTTTGCTGTTTTTCTTTTCTTTTTGTTCTGTCTGTTAGTCTATCAGTTTTTGGGAGGAACAGAAATGGAAGGACAAAGGGTGAACAAACGTAGCAATGGTCCTCACTGATCACTATGTTGAAAATGAGTTATACAGCTTGTGGGTGGGGTCCAAGGGAGGAACTGGAAGAGAGCGAGGGGAGGGATGACGTTGCCCGAATGTAAGTGTACCCTTTGCCTGACTGATGTAACTGTAGCTCCTCTGTTTTTAGCATTTTCAAATAAAAGTAATAAAAAAAGACAACAGTCACCCCTTCCTCCGGTTAGTCATCCATAACGAAATCCAAGAGAGTGAGGTTATGATCCATAATTACTTCAACTAAGGCATTCAAGGAGATTGTCCGTGTCATCACAGTAAGGCTGACTTATTGCTCATTTTCAGCAAGTGGAGAAGGTGATTCCATTTAAAAAATCATACTGGCTGCCAGCTGCTAGGGGATGGGTCATCATCCTCAGGTGCATTTATAGTTTTATTCCAAAGGCAGGGCCAGGAAAGATACTCAAAGCCGAGAAGCAGGCAGGAGCCTTTCATCCGGGAGGATGTATCTTTTACCCCCACAGTAGTAGATCAGCCAAGTGTAACTGTGTTACTATTCAAGGCCACTGCGATTTGATAGCAGAAATCATTCTGTAGGATGCCTTTCATTTGGCAGTCCCATTAGCCACAGATCTATCTCTATAAAAGTCTTAGGGTGGGAATAAGGAGAAGAAAGAATTGTTCCTCTAGTAACATTTTGTCCAAAGTAACTGCTACAACAGAGGCTTGGAAAAGGGCCTGGGCACTTTCCTTTCTTTTCTTCTTTTCTTTTTTTTTGTCCATGAGGCTTGGACTCCGAGCTTGGGAGTTGTCCCTGAGCTCTTTTGCTAAAGATTAGTACTCTCCCACTTTAAGCCACAGCGCCATTTCCAGTTTTTCTGGTTGTTAATTGGAGATAAGGGTTTCATGGACTTTCCTGCCTGGGCTGGCTTTGAAGTACGATCCTCAGATCTCAGCTTCCTGAATAGCTAGGATTACAGGCGTAAGTCACCAGTGCCTAGCTGGACTTTTCTTTTAAAATTAGTTTCACCAAATGGAGAAGGAAATTACATTCACAACAGGTACTCAGAAAATTCTTTTGCTAAAAAACACACAGACTCCTCTCTTAGGATTACAAATTAACTAAGTGTGGGAGACAAGCTTGGTATCCCTGCTTCCATTTTGCATCTGCCACCTTTGCTCTGAGTCTCTTCCCTTCAGTCACCCTGGAAAGACAGTTGTCGATCCGTCTCCATGACAAGGGACCCAAACGTATCCCAAGCAACACTGAGCCTTGCAGGATATTACCCTCCTCCCCCGCAAATGCGGACAATTACCTCTACCATCGAGGTTGTACCCTGGAGTTGGGCTGATCATGAGGACTTGATCATAGGGACTCGAGCTGACTCATGGGGACTTGGTGGTTCTCCTGAAGAAATATCAGCAGTGACAGTGTCTTCCAACCCCTCCCACAACCAGAACTGAGATCAAGATCAATCAGATCACACTTTACCTAGGAATTGCTTAATCCTGTACACCTCCTGCCCCCAACGTCTATTCTTCCTCTGTTTAAACTCATTTCGCTTATGTGCCCACATGGGTACATAAGTGCTTGTTCTCTCTTTCCAATTGGTTGCATTAGTCTCCTTTCTCTGATCGTCACCAACCCTCTCTTTAATGAGCCTATTGGAAGCAAGTAACCAGGCTTCATATGTTGGAATCTCTGGAGCTGGGCATCCAGCCAGATACACAGCTTATGATTTCACTAGCAACACTGAAAAAAGTAATATGCCCGTTTAATGTATATAACTGCATTCACTGTGTACCTAAAATATTATTCCTAGTGACTGAATTGTTATAAAAATATTAGATGTCAATTCAGAGCTGGCCACAGGTTACAAAGCTTTTCAAAATGTATGCTATCCATCACAGACCAAGGACAGTTTTTCCATCTCTCTGCTACTATTGTGGCCCTTATGGAAGATGGATGCATAGAGTTATCCAGTGAGGACACTCAAGGTGAAAAACACTCTATTCTTAGAAAAATTAGGGTCTCAAGGCCTACTGAAGGCTGAACTACAGAGAAAATTCCTTTTCTTAGTATGCTGCAGCAATTAGGGTATACATTTTAGGACCTGATGTTCTCTAGAACTAAGATATGCTCTGCTTCATCTCCAGCCCAGAGTTCCAAATCTACTCCTAGATCAGCAAGTAGAAAGACTGCCAACACCAGTACCAGAGAAACTGTAGCAAAACCAGCTTGTTGTTCTATCCCAGGATAATGTATCTGCCCTCTCATGAGATCTAAGCACTGAAAATTTGACTGTCACGTGTACCTCTGGAATCTGAAAAGCTGAGATGCTGAAAAAGGATGAATGTAGGATGGCGAGCGAGTGAGAGAGAGAGAGAGAGCAGTTTTCTTTAAGAGGTAGAGGCCTAGTGAGAAGTAATTAGATCATGGAAATGACATCTTCAAAAGTGATCAACAAAGAGCTGGAGGTATGGCTCAGATGGTAGCATGTCTGCCTAGCAAGCATAAGGCCCTGAGTACAAGCTCCAGAACCTAAACCATCAATCAATCAATCAGGGAGATCTCATGGGAATGGATTTGTTGGCTCCAGTACAGGTATCTTTTTTTTTTTTTTGGTCCGGTCATGGGGCCTGAACTCTGGGCCTGGGCACTGTCCCTCAGCCCTTCAGCTCAGGCTAGCACTCTACCACTTGAGCCACAACGCCACTTCCGGCTTTTTTTCCTGCTTATGTGGTGCTGAGGAATTGAACCCAGGGCCTCATGCATGCAAGGCAAGCACTCTACCACTGAGCCACCTTCCCAGCCCCAGTATAGGTATCTTAAGGGAGACTGGCACCTCTGCTGAATCTTCCTTCTGCATGCATCATGGTTCATTACAGTGGTACTGTTTGCCATAAGGTTCTACAAGAGCTAAAAGATGCTGGTGACATACTCTTGAACCCCTGTCACTGAATTAAATAAATCTCTATTATAAAAGTGATGTACAGGGAGGTTACAGTTACATAAGTCCGTTAAAGAGTATATTTCTTTTTGGACACTATCATTCCTTCCCTTGCTTTCTCCCCATTACCCCTTTTCTTTCCATAGCACCCAACCTCAGGTTGTTGTAGCAACAGAAGGTGGACTAACACGCAGGCCTTTATTTCTTCATTTTATTTTCATATCCGTAAGCATTTAACTCCTAATGCAGGAAGGGAGGAGCCTGGGAGAAGCAGGGGAAGATTGGAGCATGGTTATCCAAGTCTGAGCCGGAAGTACACCTGTCTTCTGACTTGTTTAAGGAGAAGTTTCCACCTAAGGAGAGGAGAATCAGAGATAGAAACAGATGCAAACTCTGCTGGGGATATGGCTGTTTAGTTCCAGGACCACCATGATCTGGAACCTCCTAGGCACTCTCTTCCCAAAAAGACTGAGATATAATGCCAAGAAATCCGGGACTGAGAGCCAGGGATTCTTGGCAAGCCACACAAAGGAATTCAGATCTCATAATTCTTGACCATACAATTTAAATGTGAGGTGGAAAATATTTCATTAGCACACACCATAAAAATATTCTAAAAATAAACAGAGAGAGAGGGAGAGGATTGGAAAGCAATCATCATAGCAAAAATCCATTCACAGCAACAAAAAAAAAGAGCTGAGAGATAAATTTTGCCCCAATATGCCTGCGGTACAGAGAAGAAGCATGGTGCCATTCCATGAAATGAAGGGTGCATCCTCCCCCTCACCCCCCATTTAAAAACCTCTGATCACAGGGAGTTCCAGAGCGACAGACTGGTTTAGGGCACCATTGAAGGATAGTGACCCTGCAGGAGGATTTCAGACGAGACAGAGAGGAACAGATCTGGGGTTTGTCACCTCAGTTCAAAGTCCACCACGGCTTGACACACTGCTTTCGGCAGTAGTAGAAGCAACATTTCCTATCTTCCTTGCAGCCACGATCATGATTACACTTGGGGAGCAGGGTGAAACGGCAGTCAAGATGAAACTCGGGGCAATACCCAGATTTTTCAGTACCTACAACAAAAAAAAAAAGTCGCAAGGTGAGTCAAGGTCACCGTTGAGATACACAGAGAGAATCAGCACCAACCTGGGTTATTTATCAGCTGCTTCCTGCATCAGGGCCATCTCCCTTCCAAGTGCCACCTCCCTGTCCCAGCATCCCCAGGACTGTCAGACCTTACCTCTACGCCACAAGAATCTAGGTTGAGCCATATGGAGGCAAAGGAGGACCGTCACCGTGAGTAGGAAGAGGCTGCTGTGCTTCATCATGCCAGGGAACTGCAAGGTGACTGTGTCTGTCACCTCCAGTGGAGGACCACCGACAGGGGGAGCTGTTATTCCCAGGACAGGAGGGCAGAAGTGCATCAGTGTAACCAAGGAACATCAACTGTTTCCTTCAGTCCCCAGGAAGAGACACTTTGAAATAACATCCAGGTCTGACTTCCTAGTCTACCTGCTCTGCTTCCATGGACTCACTTCTTTTCAGGGTATTGCTTTATGTTGTGGTTTTAGCAATCCTAAGTTAAATTAATGGAATACTTCTGACTAACAGAATATAGGTAAACCTTGTGATTTTTTTTTTTTTGAGACAATAAAAGAGTTGTCTTTCCCAGAACATGCAATCCAGTTTGTCTGTCTCCTTACATATCTGGGCTCAGATATGGTTGCCTATGAGATCTTCCTTCTTTTTATTTTTTATTTTTTGTTGGTTGTGGGACCTGACTCTGGGCCTGGGCGCTGTCCTTCAGCTCTTCAGCTCAAGGCGAGTGCTCTACCACTTGAGCCACAGTGCCACTTCTGATTTTCTGTGTGGTTTATTGGAGATAAGAGTCTCACAGACTTTCCTGCCCCAGCTGGCTTTGAACCACAATCCTCAGATCTCAGCCTCCTGAGTAGCTAGGATGACAGGCATGAGCCACCTTAAGATCTTCCTTTTAACACATTAAGATTTAAATGCCACCCTCATATCACAAAGACAAAGCAAGATGATGGGCTATTAACAATGTGCTTTCAAGATTTATGGGGCAGAAAAAAAACCAATTTGTACTCAGTGTGGGACTTAAGTTTAATGTGTAACTAATGTTTTCTATTTTAGTTCATTCTTTTCAGAATCTCCAGAAATGTACCAAAGTTACATTTGTTGATAAATTTTAACTTGAGGACATTTTGGAATGTGAATGGCAGGGTAAATAACTGTGGAGGTACTTTTTCTTTCTGTACTTCTGCTAAAATGTGTGTGGCTCCAACTTGCTTGGTTGCTAGAATACACCTTTGCAAGCAATGTTTTTAAAAAATAGTTTCATTACTGTGTGCACCCAGTAGAACTGGAGCCAAATGTGAGAAGCCAAAGTTTTGCTCTCTGCAATAAGTCTTCCCTGTCTTTCTAGTTCATCCTTGTGGCTACCCGAAGGCTTTGCATCCTTTTGCTATTGTTGTTTGTGTACCTGAGCTGCTGTTTTCTAGCTCTAGGTTGGCTGAACTCTGAGAGTTGTAGTTCACATGTAGAAAAACAACCCTTTCTACTTGGTTTAAACCTTAGCGAAGTGATTTTGCTTTCATTTTCCAGAAATTTTTCTGCAGCTCCAGGCATTGACTCACACCTTCTGGATTTTCAATCACATTTTGTATCACATTTTTTTTCATTTATGGGGCTTGATTCAGGGCCCAAGCACTGTCCTTGAACTATTTTTTACTCAAGGCTAGCACTCTACCACTTTGAGCCACAGCTCCACTATTTTTTTTTTTTTTTTGGTGGTTAATAAGAGTCTCAGGGATTTTCCTGCCCAAGCTGCTTCGAACCATAATCCCTTTGAATCATGATCCTCAGATCTCAGCCTCCTGAGTAGCTAGGATTACAGGTGTGAGCCACCAGTGTCTAGCAAGAATCTCAATTTTATGATACTAAAATATTGCAAAAATAATCACATGAAAGGATATTATATTCTAATCTTATATAAACATAAACTCAAAAATCTTAATAAAATTTACTCAGTGCACTTTGTGTAGACATATGTGTATGTATAAATAAAATGATCCATCACAAAACAGTGGACTAATTCCCTCACCAGCAACAAAGTCTAAATTTTCAAATAGGGTTAATGGGTTCAAGCTACAGTTCCAGCACAAAAAAGGGCAGGGTGGTGGTGGTGGTGGTGGGAGAATCTGAGTGTGGTCAGAGATAGGTTATTTTAAAATATGTAGTGAGGGGGCTGGGAAGGTGGCTGGGTGGTAAGTGCTTGCCTTGATGCATGAGGCCCTGGATTCCTCAGCACCACATAAGCAGAAAGTCAGAAGTGGTGCTGTAGCTCAAGTGGTACAGCACTCGCCTTGAGCTGAAGAGCTGAGGGACTGTGCCCAGGCCCAGAGTTCAGGCCCCACAACTGACCACCCCCTCAAAAAATGTAGTGAGTAGAAAAAGAATAATAGAGAGAGAAGAAAGCTTATGAAATTCAAAAGACAGCAAGTGAAGGACAACATGTATTTGTTGGGGGCACTCAAGAGAAATTCGAGAAAAGGGGGAGACAGCTGTTTTTAAAAAGAAACAAGGCCAGAAATCTTTCCAAACTTGGAAAAAGATACAAGTGTAAGATACAAGAAGATCAAAGACCTTTAATCAGATTCAATCCAAAATAAGATTACATTGTGACATAGCATGAACAAAACTTCAAGGGTGAAAGCCAAGAAAAGATCCTGGGCAGCAAAAGAAACCAAACATAGCATGTAAGAAAATTCCAGTGTGACACATAACAGACTTCCCAGCAGAGATCCTAGAGGCCAGGGAGGTTTGAGGACATATTCAAGGCACTCTTGGAAAGAAATCTACAAACCAAAGTTACTTACCCTACAAAACTGTCCTTGAAAACTAAAGGATACACGTCAAGGGTTTCATGAAGAAACATAATCCTACAAACTTCATCAGCACCAGACCTGTTTTACCAGAAATGCTAAATGGAGTTCTTCAACCTGAAAGAAAAGAACTTGAGAACATCAGAGAGGATAAAAAAACTTCCTGGTAAAATTATACACAGGATCGGATTTAAGAGGCACCAATAAAAAATGCCATTGTAGAACGTAAATCATATGTCTTTCATATTAAGGTTAAAGACAAGACTGCTAAAATGAATAACTATAAACAAGTTTCTACCAGATATGCAAAAAAGTTGTTGATTGTGACATCAAAATTCAAAATCCAAGGGTGCAATGAAATAAAATTACAGGGTTTTTGCTTTGCAATCGAACTTCGGGTATAAGTGTCATGACAACCACAAACCAAAAATTATGATAGAGATATAGAAAAGGATCCAAAACATGATCTAAGAAGAAACTGAAATACGGATACTGGGTCTAAGTGGCTCCATCTTGGCATCTTGGTGGATGAGACTTTCTTAAGACTCTTAGAGGTGAAATCCATTTCTTCTTCTCCACCCCCAGGTGATGGGCACTGGAATTCCTAGAAGCAGGGGCAGGGACTTGGGCAATAGATTCCTGGACCTGCCAGACCTGTACTGTGTTCTCGCAAGACTCTTTGAGCTTCCTGTAATCCTGTCCCTTGACCAGACCCTATGTAGCCCCCACCACCCCAATCTTCTCAGGTCACCATGGCATCCCTCCGCAACTGTCTATGAGAGTTGATCTCGTTTGCTGAGATTGTTTTTCTGCTCCTTCTTTACTACCCTCATGGCTCAGTTTCCTAACAGTATTAAGTCCATTGGAGGCTCCAAGTTTTTGAGGGATATGAGTCCTTCCACAGTCTCCTGCTTTCTAATAGAGACACCAGATTCAGTTTCTCAAAAGGTGTTTCTCTGTATCTTGAGATCGAATTCCCCTTAAAAAAAATCACTTACTTACAAAGAAATACTTTTTTTTCTTTGTGCTAGTACTGGGGCTTAAACTCAGGGTTTGAATGTTGTCCCTAAGCTTTATTTATTTATTTATTTTGCTCAAGGTGAGTGCTCTACCTCTTGAGCCACAGCTCTGTTTCTGGCTTTTTGCTAGTTAATTAAAGATGAGTCTCAAAGGCTTTCTTGCTTAGGCTGATTTTAAACCAAGATCCTCAGATCTCAGCCTCCTGAGTAGCTAGTTCTCCGGGCATGATTCACCAACATCCAGCCAAGGAAATAGTTTTGAGAGGAAGAAAGGAGCTACAAAACAGCTGGGAAGTCATTGATTAAATTCCTTTATCTATTAATATCTTGAATCTCAATGTTTCAGTCTCTCCAATTAAAATACTTCGTATGGTTATAGTAAATGAACAGAGTAAAATCAACGCTCAGCTGCATAGTGTTTACTAAACACTCCTGTCCTGTGGAGAAGAGAGACAAAGAAAAAGAACAGACAAGAAAGAATCCATGCAGATAGGAAAGTAAAAGAGAACAGAAGTCAATATAAGAGAAATTTAAGCCACAAAATATTTTCAAAAGATACAAAGAAGCTTATAAAACAATAAGGAGATGAATTCAGAATGGAAAGGTGCCTCTTGGAGGAAGAGGTCCCATCTTCTCAGAATGGAAAGGTGCCTCTTGGAGGAAGAGGTCCCATCTTCTCACAATCTTCTTTGTGTGAAGATGTGTGTGAAGATGACTCCGTCACATACAAGTAGAAATCCCCTCAAAACTACCACCAAAACCCAGTGGGGACTAACTAACTACTAGAGTAGAAGAATCCAGGATCAACATACAAAGGCAGTAACATTTTCAGATGACAACAGTCAATTACCTGAAATAGAAATGAAAAAAGCAATCCCATGCACAATAACTACTTTACACACAGAGTAGTGATTACTGGTGATGGGGAGTGTGTGTGTGTGTGTGTATGTGGCCTGGGTCAATAGTGAGTCTGGCAGATTTCTATCTCCGTGAACTGGAGAGTGCAGTAGGATGGTCGTATGATGGCTGACTATTGGGAGAGGGAGAGGCTCTTATTCCTAGCCCTAACTTTATAGCCCAGCAACGGGCCTTATGGTTCTTTATCTCTCCACTTTCACATCCATCTCCCAGGAGCTTCCAGAAGTCCCACCCAAACTATAGGATCCAGAAACAAAGAAGCAGGAAGTATCTTTTGTTGGAAAGTGTATGCCCTGAGCATCAGCCTGGAGGGGAGAATGGGCAATGTTCACAATGGATACTGAGTAATACAGCCCGGCAACCCAACAGGACATCAGTTATCTATCTCCCCTCTCCCCTCTCTCTCTGTCTTTGTCTCTCACTGTCTTTTTCTGGATATACTGAGGTTTAAACTCAGGACCTTTTTCTATTAGGCAAGCATCTTACCACTACAGCTACATCTTCAACAAATTCACTATTAGTTTCAATTACATGTTGCTTTTGGTGTGTGTGTGTGTGTGTGTGTGTGTGACAGTCCTTGGGCTTGAACCCAGTGTCTGGGCACTGTCCCTGAGCTTCTTTTGCTCAAGGCTAGCACTCTACCACTTGAGCCACAGCTCCACTTTTGGTAGTTTATTGGAGATAAGAGTCTCACAGGCCTTCCCTCCTGGGCTGGCTTTGAACTGCCATACTCAGATCTCAGCTTCCTGAGTAGCTAGAATTATAGGAATGAGCTACTGGAACCTAGCTTATGTATTTCTTTTACATTCATTTAAGTATTTACTATTTTGTTTCTTCTGTAGCTTTGAGTTTAGCTTCCTTTCTTACTTTTATTTTTGTTTGAAATTCCTTGAAGTTAGCTTATTGGTTTGGAACTTCGGTCATTGATTATATTACATTTATAGTTATACATTTCTTTATAAACACTTTGTAAATGTAAGCATCCAAAAGTTTTAGTATTTTTTTGTTTTCATTTTTATTCATACCAAAATTCTTTCTAATTTCTCTTGGAATGAGCTGGTATGAACTGGTGATATTGAAGGCACCAGTAAATCTGGGACTTCCCAGGACCTCTGGGAGTTAATCTCTGCCATTTATGGGCACTTTGAGTTTCTGAAGTCTCTTGAGGAAAAGGGTCATAAGAGGCTTTTAGACATGGCCTCAGGTAGCATGGGATGATTGTCTTGAATGCCCGGTTTCTTTGTTTTTGTTCTTTATGCCAGTCCTGGGGCTTGAACTCAGGTCCTGGGCACTGCCCCTGAGCTTTTTTGCTCAAGGCTAGCACTCTACCATTTGAGTCACAGCACTACTTCCAGCTTTTTCTGTTTATGTGGTGCTGAGGAATCAAACCCAGGGCTTGTGCATGCTAGGCAAGCGCTCTCCCACTAAGCCACATTCCCAGTCCTCTGCATGCTTGGTTTCTAACCACCTATCTAGAAATGTGTCTTTGATTAGCATTTTCCTTAATACTCTGAGACACCCACTTTTCTTTTGGAGCTCTCTATTTCAGGGATGTCTCCCAGCCCTCTAAACCTGAAAAAAGCAAAAAAAAAAAATCTCAGAAGTCAAAAGCAAATGATGCAGAAAGTTATGTTTTTATTGAAAAGCACATGTTAGAAATCCCAAAGAAAAGCAAGTGTGAGGAGGTGGCATCATCCATGGACCAAGGGTCTGGAATCACCCAGGAGAATGAATCTTGAAGGCGTAACAGACTGCACTCAGGTAAGATGACCCTTCGGGAAAGAGAGGACCGTGAGTGATGTGATCATGGAGAAGGTTTGGATGTCAGATTTGACCACTGTCCCTTTTGGTATCAGCTGAACCAACTCACACATATTAGTATGCTAGACCACCAGGAGTCAGCTGGGGATATTGCCTATGTTCCTTGCCTACAGGAAGCATCATTTTCCTTCATTGGGTTTCAGATTTCGCTCCTGGCATTATGAATATACAGTGGGGAAAAATGTGGTCTCTCCCACTCTAGTCAATTCTCTGATGCCACAGACAGACATCTTTCTCTGTATTCAGATCCCTTCCCTATATTCTGAAAGAAAGAGTGCAAATGAAGTCCTTGGACCTGGGCTCTCTGGAGAAGGACAGCTATACCCAAACAGCGATGCGAGCATGCTCAACAGTATGCAGAAAGAGAAAATATTATTTTTTATGCTTTAGCTCAATATAAGCAAGTAATAAAATTTTACTACTCTGGTGTCTAATAATTAGCAATACTTACACTATCAACTTATAAATATGCTTAAAAAAAGTTATTTTTTAAAGTCTAGGTAAAAGGAAACCATTGCAGATATTTACTAAGAGTAGAAATTCAGTGCCTAATGATAACCAAGGTAGCTTTTCATTCTTCTAATCAGGAGCCTAGCTCATCTACCTCTCCCACCCTCCACCCCTCCCGTCCCCCCAAAAAAGCCCTGGGAACACAGCACTTGTATTGAAGTAGACAAGAAGTCTCAATCCCATAAAATAATCCCATGAAGGCCTCATCTACCACTTCTAAACATCAGGGTAGGTATCTCTCCTGTATAGTATAGTAAGAAACTTACCTCCAAATCTGTCCTGGTCTTCAGCGTAATTACTGAAGATATTGCTCCATAGAGTCTTGGTATTTGATTTGAGCTCCCTTGACAAATTGCTGCTGCATTTGCTCGTCACTGGGATATTGTGATTGCCCTTTGAATGAGACCTGTCTCTCTTGGAATTTTGTGCCTTTCGTTCCCTGATATAAGGAGCTTCCCTTGGTTTTCATGTATTGACTAGTTCCCTTGAGCTGGGAAGCACCTTTGGCTCCAAGGTAGAGTGAGCTTCCTTTTGTCTTTATATATTGACCTGACCTTCCCTTGGCTTGGGTCATATCAAATTGTTTATGGACTTGTGTCTGTCCACCAGCATGCTTAGTAGCGATCAATTGGGCAGACTTTTGTTGGCTTAAACCTCCTGCCTGGCAAAGGCTGGCTTGTTTTTTGGCTACATAGGCCTGCTTAGTTTGTGTTTGTTGCATAGAAAGATCACTGCCCTGCATCTGGCTTTTAGTTTGGGTCAGAAAACTTTCTTCACTTGATATTCCTTTGGCGCCTTTTTGTCCAACATGCTGATGAGTTTTTTGTTGTGTAAGTAGATATTCATAGGATCTATCTGGCAACTGGCTTTTCGTCTGACCTAGTAATTGATAATAATAAAAAAAAAATGTTACATCATCTCCCACCTCTCCTTTCTTCCAAGCCTACCCAGACCTCGTGCATCAATTCATTTATGACCCTCCACCCCCACCGCCCCCCGCCCCCAAGACATCTGAATTCTAGTGAAGACTTGTTCTCATTAAGAAGAGGGGCTGCTGGAAACAGAGGTTTGGCTCAAGTAGTAGATTGCCAGCCTTGAGTGTAAAAGCTAACGGACTGCGCTCCAGCCCTTGAGTTCATGCCTTCGTACCAGCATAAAAGAAGAAGGGCTGCCTTGAAGAAATTTCTGCTCAGCCCCAGAATAATAACCTTAGGTGGAGGGTCTGCTCCTTGAAGTATCTTTCCCTTGCCCAAACCACCCCACTCACCTTGGAACGCAACACCAGCTGCTTGCTTCTCCAGAACAAAGAGCAGAGAAAGGATGAAGATGATGGTGGACTTCATCTTGCCAATATGAGTCTTAGCTGAGAGCTGAGGGTGGTTTCTCATTTATATCTTCCTGGACAGGGTGTATCAAGGGTGTGGCTGAAGCTAAAAAGCACTGCCCTTTCTTACTTTAATGCCAGCCTCCTCCCCTCCTCTCAGTTGGGGGCATTGCTGATGTCCCTAGGGAACGTTGAACAGGGACACAATGTGAGAGACCTTTTCCTACTCCCATACACTCCAGAAAAATCTTTATCATTATCACAAAATTATAACACAGAGTTTCTTGTATTAAAAAAAAAAAATTAACTACCAAGTGGGGATGAGACTTCAAGTTACAAAAGTAACCAGAACCTGATCACACTTTCCTAGTCCATGCTGCCATGGTTCAAAGGCTCCATTCTAGATCTCAGCCTTATGGCTCTGTTGGCTTCCAACTAAGCCAGAAATGCTCTTTTACCAGTGTAGGAGCAATCCTAGTTGATGAAAGACACAGAAATCAAAAGAACTTATGGGAGCCAAAAGAAAGTTTTAAAAAGATGCAGTGGGTTTGAAGGATGTATTTGCATGGTAGGACAATTTTTTGTCATTTGATAGACCCTCTGTTTGATCCTTAGCTCTAAAAATAAAGGAATGACTGGGACACATATCCAAAGCTGCTGTGAAGTTCCTAGCCATCACAACTAGCATGTGCCAAAAGCTGCCGAATACTTTATACCAGAAGAAGCAAGAAATGTTGGTTTATCTGTTGCATTGATTATATTAACATTTAGGAGACAATACAGTTTTGGTGGGTTGTCAGCTGAAGAATGGAGAACAACTACAATCTTTTCAAGAAGTTTCCATGAACAGTGGAATGTGAGTTGAGGCTCTACTGGTGGGCCAGAGAACTGAAGAGGTGTCTTAAATGGTGATAGAAATGACAAATGGAAAAAGAAGGAAGAATATGGCTTCCCCCCAGTCATTGGCCCATTCTTGTAATTCCACATGCTCCAAGGGCAGAGATAGGAAGATCGCAATTTCAAACCAGCCCAAGGAAAGTTAGTGAGACCCTATCTCAAAAACAAACAACTGGGCTAGGAATGTGGCTTACAGTGCTTGCCTAGCATGCATGAAGCCCTGGGTTCGATTCTTCAGTACCACATACACAGATGGCATTGTGGCTCAAATGGTAGAGTGCTAACCTTGAGCAAAAGAAGCTCAGAGACAGTGTCCAGACCCTGCATTCAAGTCCCAGGACTGGCAAAAACAAAAACAAACAAAACAAAACAACAACAAAAGGCTAGGATTGCAGATCAAGTGGTAGAGCATTTACTTGCATAGCAGAAGGGTCTGGGTACAATCCCTAGTACACACACACACACACACACACACACACACACACACACACACACACACACACAGTCACAGAGCAAGCACTAGTTTCCTTATTGGGTTGGATTCTTGTAATGAAATCAACTTTAAGTATACAGTATTTGTGTGTGTGTATGTGTGTGTGTGTGTGTGTGTGTGTGTGTGTGTGTGTGCGTGTGTTGTAGAAATTATCTTTAAGTGGTTGTACAAAGGAGTTTTAATTCAACATGTCAGTTTATGAGTATAATGTATCTTGATCAAGATCACCACTTTCATCCTCCTCCTCCCCATCACAGTATGGTTTTAAGGCAAAAGATTTCCAGCAGAGGTACTAAACTATTGCACTTTCAAGATTTTCCACTCGTGATGAACTTGTTAATGTATTGAAGTAGGAAACAAAGTGAGTACTTTCACCTAATGTACAATGTACTTTCCTGCCATTGTGACAATGTGACATTGTAACAATACCATACAGGGTCCCCTATGGCATTCTTCTCATTGGCTGATGAAGACTGTGGTATGGACACCCCACAGAGAAGAGCAGAGAACCCTCACAGGGAGTCAGTATGCATGGAGAGCCATGGCAGGGAGGGGGCATATTCTGGAGGGAAGAAGGCTTGAAATCTATCCTAAAATCCTAATCTGTCCTAAGGAGTGCTATAAGGAAGAGGAAAGGAAATAATCAGCTATGTTTTTCAATTAGCACAGATGGATAAAAAATAGCCTATCTATAAGACATGGGAGCTATGCACTTTGACTCTGGACTATGCACTTGATCGTTTACCAAGGTTCTCTTTGTTCTAAGGACAATGATTTCCCTCAGGAGAGATGTCAACAGATTGAGGTGACATTATCCTGATGTAACACTGCTTTCCATGCTTGGCAATTGTACGACTCTACAACTACCACTTATTTTTTTTAATTTTTTGAATGTTTCTGGGTTTTAAAAATGTTTCATTTTTGAAAAGATTTTTATGATCTTTAAACAGTTGTACAAAAGAGCTGCATTCAACAAAGCAGTTTATCAATATAATACATCTTGATGTCACTGCTCATCATTTTATTATTCTCACTCATCACTCCCTCCCAACCTTACCCCTTCCCCTACTTTTCTTTTCTTTTTTTTCTTTTTTCTTTTTCATTGGTCATGGGGCTTGAACTTGGGGCCTGGGCGCTGTCCCTGAGCTCTTTTGCTTAATGCTAGTGCTATACCACTTTGAGCCACAGCTCTGTTTCTGGTTTTCTGGTGGCTTATAGGAGATAAGAGACTCGTGGACGTTCCTTCCGAGCCTCCCGAATAGTCAGGATTACAGGCGTGAACCACCAGTCTCCAGTTTTCTTAATTTTGTAGGATATACATTGAATCTGTGCCTGCATTCCCCCTCCCCTTCTTCTCTTCATTCATCTTTCCCCTCCCCTTGACCTCACCTCACCCCTTTCAAGTATTCATTTCCCGGTGTTCCTTTTGTTGCACTATGATTTTTCCTTTCTAAGGAATTACACCGTGTGAGATCTTCCCTAAATGTACTGTATTTCAATTAATACATTATGTACACTTGTATACCATCTAAGGTATTTACTTGTGCATATATATAATCCAATTCTGCCTTCCACATGAAAGAGAAAACATGCAAACTTTGTCTCCCTGGGCCTGACTCACTTCACTTATCATGATGCTTTTTTCTAGGTTCTTCCATCCACTTCTTTTGAAAAAGGACCTAGAGCCATCTCTTTCAGAGCTTACTAGCAAAAGGATCTGATGGGCTGGGAAGGTGGCTCAGTGGTAGAGCGCTTGCCTTGCATGCATGAGGCCCTAGGTTCGATTCCTCAGCACCACATAGCAAAAAGAAAAAAGCTGGAAGTGGCACTGTGGCTCAAGTGGTAGAGCACTAGCCTTGAGCTGAAGAGCTGAGGGACAGTGCCCAGGCCCAGAGTTTAGGCCCCACGACCGGACCACCCCCCCCCCAAAAAAAAAGGATCTGATACCTTTTGATTATATCTTTGGATAAAAAAAGAACATCTTTTGACTAATGCAGTGTGCAAAAGGTACAAGTAAAAGCCAAGGGGGTCAAGATTTAATACTCATATCAGAAGGAAATGTATTGAAGTTTTAAAATATCATTTCAAAATTTGCAATGCAAGTTTCTAGTAAAAATGAAAGCAGACAAAAATAATTTAGGAAAACACGGAAGAAAATGAGCAAATAACATGCCATAGGTATTGTTTCTTGATAGGTAAAGAAAAAACTCTTCCTGAATAATTTTTTAAAAGTAAGACAGCTTAAAATGGGTATCATCTGGCTGGGCACTGGTGGCTCAAGCCTGTAATCCTAGCTACTCAGGGGGCTGAGATCTGAGGATTGTGGTTCAAAACCAGCCTGGGCAGGAAAGTCCATGAGACTCTTATCTCCAATAAACCACCAGAAAACCAGAAGTGGTGCTGGAGTATAGCCTTGAGCTGAAGAGCTGAGGGACTGTGCCCAGGCCCAGAGTTCAAGTCCCAGGACTGAAAAAAAAGGGGCGGGAGCATCATCTGACCCAAGAATGGAAAATGGCATGTTTGGTGAATTAAAGGTGTTTTGTCTTTTCTATGCAGATCACTTAGCAAGTAAGAAAAGATAATAAAATGGATTGTGCTGAGGACAGAATAGAAATCAATACTGTTCACATATCAGAAAAGAAGCACAGAGGCTATCTAAAATCCGGTAACCTGGACTCATAAAGTGCCAGGCCCAGGGGGTCAAGTTCTGCCAAAGGAAAAACTTGAGAATAAAATTGTCATGGAACATTTACGCAGGAAGTTCTCAAGACTGTGGGGAATGTTTCCCTCTCATCCCCAACCCTTATAACCACACTTCCATGTGTTCTATGAATTTCATTATTGTATACTATGTATAAATGAAACAATATCTACTCTTTTGTATCAGTTTTTAAAATTTAACATAATATTTATAATCTCGATTTTTATTTCCTTTGCTAGTCTATAATTGCTTATATACATAGACATAAATTTGGTTTTTAAAACATACAATTGTAGCTTTGTTAAAATTACAGGCCCCCTTTTGTCCTGTAGAATTACCCTATGAATGGTGATCCTGATATAATTTGTTTTTGGCATGGTGGTTCCTGTTTGTGTTTGATGCATTTAAGTCTATTTTATGAAGTATTCATTAATAAGGATACATCAATAATGTATACAAAGTATAATAGAAATGCATATATATTATATATACACATATATGTATGTATATACACAATTTCCTTTAAGCTGATGTCATAATTTGAGTGCTGTGAATAGTGTCCTTGTGAACACAGATATCCATATGTCTCTATAATAAGCTGACAGTGATGAAAAAAATTTTTTTTTGTTAGTCAAGGGCCCTTGCCTGGACACTGTCCCTGAACATTTTTGCTCAAGGCCAACACTATATATGCCACATTGAGCAACAGCGCCACTTCCAGTTTTCTAGTTTTCTATCTCTAATTATAGAGATAAGGGTCTCACTGGGACTTTTCAGCCCTGGCTGGCTTTGAACCATGAGCCTCAGATCTCAGCCTCCTGAGTAGCTAAGATTACAGATACAAACCACCAGCACCAGATGTTTTTTTAATATTACCCAGAAGTAGTATGGCTGGATCATATAAAAGTTCTTTCTTGAAATTTTTTTTTAGCAATTGTTACTATCAAGGTGATGTACAGAGGGGTTACAGTTACACAGCTCAGGTAAAGCACATTTCTTTTTGGACAACGTCACCCCTTCCCTCACTCTCTTCTAGTTTTTCCCTCCCATCCCCATTCACAAGTTGTATAGTTCATTTTCAACATAGTGTCTACTGAGTACCACGGCTGCGTTGGTTCACCCTTTGTGCCTCCATTTCTGTGCTTCCTCTTCCTCTCCCAAAGACAGATAAATGAACAAACAAGACAAAAAGAAATGAAAGCAAAGACAGCAACAAAGAATGAACCTCTTGCTTCCATTTCTTGGAGTTCATTTTGATAAACATGGTTTTAATTTTTCTTTAGAGTTTTGAGGAAGCTCCATACTGATTTCCAGAGGGGTCCTTACCTTCCCACCTGCATCCTCACCATCATTTGTTATTCTTTTTCGATGATGATAATGGTTCTGACTGGGGTGAAGTGGAATCTCAATGTCGTTTTGACTTGCACTTCCCCAGTTGCTGAGGGTGTTGACTTTTTCTGTGTATTTATTAACCATTTGTATTTTTTCATTTGAAAACTGTCTGTTTTGTGGCATAGCCCCATGTATCAATTGGA
Organism: Dipodomys spectabilis; assembly: GCF_019054845.1. Lineage (NCBI taxonomy): Eukaryota > Metazoa > Chordata > Mammalia > Rodentia > Heteromyidae > Dipodomys > Dipodomys spectabilis. The sequence goes on from NW_024870852.1 coordinate 19,884,780, forward strand.
TTACTTGTTCTTTTAGTGTTTAATTATTTTTTAGTTCTGTATATATTTTAGATATTATTACCTATTGGATGAATATCTGACAAATATTGTTACTGACAAATATTCTTGTTTCTTTTGTTATATTCTACCTTTGAAGTAGAATAGAAGACCAAACATTGTGGGACCAAAAATGTCAATGGACAGACAGTTGGAGAAGAAGCCATCTTCCTTGCTTCTATTGAGCTGTTCCCCTAGTTCTGAATAAGATGCATGCAGCGGACCTTGTCCTGAAGACACGAAGCAGGCTTCAGATGCAAGTATGGGATCCTGGTCTTGTCAACTCATCCTCCAGGGGACACACAGTCTCTAGGGAAGGCAGCCTTGCCTGAGGAGTACTGAAGCCAGCCAAGGGCTAAGAGAGCACATTTTCAGAAGACGTGTAAGGCCCAGCACGTCGGGCCTGCCCAGCCTTCTTAGGAATCATGGTAGTTAATTAACAAAATGATCTAGAAGAGTATAGGGACAAAAAAAAATGTCTGTGGTTAGATGTGTTTTTTGCTCTTTGTTTTATGCCAATTGTATAGGCCCTGTAAGGAAGAGATACCTCTTACATGTTCACATAGTAAGGTAATCTATCATGAAATGCAACTAGCTGACTTGGTTAAATGATTTCTTATGTAATTTCTATGATTCCAACTTATGCCTGGTTAGTTGCATACGTGGAATCTATTGTCAATTAAAAATTGTTACTGTCTTTGAAATGGTTGGTTCAAAGACATGTGGAATTCACAGCATGATAAAAAGCCCATGAGAAGTAGGACTTTGGATCGTGAATCCATTGGCCTTCACCCCCATCTAGGCCTTGTCCTGCAATGTACGATTTAAGGCCCAGGGAAGAGATTATTTCTGCCTTTATTCACTTATTTGCCTTCCCAGTCCTCCAGAACAGAAGCTCCTCTATTCTCTGGTTCTTTTCTGGATTTCAGTAAAACACACTAGTGTGTCACCATCTTGATCTAAGCTCTGCTCTCCCCTGACATGGGGGCAGGGACTAGTTGCTTGTGCTTTCTCTAAACCTCAGTAATACCATCTGTAAAAGAGAGAACAGAGCACCTGAAGTTTTCCAAGCCTCTAACTGACTCTCTTTCAAGGGCACATCTGTCCTATGTGTGTAACTTTAGAGAGGAAGTCAGAAATGGAGGGAAAATTGCACATTTGTGTTTGACTAGCATTAAGGAAGAGCACTGAAAATGATTTTGGAGTTACTCACAGTGAATTGTCCAGCAGATGTGCAGTATTCATAACAGGAGAAAAGATGCATTCCCTACCTGCAGATCTTACTTTCATACTTAAGATTCAACAAGGCAAAATGCACCAGGACCTTGGTCTCCTATCTGAAGCATCCTGCTCCTGTCTGAGGCTCCATGGTCAGCCTTAAGGCTAAACAATAGAGCAATTGCTGGTCAGCCTAGAAAAATCTCAAGCCACATCAACTGCCCTGTCTACACAGGGAAAACAATCTTCTACCCAGCCTCCTGCATCAGCCCCCTCAGGGATAATCAGGCACCAGCACAATGACGTAAAAAGAGGTACCTGGTGTTCATCAGCTCTTGACATTTCCCTGAGCACATACCCTTTCGTCTGACAGAACGCCAAGTATTCATTGATAACACAGATCAGAAACTATATTGTCACATTAAGGACCAGACCAACTGAGTCCCAGAGAGGAGACCAAAGGGCTTTCATGATCACAGAGTGCTCCAGAGCAGTGTGGAGCCTAGAAGGAAGATAGGGAGGTAACTTTTTCATAAGGTCATGTTTTGAAGGATCCCCAGGATGGAGGAAAACATTCCAGATGACAGAACATCACAGGGTAAAGCACCAAGCAGAAGTTAAGTTCATGAACTGTAACCCCTCTGTACATTACCTTTATAGAAACTATCAAAAAATAAACATTAATAAAAAGAAGAGGCTGAAGGGATGTAGCCAAGGTGATCTTTTAGAAATTTGGGGGGAAAATGATCTGTTCTTAGTGGGGGTCTACCACACTAGCTCATTTTCACAATTTAATTATCTCAAGTATCCCACACTACATTTAACTCATGATTTCAGTGAGACCCCTTTTTCATTGTGAAAAGCAAGAGAGTCCTTAAAGCAATCACCCCAACTCCTACATTTCCCAGCTGATAGAGCCAAGGCCCCCAAATTGGAAAGAATTTGTGATGACCCCCCCCAAAAGAATATAAAAAGTGAAATTAGAAACATAACAGAATTATTGATTATTAAGAAGAGAGCCAGACTTGAAAGGTAGTATACCCCTGTAGAGAAAATACTCTAGGCTAGTCATTAAAAGAAAAAATTCCAAAGAGAAAGGCTTGAAGTAAATTAGTGTGTTAAATACCTGGTTGCTGGAATTTGGTAAATAACAGTGAAACTCAGAAAGAGCCGGAAAACCTGGAAGGTGGTTTGATTTTGGGTGTGATAAGTAAGAAGTTTGGAATGTGGTTTCTTGCTTTGAGGACTTATTGCTTTGTTTATTGAAACTGTAATTGCTATTTCACTAACTTGCTCCTTTGCTGGGAAGTTTTGGGATAAGAACCTTGCCTTGATGATTTGTTGCCTTGGTTATTGGAATGACTGGAATTGCAATCACCATTTTGTGATCACTAACTGCTAGTCCTGCTTCTGTAACTTGCTTCTTTGTCAATTACAAGACTACCACTGACCACCTGTGAGTCTCCTCCCCCTCCTCTCCCCCCCCCCCCCCATGGATTTTGCCTTTAAATACCCTGAGCTATTTGACTTTACTACTGTTCTTCACTGTCCCGATATAGAGGGGAGCAATCGCCACAGCTAATAAAGATTGAGTATTGGTGACTCCTTTCTCTAATGATGAGTTTGAGTCCCACTGGCCCTGGGAAGTTGGGATACTTCAGAATTTACCTAAAGTAGTTAGCAAATCCACTGTTTAATGAGCCATGAGATGTCACAGCTGTCACAGCAATCCAGGGGTTAACTCTTCTCCACGCCATGAGATGACTTGGCTACTCTGCTGCCTTTGCTATCCAGGATATCTTATTAATTTAAAAGAAAATTGCTTTTGTTAGAAAAAAAGTTCACAGCTAAGTTTCCTGCTGTACAACTCTAATTCAGCACCTGAGGCTGAGAAAGGAGGGTCACCAAGGCAGGGGCAATCTGGAATACAAACCCAGCCTGTGTCCCCTACCAAAATGTGAGAAGCCTCTGCATCTGCTTTCATATATTTAATGCATATCTTTCTAGTGAACTATTAACTATCATTTTTTCCTTTCCTTATGCAGTATTTTTTTTACCATGCATATGTTTTCAATTTTTATAAAAACCAATGTTTTACTACTCTCTGAGAAGCATTTCTTCTCAGTGTTGTGTTTTAGGAAAAAAAAAACCAACAGGATTCTTGAGAAGTGAGTGTCCTGGTGAAATGTGAATCTGCAATTCTACAACCAAATAATAAGAACAATGAAACCTTATAAATACATTCCTTCAAGAGAATCAGAAATCGGAGACTTCAAATTCCATGTGTAGAAATAGCAACAGCTTTCCAGTGGAGAAACTTTTTTGAACTTGAATGTTCTTATACTTTAAAGAGTAAAGAGGGTGGGGCAGAAATATGTATATAAAGAAGAGAAGCTTCTCTGTGTGTGGAGAGGGCTTCTGAAAGCTACTCTGTTAAGCAACATTCCAGGATTCAGTCTTGAGGATCAAATGACAGATTTCTCATTCTGGAGCTCCTGGTGGGACATTCCATGGCGCCTTTCCACATCCAAGCATCAGTGAGTGATGAAAGTTACTTTCAAAACAGCCACTTAGCTGGGTACCAGTGGCTCACGCTTGTAATCCTAACTACTCAGGAGGCTGAGAGCTGAGTATTGGGGCTCAAAGCCAGCCCTGGCAGAAAAGTCTGTGAGACTCTTATCTCAAATTAAACATTAAAAAAAGCCAGAAATGGAGTTGTGGCTCAACTGGTAGAGCACTAGCCTTGAACAATGAAGCTCAGGGACAGCACCTAGGCCCTCAGTTCAAGGCCCACAACTGGCACAAAAACAAAACAAACAAAAAACAACCACTAAAAATGTCTGAGAGTCACTGAGCACTAGTGGCTCATCCCTGTAATTCTAGCTGCTACTCAGGAAGCTGAGGTCTGAGGACTAGAGTTCAGTGGTAGAGTGCTTGCCTTGCATGTATGAGGCCCTGGGTAAAATGCCTTAGCATCAAATAAGTAGAAAAAGCCAGAAGTGGTGCTGTGGCTCAAGAGGTAGAGTGCTAGCCTTGAGCTGAAGAGCTTAGGGACAGCAACCAGGCCCAGAGTTCAGGCCCCATGACAGACAAAAAAAAAAATGCATTGGAGCTGAGTGTGGTGTCTCACACTTGTAGTCTTAGATTTTTCACTCATGACTGGTGATCTATTACTTGATCCCAACCTCCATCCCTTGCCTTTTACTAGTTGATTAGAGATGGTGCCTCAGACTTTTTCACTCAGGATGGTTTTGAATATGATCCTCCAGATTTCAGCCTCCTGAGTAGCAAGGATTATAAGCTTGGGCCACTGGCACCTAGGTACTATTAGTGTTTTAGAGGGGTTGATTATTTGGATTGTCATCTTTGATACTCTTTCCACTTTTCTTATGTGAATTCTATAGATATTTTCACATTTTTTGTGTCAGATTTCCGTACAATATGCAAAGTTACAACAATACAATTCAAATTTATCCCAGGTGAGCTTCAATAAAGTTATGGAAATACAGGGAGAAAAAGTCAAACTGAAATCCTGAGATGGAAGTTATCATTTAAAATGTCTCCAGTAGAGCAGATGGAATAAAAGTCAGAATTTCAAGGTTTGGCCATAAGGTGATACAGTAGAAAAATTAAAAGAAGATAAAGAGATTAAAGAACTATAAAACCTTCAAGACTCTTAAAAGACCAAACCTATGAATCACAGGCATAGAAGAGCTAGCTAAAGACATAGGAAATATGTTCAAATTAATTCCCAAATCTCAAAAAAGAGAAGTCCATTCAACTACAGGAAACCTGCAGCATCCAACAGATCAGATGAGAATAAAACCTCCTCCTGACATATTATAGTTAAAATTAAGTACAGGGAAGTAAGAAAAAACCACTGAAACTGCAGGAGAAAAATGCAAGTAACTTGCATAGCAGACACCTCAACAGAAACCTTTATAGCAAGCAAGGCTTGAAATGCTGCATTTCAAGCACTGAAACTAAACAATTGCCAATCTAGAATATTGTACCCAGCAAAACTATCATTTATAGCTGAAAGACAAATAGAAACATTCCAGGAAAACCAAAATCTAAAGCAATTTATGGCCACTAAACCAGAACTACAGGTGATACTAAAAGGAATACTACATACAGAAAAGGAAGATCAATATAACCTGAAAACAAGGAAGAAAAGAAATCTAACCAAGGAGTAGATAAACAAGGGTTGGGAAGAATCTAACACTAAAAACAGGTAGGAAATACCACATATCTTTCTGTGTTAACATTTACAGTGAATGGCCTTATTTATCCATCCAAAAGAAATAGAATATGTAAGCTGGGCTTTGGTGGCTCATACCCAGACCCTGAGTTCAAGCCCCAAGACTGAAACAACAGCAAAAAAAAAAAAAAAAAAATAGAATGGCAAGTCGGATCAAAGCAAGATCTAAATATCTAGTCTCTCTCTTTCTTTGTGTCTCTGTCTCTGTTCCTCTCTCTCTCTCTGTATATATATATATCAGAAATATATATCCAAAAAATATGTATATATATCAGAAGTAGAGCTGTGGCTCAAAGTGGTAGAGTACTAGCTTTGAGCACAAAAGCTCAGGGATAACACCCAGGCCCCGAGTTTAAGCTCTAGGACCAACAAAAGAAATAAAATAAAATAAAAAATAACCTAAAGCAAAAGAGCTAAAGTTTTGGCTCTAGTTGTAAAATACCTGCCTAGCAAGCACAAGGTCCTGAGTTCTAATCTCATACCATAAAAATAATTACACACACACATACATACATACATACATACACACACACACACACACACATACACACACACTGTATCTTGTTTTATTCATCAGCTATATCATTTTTCATCTTTCCATGTCATGAATTTTTGCATTCATCTTTATCATAATCTTTTGCTATGTCTTATTTGACTTTTCCTGGTTTTCTTTTTTTTAACATTGTGATTCTCATTGTTTTATCTGTATCTTTTGGACACAAGTTTAGACACAGACTTAGTTCTTTGATGTGTTGACAAGGCCAGTGTTATCGGGTGCAGTCTTATCAGCAAGCTTGTATAGGAACAGTTCCTGGTATGTTTTTCTCAAGGGAAGTGTGTGGAGGAGTACAGATGTAAGCAGACACAAAATGCAATTTTAGTTCAACATCATTTTAATGCAGTTGACTGGTGTCAAGTTTGGTGGGAATCATTACAAATCTTGTGACAAAAACATAACCTTGGTAGAAGCTCAGAATTAATAATATTAAAATCATATAGCTCCCAAGTCTTATGTTTGATGACATACTGAGTTTCATCTTTGCTATTTTGTGAAAATGTAGTTGATTCTTTTCTTGATCCCATCTATAAAACATTGCTCTAGTAGACTGGGATTTTAGGACATAATGCTGGGGGGGGGAAGTACATATATACATATATATATATATACATATATATATGTATATATATATATATATATATACATATATATTAACTCATCCTAGGCCTGGGTGCTGTCCCTGAGCTTTTGTGCTTCAAGGCTAGCACTCTACCACTTGAGCCACAACTCCACTTCTCATGGATTTTCCTTCCTAGGCTAACTTTCAACCATAATTCTCAGATCTCAGCTTCTGAGTAGTTTGGGTTACAGGCATGAACCACTGGTACCAGGCTGAAAAAAGATTTTTAACCCATCCTCCTGCTGGAATCACCTGCAGTGCTGCTCTAAATCACACAGGCTCTGCAGTCCAATGCTGTCCTCTTTTCCTGTGGTTTGTCCCTACCACACTCCGTGTGGACAAAACTAGGAGAATGTCCTGTGGACCATTCCAGTGTTCTCGCAGTTGCTTAAAACATTTCTTCTACACAAGGAGGAAATAGTCACTTTGTTTCCTGTCTCAATATGCTAATAAATTTATCAATATTGGTAAGTATTCCTAACAACTTATTGGGACTTTGATCTATTTAACACTTCAGTACAATGTTATTTCATGAAATATATACTGTGGTTTTTTTAGGTCCATTTCATGATGAGAATTAAATAAGGAACTAATATTCCTCTTTCTTTTTCTTGATCATTCCTATCACCATTCAAGCATGTTAAAATTCTGCCCATCCTTTAAACAATAGCACTGTAGCTCATCTCATCTTCCAGGAATAGCCATAAGTATCACTCTACTTAATGTACAGACTTCCTGCTACTGGTTTTCTTCATCCTCCATCTAACAACCCAACACAACTATACTCTTTCTTTCATCAAAGTAACTAACAGGTTTACTCTGTGGAGTTTCACTTCTGTATATGCTATACTTTAGTCAACTAAGTCATGGGTACACACACGTCCTTGTGTTGTATTTTGGGTCTAAGATACACATATGAGAAAGAAAGAGAGAAGCTGCTCCTTTTGTCTTTCTGGGCCTGGTTTACCTCATTCAGTATGATATTTTCCAGCCATCTCCCTGAAACTGACACAATTTCATTCTCCCGAAGAGAAAACTCCATGGAATAAAATATTTTGCATGACTGGAAGACAATTTAACAAAATGAGTATCAGGAAGCTGAAATAAGATAGTAAGGGGGTACAGTGAGTGGGAGGGGAGTGGGTGAATGGAAACGGGAATAAGGGACAAATAACAACAAGAATACTGAATGTACAGATGTGATAAAGGAAGCAAGAAATGTGTAATTGGTCTGAAGGAGAGAACGGAGGGGATAAGAAGAATGAGGGAAGGGAGGACACTGACCAAGAAGCCCTGGACTGCTTAGATGGACACATTGCATTATAACCACCTTGTATAACCTCTCAATTTTGGAAACATGAATAACTCACAGGACCTACTTGGAGAAGTTTGGGCACTGGCTGGTTTTTATGGTTATGTCCTTCATAGCCACTTTTGAGGCTGATGGGCTTCGTTTGTTATTGAAGCCCTCCTTGGCCTCCAGAAATTGGCTTCTCATCTGTGTTTATCTACTTCTGTGTGTTCTACCTCTCAAGTTCTTGTGAAACAGCATGTCTTCACAGCTCATAGGGAAACAAACAGAAGTTCAGGGCTATACCGTAGACGGAGGTCCTTTCTCGAATTATGAAAGCTTGATTCGGCTCTCTGATTCCTTTTTATAGCCTCAAGTGAGCCTCTTCCCTTCTCTACCCTGAATTTCTTCTGGAAATGCTAAGTGATGATCTCAGGGCTGATAAACATTCGAAAGGGATTGTGGGAATAGGAAATAGTCTATAGCCTTGTGTCCCTAGTATATTAACAATGCCCCCAGCTGTGCAGAGGAGAGGAAGCTGGCATTGCAGATAAGCAAGGACCAGTGCCTTCTCGCACCAGCCACACCCGTGGCACACACAGTCAAAGAAGATATAAACCAGAGGCTCCACTCAGCTCTCAGCTGACATCTTTCTAGCAAGATGAAGTCCCCCATCTTCATCCTTTCTCTGCTCCTCATTCTGGAGAAGCCAGCTGCTGGTATGCCATTCTATGGTGAGTGGGAAAGGCTGGCTAGGGGGAAAAAGTCCTTCAGGGAGAATGTCTTCTAAGGTTACTTTGGTCGGAGGGGTGGCAGTTTGCAAAAGTACCTTTAGGCATACTTTCTTCTTCACAATGAACTTAGTCTTCACCAAAATCCAACTCCCTTGGGGAATCATCAGTGGTTCCATAAAAAAGGGTCTAGATAAGGCTTGGAAGGCGGCATTAGAGATCATGTAACTCACACATTCTTATTATCAATTACCAGGCCAGACAAAAAGCCAGTTTCCAGATAGATCCTATGAGCATCTACTTACACAACAGATTCAACAGGCACTTCAACAACAGACTCAACACCACCATGAACCAACAGCCACAAAAGGAGTTTTAGCTGCAGAAGGCATTGTAACCAAAACAAAATCCCAGGTACAGACCAAAGATTTTGGCATGCCACAACAACAACAACAACAACAACAACAGATGACACAGCAAACTCTAGCTAGACAAGATACAGTGTGTGCTGCAGAAGGAATCAAAACCCAACAACTATCCAAAGGCATTTCTTCCCAGCAAAGTCATCAGAAAACACTTGTCTTGAAAGGTGAGCCAAGTCAGCAGAAGACACTAGTTGTGAAAGGTGAGGAAAGTCAGCAGAAGACACTTATCCTGACAGGCGACCCAAATCAGCAGAAAACACTTCTGGTGCAAAGTGCACCAAGTCAGCAGAAGACACTTGTGGTGCAAGGCGAGCCAAGTCAGCTGAAGACACTTACGGTGCCAGGTGCTCCAAGTCAGCTGAAGACACTTATGGTGCCAGGTGCTCCAAGTCAGCTGAAGACACTTATGGTGCCAGGTGCGCCAAGTCAGCTGAAGACACTTATGGTGCCAGGTGTGCCAAGTCAGCTGAAGACACTTATGGTGCAAGGCGAGCCAAGTCAGCTGAAGACACTTACGGTGCCAGGTGCTCCAAGTCAGCTGAAGACACTTATGGTGCAAGGAGAGCCAAGTCAGCTGAAGACACTTACGGTGCCAGGTGCTCCAAGTCAGCTGAAGACACTTGTGGTGCAAGGCGAGCCAAGTCAGCTGAAGACACTTATGGTGCCAGGTGCGCCAAGTCAGCTGAAGACACTTATGGTGCCAGGTGCTCCAAGTCAGCTGAAGACACTTATGGTGCCAGGTGTGCCAAGTCAGCTGAAGTCACTTATGGTGCAAGGCGAGCCAAGTCAGCTGAAGACACTTATGGTGCCAGGTGCTCCAAGTCAGCTGAAGACACTTGTGGTGCAAGGCGAGCCAAGTCAGCTGAAGACACTTATGGTGCCAGGTGTGCCAAGTCAGCTGAAGACACTTGTGGTGCAAGGCGAGCCAAGTCAGCTGAAGACACTTGTGGTGCCAGGTGCTCCAAGTCAGCTGAAGTCACTTGTGGTGAAAGGCATGAAGACACAGATCCATCAACAAAAGGAAGACTATGGCCCACAGGCTCAGAGACACGTTGTCCAACTTGTTAACACAAAAGAAAGCATGCTCTATCATGGACCAACACAACAACAACAACTATATCAGGTCCAATACAAACAGCAGCTGCATGGCCATAGTGATCAACTAAAAGCTGCTTATCTTAGTCAAGGGCAGTGCAGATGTATAAAGGGGATAGCGTTGAAATCTATTGCCTAATACACTCATTGGCTAACTGAAGACCTGGATCAATATTGAGGTATGTTTTCTTAGCAAACAGGATACATACATGTTTAGAAGTAGTACATGCAAAGTCCCCGGGCCCACAATGGGAATGTATCCATTGTGCACATCCATGGAAATGTTGTGTTATAAACTTTGAGGAAATGTATAACAGTTCCTGGTGAGGTGGGTACTGGTCAAGATACAGAAAGCAAACTTAGCATCTTCAAGGGTCTTCTCTCTCTTTTTCATTGGAGGAGGGCAGTTTTTGGTGGTACTAGGATTTGGACTTGTTAGACAGGCACTCTGCCACTTGAACCACTCTAACCATTTTTTGCTTTTCTTTTTCTCTTTTGTCAATTGTGGAGCTTGAACTCTGGGCCTGGACACTATTCCTCAGCTCTTCAGCTCAAGGCGAGTGCTCTACCACTTGAGCCACAGCACCACTTCAGGTTTTCAGGTGGTTAATTGGAGATAAGAGTCTCATGGACTTTCCTGCCCAGGCTGGCTTTGAACCACAATGCTCAGATCTCAGCCTCCTGAGTAGCTAGGGTGACAGGCATGAGTCACTGGCTCCCGGCCTTTTTGCTTTTCTTGTACTTTTTTGGAGTGTAGGGAGGCACCATTACCAGAGTTTGAACTCAGGACCTTGAGCTCTCATTCAGTTTTCTTGCTCACAGCCGATGATCTACCAATAGAGTCACACAACCAGCCTGGATTTTTGCTGGTTAATTGGAAGTGAGAGTCTCTCAGACTTTTCTGTCCAAGCTTGCTTTGAACTATGACCTTCCAGGTCTCAATCTCCTGAGTAGCTTAAATTATAGCTCTGAGCCATAGCACCCAGCTGCCTTGGTTATTTTTGAGATAGGCTCTTGTATTTATGCCTGGACCACTTAACTACAATCTATTTCCACTATCCACATAGCTGAGATGATAGGCACCAACCACCATGCCCAGTTTTTTATTGATTGAGATGGGGTGGAGGAGTCTTACTGTTTTTCCATCTGGCCTCTGTCTACAATCCTCCCAATTTCCACCTTTCAAGTCGCTAGCATTACAGGCATAGGCTACCACATCCAGCTTTAGTCGTGTTTTGTTGCACGTTATCTATTCTAAAATTAAATGTGTACCACATATCCAATCATATTTATGAGCTCATGTTGTAACCTTTTAAATTCGGGTGCTTTTGATGAGTAAAGCTTAATTTCTTTTCTCACATTGCCATGAAGTATTAGAACAGTGAGTACTTTGTTATGCATAGCATAGCTATTCTTGTATCTCTAGTAGAGTGCATTTATCCTCCTTTGTAGATCCAACCATTAGCTTCTTTTTCCCTCACAATACAGGAGAGAGAGTAATACCAAAACGGTCCCTGCTTGTGATGCAGGAGAGCTGAAAAAGGGAGACACCAGAGGAACCACAGGTCCCAGTTGGAATATTTGCAATGTCAGGAGAGAAATCTGGAGTCCAAGGAGGAAAAAAAAGGTGTTCCCTGCAAGTTTCCATTAATAGTCCTTCATCTGAGCAAAGGAAAGCAACAGAAACTATGGATCCCCTGGACCTTAGGGGTCTACCACCCCAAGATGCAGGAGTTGGTCCAGATGGAGCTAAAAGGGACTGGGGTCACAGCTCATGTCTTGACCACTGACTCTTCACTGGCTTCACATCACTATGCCCTCTTTCTTTAGGAGTCACCTGACCTGAGTGAAATCTGTGATCCAGACTCCCATGTGCCCCAAGATATTCTTCTATGGATGGGATCACCCGTTCATGCTTGCTTGTCTTTAACTTGGAGATTGCTCAAAATTTTGCTTTCTAATAAAGAGTTAACTTTCTGCATCATTTGTTTTGACTCCTGAGATCTCTTGGTTCCTACAATGTCAGGGGCTTGGTGAGAATTTCTGCAATGGCTAGTTCCAAAATAAAAGGAAGGGGCATTCTTAGAGCCATATGAAAGCCATACATAAACCCTTGGCTAAAAATGTAACATTAAACACAACACTAGACCTCCTCCAGTAACTTCATGTTTCACCTCAAACCAAGTCTAAAGCCCCTCATGACTCTTTTTTAGTGGAACTTCGGAGACAAACAGACTTCCCAGAAATAAACTTCAACAGGCTCTTTGGAAATTATTGGTTTATTTGTGTCTTCAATTCCACCTGTCCACAGCAGCACATTCTTGCCCTTGGTTCACAGATTCTCCTTCTTCAGCTCCTTTCAGACTCAAATGTTCCAAAGAGTAATAGATTAAGTCTATACCTCTTCAGCAAGAGGCAATGGGTTAAACAATCTTATCTGTAGACAGACAGGCCAGAGGGCCAGATATAATAGTTTGAGAGAGGAATCTTCAAGATGGAAAACTGTGCTACTGAAACAACCTTCTTTCTACTATTATGAGGAAGAGTCAGGTGAAGAAAAATCCTTCAGGAGCAGAAACGAACATAGAGGAGTCAAAAAATATTGCTGGACCATATAAAGGGCTTGTTTCCAGTTCCATCTCTGCCACAGAAACATGTCTATCACCTTCAGTCATCTCCCCCAGCTTTATTTGCTATAAACTTGTCATATTTTCTACATATTCTTGAATCATATTTTTGACATATTGAATTATATTTTCTACATATTCTTAAAAATAAGTTTCTAGGAACTTATCTAGGATATCTAAGTTATCCGTGTTGTAGATGTACATTTGTTCAAATACCTCTTAAAATCGCTTCTTATAATGTATTCAGGAATATGTCTGATTTCACTTCCGGTTTTATTAACTCACAACTTCTCTCATTTTCACCATAGATCCAGAAAATTGTTTGTCTGACTCTTCCCCCCTCTTTTATTGTTACTGTAAAGGTGATGTGCAAAGGGGTTACGGTTATATAAGTCAGGTAAAGAGTTCACTTCTTTTTGGACAATGTCACCTCTTCACTTTCTCTCGGCCAGTTTTTTCCTTCCCATCCCCACCCACTAGTGTCTAGTGAGTACTGCTGCATTTGTTCACCCTTTGTCCCTCCATTTCTGTGCCCCCGACCCTCCCAAAGACAGATAAACAAAAAAAGACTGAAAAGAAAACCAAAAAGCCACAAAGGAAAAAAACCTCTTGTTTCTATTTTCTGGAGTTCACCTCACTAGCTATTATTTTATAAGCTCAGATGCACATTAGAATGACACTTTGTGTTCCTCTCCTAAGAGTAGCCTGCTTTAGTCTCACTGTGTGTGAATTCCCTGGAGACCTGCATAATTTATTATGTCCCAGTGTATTTTAGGTCTAGCTTCTGCATATGAGAGAAACCATTTGTGTCTCTGAGCTTGATCGGTTCTAGGTCCATCCATTTCCCTGCAAATGACATAATATTATTCTTTCTTAACGGCTGTGTAAAATTCCATTGTGTATAGATACCACATTTTTTGATCCATTCATCTATTGTAGGGCATCTGGACTATTTCCATAGCTTGACTATTGCGAATAGCACAGCAATGAACTTGGATGTACTAGTGTCTTTACAGTATCCTGGCTTGTGATATTTGTCCACCTTTTAAGCTTTACTAAAGACCAGCTTTAAACTTTTTCTATTGTTTTCCTATTCCTTATTTGTTATATCAACTTTGATACACATTGTTACCTTCTTACTGACTGTTCAGGTTTTATTTTTCTACTTTTTTGGCATTTATTAATGTCAAATTCGTCATCAGTTGGTATCTCATGTGTTTTTTTTTTTTTAAGACAACAATGAGTCCTTAGTTCCTGACCAGTACCCAATGGTACCCAGCTATCAAGGGTTATTCAACCCTGAAAGAGAAAGATGCAAGATGAGTAATATGTCTACATCTGAAGAAGTTAAAAGGAAACTCACTGAAAGCTGTTTGTAGGAAGATAGTGGATAGGGAAAGATAGAGAAACAGAGGGGGTTAATTTGATCCCCTTTATTTTATTTTATTTATTTATTTATTTATTTTTTGGGTCCGGTAGTGGGGCCTGAACTCTGGGCCTGGGTGCTGTCCCTCAGCTCTTCAGCTCAAGGCTAGCGCTCTACCACTTGAGCCACAGCGCCACTTCCGGCTTTTTTCTTTTTGCTTATGTGGTGCTGAGGAATCGAACCCAGGGCCTCGAGCATGCAAGGTAAGCGCTCTACCACTGAGCCACCTTCCCAGCCCCCCCCCTTTATTTTATAATTCAAATATAATTATATTTTAATATAATAAATGCATATGTGAAACCCCTTAGTACAATTACAATACACTAAAAAGGCAAAACAGGCTCTGTGGGGTAGTTGGGTACTGGTGGGAGGGGAGAACAAAGGTAAACACCGTCAAAGCCCGTCTCATGCCTGCATAGAAACAGAACCATGAAACCTGAGGAAATTGTTTTAAGAGGTTAGGAGGAGGATGAAGGAGACTGATGAAGGGAATGAGAGTCATCAGGGTACATCGTATACAAGTATGAGGATGTCACAATAAAACCTCTTGTACAACTAATATAGGCCAATTAAAATATTTTAAAAACATTTTATTGGCATATCTTAGTTGGGCAAAGAGCTGTTTATTCAGCTTTAAACACAGAAATCTGCTATTTATCTATCTATAGCCCATCCTTATACCACGAGTTGTTTATTCCAAGTCTCAGAGCCCTGTCTATTTTATTTTATTTTTTGGGTCCAGTTATGGGGCCTGAACTCTGGGCCTGGGCGCTGTCCCTCAGCTCTTCAGCTCAAGGCTAGTGCTCTACCACTTGAGCCACAGCACCACTTCTGGCTTTTTTCTTTTTGCTTATGTGGTGCTGAGGAATCGAACCCAGGGCCTCAGGCATGCAAGGCAAGCGCTCTACCACTGAAACACCTTCCCAGCACCCCTTGTCTATTTTATAAATGCTTTCTTGGTCTTTACCATAGGAATTGCATAGAATACCTAAATAAAATTATAACAATCCAATTTGAATTCATTCTAGCTTAGCGTCAGTCACACAATGAGATAAATCACACCATCACATGTCGCTTTAGTGTTTGTTTTCTGTATGTCTGTTTATCGCCTCCTCGTTTTGCAGTGGGATGAGTTAACTCTCTTTGCATTTCTTTTACTTTGAATCCAAAACGATTTATTGTCCAAGTTTTCCCGTGACCCTATAACAATCAAATCTGAACTAATACCAACTTTGCAAACCTTTTTGCCTTTATGGTTCTGTCATTTGATGTTGCTATTGTGACATAATTATCAGTCTTTCAATTTGGGTGCCTGGAAACATGAATGTATAATTATGATGATTTCATATTCTTGTCCTTTAGAAAGTGTTATAAGAGTATTGTATCCAAACTTCAATACACACGGCTTCAGAGCTACTGATGTGGTTACACTTCTATCGTTCTTCCTGTCTTCTTATAGCTTTTCCTAGGTAGTACCTCTCATTTCTTCTCAAGGACTCCATTTAGAGTCCTGCTCCTTGACTGCTTGCAAACAGCCCGTGCAAACAGTCCACACTGTGATCCAAGCTTCCCTTCAGAAGAGTCTATCTTGATCTTTTGTTTCCTGAAATGATCTTGGGAAATGAAGTTGATCCCACGGGCAAGGTAGGGTCTCCAATTGCCGAGCCTCTTGAGTCAAGACCCTTCCCTAATGCCACTTCTGTCGACAGTCTGCCTGGAAGAGAAGTGCCTCTGGGGGACCCTGATCACACGAAGTGCAATCATATGGGGACAGCTAGGAACGTGTTTATCCAGGTTCAATCACCCAGGCTCTCGGAGGCCAGTGCAACCTCAGCACCAGGGACCTGTCCACGGCTTGAACTGATGGCAGACAGGATCTTCCACCTGCTGCTGACTTCTCAGGAAGGCAGAACACAAAAGTTAAGTGGGGTCATGGAGTGTTCCACTCAGATGTCAGAGGAAAGCTTGGGAAGCCAGGCAATGTGTGGCAGAGTCATAATCCAGGCCAGTGGGCATGGAGTGGGCAGCACATGCACCTATGAGTCTGAAGCCAAAGCTACAACAGTGACCAAAGGAAATGCCAGGAATTACCAAGCAAAGCCCCAGGCGACAAGCAGAGCCAAGAAAGTGGTCTAAAATGGGCCAGGCGGATGGGAGGTGGGGCCACTCAGCCTTTGAAATCTCACACAGCACCACCACATATCCCACATGCAGCACACAGATTTACTGTTTGCCCTGCTAGGTTTGAGGCTTGCTTTGGCTTGCTTATTCTTTTTTTTTTGAGGGGAGGGGTCCGGTCATGGGGCCTGAACTCTGGGCCTGGGCGCTGTCCCTCAGCTCTTCAGCTCAAGGAAAGCACTCTACCACTGAGCCACCTTCCCAGCCCCTTGCTCATTCTTTATTATTCTTTATTCTTCCCTTTTGGAATAGAAATGTTTATTCATTGCCCTTGAATGTTAGAAGCATGTATTTTTAAAAAGTTTTTACAAGGTTCACAACTAAGAGTGTAGTTCAAAGGAGTCTTTGTACTTAAATTTTTGAGCAATGTTGGAGTGGATGAATCCCTTGATGGGATCTGCAATATGTTGATATTTTGGGGAGTGGATGGAAAATAGAAGGCAGTGTGTCATTGGAGGAATTAGATCACAAGGTGGATGCCATAGAAAGAGATGCAATTATCCCCGGCCCTTTTGTCCGTCTGTCTGTCTGACTCTCTGTGTCTGTCTCAGTCTGTCTCTCTGTGTCTCTCTCTGCTTCTTGGATATCATAAAGTTGAACAGCTTTGTTCTACTGCTTTTTTCTGCCGTGGTGTTCTGTTTCTCCATAATCCTACAGAAATGGAGCCATCCAATCATGGACCCAAACAGTGGAAAGCATGAGATCGACACAACTTCCTTGAACGTGTACCTCTCTGGCAATGTCATACCATAACACAAAACACAGTGAATCTAATGCATTCAGAGAGGCAGACGGCATGATTTTGGAGTGAGGAGACCTCGAAAACCTATTTTCAATCATTCCATCCTAGAATCAGACTCTGCCACAAGAATGCTGTATAAAAGGGTAATGAGAAAAGCCACCCTTGTTCTAGAGATTAAATGCTAAGGCACCAAACAGAAGACATGAGAACTAGATCACATCACTACTAGCCAGTCTAATGTCCTGAAAGGTTATCTTGGCCCCCCAAGTAGTAATTATACATTAGCTGGAAATTGCCCTCAACGAAATCTGAGCACAGTACCTGCCAATCTAAGCCTGTGGCCTCACAGTTCCCTTAAGGAAATACCAGGAACCGCTTCATCTCACCCCTTCTACTACAAGAAAGTATATGATAGCACTGGTCTTATTTATGGATCAAAGAACAAAGCCTTTGTCCAGTTCAGTGTGTCAGAGATACAGCAAACACAAAGGGACTCATGAGCTATAGAAATAAACCAGGAAAGAGCAAACCAAAACTCTCATGTCATTATAATACCTATAACAGTGAAAATTTCAAAAGCATTTCAATATAGATAACCAATGTATTGATAAAGATGAAAACAGAAACCAGTGACTTACAAAAGAACAATATACTACTGAGTGCCAAATATGTCCTAGATATGATATCTTGAAAACAGAAGGAAGAATTAATCCTGAAACAATAGAGGGAAAAACCCTGAGAAATATTAAAGGGCACAAAGGTTACCATGAGATATGAAAAATAATATGCTCAAAGCACAGAAGAGACTTGCAAATGTTTTTGTTGATTTTGTATTAAACCACTTGACACCATAGAAAGAAGAAAAAATGTCCTAGCTTCCCTAAGAGTAAATTCAAAGGTTAAAGAAATACAGAATCCTGTCTAGGCTAAGTCCAAGCAATCTAATAAGGAGCATCATGAGAGGGAAGTCATTGATATAGAAGCAGAGAGGTGGGAAGTTCAACATCGCATGAACGAATACAAAAGCAGGAGAGGAAGAAGAGATGTTCAGCAGGTATAGTTTGAATGATCTAGGACAGCATAATCCTTCTCTGTCTCTTGTGTGTGGGTCTCCAAATTAGGCAATAACAATTGAATGGATATTGTGAATCAGGACAAAGACCTAGTAAGCTGGTTGTGTTCGCTAGTTTTAGTCTAAGGAAATGAATCTCTGTCCCATTTGGGGCAAATGCTAGTGAGACTAGCACTGGTTGATGTTTGTTTCCTCTATGATGATCATTCTGACTGGGGTCAGATAGAATCTCAATGCAGTTTTTATTCACATTTTCTTTTTTGGCAGTGCTGGGAATTGAACTCAGGGCTTTATACCTGCAAGACAAACACTCTATCATTTGAGCCACACCTCATGCCCTGTACCTTCTTTATGCCTAAGGACTATTAATGGTTTTTCATCTATTTATTGTTCATTAGTACTTCTTTTCCAGAACACTCTGTCAAATACATTTGTCTATACAGGTGACTGCATTATTTGTTCTTTTGGTGTTTAATTTCTTTTTAGTTCTTTATTCTGTCAGATAAATAGTTGGAAAAGAATTTTTCCCACTATTGAGGTTCTCTTTACTCTGGTAGTTGTTTTCTTTGGTGTGCAGAAATCTACTCTGATGCAGTCCCAGTAGTCAATTCTTGCTCTTCTTTCCAGAGTTTATTGGACTCTTATTCAGAAGGTAATGTCTATGCGTAGGTCTTGAAGGGCTCTCCTTATGTTTTACTGTGATAGGTGCAATAGTTTAGGTCTGATCTTAAGATCTTTGATCCTCTTGAACTGATCTTTTTTATAGGAAGATATATAGCAAGATATATATAGAAGATAAGTGGCTTGTTTAATCTCCTAAAACTAGAAACTGAGTTTTCCTAGCATCATTTGCTGAAGAGGCATTTTCCCTCTCCAATAGATAGTATTATTATTATTATTATTATTATTGGGGTCTGGTCGTGGGGCCTGAACTCTGGGGCCTGGGTGCTGTCCCTCAGCTCTTCAGCTCAAGGCTAGTGCTCTACCATTTGAGCCACAGTGCCACTTCAGGCTTTTTTTTCTTTTTGCTTATGTGGTGCTGAAGAATGGAACCTAGGGCCTCATGCATGCAAGGCAAGCGCTCTACCACTGAGCCACCTTCCCAGCCCCTTGGTATTATTGAGCATCATCAGATGGCTGTAGCTGCATGGGATTTTTTTCTGGGTCTTCAATGCTACTGGTCAACATACCTGTTTTTGTGTTGGTGCCATGCTGTTTTAATTTTTCTGGCTCTGTAGTATAATCTGAAATCAAATATTACTTTATCTTTCAATTACATTTTTTTTCAATGTCTGTGAAGAGCATCTTTGGAATTTTGGTGGATTGCATTTAGAGTACTCTTGTTAACATAGCCATTTTGCAATATTAATTCTGCCAATCCAAAACAAGAAAGAGCCGGGCACCGGTGGCTCACACCTGTAATCCTAGCTACTCAAGAGGCTGAGATCTGAGAATCACGGTTCAAAGCCAGCCCGGGCAGGAAAGTCTGTAAGACTCTTATCTCCAATAAAAACCACTAGAAAATCAGAAGTGGCACTGTGGCTCAAGCATAGAGAGCTCACTTTGAGCTGAAGAGAGCAGGGACAATGTCCAAGCCCAGAGTTCAAGCCCCACGATGGAAAAAAAAAAAAAAGAAGACTCTATAAGATAGAGTCAATCTGAATTTTGTAGTTATTAGTTATAGAGGTCTGTCAATTCCTTGGTTAGGTTTTTATTCATTTTATTTTATTTATATTGGTTATTCTTAAGGCTATTTTGGATGAGATTGCTTTCCCAATGTCTTTCTCAGCACATCCGTTGGTGTATAGAAAAGCTACTGGTTATGGTATGCTAAGGGGGAGGGTCAAGATGGTAGATTACTGATACTCACCAGTTTCTTGTGTCTCCATTACCCAGAAATAAAACGCCAGGTATGCAACCTCAAGGAAAAACAGATAAGTCAGAAGCTATGGGAAGGCACAAAAAGTTGAGACAGATAATGGCTAGAGGATGGGGGGAAAGTTTAAAGCCACACCTTTAATCTAATCTCTAAAATCGTGGGAGGAGGGAATTGGGGAGGTGGGGAGGAAAGGGATGGTAGGGGAAAAATAAAGGCAGATGTAACAGGGCTCCATAGGAAATGGACTCATTACCTTGCTCATGTAACTGTAACCCCTCCATACAGTATCTTTACAATATATATATATATATATATATATATATATATATATATATATATAAGAAAGAAAAAAAGAGTCTTGCTCGGATGGAACCCAAAACCACCTAGTGAAAACAGGATGAGACGTGTTCCCCAGCTCAGGAATGTCAGTGTATACTTGCTTTTGTTTTGTGTTTCTGCAAAGAGCCACCCACATAAGCCATTCTGCGAACAAAACATTTTAGTGCAGACCAGCAAGCCTGGCTCAGATCACTGGACAGAAACAGACATGCATCTGTGTCCCTCTGTCTGGCACTGGAGCAAACAACTAAGGGTACTGCTGCACCCCAAGCCAGTGGGTATACATAAATACAATGGTCATGAGAGTTTGGGTCAACTGGACTAATTAAGGCATCACATGGATGGCCCTGGGCTACCAAATGGGCGAGGCTATTGAGAAAGTGACTGCTTAACACGTGACAAAAACCATGTGTGGAGAGAAAGGGCAGGTGTATCCATCAAGCTTCTGGTCCACACTGACTACACAACTCACCAAGACAGGTCAGAGCAGTCAGTAGTTTCCCTGAGTGGAGCAGGGAGACTACTTCAAGAGTGGCAGAATGCTTACTGACTTACTAGCTGTGCTCAGAGACCCTATTACCCAATCACAACAGACAATTCACAGGCCTGGACATCCAATGGATGCAAGGCATCCTAGGCAGAGCAGCCTAAAGCAGAATTCCAGCCACTCCACAGGACCTTAAGCTACTGAGCCTTAATAGAGCACTGTACCCCAGATATGTCAGGGCCCAGAGATTTGTAGAGGGCTGTGGCTGTCAAGAAAATTCTTATGCTTCCCGAAGAAACCTTCAAAAGAGAAAATTCGAGGCAATAGAAAACACGTATCTCTGAGGGCCAATTGGAGGAAAATAACAGATAGTTGGGCAAGTCCTGGCCTGTACCCATACTTTCCCTCAGTGTAAAAGATTGACTTTGTTTTGTTTTGCTCTGTTTTGGGACTGTGTGTATGCTGTGTGATTTTTTTTTTGAATAGGGATTGATTTTCTTTTCTATTTTTCTGCTTCCCAAATGTTCTGTACTTCTCTGTAAAAATAATACAGTGCTCACTCACATTATTACTTCTCTACCTTCACCCCTTTCCCCTATCTTACTACTTCTTTTCCCCATCTCATCTCTTATATTCTCAATTTCTAATACAGTTTTAACCATTGTTAAGCTCCTAGTTTATCCCTAAAATTTTGAATTCCACTCCTTAATAACCTTATTTGGGAAGAAGCTGAGGCTTCCAGTCTCTGATTACTTCATTTCAATATAGGAATAAAAAAATGAATCAGCTGGGCACTGGTGACTCATACCTGTAATCCTAGCTACTCAGGAGGTTAAGATCTGAGGATCCTGATTCAACGTCAGCCAGGTCAGGAATGTCTGTGAACTCTTAGCTCTAACTAACCTCCAGAAAACCAGAAGTGGAGCTTAGCTCAAAGTTGTAGAGTAGCTGGGTATTGGTGGCTCATGCCTGTAATACTAGCTACTCAGGAGGCTGAGATCTGAGGATCACTGTTCAAAGCCAGCCTGGGCAGGAAAGTCCATGAGACTCTTTTCTCCAATAAACAACTTAGAAAACCAGAAGTGGCACTGTGGCACAAGTGGTAGAGTGCTCACCTTGAGCTGAAGAGCTGAGGGACAACGACCAAGCCCAGAATTCAAGCCCCCACGACCAACAATAACAAAAAAAAAGATAATAAATTGAGTAAAATGTTAAATTAATAATTTATCTACTTTAAAAAATGGTTGATGACTTCAAAGATAATTCAAATAAACAGACAATACAATTAGAAAATTAATTTAAGAGCCAGACAAGAGAGCCAGCAATATGGATGAGAAATTTATCAAGAAAACCAAAATGTTAGAAATGTCAATGTCAATAAATCAAATACAAACCACAGTGAATAACATTATCAACAGACAAGCTCAAGAAGAAGAAAGAACATCAGATGGAAGGTAAGATGGAAGAAATATTACACTCAGATTGCAACAAAGGGAAAAAAAATCAGACATAAAAAAATCACAACCTACAAAAACTGTGGGAAACAATCAAAAGACAAAAAAAGCCAAGTGCAGGCTTCTCATGCCTATAATCCTTGTTACTCAAGAGATGAGGTAGAGTTAAAAGTATGAATTCAGAAAATAATGTATGACTCAAAACAGCTGGACCACAAAAGTCCTTGAGACCCTCCAACTAACCAGCAAAATGTTAGACTGAAGGTGCAACTCAAGTGGCTAAGCACTAGCTGTGAGTAAAAAAGTCAATAAAAGCTGATCAAAGCTGGTGCCAGTGGCTCACACTGTAATCCTAGCTACTCAGAAGGCTGAGATCTGAGGATTACAGTTTAAATCCAGCCCCAGCAGGAAAGTCCTTGAGACTCATCTCCAATTAACCACCAGAAAACTGGAAGTGGCTCTGTGGCTCAAGAGCATTAGCCTTGAGCTGAATTGCTCAGGGACAGCACCCAGGCCCAGAGTTCAAGCCCCAACAACAATAACAAAAGGGTAATCAAGCACACAGGGACGTAAGCTCAAGTCCTAGTACAAATACAAAGAAAGAGATGAAAAAAGACAACATAACTGAACATAAATGTTCATGCCTGGAATCCTAGCTACTTAGACAGCTGAAAGCAGGTGGTTCTTTTTTTTTTTGGTCGGTCATGGGGCTTGAACTCTGGGCCTGGGCACTGTCCCTCAGCTCTTCAGCTCAAGGCGAGCGCTCTACCACTTGAGCTACAGCGCCACTTCCGGTTTTCTGGTGGTTTATTGGAGATAGGAGTCTCACGGTCTCTCCTGCCCCGGCTGGCTTTGAACCGCGATCCTCAGATCTCAGCCTCCTGAGTAGCTAGGATTACAGGCGTGAGCCACCAGCGCCTGGCTAAGCAGGTGGTTCTTAATTCAAGGCCATCTCTGAGTGGAAAAATTCAAGAGAACCTATCTCAAATAATGATGATGATGACTATGATGATGATAAATCAGCAAACCAGAGCTAGAGGAGTGGTTCAAGTGGTAGGGCACCTGCCTAGCAAGCACAGATCCTGAATTCAAAGAAAAGACCAAACTTAAGAATTCATGGGAAAGATGAAGGAGCAGAAATACAAGCCAAAAGAATAGAAAATATGTTCAATAAAATCATAGCAATTTTATATAATAATATATTATAAAATATAAAATATGTGTTGTATATAATATGTAATATATTATACTATAATATGTTATAATATATAATACATATCTATTATATGTATTATATATAATACATGTTATATATTATATGTATTATATTATGTATTATATTATAATAAAATTATAATGCTTTTTAACATCATAAATAGGAACTTTGGTGGTCAGTGTGGTACCCAGAATATGAGAAAGGAAGGTGGACCACAAAGTTGTCTCAGGGTTTCTTTTTCCTCTGCAATTTCATTGATAATCCTTAATTATCTTTCTCTTTTGAGGGGGGGGGGGTTCGGTCATGAGGCCTGAACTCTGGGCCTGGACACTGTCCCTGAGCTCTTCATCTCAAGGCTAGTGCTCTACCACTTGAGCCACAGCGCCACTTCCAGCTTTTTTTCTTTTTTGCTTATGTGGAGCTGAGGAATCGAACCCAGGGTCTCATGCATGCAAGGCAAGCGCTCTACCACTGAGCCACCTTCCCAGCCTCCCCTAATTATCTTTCTTGTATTTGTGTTCTTCATTTTTTATGTTGATTCTAGTAGCTGTTATTATATGTATTTTGAAAAAAATAAATAGAATTTTGAGTTTTTGATTAGATATGCTATTTGTCCATTCTTAACTTTGCAAGCCTATGTTTTTATCTGTATTATTTTGTTCCTTTAGTGTACTCTCTTTTTCTAGCTTTATTCATCTAGATGCACAATTCACTTACATTGATACAACTATTTAAAGCTATGTCATGTCCTCTATGCTGATTATTTTATGTCTACTTGATGTGTCTTATACAAATACAGTGGCTTTAAATCCTATATTTTGAGCAAGCTTTTACCCAGATCTCATATTCTTTTTTCATATATATTTTCATACATACTTCATACACATTTTCACCCATAGAAGTAATTGCTATTGCATATGCCATTTATATAATTATAAGTCAAATTGATGCTGAGGGTTATGGTTTTGATATACAAAATTTCCATCTTACTCTTTGAACAATAAAACAAATTACAACACAAGCTGTGTAATAAATCATTTATGAGTTCACATAGATATAAATGGGTCATTGTTTAATAGGTAAAGAAGGAATAAAACAAGTCAATCTTTGGTAAAAAAAATAGTTCCAAATAATTTTTTTGGGGTCCAGTCATGGGCCTGAACTTTGGGCCTGGGTGCTGTCCCCCAGCTCTTCACCTCAAGGCTAGTGCTCTACCACTTGAGCCACAGCACCACTTCTGGCTTTTTTTTCTGCTTATGTGGTGCTGAGTAATCAAACCCAGGGCCTCATGCATGCAAGGCAAGCACTCTACCACTGAGCCATCTTCCCAGCCCCTAATTCCAAATAATTTATATAAATTCTTCCCCCTTGAAAGAATATCTTCATTATGGACAAGCCTGCTGACTTCTTCCCTTAGCATTTGGTTTGGAAGCACAGGTGATTTACAGTGGAGACAAACACCACTTTGACCAGGCTATCCAGGCTGGTATCATCTGTGTGATATCATCATAAAGAAAGTATCTTTTCAGTTGGCCACCTGTGACTCACACATGTAATCCTAGCTACTTAGGAGTTTGAGATGTGAGGCTTGAAGTGAAGCCAGTCCAGACAGAAAAGTCTGTGAGACTCTCCAATAAACTACTCAGAAAAAATCCAGAAGTGGTACTGTAGCTCAAGTGGTAAAGCGCTAGCTTTGAACTCAAAGAAGTTCAGGTACAGCACCCATGCCCTGAGTTCAAGCCTCAGAACCAACAAAAAAGAAAGAGACAGAGACAAGATCAAGAGCAAGAGAGCAAGAGCAAGAGAGAGAGAGAGTAGCTTTCACATGATGTGATGAGAGATGATCACTCAACACTACTGTTGTCACCCACACCAAACCCATAACTCCTGTCTAATCTTGAGAAAAATGTCATATAAACTCCACCTGAAATATATCCTAATTAATGATACTTAATTAATTCTTTTCCAAACTAGAAAGATCATTAGACACCAGGAAGGTCTTAGAAGAAGTTATTAAGACATAACAACCTGTAGCAGCGAGCATCCTGGATGAAATCATGCAATAAAAGGCCATAGGTAAAATCAAAACCCATTCAAATAAATTAAGGGCCATAGTAAATAATTGTGCATCAATATTAGTTTACTAAATTGTGAAAAATGTCCACAGCATTGGAAGACATCAACATCAGAGGGGGTCTGTGTGTCAGAACACAGAATATCTAGAACATAATCTGACCCACTAGGTCCACTTGTGTAGAACAGGAAATACATTTGAGACTACTGTAAACTTCCTCCTCATATCAAGAACATGATAATTGAGTCCCAGAGAGGAGGATGAAATGTTCTTATGATCACGGAGTGCTCTGTGGCCATGAGGAAGCTAGTGTAGATATAGGTCCTTGACAAGGTTGCATTTTGTTCATTCTCATAGCCCTCCATTCCTCTCTCCCCTACTTTTTTGGTCCAAGATAGGATGCTTTCACTCATTGCCTAGCCCTCTACCAACTGAACCACACCCTAACTCCTCTTCTCTTCTTTATATACATAATTCCTGGGCCCCACTTTGCTCTTTAGCAAGGATAGAGCTCAAGTAGTATTTCCATTAAAAGGCTAAGCCCCTGGCAAAAATCATAAGACTTGGTTTAAAAAATAAACTAAATCAAAAAGGTCTGGGGAAGCCAGGCACTGGTGGCTCAGGCCTGTAATCCTAGCTATTCAGGAGGCTGAGATCTGAGGATTGTAGCTCAAAGCTAGCCCAGGCAGGGAAGTCTGTGAGACTCTTAACTCCAGTTAGTAACCAGAAAACCAGAAGTGATGCTGTGGCTCAAAGTGGTTGAATACTAGCCTTGAGCAAAAAGAGCTCAGAGATAGCACCCAGGCCCTGGGTTCAAACCCCGTGACCAAAAAAAATTAGGTCTGGGGGTAAGGCTCAAGTGATAGAACAGGCAAACATAATTCCCTCAGTTCAAAATGCCAGTGCCATGAAATAATAATAGTAAATCAATACAATATTCTGAGCAGCCTAATGTAAAAGCAGAAAGTATGTGAGGCAGGTTGGGTGGATGAGGAGTAAAGGAGGAAAAAGAGTTAATGCCCAAATCTACATCACAACTGTACTATACTAATGATTATTAAATATGGGTTCAAAGATCATTGTGTTCCCACTTTAATAGTTTCTCGAAGTACTCCAGGAACATTTCCTATTTCTGGACCTTTGTTCTATCAACTACAAAAAAAGGGGGCTGGAAAGATTCCTCTAAGGACTCTTTGAAAGTCAGAGAGGCTCAGATTTTATAAAGGTCATCAGAGTTGTGAGTTAAAAGCAGACCATGCACAGCACTGAGATGACTAAATTTGGGGTCACAGTGCCAAAGACCCTACAGAGAAGAGGTATTTTCAGATTTTTAGGTCACTTAGCTACATTGCTTCAATCTCTTGCATCTTCAATTTATTTAACTTTTGCTTTGATATTTTACCTTGTGCTGTTCCGTAATGCTGGAAAGACCTTCTAAATCTTATGGACCTTTTCGATGCCCTTGATCAACTGAAACCATCAAACGCAACCTTGTCAAGAACTTACCTCTACATCCAGCTTCCTCATGGCCACAGAGCGCTCCAGATCACAAGAACATTTTATCCTCCTCTCTGGGACTCAATTGGCCCATTCTTAATATGAGGAGGAAGTTTACAGTAGTCTCAAATGTACTTCCTGTTCTACACAAGTGGAACGTTGTATGATTAGGGAAATGACAAGAGCTGAAGTACACTGGGTTCTTCCTGATGCTGGTACATGATGATCTATCCCAGGTGACTGACTGGAAGACAACCTTCATGTCCAGTTTTAGGCAGGGAAGATGACGGGGCTCAAGTTTTGCATAGGCTGACCAGTGGCAGGTCTACTTTTGTACCTCAAGGGTGTTGATGGAGTCTCAGATGTGAGCAGGGTGCTCTTTGCTTCAGTTAGGAGACAGGGTCTTGATGTATGCTTCCTTGTTGAAATTCTGGTATGAAAGGATCCTGGTAGGATGTGGGGAATGTTTCTGATGCTAGATATTTGCTGTGAAATGAAGCGACTCAAATGACATTTTAGGTGACCTTGACTGTGTCAGTGAAACCCAAATGCATAGTGAGTACTCTGCCTCTGATTCTCTCCTTACCACCAAAGTTTTCCACATAGTCAGATAAGCGCTTAAAAACTGGGTGCTAGTGGTCACGCCTGTAATCCTAGCTACTCAGGAGGCTGAGATCTGAGGATGGTAGTTCGAAGCCAAGCTGGGCAGGAAAGTCTATGAGATACTTGTCTTCAAGTAACCAGCAAAAAAGTGGAAGTAATGCTGTGGCTCAAGTGGTAGAGTACTAGCCTGAGTGATAACAGACAGGCCCAGGACAAGTTTAAGTCCCAATATTGGGGTGGGTATACACACACACACACACACACACACACACACACACACAGAGTACTACAAGGTTGTTAGAAGGCCTATAACATGTCATATGCTCTGGCAGTTTCTTACATAGATGGTGTTACTGACATTCAAGAGAGCTGAGAACTTGTCTCTACTACATGCCAGTTGGAAGTAGAACTTAGGACTGCAAGAAGGCAAGAGCATTGTATTTTTTCGGACTCCAGAAAGGAATTAGAAAACAAAGGTTACCTGGAAGGAATGGGAAGGTGGATAACTGAACAAGGATGAAAAGAATACTCACCTCATGGAGGCTAGGAAAAGAGAGAACAAAAGGCTGGGCCCCAATATTTCCTTCAAGGGCATTCTCCCAATAACCTATCTTCCTTCCAATTGTCTCCACCTCTTAAGATTCCACCATCCTCTTAGTACAACCTACCGACCAGGCCTTCTGCATATGGGCCTTTGGGAACCAAAATCCAAACACGATCACCGGGATTATTATGAGTTTTAATAAACCCTTTTCACTTAGTTATTTCCTTTGTCAACTTCTTTTCTAGAATTTTCAGTCTGTCTCTTCTGACTCCTGAATATAAAATAAAAGGAGTATAAAGAAAAATATAGCATGTCCACAAATGGAAAACAAAACAATTATTCACTTAGATCTTTAGGAAAGCCAATGGACACAATGCCTCTGCTCCAATATTCTCTACCCTCCTACTGCCCCATACCTTGTTCCATGTTCATTTTAGTTTTGGCATGCTAATGAGATCTTTCTAAAACTATGACACAGATACAGGACACGATTACTCATTGTACTCATTTATTATTAGGACAAGTTGTACTTTTCCTGATAGCTTCCTTGAACTTGGCTTCTGCCTCACTGGATCATAAGCTGTAGTTACTGCTTTGTAAGGCTTAGGGCTGATGGATTTTCTGATTATTTGCATTTTTAGGCCATGTCTTTCCTTCTTATCTCAGTTGGAATTATAGTTTGGCCATGTACTTCCTTTGCATCCTGTCTCGATATGTTTATGTGTTCATTGATGTTGGAAAGTACAATGGTTCAACATTTCCATGGAAAATTTTTTCTTCCATTAAGAAAATAATGAATTGGGCATGATGGCTAATATCTGAAATCCAGCTATTGAGGAGATGGAGGTAGGGGGATCATGCTTCAAGGTCATCTGGGAAAAGAGTTTACAAGACTTCGTGACCAAATTCAACCAATAAAAAGCTGGTTGTGGTGGCATACACTTGTCATCCCAGCCACACAGAAAGTGTAAACAAGAGTACTGCACTCTGGAGCTGGGAATGTGGCTTAGTGATAGAGTGCCTGCCTAGCATGCATGAAGCCCTGGGTTCAATTCCTCAGTGTTAAATACACAGAAAAGGCTGGAAGTGGCACTGTGGCTCAAGTAGTAGAGTGTTAGCAGTGAGCAAAAGAAGTTCAAGGACAGTGCCCAGGCCCTGAGTTCAAGCCCCAGGACTGGCAGAGAGAGAGAGAGAGAGAGAGAGAGAGAGAGGGAGAGAGAGAAGAGTACTTCACTCTAGGATGGTCTTGGAAATCAGGGTGAGTCCATATTTGAAAAATAATGAAATCAAAAAGGTCTACAGGTATAACTCAAGTAGTAAAGCATATGTGTGTATATGTATATACACATACAGGCATGCATACATATATGTATACATATGTATACTATGTACATATAGTCCTTCAGGTAGCTTTCATGACAAAAATTCAGTAGTTTTGAAACCAACATTCATTGTATTCCAAAACAGTCATTTTTACTTCCTATCACCATTCATACATGTTAAATGTCTCTTGTCTTTTAAAGCAATGCAGCAGGAAGAGCCTCAGATCTCATTCTACTACACATGTAGACTTACAGACAACAATGCTGCTATTCCCCATCCCCTAGTTGTCAATTACCTCAACTACATTCGCGTCTCTCATCAGTGTTACTAGAATCAACTAAACATACAAGAAAATGGCAATTTCTTGCTTGTATTAGTATATAATATTGAAGTATGTGGAAAGTCACAGACACTTCTATGCTCATGGACCTCATTTTTATTCTTTTTTTTTTTTAATGTTTTCTTAGCAATGCTAAGGATCAAACCCAGGACCTCAGGAATGCTAGGTAAGTGTTCTAACTTTGAGCTACCACATCAGCCTCTCCATTTATTCTTGACTTTTTTGCTCTCTCTGTATTTTTATTTATTTATTTACTTATTTATTTATTTTTGTTAGTCATGGGGCTTCAACTCTAGGCTTGGGCGCTGTCCCTGAGCTCTTCAGCTCAAGGCGAGTGCTCTACCACTTGAGCCACAGCGCCACTTTCAGTTTTCTAGTGGTTTATTTGAGATAAGAGTCTCACGGACTTTCCTGCCTGGGCTGGCTTTGAACTGTGATCCTTAGATCTCAGCCTCTTGAGTAGCTAGGATTACAAGCATGAGCCACCAGCACCCAGCTTGTATTTTATTTTTAAGAAGTTGTACAAAGGAGTATTCAACTCAACAACTCTGATTATAAGTATAATGCATCTTGATCTGTGTCACAGCTTCCATTCTCTTCCTCACCCCAATATTTCCCAATCCCAGCTCCCAGCTCTATTTATTTTAGATTTTTTTTCTTGGTTTCTTAAGTTGCATTCTCTGTGTCTTTCTACCTTCTTGATTGCTGCTCTTTGAATATATCTGCAGCTGATTTTTGAAGCAATCACAAATACAAGATTATACCTATTTGCTGCATGATGGAATCATGGAAGGAGTCCTACTCTTGGACTTGTTCAGGCTGTGGTTACTCTTGTAATATGGAACAAGATCTTTTCTCATTCCAGACTTTTGGAAATTTAAATGAATGATCTCAAAAATATCGCTTAACATTTTTGGGGGCTAGGGGCATTCAGAAAAGGCCTCTAATATTATATTCCTGTACCATGTCCCTGGAATCTTGGCAATGCCTCCTACTGAGCAAGCTGGCATTTACTGGTAATGGCAGTGTCTGTGGTGACTTTAGCCACACCCCTAGCACACCCAGTTGAATAAGATATAAATGGGATGGATACACAACTCAGCTCTCAGCAAAGATCCTTCCCAGCAAGATGAAGTCCACCACTTTCTTCATCATTTCTCTGCTTCTCATTCTGCAGGAGCAAATAGCAGTTGGAATTGGATATCATGGTGAGTGGGGAAAGTCTGTTGGGGGAAAGATAACTAGGGGAGAAAGGTGTCTTGTAAGGGAACTCTAAAAGTGACTAGAACCTTCTTCACTCAGAGCTTCTTATGCTTGGTTAAAAAAAAAAAACACCAAGTCTTCTCCACACATCCCTTATGAGAACATCAGAGAGCCGAAGAAGAACAAGTTGGGTTACAAGTTGCAAAGGGTCATGAGTGGCAAGGGGTCCCTGGAGATGGTATAACTTGGACGTCTTATTGTCGTTTACTAGGCAGTCCTCCAGGCCAGTTGTCAAATGAAATACCTGCATTTTCAAAAAGACCCAGAGGTTCGCGGGGTTTTGGACATCATCGCAGTGTGCATGTTACAGAAGATAGTTCTCTAAGCCAACCTGAACCAAAAGTTGGTGACAGTGATTCTGATACAAAATACACACTTAAAGAAAAAGAAACCATTATCTCCGAGGAACACAGATCTGAAAACAAACCTGACAGCTTTTCTTCCAGTGACAGTCACGAGAATAAGGTAGAAAGTCGTGTACACAGACATTTCCATGAAAGACGCCATAAAACTGAAAAGGAAGATCAAGGCGGCTATGAATTTTCCAAGAAAAGGACCATCCAGTTTCAACATGAACACAATGAATAATACGCCCACTGACCAACTGAATACCTGGACTGATACCAAGGTAAGATTTGTTTTAACCAAATAAGAATGATACTAAATCCAGTGTTTAAAAATAGTACATGAGGACTTCCAGGGCCCATTATGGGATGGATACCCACTGTCCACGTCAGCAGAAGTGCTGTTACAAACTTGGAGAGCATGAGTGCCACTCGCTGGTAAGAAGAGCCCCTGCCAGAGGCCCAAAGCTATCCCTATCACAGAACCCTAAAAGTATATCCCAGTAAGCCTTTTAAGGGGCACTTACCTAACAGTAAATTCTTTTCTGAGCGTACACCTAAGCATATTTC
Source organism: Dipodomys spectabilis (assembly GCF_019054845.1). Lineage (NCBI taxonomy): Eukaryota > Metazoa > Chordata > Mammalia > Rodentia > Heteromyidae > Dipodomys > Dipodomys spectabilis. Next base: position 19,916,993 of record NW_024870852.1, read on the forward strand.
TGAATTTGAAATATAACCATATTCTTTGGAATATTGGAATTTAGTTTCTTGCTTATATTGGTATTTTCTTTCTCACTGGGAGTAATGGGGAAACCCCTATAATCCCAGCTCCTTGGGAGATAGAGGCAGGAGAATCACAAGTTAGAGGCCAACTTGGACAAGTTACTGAGATCATGTCTCAAAAATAAAATAACAACAACAACAAAAAAGGGACTGGGTGCGGCCTCAGTGGTAGGATTCCCAATACCATATATAGATATAAAACATACCATATATATACATATATATTCTTTATCTCGACACCAACAAGTGTGCTTGCTTCTCTGTTGGGGTACATCTATCCTCTTTCAGAGACTGCTGGTCCAAAGTTTAGCTGCCCTTCCTTCAGAATATAAGAAGAAGACAATCACAAATAAAGATCCCTGTGTGTGATGCAGGAGAGATGAAAAGTGGGCACAAGAAGTGTTGAGAAATAACAGGTATAAGAGGGACATTTGCAGTGTCATGACAGAAATGTAAAGCCCAAGGAGAGAAAATGATGTGCCCTGCACATTTGTGCTAATAACACATCGGTTAGAGGAGAAGTAAGCAACAAAATCAATGGACAAAGGTAGTATTGTCGTTGTCAGTGGCTGGTACAGTAGGGAGTGTGCCTCCGATCCCCACATCGCCCTTCGCTGCCTCACTTCTCAACTTGCCCTCTGCCTCCCCAGGAGTCACCTAACCTGAGTGAAGACTGTGATGTGTTCCAGATGAAGACTTCCACGTGGTCCCACAGCCTCGGTCCATGGATGACACCTTGTGCTCACACCTGCTTGTCTTGGGGTTTCTAAACCTGGAGATTCTTCAAACACCTGCTTTCAAATAAAAAGATCACTTTCTGCATCATTTACTCTCGACTACTGAGGTCTTATTTCCTTGAAGTTTAGGGAATGGGGGAGGGGATATTTCCAAAATGAAAGGAAGGAATATTCTCAGAGAATTATGGAGATTTGCTAATCAAATTCTAGACTTCTGGCTAGACAGTCCATACGAACAAACAGGATAAGGGGATTCTGCCAGTCACTAGACTCAACTATAAAAGCCCCTCAGAACCCTTTTCCTTGGGAGATTTCAGAAACTGACAGCCTCCCAGAATTATCAGAGATGATATGTCCTGTGAGGCTCTGCAGAACCCTGACCTACTGGTGTCTTCCCATAAGGCCCCACTGCAAACCCCAATCAACTCGTGCCTTCAGTTCTACCAGTCCATAGTAGCTCCTCTCTGGTGTGGGCAAGAATTCTGCTCCCCTACAGATTCCTATTAATGGAAAGATCCCATGTTCAGTCTGTACCACTGCACTGAGAGGAAATGGTTCATCAGTGTCATCTGTGGAGAGACAGAGGATGAACCATAAGGGCTGGGCAGAGGAATCTTTTTTTTTTTTTTGGTCCTGTTGTGGGGCCTGAACTCTGGGCCTGGGTGCTGTCCCTCAGCTCTTCAGCTCAAGGCTAGCGCTCTACCACTTAAGCCACAGCGCCACCTCCGGCTTTTTTCTTTTTGCTTATGTGGTGCTGAGGAATCGAACCCAGGGCTTCAGGCATGCAAGGCAAGCGCTCTACCACTGAGCCACCTTCCCAGCCCTGGGCAGAGGAATCTTTATGATGAAAACTTTGCTACTGAAACATTCTTCTTTCCAGTATGCAAGTAAGATGCCCAGGTATGACAATCCTCAAACAAGCATAAACCAAAATAAAGGAATCAAAAACCCCTCACCCCATGAATATGGGGTTTCCAATTCTATCTCCATCATGGACACGAGATTATCTTCAATGAAACCAGATTTCCTCTGAGATCTTTATACATGGAAAACTTGATGCAGTAAAGTTGAACCTCAGTTCATACATATTGGATGAATGGAAGTTAGGCTATCACACTTGGGAGTCTACACGCCGGAAGTGGACTGACAGAAATACTTAGTCAAGAGCATGCTTGATTCTTGTGGAAAGGGAAAAATTGTTCTCAGTGTGATCAAGTGACAACAGATCTTCTCAGTTACCACACGCCCAGGGGCATAGCAACCCTGACTCAGTCCCAGGAGATATAGGCACCTGTTCATGTACAGAGAACATGTCCGCCATTGCTATGGGTCACTAGAGTTTGGCCATCATCTTTGTGCATTCAGCTAATAGACATGGAAATGCAGAGTACACTGAGTTTGAATTAGAATGAAATTAGCCCTTTGCAGTTCTTGATATTTCTGGGACCTCGGTCCATATTTCCTTCCAATTTATCCCTTTGGATTGAGCATGACTATCCTACCTTTATTGCACAATTGTCTCCTGGAAATACACAACTTTTATACATTCAGAGTTCACAGATGGAGAAGAATTTTGTCCAGGATTGGATATATCATGAATATGATATGATGTGGGTGTGGCAACTTCTTGTGCCTACAATCCTCGCTGAAGGCTGAGATCAAGAAAATCCCAGTTCAAGACCCAACCAGCCAAAAAAGTCTACAAGACCCCATCGCCACCAACAACTTGTGTGGTGGCCTGTGCCTCAACCCAACAACATACGGTAGGAACCGTGAAGTAAAAGTATCATGGACTATGCAAACCCAGGAAAACACTGAGACCCTATCTTAAAAGTAACCAGAGCTGGGCTGGGAAGGTGGCTCAGTGGTAGAGCGCTTGCCTTGCATGCATGAGGCCCTGGGTTCGATTCCTCAGCACCACATAAGCAGAAAAAAAAAAAAAGCTGGAAGTGGCACTGTGGCTCAAGTGGCAGAGCACTAGCCTTGAGCTGAAGAGCTGAGGGACAGCGCCCAGGCCTAGAGTTCAGGTCCCACGACCAGACCAAAAAAAAAAAGTAACCAGCGCTAAGCCGGACATATAATCCTAGTGCAAGCCTTGAGTACAATAGTTCAGGGACAGCACCCAGACCCTGACTTCAAATCTCAGGAATGGCGCGTGCGCGCGCGCAAACACACACACACACACACACACACACACACACACACGAGCTAAAAGGACCGATGACATGGCTTGAGTGGCTGAGTACCTGCGTCAGACAGGCAAAATCTTGGGTTAAAGTCTCAGTACTGCAAATAAATAAATAAGAAGAGAAATAAATAATATTATAAAATAAAATAAAGGGTTTGTTTTTCATTTTCACACTAGGAGTGAAAATGGTTAAGGAATTTTTGAATAAGCACATTGTACTTCAGGAAGGACGCTAATAGAGACAGAGAAAGCTTCTGGGCTGTCATGGAGTCCTGACTTTCAATCTTCTGTGAGTATTTTCAGTGGTGTGCTTTGACACCTACCTTCCACCACAAGCATGTTGATAAGCTTATTAAATAAGCATTCTAAAGCTTTAACTTTCCACTATTGATTATTTTATTGCTTATGTTATCATGAAGCATGATAGTAGTTCATCTGTCAGGCCCTTGGGTCTGTGAGTTTGTCAGATGCTGGCTTTCTGGTTCCATCTCATTCCTTGTTGTATTTCTTTTTTTTTATTATTGTGAAAATACTGTACAGAGGGGTTACAATTACATGGGCAAGATAATGAGTACATTTCTTATCAAACATTGTAGCCTCCTCCTTTGTTTCCCCTTCCCATGCCTTCCCATCCTCTCCCTACCCCCCACCCAATCCTTCCCGCTACCCCCCCCCCCACCAAAGTTGTAAAGTTCGTTTTCGACATAACGACTTGTACATCTCATTGTTGCAATGGGTCCACCAGTATCCCTATTTAAACGATTTGTTTTTCCCCTTCCCCTCCACAAAGTATACTGACATCAAATACAGTGAAAACAGGGGGAGGGACATACAAAGCAACAAAGAAATAATCTTATAAATGTGTTAGAAACAATCGCATGAAAGAAAAAAAAAACATTTGAGTACATGGTGATTTATATCTTTTTTTGTTTACATTGCTCTACATTGTACTAGAATATAGGTTTTCAAATATTCCCTCATGACCCTCTGAATTTCATTGGTACTTGTAATATCCCCATTTCATCTCTAATTTTATTCTTTCCCCTCCTTCTTTTGGTCAGTTTGACTTAAGCTGAGAAGAATGTGTATTATGCAGCTACTGGAAGAAATAACCTATAGTTCTTTATAAAGTTCTTTTGATCTATGGTGTTCATTGATTCTGCAGGGTTTTTTTTATTGTCGATCTGTTTTGTCTCCAGGACATAGTAGTGAGAGTGGGATATTGTAGTATCCTTATTTTATTGTTTTGGTGTCTATCTATCTATAAATCCAATAGCATTTGTTTAATGAAACTTGATGAACCAGCCTTTGGTGCGTACATGTTAACTATTGCTATCTCTTCCTAATGAATGTTCCCTTTTTTACTATGAAGTGCTTGCTTTTTTTCTGACTGATTTTGGTTTGAAGTCTGTTTTATCTAATGTGACTATAGCTACTCCTGCCTGTGTGGGCGGACCATTGGCTTGAAATATTTTTTTTTCCATTCGCTTACCCTAAGTCCATATTTGTCTTTGTCAGAAAGATGTATTTCTAGTATGCAACAAATGGTTGGGTCTTGGTTATTATTGGTGATGGTGGTACAGAGTTTTGAGTTCAAGGCCTCCTGCTTGCTAGACAAGTACTTGTCTGCTGAGCCACACCTCCAGCCTTGATTCTTACCCAGGCATGTCCTTGGACTTAGGATCCAGAAGTTGTTGAGATGGCCAGGACATGACACTACATCCAGCTTCCTGCTGTTGAGATGGAGTCTTACAGATTTTCCCCAGGCTTGCCTGAAGATATACTTCTCCCAATTTCAGTTTCCCATGTTGTTTTGGATAAGCTGACTTCAAATGTGATACTCCCATTCTCAACCTCTTAAGTAACTAAAATTACAAGGATAAGGCACTAGCACATAATTTTGGGTCCTGCTTTTTAATCTAAACCACTATTCTACATGTTTTGATCGGAGAATTAAGACCATTTATACTGGGCATTAATATTTAAACTCTGGTAGTATTTCCTGTCATTCTGTGATGATTTTGCTTCTTTTCTAATCCTTATTTTCTACCCTACTCATCTAGTGTGACTTATTTTCCCCTATTGTGATTCCTGGTTATGCTTCTGATTCTCATTTGTGTGTACTGTTTCTTTTAAACATATTCTGGAATTCTAGTTTACTGGTCATGAATGCCTTAAGTTTTTGTTTACCTTCAACTATGAAGGAGATAATTTTGTTACATAATCTATATGGACACTTCTTTTTCATGGCCTCATGCTTTTAGAATTTCTGTTGAAAAATCTGTTATTATTCTGATAGATTTGCATTTCTGTGTGACCTATTGCTTCTCTGTTGCAATTTTTTCTTTATTGCATATATTTAATGTTTTTCTGATAGTATGCATAGAAATATTTATTTTCTAATTCCCTATTTGGTGTTCTGAAAGTCTCCTCTCTGATTCTCTCTTTCTTGAGATTAGGGTAATTTTCTTCTATAATTCAATTGAATATAATTTCTAAACTATTAGCTTATATCTCCTCTCCTTCTTCTATATGCATCATTAGTAGGTTTGGTCTTGTGATAGTACTTCCGATTTCTTGAATGTTCTATTTATATTTTCATAGTACTTTTCTCCTGTGTGATATAATCTCTCTACTTTATCTTGATCCCTGATATTTTATTTTCAACTTGTTCCATTCTATTAGTAAGGCTTAAAATTGAGGTTTTAATTTGAGCTAGTGAGCTTTAATTCTAGTATTTCTACTTCATTTTTCTAGGATTTCTGTACCTTTATTGAAATCCTCCTCCTTTACATCCTGTATTGTCTTCCTTGTTTCATTCAGTTGTCAATTTGAGTTCTTTTTTACTTCATTCCACTCTTTATTTTTAGGCTCTTTGATTTCATTAAGGTGTTTACACATTCCTTCTTTAATTTCATTCTCTTATTTGTGTGTGTGCCAATACTAGGGCTTAAACTCAGGGCCTCAAGCTCTTGGCTTTTTCACTTACATCTCCCACTCAAACCATCTCTCCAATCTAGTATTTTTTCAGTTTAAGTAGATGTAAGAGCCTCACAGTCTATTTAGGCTGGTTTTGAACCGTAACTCAGATTCAGCCTCTGGAGTAGTTTAGACAACTGGTTTGAGGTGCCTGCCTCATTGATCATTCTTATCATTGTTCTTTTGAGTTCCTTGTTGGAAATTTATTTTGTTTCACTATAGTTCAAGTCTTTTATTGTGGAATTGTTAACTCTTGGAAAAGATGTGTTGCCTTGTTTGTTTGATTATTTTTCATATTACTTGCCTTTCTATGTTGAACTTAATGTATCTGAGGTCCAAATCATTGGTAGGAAATTCCAATCATGCATATTCTTTCATCTAAAGTAGTGTCAGTGTTCAGGCAGGAGAATGTAGTGGTTTGGTCAAGGAGGTATTTCTCAGCCCTAGCTGGGTAGAGAGCCATGTCTTAGTAATCAAGCCTTAGTCCAGTGCTCAGGGCATTGGATCTAGGACTGGGTTCTAGGCCCAGCATGGCCTAGAATCAGGTAAATTGTTGGAGTCAGTTGCCCTCTTCTAGGTTTCTATTACTATACTATAAAGGTTTATCTTCTTTGTGTAGTGGGAGATGCTTTTTCTGCAGGGATCTTTGTAGTGGTGGGTCAGGCAGCTTCACACTCTTCATATCCCCCAGTTTGGATCTTCAGGGTTAGCAAGCATCCAAACCTCAGGGTGGTCCTAAATGTGATAGAGAATGAGAAGTGAACAGAGCACTGAATTCTTCCCTGGCTTAGAGAGAGCTGAAGGGCCTAGTCACTTTACCTCTTGGTCTCCATGCTTATAGACACCTCTACTCTCCAGCACCTCTCTGTTTGCTGAAGAGGAGGCTGCAGATATTTTGTGATTCAGAATACCTGGATTTGGGTTCTCAGACCTCTCAAGCACACTCATCAAGCTATAGTTTCCAGGGGGTACATTACCGTGTTTCCAAGCCCTGTCAACTACTTACCTCTGTGAAGTATAAAAGGGTATTGATATTGCATGATTTAAAGGGCCTGCGAGCATTGTTCTGACTTACTCAGCCATCAACACTGCCAGAATTCAGAGCTTGGGGACTAAATATTTATCCAGACACAGGCTCAAAGCATCCTGGCCAAATATCAGATGAAAACCCAAAGTACTGCACCCCCCAAAAAAAAACTACATAGAAAGTGAAATTATTAATATCCTCCTGGCCTCTGAATTGATAGAGATAGATAATGTCCTTTTCATAATAGAGCCTTTGTTAGGTATTTGTGGTCATCAATGCTACCATAGACTCCTCTCAGAGTGGGAAATGTAAGCCTTAATCGGAAACATCTAGTATTTTTACATGTCTAAAGTACTTAATGTAAAAAGGGTACAAGATGACAGATTAGAAGCATCATGCTTTTGATTCCATGAATGAGAGTAGTCAAATAGTAGAGTAGGGAAGGGTCTTTTATCCCAAAGAGAAAGAAGAGCATCAGAAACCATGAAAGAAGTAGCCAAATTGCAGAAAAGCTAAAGAAACAGGGGCATGAAATAGAAGCATCAAGCAGCCCCATGCCTCACCCCAGATGTCTGGGAGAGGGAAATAAATCTGAAGACATGATCACAAGGTGATTGATCCAAATGGATCTTGTGATAGACTGGCAGTTCCAACTGCAAAATAAATACCTCTTACAAGCCAGTGCCATGACTGCTTGAGACAGAGACAGCTCTGGTACAGCTCTCTGCATGAAACTTAAGGTAAGAGATCTGTTCAGCAATCACAAGCCAGAGCAGGAGCTCCCGAGCCTATTCCCTCACTGGTACCATTGAGGGAAAAGACAAGCTTCTCATCTGGGAAGATCAGCAAACTCTGTCTTTTGATGTTTGTTCATTGGGGTCTTGTGGGGAGGAGAAGGTCTTTTCTACATTCAACCCTCAAAGACCTTCCCAGCTCCACTAGTCAGGCAAAATTCTGAGACTCATTGTGGAATCAGCCAATTGGTGGAGATTTAGTCTGTTACCCAAGCACAGAACTACTTGAGTAAAGATAGAAGAGTGAGGGCTACTCCACCACTGGAAGAAAGAGGGTAGATTTTCCATGGAAAGCCCCTCAGATGGAGAGAGCAACTGTCTTACTCTGAGTTACCACTCACAGGAAGCAGCCCCATTCAGTGCACAAAACAGCTCTGCCTCAACCTAACCTCTGCAAAGCAGCTTTAACTTACAGAGTTAAGAGTTCCCATTCATTGAAAAAGCTAAGCACTAACTGCTTGGACTTGTGTTCCCAAATGACCTTACCACAGGAGGTCATATCCGTAGCCCCAATGCTGTTGCTATAGCACCTACATCTGACCCATGTGCCCAGACCCCATCTAGCAAGAACTTGTTGCATCCCCATCCTCAGAGGGACTTGCTAGCAAGCCAATCAGGGATGTATCAGAACATAGAGGGATCTTGACCCCTTGATTTTATCTGTATCTTTTGAACATTGGGTCAGACAAAGGCTACGTTCTTTTCTCCAAGAAGGCAAGTTATCAGATCCTTTCCTTACGAGCAAACTTTAAATGGAGCAGTTCCTGGTATTTAATATTTTTTTTAAAGTAGTAGCTGTGCATGCAGGCCTAAGCTGGCTCAGTAAGCAATATTATGTCAGGATGACTTCAATGAAATCTGCTGAGATCTCTCCTGGGAGGATTGATCACTGCTCTTAAGCCAAAGAGATAACCTGGGTAGATTAAAGCAAGGGTCTAGCTTACATGTTTTCTGATAGATGATTTTAAAATCCATTTTATTAAAAAATATGGCTATTCTCTTCCTTCCCTTCCATCTTTCATACAGTACTCCTTACAGCAGATTCGGATTTTAGGACAGAATATACTAAAATCGTGTTTTCAAGCCATCTTCCTTCCCCTCCCCCAGCATGCTCTGAATGCATACCGACACCCTGGGGAGATGCTCTGCCTTTCTCCTACGGGTGCCCACACCAGTCTTCACCAGACAATGTAAAGGAATGTCATATTGGACCCTGGAGAGGATTGTCCCAATAGCAGAAAAGCAAATTTCTACAGAACGGCAAATGCTCACTTTGCATCTTATCTCAATATACTACAAAAAATTCATTGATGGTGATAAATATCCTCACAACCTCTAGGGGCTTGATGCTGCCTTACACTTCCATAAGAATTTTTTTCAAATGAAAAAATATATATACTGCATTCTTCAGGTAGATTTCATGGCAAGAGTGCAAGAAAGAAACTAATCATCTTCTTGTTTTTTCCAACAGTCATTCCTCTCAGCATACAAACACGCTAAATTCCTTCCATTCTTTAAAACATTTTTGCAGCACCTGACCCCCGGGGGTAGCTTTTGACTCGCATTGCATTGTAGGTGCAGACCTACTGAAAAGGCCACTGCTGTTCTACAGCCTCCAGGATAGGAGCGATGACTTCTTTGCTTGTGTTAGTATAAGGAATAGAATAGCTTTGGCTCATGCCATCATTGTTAATGATGAACTTTGCAGAAACTTTTGACATTGATGTACCCCATTTACATTACTTTTTTTTTTCTTAATGATGCTGAAGATTGAGAGGCGGGCCCCATGAATGCTGGGCAAGCCTTCTTCCACTGAGCTAAAGCCTCAGCCTTTCCACTTACCCTTGAACTTTCCTTTTTCTTAAGGCTTAAGAAAGCCTTTTCCTGGCTTTCTTAAATTGCATCCTCATCTGTGTTTACCTCTGTGCTTGTCCTTTTCAGGTAATATAGGTGTACCTCACTCTGATTTTGAAGCAAAAACAAATATAGGGTTATCTCTATGATACAGCATTTACAAAATGACATCATGGAAAGCTCCCAGTACTCAGACAAAGAAAGCTTCAAGTTACTTTTGTAACCCAAAGCAAGTCTCTTCCCTAGTCTGTCCTGAATTTCTTTCTTTTTTTGGGGGGAGGGGGTGGTCTGGTCATGGTCCCTGAACTCTGGGCCTGGGTATGGGAATGTAGGAAACTGACTGATGGTCTCAAAGCACTGATAAAAATCTGTTAGGACTTTTATGGACAGCAAAAGATCTCTATCCTTTGGTCCCTGTACAAAGTCCTTAGGGTACTGGCAATGCCTCCTACTGAGCAGGGAGAGGGAACTGGCATTCACAGATAATTTTTAAAAAGGGCAGTGTCCTTTGTAACTTCAGCCAAGTTCCACCGCATATCGAGTCAAGAAAGGTATAAATGAGGAGCTCAGCTCGGCTTTCAGACAAGGTACTTCCTGACAAGATGAAGTCCACCGTCTTCTTCATCCTGTCCCTGCTCTTCATTCTGCAGAACCAAGCATCTGGGGGTGGATTCCATGGTGAGTGGAGGGTGACATCTAGGGAGAAAGTACTTAGGGGAAAACTCTTCCAAGAGTACTCTAGAAATTAGCAGAATACCCTTAGAGCCACCAGGGGAGTCTTGTCCCTGATAAGATTTGACCTTCCTTCACTGTTACGATAGCTCTTGCATGAACGTAAGTGAGATGTTAAAAAGGTAGGGGGTGACAACTGTCAGGGAACTTAAAGAGATCGTGTAGCTCAGACATTCTCTCATTTCAATTACCAGGTGATGGGCAAAATCCTTTGGAAGGCTTAAAATCCAAATTTCCAAATAGACCAAGAAACCATCGGCATTTTGGCCATCACAAGCGTGTTGCATCTGAAATGGGGTCTGTAAGTGGACGTGAGACAAGTGGAGGTGGTGCTGGGACTGAAATGAAATTTGCAGTTGCTGAAGAATCAGTTTTCGGTACCGAAGACAGAACTCAAAACAGACCCAATGAGGATATAAATGAAAGTCTCGGAGTGAACCGGGGTCACCGCAGGGAACACTTTGAAAGTTTCCATAAACACAAGGAACGAAACAGTGACGGAGGATTTGGATTTTCAAAGAAAAAGACAGTCCACATTCAACACGGACACATGCAGTAATACAGTCACTGGCCAAGTGAAGACCTGGACCAATTTTGAGGTAAGCGTTTTGGTTTTGACCACATTAAGTGTGATATGTACCTCGGTGCTTAGAACTTTGTGGGCCCATCGGGAAATGGATAGCCAGTGCCCACACTAATGGAAGTGCAATGTTACCAACGTTAGGAAGTTGAGCAGCAAATCCTGGTAAGGAGAGCACATGCACATGATAGAGACAGAGAAAGCTACCTGGGCTATCACTGGGTGCTGAATTCCTATCCTAATGATTCGTTTTCTCTTTCTTTCTTTCCTTCTTCCTTCCTTTCTTTCTTTCACTCGTTCTTCCTTTCTTTCTTTCTATTTTTTTGTGTCGGTCTTGGGGTTTGAACTCTGGGTCTGGGCCCTATCCCTGAGCTCTTCAGCTCAAGGTGAACGCTCCACCACTTGAGCCACCGCATCACTTCCGATTTTCTGGTGGTTAATTGGAGATAAGAGTCTCACAGACTTTCCTACCTGGGCTGGCTCTGAACCATGATCCTCAAATCTCAGCCTCCTTTGTAGCTAGGATTACAGGCGTGAGCCACTGGTGCCCAGCCCAGGCTGGCTTTGAACCACCATCCTCAGATCTCAGCCTCCTGAGTCACTAGGATTACAGGTGTGAGCCACCCGTTCCCGGCTCTATCCTGAATGATTCTTTAAAGGGATTTTATTCAGCACAAAGTTACCAGTTGAAAGTATTTTGAGCATCTTCCCTGAATATAAGCATATTTATGCTTCTCATGGCGTCCTGTCGTTCTTACAGTTTTGAATGTTGAAGCTCAATTCCTTGCTCATATTGGTATGAAGTCTTTATTCTCTGTCTTTATACTCAGGAATCCCCGTCTCTTTCAGAGATCACATGTTAAACAATCTTTCCCATCAGAGCTCAGCAAAGAGATGTGATACAGGGGAGACGGAGAGTAGGTGCAAGAGACAGTGATGGTCCCCAGGTACCAGTGGAAAGTTAGCCATATCAAGAGGGAAAGTTAAAGTCCACGGAGGAAAAAAACAAAAAGACATGCCCTGCATGTTTGCAGTAAATAACACATCAATTAAAGGAAACACAAGCAAAAAACCAATGGACAAAGCCAGTATCTTCATTTCCAGTGGCTGGTACATTAGAGGGTAAAATAATAGAGGCCCATCTCCTCTCCCCACCCGTCCCCATTCACTGCCCTCAAGGCTCAGCTTGATTCTCTGCCTCCCTAGGAACCACCTCACCTGAGTGAAGTCTGTGATGTGTTCGAGATGAAGACTTCCATGTGGTCCCACAGCCTTGGTCCATGGATGACACCTTGTACTCCCATTTACTTTCCTTGAGCTTTGGAAAACTGAAGATTCCTCATATACTTGCTTTCAAATAAAAAGATCACTTTCTGCATCATTTGCTTCTGACTCCTGAGACCTTATTTCCTTGAAGTTTAGGGGATAAGGAGATAATTCTTGTGCTAGGTATTTCCAAAATGAAAGGAAAGAGTATTCTCAGAGAATCATGGAGATTGCTGATCAAAGACAAGCTTTCAGAATTCTAGCTAGAACTGCAACATAAAACCAGAGTGCTAGAACTCTGCCACCCACTCACCCTAGATGCTACCTAAGAACTCCATAATGACCTTTCTCCTAGTGGGACTTCAGAAACCAAAAACTTCCCAGAAATGTCAGGGCAATGTGTTTGTTTTTTGTTTTGCATGTTTTAGTTTTTTATTGTTATTGTAAAGGTGAGGTACAGAGAGGTTACCATTATGTAAGTCATGAGTACCTCTCATTTTGGACAATGTCACCCCTTTCTTCACTCTCCCAGTTTTTCCCTTCTGTCCCCAACCACAAGTTGTACAGTTCATTTTTAACATAGTGTCTAGCGAGTACCACTGCTGCACTGGTTCACCCTTTGTCCCTCTACTTCTGTACCTCCTCCTTGCCCTCCCAAAGCAGATAAATGAACAAACAAGACAAAAAGAAAAGAAAACAGAAACAGCAATGAAGAAAAACCTCTTGTTTCCATTTCTTAGAGTTCATTTCAATAAATATTATTTTATATGATCTGATGCACATAAGCATTGCACCTTTGTGCTCCTCTCTTTAGAGTAAGAACAATGCGGTTTAAGAGGCCCCAAGAAAGTCCTTCAATTCCTAGTACCTTCAGTCCCACCAATCTGTGGTAGTTCATCCCTGCACTTGGTTCAAATACTCTGCTTCTTCTACAAGATGCAAATGTCCCTACAAGTAATATATTATGCTTTTTGCTGCTTCAGGAAGAGGGAGTATGTTGAGCCAAGTCATCTGAAAAGATGGATTCAAGAACTAAATACAATAAAGGTTTTATTTGGGAAGGAAGGGTAGTCTTCCAAATGAAACTATCCTGCCTAAACTGTCTTCTTACCTTCTGAGAATGACAGTCCTCCAGGAGTAGAAACCAAATGAAGGAATCAATAAATCGCTTCCCTATTGAAAAGGCTTGTTTCCAGTTCCAGCTCAGTCCCAGGAACAGATATATCTTCAGCAAAATCCATTTTTCCTTCAGGCTGAAGTATCTTGGTCTTCATTTTGTACATACTGAATCAAAGGAAGTAAGGCTGTCACATTTCCAGGAGTCTACAGGCAGAATTGGACTAATAAGTTACTTAGACAAGAACACGTTTGATTCTTACAGAAAGGGAAGAATAATGTTGTGATCAAGTGACAGCAGACCTTCCTCTGTCACCATCAGCCCAGGGCCACAGCCCCCCTAGAAGGTATAGCCATTCCTTCATGTATGGGGAACATGTCCCTCTTTACTATTGGTCCCCAAGGTTTAACCACAGCAAATAGGCATGGAAACACAAAGAATTGTTCTGAGGCTTAAAACAGTACTGAATTGGGGGCTGGGAAGGTAGCTCAGTGGTAGAGCGCATGCCTTGCATGCCAGTGGCCCTGGGTTGGATTCCTCAGCACCACATAAGCAAAAAGAAAAAAGCCAAAAGTGGCGCTGTGGCTCAAGTGGTAGAGCGCTAGCCTGGAGCTGAAGAGCTGAGGGACAGCGCCCAGGCCCAGAGTTCAGGCCCCATGACTGGACCCAAAAAAAAACAGTACTGAATTGGCTCTTTTCAGGCTGGACATTCTTTTTGACATGAGTCCATATTTCCTTCCATTTTCTCCCTTTAGACTGGGCATATGTAGTTTAGTTTTTTTTTGGTTTTTTGTTTGTTTGTTTTTGTCGGTTGTGGGGCCTGAACTCTGGGCCTGGGCACTGTCCCTCAGCTCTTCAGCTCAAGGCTAACACTCTACCACTTGAGCTACAACGCCACTTCCAGCTTTTTTCTGTTTATATGGTGTTGAGGAATTGAACCCAGGGCCTCATGCATGAGAGGCAAGCACTCTACTACTGAGCCAACTTCCTAGCTCCTCTAGTTTAGTTTTATACCATGACTGTGTTCTGAAAATGCATGACTTTTTTGGTCTTCTCTAGACTCTATCATTCTAATCTTTTTCTGTTATCTTCTCTAGCTTACTAATTTGCCAATCTTTTCAGACATGTACCTGTAGGGGATTTTTCTAGTTTGTGCAGACACAAACACCACAAAGTGGTGTTTGTCAGCAATCTATCATCTTCCCAGATACCGCCCCCCCCCCACTCCCTCCTCTCTTGTGCTGGTCCTAGGGCTTGAACTCATGGCCTGGGCACTGTCCTTAAGTCTTTGAGCTTTTGTGCTCAAGGCTAGGTGCTTACCACTTCGAGCCACATTTCTAAATTTCTGGGTTTTTGTTAGTTAATTGGAGATAAGAATCTCATAGGTTTTCACTTCAAACCACATTTCTAAATTTCTGGGTTTTTGTTAGTTAATTGGAGATAAGAATCTCATAGGTTTAGCTGGGCGCTGGTGGCTCACGCCTGTAATCCTAGCTACTCAGGAAGCTGAGATCTGAGGATCGCGGTTCAAAGCCAGCCCGGGCAGGAAAGACCGTGAGACTCCTATCTCCAATAAACCACCAGAAAACCAGAAGTGGCGCTGTAGCTCAAGTGGTAGAGCGCTCGCCTTGAGCTGAAGAGCTGAGGGACAGTGCCCAGGCCAAGAGTTCAAGCCCCACGACCGACAAAAAAAAAAAATCTCATAGGTTTTCCTGCTACGGCTGGTTGTGAACTGACCTCAGCTTCTTGAGTAGCTAGAACTACAGACATGAGCCAGCGGTGCTCAGCTGTCATTTCTATTTTTAATTTTAACAAAGAATTCACATTCATATTGAACTTTGTGAATTTTTTGAGTGCTGGTTTGTTAATTTTACTAGAAGATACAAACTGATTTCTACAGTGGACTATGTATATAATACACAAGAGCACAGGTTGTTTCACAGTTTTTCCAGCATATAGTAATTAACCATTTGACTTTGATCCAGTCTAATGAGTGCTTTCTTGTTTCTCATACTCTTACTCGGTATTCCTCCCTGATGACTGTTCATGTCAAGAACTGTTTTCATGTATTTTGGGGCTATTTCTTTTTTTTTTTTTTTTTTTTTAGCTTTCAAACATCAAAAACTTTTTAATTTTTATTTTATTAGTATCTTAGGCTTGGAATTTTTAGGGTACAGTTTTCTTTACCACTTAGGACCACCAGCTAAATGTTTGTATGAACAGACCGCATCAAAAATACAATAAAGAAGCCAGGTGATAATGGCTCATACCTGTAATTCTAGCTACTCAGGGGGCTGAGATCTGAAGATTGTAGTTCAAAGCCAGCCCAGACAAGAAAGTTCATGAAAATCTTATCTCCAATAAACCATCAGAAAACCGGAAGTGGCACTATAGCTCAAGTAGTAGAGCGGTAACCTCGAGCTGAAGAGTTCAGGGACAGCACTCAGGCCCAAGGCTCAAGCCCCATGACCAACACAATAAAAATAAAATAAAGACACAAGTTTTGCGTTTTTTTCTTTTTACTGAATTAACAAGAAATACCACTTTTATATACTGCATTTGCACTTGAAAGGCAGTTTTGTTTTTGTCTTGCCAATTATGGGGCTTTAAGTCCCAGCCTGGGCACTGGCCCTGAGCTCTTCAGCTCAAAGTGAGCACTCTACCACTTGAGCCATAGCACTACTCCGTTTTCTGGTGGTTAATTACAGATAAGAATCACAGACTTTCCTGCACAGGCTGGCTTTGAACCATGATCCTGAGATCTCAGCTAAGATTTCAGGCGTGAGCAACCATTGCTTGATCCACTGTCCTTTACAGATAAAAAAGAACCTATGAAAGCCTTATAAACATGACTGAACTTTGGTCTACTGTAGTAGATAGAGTTGGGGGAAAAAAATGCCTGCACTGCAAACTCCAATGAATCTTAAACCCGAGGAATATATGTCTGCATAAACTGTTAACTGTCTCCCTTGCTGCTGTATTAAAAAAGTGAAGCATAAAACATCAAGTAGCTGGACTTTCAGAACTAAGCATTAGAATTTCGGTATTTCATACTAGATCTACCCTTAAGACAGCTGGATGCTACCTGGCACTATGACAAAAATGGGATTAGGGCTGCAATTAGAGGGGGCAAAGGTGAAGAGGTTAAGAAAGACTTGGCTAAGTACAAGATCATTCTAAGGAAGCTACATGCATAATCCTCACAATGTTTTAGAAAAGAGAGAGCAAATGCTTTTCCTATTTTCACTGAACTCTGAGGCAGAGTTCAGTAAAAAGATTACACTAGAAAAACAATTTTAACAGTGTATGTTGATAGACATGACGAGACAAATGTATTTAGCACAATCTAAAGATTTTGTGGAGGCCGCTGCAACAAAACAAGGAATTTGAAGTAAATAGTTATAAAATACAAAAATAAAAAACCAGGTGTTTTTTTTTCTCCAAATTCCTGGTTTAATAAGGGCTTGTTTATTTTTTGAGAAAAAAATGTCCCAAACATCAGGCTGTTCACAAAAATAACCCACAGTATCAACTTTAGAAAACAAATATTAAGACTAGTACACTAATTATTTTTCTAAAGGATGCATCTGACATGCCAACTCTCATTCACAAAAATACATTGTTACATTTCTGTTTAACATCCCCACACAGCACTCTCATGTGGGGCATGACACAAAGATTTCTAACTTAAAGCTGCTATCCAGTGCTACAACTAAATGCATGAGATTGCCTTGGCAGTTAGGGAAGCAAATACTAAAATTTTGTATGAATGGAAAGAACTGTACTCCCTGCATAACAAGAGATTATTTTGGAGACAGTTGATAAAAACCATACATCCTTTTTATTGTTAAGTCATAAAGAGGTATCAAAATTAAAAGCAAAAATTACAGGGTAAGACTTAACAAAACTATCAGGAGCATCAAAGGAAGTGAAAATGGAACTAGGCACAGGGCAATATGAATTAATGAACATGGGAAGGACAAGGATAGAGAGAACAGTGAGCATGTGCTGAAGATACTAGGGGAGAGGATCTGGTGAAATTTTGATCTTAAGACATGCGCCTAGGTAAAGAAATAATGGGATAAGATCCCTAAGCCCCACTATGTGCTTAAGAGTCATCCTCGCCATTGGCGCTGTCTCTGTCATCCTCTCCTTCCTCAGCCTCTTTTTCATCATCCTTGATCAACTCCAGCTGGTCTTCCCCCCGATCTTCATTATCATCATCATCCAGTAGGTCCCCCTCCTCAGCAGAATCATCTGCACCCCCCTCAGACTCCATCTTGACATTAGTCTCATCTTTCTTCAGGGAGCTGCTGCTCTGTTCTTCTTCTGACTTCTCATTCTTCACTTCGACTGCTTGTTTGCTCTGCTCCTTTTCAATTTTTTCCAGGCTGTCCAGCAAAGAATCCACTTTTTGTTTAATCTGGGTCAGTTCTTTCTTAATGGCTTGAAGATCATCACCTTTCAACTTTCCAGACTTGGAAGAAGATCGTCGCTGTCCACTCTTAGAATTGAAGCCACTTTTGCCCCTGCGTGAGGTGTTTCCTGATACACGCTGACGTTTAGAGGGCACCACAGCCCGAGCAATAGGAGGCGGTGGCGGCACACGTGCTGGATAACTGTACATCCTGTCATAATAATCTCGTTGAAAGTCATAGTCCAACTCAAATGAGGAGCCGTACATCTCCGCTGCAGATCGTTTCACACCTGCTTTTCCTCGATTCACTTTTGGCTCTGCAGCCAGATTAATATCTAAAACCTGGCCAGCAATCATTCTGCCATCCTCGCCTGCTACAGCAGCCCGAGCATTTCTCTCATTAACATACTGCACAAAGGCGAAGCCCTTATGAACAGAGCAGCCCACAATTTTCCCATACTTCGAGAAGATTGCTTCCACATCAGACTTCTTGACCACAAGGGTATTGAGATTCCCAATGAATACACGGGAGTTCATGGAACGAGGATCTGTCTTGTTGGTAACATTGCTAGCCATTGTGTCTGATAGTCTGGCTCCTCACAAAGCTGAAGGCGGGAGGGAAAAGAGATTCTATTCGAATCTCCTACTCCCAGGTTCTGTGAGAAGTCGACTGCTCCTCGAGGTCGGCAACGAGGATACAACCGTCCAGTCTTCGCCTCTTCAAAAAATGCTTGGGGTTATTTCTATCCTCATTTCCAAAGTGTCTACTGAAGTATCTTATTAATTTTTGCTTGGTGTCTTGCTTGTCATTTGATTATGGAGTTATAGAAGTTGTTTATATAATTCCAGCTGCAAATCCTGAAGGCATATAAATGTATCACAAGCATTTTCAAAAGAACTTTTCTTAAAAAAAAAAAAAAAAAAAAAAGCTCCTTCTGGGGATGGGTATACCTCTGAGGAAGAAAAAAAGGTACAGAGCAGTTTACTTTTATGAAACACTTACAAACCTTGATGAATTCTCTTTTTAACCTTTTATTTAGGATTATCACAACTATGGCCCTAGGAAAACACTTTGGCTCATGATTCTCTTTTCTTTTACTACCTATGTTTGTTTGTGCCATAACATTTTTGCTATATTACTGGTATTAGTCCACTATGGATGTATAAAAAGTATTCCAACTCTTAGCATTTTAAACCCATAAACCTTATCTCATAGTTTGAAGGTCAGAAATCCAGGAGTACCTTAGCTTGATACAACTGGGTGAAGGTTTCCCATGAGGTCAAGTCATTGCAAGATGGCTAGGTTCGTTCATGTGCTTGTTAGTAGGCCTCAAAGACATAGATAGTTCCTCATGCTGTGGGCCACTCCTCAGTTGACTTGAGTGCCCTTCTGAGCACAGAGAGACTGAGCATGCTCCTCCAAAGGAAGCTCAAGTGGCAAGCTTTTGCCACCTAATCTCACAAAGGTGCTAACCATCACTCCTACAAGGTCCCATTGGTCCAACAGACCAATGGTGGGAAAATGTGGGTGGGGACTCCACAAGGCTGTGAAGGCCTCGTGGTGAAGGTCCCTGGGGTCCAGTTGGGAGGGGAACCACCCCACCCATGGAATAACTGAGATGGTTCTCCTGCTTTTTCCTCTTCTCTGAAATAATTAACACATCCTGCTGCTGTTATGAGAGCCCTGGTAAACAGTAGTCAGGAATATTTTCTTAATTTAGTGACTATTTCCAAGAAATGATCAATGTATAAGTTTCTTTTTATCTTTCAATGATGGTGGTGGTGGTGATGATCTAACCAAATAGTCTCTTTCCTCTAGAATGGAATGGTACAGAGAAAAGTGTGGGGAAAGACTCTTGGCTATTCCCTGACTGTAAAAGTCTGGCTGTTCTTGTCCTTGCTCTAGGGAGCCACGAACAACATAAGCTTCAAGCAATACCAGCCAACAGCGTGTCACAAACATGACTCACCATGGCAATATTCTTATTTGAAGATAGGCAAGATGCTATCTTGGGGGAAAATACAGAAATGATAACTTCATAATCTCCCAGGAGGCATCATAGGGCTACAATGTGTGATAATGTCCTGTGGCTACACCACTGCTATTCATTATACAAATATTGCATCTTCTAATCATCTAAATCTTGGGAGGGGGGAAGTGATTTTGCTGCCATTTTTCAGATTAAGAAATGATAAGAGGTAGTACTGCTAGACTCATGATATAAACTCAAGGCCATCCAACCCTGAAAATTCCATCCTTCCACTCCATATATGTAGAAGGGAGGCCTCTTAATCCAAGCCTTCCCTCACTGCCTCTCACCCTACCCATACCTCAATGAATCACAGATACAATAGGAAGAGCATTTATTTGCTTGTTTGTTTATTTATGCACTGATTATCCATATTTCCAAAACGCCTCCTATGTGCCAAGCACTTGCAGAAACAAGATATTGGTGATAGAAACAAAGTATTCTTCAAAGGATCAAGCTTAGGATCAGAGAAGTAATTCCCAGACCCCACAAATCCACCGCCTCCTCCAAATAATGGGAATCAAGCTGCAATTAAAAAAAATAGATAAGGAAAAAAAGAATCAGATAAGAACTTTAGCATAAAGAACCAACCAAATCATTTCCCACAAAGAAGCCATCGAGATAGAGAGAAATAATAAGGTAGCAATGTGGCAAAACAGTTTTGGTATCAGGAGACTGACTTCAAGTCTTATTTTCACTGTAAAACTGAGAACACTGAACTAGATTGTCCTGAAATCCCACTCATTCTTTGAGGTTTGACCCAGGGTAGCATGACATAAATAACCCGAACAGCAAATACTTAGTATATATTGTGCTTTACAAAACACTGCATTATGTCTACTTTGCAGATAAGGGAACTGAGACGAAGAAGGGCTCTTTGTTTAATGAGCTGGAATAGAACCAAAGCCACAGGTGATCCCCTGGAAATCCCTGCCCAGAAACCTAGGGGAGTGCAATTGAATAACAAAGGTGCAAATCAGAGGCTCTGCATAGGGCAGGAGTCTCTCTACTCAAGTGTCTAGACTTCCACAGGGCTGAGTCTGAGAAGGAAGAGAGGAGGAGGGCTATCAATCAGTCCCAGCTCCCTCCTTACCTGACAAAGGAAGAACACAGGCTTTCCCACACATGCCTGGGCAGCACTTGTAGTTTCGCTCGCACTGGCTATCGGTCTCACAGAGGTTGGGAGGGTTAAGCATCAAACAATGAGCATCAACCACTGGGCACCTTCCAGACTTCTTATTTACTGGAGAGAGTAGAGCCACAAGTCAGAAGCCTTTACTGTTATAGAGCCCCACTCTGCTTCTTAGACCCAATCTCTATTGCACTCTGAGCAAGGAGGAACATGTCCTTCTCCTGTCCCCAGCAATACCACATCCTCTTAGCTAAAGCATCCCTTGAAATAGCACTTGGTTTCCATCAGAGCATATGGTCCTCGGCTGATACTGGTGACTAGCTGTTTAGTGCTGACTAGGTGAGCACTTAGCTATCTGAGGCACATATGATTTCCTGGAAGGCCATCCCGAGAGGCTAGCTGCTTCAGCCCAGGGGCTAACTGGCTCCACAAGGCAGCATGATGCCTTGAATGCCTGATACACTGGGATGGATAGCTTTTGGGAATGAAGAGGCCTGGAAAGACCTCTTCGTCTAGTCTTACGCCCCCAGATGCTGGGTCTTGAGGCTCCTTCCTCTCCACCTGGCTCTTCTACTAGCTCACCTGGTTTCGAGATGTCAACAGGATTTAGACATTTAATGCCACAATAGTCACGGCAACATTTCTGCTTGCCTGGACACTGCCAGTCAGACTTGCACTTGGGTTTCTCAAAGACAAGGCAATTGGCAGGTCTTCTAGAAGGGCAGGCTCCAGCTTTTACAGCTCCTGAAGAGAAGATCAAGAAGACGGAAGAGGGCTAGGTGCTTTGTAGTGACCATGAGTCTTGAATAAAGTACAACTTTCCAGGAAGGAGTGTCACCCTGGAGGCACAACCACAGATTTAAAGGGAAACGCCTGCCCCACCAGAAAAAGTGACAGACTGGCTCAAAACAGACATATGGGCAGAAAAAAAGTCATAAACTTAGGCTTCTAGTAAAAGACCTTTCACCCCAGGGCAAAAGCAAGATTATACAAAATCGTAGGGGAAGGTGGGAAGAGATACCTCTCAAGAGAAAGAAACAAAGCTGGGCACCTAGCTACTTAAGAGGCTGAGATCTGAGAACTGTGCTTCAAAGCCAGCCCAGGCAGGAAAGTTTGTGAGAGTCTTGTCTACGTTAAACCACCAGAAAACTGGAAGTGGTGTTGTGGCTCAAAGTAGTAGAGCAATCGCCTTGAGCTGGAGAGCTCAGGGACAATGCCCAGGCCCAGAGTTCAAACCCCAGGACTGACAAAAAAAAAAAAAAGATAAATAGAACCAGCAGAGGAAATGTAATCTGAAGCCAAAGACAGTGATGCAAAGACTAAAGGACAGGAACACAGAGAGAAAGGAAAAGGAGATGGTAATGGAGAGAGTGGAGGAGAGGACAGACCTGGCTTCATGGGGAAGCACTTCCACGAGCTCAGAACCCGTAGGGTAGGACATGTGTCCTACCTTAGCTTAGAGACATTATCTACATTATCTGCAGACACTCCCCATCACCATCAGGAGCCTCCAAATGCAAAGATTGGACTGGAGTCCAACTCACCCTTTTCAGAACCTTCCACAACCCAGGATGCTAGGATTCCCAGGGCAAAAAGCACCACCACAAGGAGGAGGCTGCTGGACTTCATGATGGAGGCTGGGTGGTTCTAATGACCAGTAAACCTCAGTATTTATACCTTGACTAGTGGGTGTGGCCCCAGCGGGACCTAAAACCCCAAAGGGTTTTAGCCCCTCCCTTTTGCTATTGCTTACGCAAGAAGCTTAATTAAGACACCGGATATCTTGCAATAAGGAAGGTAGTATTGGAATCCTTTTCATTTCAGGCAGCCTTACAAGGCCAAATGAGCAGTTGTCAGTGAAGGACTAAAAGGGGTCGGCTTGGCAGGTACCATTTTTCAAGACAGCTGTGTGAGCCCTAAACATGGCAAAGGTTTCCAGCCCGGCGGATAAAGGGCAGTAAGTGTCCATCACAAAGGGCCCACGTAGAGCCGGCACTGAAACAGGAGACTGGGAGTCTCGGCTGAGACTGTGTGTAATACATCCCTCCTTCTCACGGAATATTCCCGGACTCTCCAGGATTGTGAAATGCCTTCCTGATTGCTTAATGCACATCCATTTTCAAAAGTACATGTGTTATATCACTGACCCAACAGATATTTAGTTCCCACACCAAACTGCACCGTTACATCCCAGTGCCTATCTGCTCACTGAACCATGGAAAGAACTACCTAAACCAAGGAAAGACATGCAAGAAGAGCCTTCAGTAAATCTCTTTGGAGTTCAGTTCCCCACTTGTGAAATGGGATGATACAGTCAGCCCTTCTTGTGGAGTTATGACATTAAGAGTGTGAATAGACTCCAAAAAAATAAAGGCATTGTGCCCCCTTGCCACAGAAAGAAAATGGAAACATTTATGAGAGAAAGGGACAAACTACTCACCAGCCACTGTCATCAGCACTGAGCTAGGGTATGATGTTAGAGGCGTAATATGGAGTGGACGAAGGAGGAATACTTCCAGTCCCTAAATCCTCTACAGGTATCAGATAAGAGCAAAAACATAATGGCTGCCATGTATTAAAACTATTCTGAGTGCTATCCATTCTACACACATTGTGTCTCATTCCTGGAGACAGTCATTCTCTCTAGAACCCAGACTCCTCCAATTGCAAAGCCCACAATCATGTCACTATCATGGGACCTCTTAAGGCTTGGCATTCTGCCTTTCACTGATCAAATAGCAGATTTGTGGCAATTCAAACATGAAAGCAATAATGATGGTTCCACATGAATTTATTTAGTATTCTCCAGTCGGCTGGCAACAGACACTTGCATGCAGAAACCATTCAATGGTTTAGATTTTTGTAGGGATTGAAGAAGGAAAGAATTCTAGACACTGGGTAACTGTAGCGAACCTACTGTACTCTCTCCTAGCTGAAGAACTATACAGGAGGGGAGGAAAGAGAGGAAGGGAAGGGTCTGACTTGCAGCAGTGGCAAAGCACTGTCAGGTTTTTGTCCTCACTTCCTCTAACCAGGGCTTGGTTTGATTTTGCCCACCTAGCTCCCACACTACCCACCCATTGTTTTTCCCTATCCTTTTCAATGCCAAAAAGGTGTCTGGCATCATCTAAATATTTATTTCTTAAAGAGGAAAAAAAGAATGCTACTGCTAGTTTTTGATGTGATTGATGACTGGTGATTGATTGATTAAAAACCAACTCTTTCTCTTCAGGACAGAGCTCAGTGATCAACTAGATATATCTTCAGTGGGTAACCAGAGGAGGATAATGATGAATTTCTATTCATGACACTATTGACACTGAATCTTTAAGATTACAGAGTATCTCAGAGGTTATAGCGGACCAAACCCAGCAGGCTCCTTACCTATATACACGAAGTTGTATTGGAACATAGGCACGTGTATGTACGTCCATTCATTTCTCCATTGTCTTTGGCTGTTTTGCCACTACAGCAGCAGAATGGAATAGTCACAATAGAGACCAGAAGTATTCACTACAAAGCTTGAAATATTTCCTGTCTAGTCCTTTACAGAAAATATTTGCTGGTCCCTGATCTAGACCAAACCTCCAGCTTGCAATAAAAGAGACTGAATCCCTCAGAGAAGGTATGAGTCCAAAGTTACATTACATATTAATTATACAACATAAGAGTGAAATTTTCTCAAACAGGTGAGTCACCTGACAGGTGTTGATTCTCAGAACCTGTTTTTGCATTGGACATACATTCTTAGCTGGATCTCAACCTGAGGTTGACTCACTAAATCTACTTCACATGCTCTCTACTACCTTCTACCAAGTCATATAGATTAATATGTTCATGCATGCACAAATTACTTAATAATGTCTTGCCACTTGCCAAGGCATTGTGCTAGGCACTGAGTGTACAACAAATAGGATGCACAAAGCCAATACCACATGGTTGGTATAAAAAAAAACAACGATTTACTTGACTAAGTCTGAATTAGAAGAAAACCACTGAAACTTTCTGATCTTCAGTTACCTTATCTGCAAATGAAAGCCTTGCTTTCTCTTGTATCATACCCACGTCGGGAGGAGTGTTTGCCAAGTACTCAGCATAGGATCTGGTCCTATCAACCCAACAGACATTGTTTTTAACCGCACACACTTCCTGCATTCCCGAGGCACACAGGTTGCTGTCATCTACAGGCTCAAGCTTGGGTCTAGACCCAATCTACTCTGCCCCATTAAATGCTTTACAGAATCAGACTCCATTCATATTCTGTTATTTGCTTGTTTGGTCTAGAGATCTCTGGCTATGATAACCTTCTTATCTATTGTTTCTAGTACCACTTTGTTAATGCTAGTTACATCATTCCTTCAGGCCTCTGAACAGTGATGTCCAGGGATCTTTGTGTGATTCTTCCTCACTATCCACCATTTTGAGGTCAGGAAGGGGAACTTGGCAACAGGTGGCACACCAAGTATCAGGAGACCCAGGCACGAAGAAGGGCTACATTCTCTCCAGAAGCATCCACATACCTTTGGTAGAACAATAGTCAGTGAATTTTTAAAAGCCCCACGGTAGTTATGAGTGTTTTGGGTGTGACCTATAATCGCAGCACTCAAAAGGCTAAGTAAGGTATGCCTAGGCAGCATAGCAGGTTCCATCCAGACCAGCTGACTTCCAAAGGGAGACCCTGTCTCAGAACAAATGAGTAACATAAAAATTTTAAACATGGAAGATCTAGGGGTGGGATGCGGGAAGACTAAAGGAGGAAATATAGTCACTGGATACCATGTTGAAAATGAACTGTACAATTTGTTTCATTACGTGGCCTCTATAAAGGGGTGACACTATTGAAAAGAGAATGTACTCTTTACCTGATTTATATTACTGTAACCCCACTGCGCATCACCTTTATAATAATAATAATAAAATGTTAAGAAGGAAACAACTTTTTATCTTAAACAACATTTTCCTTGAACAAGGGACTTTGCATTTTTCATTTTGCCCTGGACCGCACAAATGATGTAGCCAGCACTGCGGGGCTCACGCTTCATTCACACAGGAACAGCCCTGTCTTTTTCCATCATCTTTCAGGACTGACCCTGGCCGAGTACCTGTCAATCATAGGCAAAAAAAAAAAAAAAAGAAAGAAAAGAACAGAAAAATTAAGGAAAGTGAATGGAAAGTTCTGATGGTTGATGGGTCATGGTCTAGAAAGTTCTGGGGGGAAGAGACAGAGATAGAAGACAGGATAGCCACACCCACCCACCAGGAATCTGCTGGGTGACTGCCTTGGATGTTGGCAGTGGGGGAGAGGTCAAGAGTGGGGGGAAATACCACAATAGAAAGAAAGGAAGCACTTTATTAAAAATGAACTATGCAGCTTTTGGGTGGGGATGGGAGGGAAAAGCTGAGAAAGAGCAAGGGAAGGGAAGGTATACTCTTCACCTGACTTGTGTAACTGTAACTCCTTTGTACATCACCTTTATAATAGCAATAAAAAATTAGGAAGGAAGGAAGGAAGGAAGGAAGGAAGAAAGAAAGAAAGGAAGGAAGGAAGGAAGGAAGGAAGGAAGGAAGGAAGGAAGGAAGGAAGGAAGGAAGGAAGGAAGGAAGACCAGAAGCCATTGAGTCTCCATCCAGCCTGGGCTTCACTGCTCCAGTGCTACTATGATCCCAGCTAGCCTTGAGTCTTGGAAAGGAACACAGATAATTTTGAAGAGGACACTCCAAAGCACAGGGCCCTGAAATATGAGGTCCACAGCTGAAGTCTCAGCTATTCATGTTTAAGGGAGATGTGAATCAGGCCTCCCTGTCCTGACAGCAGGTACCATCTAATCATTAGTTTAAATTTGCTTCATTTCTCAGCCTCAGAAGAAGGAAGGAAGGAAGGAAGGAAGGAAGGAAGGAAGGAAGGAAGGAAGGAAGGAAGGGAGGAAGGAAGGGAGGAAGGGAGGGAGGGAGGGAGGGAGGGAGGGAGGGAGGGAGGGAAGGAGGGAGGGAGGGAGGGAGGGAGGGAGGAAAAAAGGAAGGAAGGAAGGGAGGCAGGGAGGGAGGGAGGGAGGAAGGAAGGAAGGAAGGAAGAGAGGGAGGGAAGGAAGGAAGGAAGGAAGGAAGAGAGGGAGGGAGGGAGAGAGGGAGGGAATCAGAATCAGAATCTTGCAGGAGGGCAAGATCTCCTGGCTCATTGCTTTTTTTTTTTTTATTGTGAAAATACTGTACAGAAGGGTTACAATTACATGGGCAAGGTAATGAGTACATTTCTTATCAAGCATTGTAGCCTCCTCCTTTGTTTACCC
Organism: Dipodomys spectabilis; assembly: GCF_019054845.1. Taxonomy (NCBI): domain Eukaryota; kingdom Metazoa; phylum Chordata; class Mammalia; order Rodentia; family Heteromyidae; genus Dipodomys; species Dipodomys spectabilis. The sequence goes on from NW_024870852.1 coordinate 19,944,196, forward strand.
TTCCCATCCCTTCCCAGTCTCCCCCTGCCCCCTGGCTCATTGCTTTGTATATGAGGTAGCACTTCCTTTCTCTAGGCTTCAGTTTCCTCCAATGTCCCATGATAATAATAACTATGACTCTAAGAAACAATTTTCCCTTAATTTTCCCAGATCTTAAAACTCATCCCAAGTGGATCAGTCAACTGTCTGACTTTTCAGTTGCCTTCATAACTTAGCTTGAACAAAACGCATACAACATTCAATGGTGTTTTAAAATTAAAACAGAGAGAAAGAATCCTGAAGACCCAGAGTAGTATCTAGATGTGGTGGAAAGGTAGTGAGGAGGGAAACTACTAAATACAAACAGAAAGAAGAGACCAAGAACGAGATGACAAAGGGAGGGTCAGATGATTTCTATCATCTCTGGCAAACAACAGGTAGCAACCAGAACCCTGCTCACCTTAGAGATGATTAAGCTAACCACTTCCCTCCACCCAAGAAAACTCAAATTTTACAAGGTTTGAACTTCCTCTCCATCTACTCAGAACAGTCCTAATAAAACTAGAAAAGTTGAACTGTTCCTTGTGTTCAAATGTAAATTATAGGGTCTGACAGTAAAGTAGAAGCTGGGTAAGGATCAAAATCCCCATCAAAGAAATGATGGAAGATCTCAGATGTCTTCTTATTCACATCCTGTCCAAGAGATGGTGGGTTCCAGAGTCCATTTCTCAAAGGCTGAGAGTATTTCTCCCTAGGAGTAGGCATTTGTTTACCCCAAGGTTAATGAAACAGTCTGTGACATGTCAAGAGAGAATGCTTTTTCTGATAAAAACAAAGACAAGTGTTGGATGTTGAGAAATTGTCCACATGGCTACTAGTGAGGGAGGTCGGGGAGGACTAGGAAAAGAAAAGAAAACTACATAATTAAAGTCTAGAAGAAAACTAGAAGCAGCCATGAAAACTTTCCTCCAAATCATTAAAATCTCCTGTCACCTGGCTGGGTTAAAAGATGAGGTTCTGCAAACATTATAGACAAAAATTAGATGCATGTGGTTTTACCATGTAAGAGCCCTGTTACGTAGAGGATTTATAATCACCATTGTTAACTTTTGTTGGAGAAGTTTTTTTTTCAGCCAATTAGCATGTCAAGCCCCTTGTATGTTTTATCCAATTTAATCCTCACATGATACTGAACAGATGTTAATGTCATCTTGATTTACAAATGAGAAAAAAAATGCATCTTGGAGAAGCTTTCTTCCAAGAATGACAGGAGGTATCAGGATCTTAGATGGAGCGTTTGATTCCTAAAAACTTTCTTGTGTCCAAGTCTGGGGTCAGTGGAGAGCACCACAATGAGGCCATATCTGTGATCCAAACAAGGCAGGAAACCTTAAAGGCAGTGGAGGCTCTCACTTGGGAGTGTTTATTTTGATCACCAGGCTCCCCACTCAGAAGACTAAGCTAGAATCCCTGCTTCCCACTGCCCTAAGACTTGTCTCTTCTCTGATCCTTGATTTCCCATTGGTGACATCAGAGCATTGGAAGAGATAACCGTTAAAGGTCCTCAATCTAAGATTGAGGCTGTGATTTGAACTCAGAACCCAGAGAGCCAATTTTCCTGAAGAATAATCCCAGAAATATACTTGTACTCAGAACATCCTTGGGGATAATCTCATTTTTAAGAGAAAGAAATGGAACCTCAGAGAATTTAGCCCATTTGCCCAAGATAACCAAAAAGAGAGTGGGAGAGAAAATTATTCTCCAGGAATAAACATAACAGGATATATAACATCACATCATCTCATAACATAACATAACATGCACATACACAGTCTCTAAAATCTACCTACTTTTGGCTACTGAAATCTACATTCCCATCAATTCTCATTCAAACACTTTTCAAACCACCAATGCCGTCATAAAACTTACCCAATCACGTATGCACACAGACACACACACACACACACAGAGACACACAGACACACACACACACACACACACACACACACACACACACAGAGTATCATCTCCCTTTATCGCACATTTATCTCCACTTCTGGGAAAGTAGTTCTCTCCACTAAATCTAGATAGGGCTCCTTATGCTCCTTATAGATTAATTTTAAAAAGTTTAACCACTTCAAATGTACCCAATATAAAATGATAGAATATGAACAAAACTGTAATTTAAAAAAAAATCCTCCTCTTTGCAGAAAAGAAAGATAAGCATTATTGTCCTGGGACATGTGTTCTGTCCTGCTAAGACCAGCATGTGAGGACTGTCTACCTGGTGGTGGCAGAGCTTCCTGGTACATGGAATCAGGACAAGCCAGTTCTGCTTTCCAGCAGCCTCATCCTTGCCTACTACCCTCCACAGCCACATCTCAGAGATCCTCTTTTCTTGGGAGGGAGGCAGGGTACATGGTTTCAGGAACTCAGTTCCCATGGGAGCCATAGGACCTGGGGATGGAAGCTATCAGCAGCCAGAGTTGGTAAGACTTGAGATTCTTGTTTTGTTAGCTCCTGGTCCATGTAACTCAAGGAAAAGCATTAGTTAGCAGCTATATTCAGAAATCTCATCTAATCTGGCTTGTCTTTTATGTGTTCTGTTTAACTGTAAAAGTATTCTCTTAATCTGAAGTTACCTGCCTTCACTTATTTCTTTTTTTGGGGGGGGGGGGCGGTTGTAGGTCCTGAACTCTGGGCCTGGGTGCTGTCCCTTAGCTCTTCAGCTCAAGGTTAGCGCTCTTCCACTTGAGCCTCAGTGCCACTTCCGGCTTTTTTTTTTTTTTTTTGCTTTTTGCTTATGTGGTGCTGAGGAATCGAACCCAGGGCCTCATGCATGCGAGGCAAGTGCTCTACCACTGAGCCACCTTCCCAGCCCGCCTTCACTTATTTCTGAAAAATATTGCCACCCTATCCCCTGCCCTTATCTCTTTTGAATAGTGCTTCTCTGCCATTCTCTGTTTTCTTTCTGGAATTTTCATTAAAATTACTTTCTACTCTCCTTGCTTTGTTTCATCTCTTATTTTTTTCCTCTTCTTCATCTCCTTGTGCTATGATTAGGATACGTTACTTATGTCTAGTTTCTCATTAACTCACTAGTTTTCCTTTAAACTCCATCCAATCTAGACTTCACTTATATAATGGGATTTTATTTCAATAATCATTTGTTTTCAGGATTTTTATTTCATTCTTTTGTATTTGTCCATCTGGTAAATCTGAATAGTGTCTATATTTTTGTCTGCTAGTAGTTTCATAAATTAAGGCTAATAATCTTTTAACCAATTGTTAGGAATCTTCATGCCCTGAAACAAGGTAGATTCAAGGGATACCTCAAACAGAATAATTCCTTAGAAAGGCAAAATCATAGTTCAACAAAAATGAACACCAGGATAGTATGGGGCCAAGGGAGGGGTAGATGAATGAAGAGAAGAAAGGGGGAGAATGTAGTAAAAAAAAAAATTCAATGTATAGCCTACAAAATTAAGAATGAAGAGAGAGAAGGGGTAGGTTGGGGGAGATGGATGAGAACATGGAAATGCTGATGAGGACACATTGTATTCATAAACTGCTTTGTTGAACAGCAACTCCTTTGTACAACTACTCCTTTGTAATTTAAAATAAAATTTAAAAGAAGGAAGAAAACTAGAACCAATCAACAATAAGCTCCTGACAATAGTTTTCTTGTTTTCCTTTCTCCTTTAAATAAGATTCAAATTATCAATGAGTTACCCAATAAGTGATACTTCCATATTCATTGATTGTTAAGGTCTTCTCTAATCAATCATTCCAAACAAAAACAAAAACCTTACAAGTTATAGATTTGTGAAGAAAGGAAATATGTATGACCTGTGATATTGTAGGCATGGACACAGGAGCACCTCTGTTCTTGTTTTTTCTTTGTTTGTTTATCATTTCTTCATTGGTTACTGAGGAAGGCTGAGCTTAGCTTTAATTCCTGGTCCTCATATCACCACCCAGGAGAGAGGGGCTAGAAGCACTTTAACACCATTCCTGCTGACTTATGAGCTACTTACCACCCACGTTTTTCAGGAAACACCTGTGTTCCTCAGTTTAGAGCTGCCCATGCTTCTGATATGCTGGTGTATACAGTCCTAGGGACTCTGAACTCTCTGTCTCTGAGCAGCTAGTAATGGCAGCTGAACTTGAACACTCATGAGTGTGGATAGAAAAATGGATTGGATTCTTTCTATTCCTAGCACAGCCATGGCTGGTGATTTCAAGAAGTATCTGGCGGGGACGGGGGGGGGGGGGGGGGGGGGGAGGTGGAGGGAGATGGGAAAGGATGAGAAGGGAAAATAAAGAAGGAAGCAACAATGCTTGATATGAAATGTACTCATTATCCTGCCCATGTAATTGTAAACCCTCTGTACGGTATTTTCACAATTAAAAAAAAAAAGTATCTGAAGCAGAAAGCAGCTCCCAAGCATGAGATGCTGGACAAACTGAGTGATATGCTTGCTCCTCGTCCATCCATTGGTTCCTATAGGCTGAGAGAATGCCTCAGGCTGGGAGAATGCTTACCTCACATCATTTTCATAAGAAGCAGACTTGAGTACACCGTGACATGACATGAAGTAAAGAAAATTTGCATACAGTGCTTCATTGAGATTGATGGTAAAGCCAAGACAGATAGAAGCTGCCCTGGTTATACCAGGTCAACCTGGTTTCAGGATGTCATCAGCACTAGGACTGAGTACAGGCTCCATCTGATCTATGACACCAAGGCTTACTCTGCTATTCCTTGTACTACATCTGAGAAGGCCACGTACAAGTTTTGCAAAGTGAGAAATGTCTTTGTGAGCACAAAAGGAATCCTTCATCTGGGGACCCATGATGCTCATACCATTTACTACCCTGACCCCTCGTCAAGGGAGTGACACCATCCAGATGGATCCAGTGACTGGCAATCAGTCTTGAAAAATAGTGCTACCATGGTTGACACTGAAAACCTGGGTATGGTGGCTAGAGGCGCTAGCTTGGGAAGACCTGGTCTGATCACCCACAGAGAGAAATGTCTTGGCTCTTTTGAGGCGATTCACAGGAAAGCGGCCAACAGCAATAGATTTGCCACCCTGCTTTCCAATAAATCTTAGGTTTCTATTGCCTGAGAAAAAAGGGAATCTGCCTTACCACTGCTGAACAGAGAGAGACAAGAGGCTGGCAGCCAAGAAGAAATGGTCTCTATGTGACTCTGGACATATGAATTAAGGAATTTTATTTAGTTAAAAATGATGTGGTATGGGCTGGGAAGGTGGCTCAGCGGTAGCGCTTGTCTTGCATGCATGAGGCCCTGGGTTTGATTCCTCAGCACCACATAAGCAGAAAAATCCAGAAGTGGCACTGTGGCTCAATTAGTAGAGTGCTAACCTTGAGCTGAAGAGCTGAGGAACAGCACCAAGGCCCAGAGTTCAGGCCCCACGACCAACAAAAAAAAAAAGATGTGGTATGATTTTTAAAAAGAAATAAAGGAAATGGAATGGGACCTGATATCTTTCATCTTTGACCTAATTATAATTGTTTCTTATCATAAAATCATACAGTGTTGACACTGAAATGTCCTTCAGAAGTGATTTAGACCAACCTTTTACACTGGTAAGAAAAGAGTCCCACAAGAAAGGGGAATCCATTCAAAGTCACATAATAAATTAATTATCCTGAGTGAGAAGGCATGTCTGGACATCTAGTCATTCCCAAGTGACCTGAGAAGCATGCTCTGTTTGAACTTATCTCTCCTAACCTGAGTGAGGGCCTGGATTCCAGCATCCTGCCTCTCCTCCTATAGTGAAAAAAATCAATTTAAAATCAATGACAAAAAATATAGTTTTCAATCACACGGTCAATCACAAAAATAAGTTCCATCATGCTTATATGATGGGAGCAAACAAGTTAAAAGAGAAGGGAATTCTTATACAAAGTTACAAAATTGATAACTGCCTTGGAATAATGCTTTCTATATATTAAATGCAGAAATACTTTCAATGGAAGTCCTAAAACTCATACTTATTGTCCTTAGTTTGGGGTAAACTTAGATCCCTTAAGTCCGTATTATTGAATAATACACAGAACCTATTTTGGCCATGTTTTGGGTATAAACTCATCCTAAATCTATTCTCTCAATGCTTGAAAATTTAGCAAAATGATTAGGAGTTGCTAGGTAATATGACCAGGAGTCTAGATAGGAATTCAAGAAATACCCAGACAAGAACTACTACTTTTGAGTTTTCTTCATCTCCAATAGGCAAGAAGAGTATACATTGAGTAAGATCTTCCATCATATAGGGTGAGTGTATTCTTTTTAATTCTGCTAGAGTATCTCTTAGATAACTATGATTTTTAGGGGGGGAGGTCTCCTAGGCCAGTTTCTATAGTTCTTTAGACATACTATTTCCCTACAAGTTAAACATTACTCTACATTTAAAGAACAGTGACAGCAAATCCTTGGCCCATACTTTGATGTTATCTAAGGATCAACAGATGTCCAGGGTTATGAAAAATTATAGAAAGATTGCTGATAGGGGAGCTTCTTAGGACCAGTGTTTATTTAGTTCTTTTTCCTCAAATGGTTGACATCAGCAGTTAATGTCTTCCAAAGCCATTTTCTTTAGAATTTATAGCACTGGGAAAAGGAAAAAAGAACAAAGAATAACTTTACAAGGGGCAGTTTGCAAAGTAGAGCCAATCTAAAAGAGGTTGTGTAAAACACATGGAATGGTCCTTATTGCTGTTACAAAACTAACGTTGAGCCAGGCACCAGTGGCTCACACCTGTAATCCTAGCCACTCAGGAAGCTGAGATCTGAGGATCATGGGTCAAAGCCAGCCAGGGCAGGAAAGTCTATGAGACTCTTACCTCCAATAAACTACACAAAAAATTGGAAGTGGCACTGTGGCTCAAGTGCTAGAGTGCTAGCCTTGAGCTGAAGAGCTGAGGGACAACACCCAAGCCCAGAGTTCAAGCCCCACCACCAACAGAATAATAATAATAATAAACTAATATAGAAACAAAATACAGACAACATGGTAGAATCCACAAATCCGTTCAACCAACATCTACAAATTACCTTTGGGGTGGGGGTACCTCTCGTATCACTGGAACATTAGAAGCTACATGTTTTAAGTCCTCTCTGAAGCTGTGGAGGGGGAAGGGCTATGACTTAGATTTTACTGTTCAGATGCATTCTCACAGTGTTGAACCAAGACAGAGTTAGAAGGGAAACAGACCTCAATCACCTAATTTGCATAGTGATCTGTAGGTGAATCTCTAGCTAGTAATTTCTTGAATTACCACCAAGGCAATGTGACCATGGGGTGAGAATAGGTGGTGTATTTCCAACATTTCATTTACAGTTTCTTCCCCAGCCCTTTGAGTAATTTTATAGGCTTATAATCCAAATAAGAAATCATCTTTTATTTAAACCAACCATAGTTGGTTTTACAACTAGCCCTTAGCCAATATAGAAGATAGGAAAGGTGTAGAGACTTGCCTAAAGTCAGTCTGCCAGTTGATGGCAGAGCTGAAGTTCAAATCCACACATGTGATCTCTTGCTCCTACCCACTCTTCAGCCCCTCACTCTTAGGGACCCTGATCACAGAGGACAGGGTGAAGAGAAATTCTTGGTGAACCCCTACAGAGCCCTGTTTTAGTTGCCTCCTCTTTGTATCATAGGTGAAGGAAGGATTTCTACTGTAGAGTTAGTAGCCTGGCTTTTGACACTCAGCATGGCACAGACCAATAACCATTTATCAGCTGCATGTGCTCAGAGCCTACAGGAGGACACCAGTGCCAAACACAGCCACGTAGGAGTTATACTCAGGAGCAGAGTAAACCCACTGAAGTCACATTATCAAGAAAGAGTATCCTCTGGTTCCCATAGGATTGTCTTAGCTGAATAGTTCCATCAGGCGACAAAGAACTAAATCTCACTACTCAGGGATAAGCAAAATGTGGGTCTGGTACCTTGGTTAGGGAGGTTGCTTTGATAGGGATTTTATCTGTGGGAACAAAGTGGAGAGAGACAACTGAGATTAGAATAATTCACATCCTCCTGAATTGATTATATCAAGTGCCAAGATATTGCGTGATGTTGAATCTTAATCTTAGGTCTTGCACCATAGCACATTGGGCAAAAATGGTTAAGGTGATGGAAGAAAGTGTTGAAGGTAGAAATATTGGGAAGATTTTCCCCCCACCCCCCCCCCAACACACACAAGGGTAAATAGATGATTTCTTTTTTCTTTTTCTTTTTTTTTTGTTGGTCATGGGGCCTGAACTCTGGGCCGGGTCACTGTCCCTCAGCTCTTCAGCTCAAGGCTAGTGCTCTACCACTTGAGCCACAGTGCTACTTTCGGCTTTTTCTGATTATGTGGTGCTGAGGAATGGAACCCAGGGCCTCATGCAAGCACTCTACCACTGAGTCACCTTCCCAGCCCCAGCAGATTATTTTTTATTGATAACCAGGCACCTGAGGTAGTGGTCCTAAGCAAGTTACGCAAGGCCAACCTCTTTTGGGTCATTCACAGCGGAAACACAAGTCCTTGCTTGCCATACTAGAAGTTGCCTTTAGCATTTTGACCTTTCTTTTCCCAGTTGTTTGGGCTTAGCATTATAAACCCATCTCCAGTACTTCCAGGCCTTCACACATGCCATAAGCCATCCTTGTTGCTACACCTTTGTTCTACCACTTCCCAATGGGATAGCCTAAGGATTACTTTCAGGGAAAAAACAATCACCTTTTGGCTATTGTTGAATTTCCCTGACCATACATCCAAGCAATGGCATGGGCTTGTAACCAAAGCCAAGTATCTTGAAATACAGATGTAAAATTATTTATTCTGGTAAACCCTTGATGTATGCTTTTGATCGAATCATTCACATCTTTCTTTAATTCTGAGAGGGGAAAAATTTCCCCATTCCTTCTTTAAATATCCTCTCTTGCTCTTTTCTCTCTTTTTGGAACTCCAGATGGATGGATTTGCATTCTCTTATTTTCCACGTCCATCTGCTCCTAATTCATACCCACTTGGTTTTATTTTATAACCTCAATGTTCTCTTTTTATGGATGTTATTCCTTCTATCCCCATAAGAGCCTTAAAATTTGTATTTCAAAGTGATTTTGCAGGGGGGTATGGGGGAGTTGGGAATTGAGCTATTTGCATCTTGTCTTGAGTGAATTCATCTCCTAATTGTTACATTTGTTGACCATTGCTTCAAAGGGCTCTTCATCAAAATGTCTTTTAAAAGACTGGAGCCTCCTACCACAATACAATTATTTTTCTCTCTGTTGAGTTACCCGTGAAATTAAATTAGTAGAGTATAGCAACTGAGCAAGTTATACCAGGATCAGAGTAGTGTTTTTTTTTTTTCAGAAACATAAATCTTACATGTTGCAATACGTAGACCGTGAACTGATGGCAAACTACCCATGAGAATTTTCTCCCTGGGCAGACCTCAATGCCAGCTGGATGTTTTATTTAGCGTGCAGAGCAGGGAAAGATGTGCCAATGGAACCTGCCTGGGGGGAGAGTTGTTGCATTAAAATAGGTTTCCCACAGCCAAGCATTTGTGTATCAAGAGAGGCTAGGAGCAAGGTACATTATATGCATGTGTGGAAACGTCATAATGAAACTGCTCACTTTGTACAATTAATATATGTTAATAAAAAAGAGATTAGGAAAGGGCACAGAATTCCATCCTTCTTAAAAATAAAGTTATAAGGAAAATACTGTACGTTCCTTCCAGCTATTACTTCTTTTCCCCGTAAGAGTCGATATCTCTTTGAATCTAGGAAAATAAAAATAAATTTCCCAGAACTAGATCTGATGTGGTGTTGATGAATTGTGTTTGGGGCCTAAAATTTAGGACAGCTGAAAACCCCTTTTGATCGGTCTGTAGATATCTTGATTTTCTAACACCTCTGCCTCATGGCTGTAGTTTTTTAATGTATTTTATTATGTTTAGGTAGTTGTAGAAAGGGTGTCAATTCAACATGTCAGTGTATGAGTAGAAAACACCTTGACCAATGTCACCCTTCTCCTGATTCCCACCCCCATCTCTCCTCACCACACCCATTGCCCTCAGCTTTCCTAGTTCCATTTTCATATATACACATTGGGTATGATGACTACAATCTCCCGCCCTTCCTCTCTTTATTCATCTACTTCCAACTCTTAACCTACCCACTATATACACCTTCGGTTCCAGCTTCCTGGTATACATTCGGTTCACCTGTAAGTCAGTGGCTCAAAAGAGTTACACCACTGGAATTCTACCCTGCTTATATCTTATTAGTTAATACATTTGTATACTGTGCATATGATCCTGTATATATTCATATATATGTAATAAATTAGACCTAACTTACACATACGAGAGAAAACATGCGGCCTTTGTCTCCCCGAGCCTGACTTACTTCACTTAACGTGATTTTTTCCAAGTCTATACATTTCTCTGCAAATACATGCTATCATTCTTTCTGATGGATGAGTAAGAGTCCATTTTCTACATAATTCTTTTTCTTAATCCATTCATTCATTGAAGGGAATCTGGGCTGTTTCTATAACTTTGTGATGATGAATAGTGCAACCATAAACATGCTTGTGCAAATGGCTTTAGTATCTTGACTTGTAATTTTTTGGATAATTGTCATGGCTAGTGTTAAAATAACCGAAATTGGCTCTAGCTCAAGAAAATAGACTCCCTTGATTTTGTCAGCTGAGTAAAACAGTCCCATTTCTAGTTCTGTGTTGTATTATTTTTACATGTATGCTTTTCTATTTTTGCTTGCAGACTTCCTTAGATTGAAAGGTTTTTGTATTCCTTTTCTGTCCCCATTCTCCTGGTGCATTGCTGGTTTGTAATCCCCTCCCTGTAGTTCTCCAGTACCTCCAGGCCAGAACCAGATTGCATATTAGCAGCTCAGAGCTATTCTGACTCCTAGGTTACAATTGCTTCTAAAACAATAGTATGATCACAGCAGAAGGGTTTTTCAAGATTTGGTTAGGTCAAGTCAACCACTGCTCAGAGGAAGGACACTGAGACGCTGAAAGAAAGGGCTTAGCCTGAGTCACCTACCAGGTCATGGGCCCTGTTCTTTTCTTCCACACCCATCTTTGAGGTAGGATATAAATGTGGGGGAAAGAGAAGTTTAAAATAGTAATTATTAAAAGGACAAGACTCTATGGGCGCTGATGGCTCATAATCGTAATCCTAGCTACTCAGGAAGCTGAAATCTGAGGATCATGATTCAAAGCCAGCCCAGACAGGAAAGTCTACCTCCAATAAACTACTCAGAAGAAGCCAGAAGGAGCGCTGTGGCTCAAGCGATAGTGCACTAGCCTTGAACACAAAGAGGCTCAGGGACAACACACAAGGCCCTGAGTTCAAGCCCCAGGATTGGCAGAAATAAATAAATAAAAAAATAATACTCAAAAATTAAAGCTAGAAGCAAGGAAGTGAAAGAGCGGAAAAATCAGATCCACAAGCTCTTCCCCCATTTCCTTCGCCACTCAGGCATTGAGTTACAAGAAAAGGGGAACTGCAGGGGCTATTTGCCTCTGGAATCTCTTTTGAGATGTTGAGAAATTACAAACTCAATGAATGGATAGTGAGGCAGAAAATTAGAGGGTCTATCTACTAAATGGAGGTCTTGTAACTTACAGCCCCCTTGGGCTGGGGATAGGCCCAGATCACATCTTTATATTTTAGAATAATAACAAGACCCAAGGGGAAATTGGGGGGAAGTAAAGGAAGGGGTGACATTGTCCAACAAAGAAATAGTCATTATCAGATTTATGAAATGGTAACTCCTCTGTAAAGCACCTTACTAATAACAATAAAACTACATTTTTAAAATATCAGGATCCATCTTGGTCTTATTTTGGGTACTAGGCCCACTTAGCACCCATTGCCTCTAATAATTATGGGTTATGATAGAACATGATCAAGTATATTCAACTAGATAGAAAATATAAAACCCAAGAGAAAACTACCATTTTCCCCCAATTCCTGAATTTTAAGCAAGAAGTACTTTACTCTCTTCTTTACTACTTTTCCCTACTTGACCCTGTTTTATTAAAATAAATCTCTGTTAAATCTTCAGTAAAAGAACAAAGCCTAAGAGAGTGCCCAGGGCAGACTTGCCTTTTTGTGAAACCTTTCAAAATAATTTTTGTTGTAGATATCAAGTTCCTGGGAATTGTGCAGAATTGGGAAGCTTAATTGAGGACATTTTCCCATCCTCTCTTACTGGGGAAAATCCCCTTTGGCTTTTTCCTTTCTCCAGTAACATCTTGACCTGATCTGGCTCCTAGAATCCAACTAAGCTTTCTCCATTCACCCTCTAATATTTCCTTCAAAGTCCTGTTAACTCATTCAATCCTCCGAGAATGTCTATGGCCTGGTGCTCAACACTGGGCATACCACTGTGAATATGGAACACACATAGAGCAGGGCGCCAGTGGCTCACGCCTGTAACCCTAGCTACTCAGAAGCCTGAGATCTGAGACCCTCAGTTTAAAGCCAGTCTGGTCAGAAAAGCCTGTGAGACTGTTATTCCAATTAACCACCCAAAAGCAGGAAGTAGAGATATGGCTCAAGTGATACAGCACTAGCTTTGAGAACAAAGGACGAGGGTACAAGAGACCAAGCTCTAGATTTAAGCTCCAGGACTGGTATCAATAGGAAGGAAGGGAGGAAGGAAGGAAGGAAGGAAGGAAGGAAGGGAGGAAGGAAGGAAGGAAGGAAGGAAGGAAGGAAGGAAGGAAGGAAGGAAGGAAGGAAGGAAGGTGGAAGGGAAGAAGGAAGGAAGGTGGAAGGGAGGAAGGGAAGGGAGAGAAGAAGGAAGGAAAAGGAACAAATAGATGTAAACACATCTGAATTTGTATAAAGAAATAGACTATAGACTTAGAAAAACCCAACTCTGAAATTCATTTCCTGTGTGATCTTGGGGCAATCAGAAGACTTCTGTTGTTTTGGTAACTTGTATAAAGTGTATGCAATCATGTACCCTTATTTCAGGCTTCTGTGGTGAGTAAATGACAAGGGTAGTCACCATGATGTCGGGCATTCAGTTGAGTCTGAAACAGAATTTACCATCATTGTCATTACCACTTCCTGCCTGCCTGTGTGGAGCTTGGTGGGAAGGTATGGTGGGCTCTTCTGTAACTGGAGATGCTCATCTTTGAAAGACCTTGCCCAAGCAAGTTGACCACCAGCCCAATCTGGTCCCATCCTCTTCTTCTGTCTGAGCCTGTAATACTCTCTTCACTGGCTGAGAACAGGCTGACCTTGCCAGGCACCCTCTGCTCTCTACCTTCTCTGAAATCATCACTCAAAGACCTCAAATTTTGGACACTTCTCCCTAATCTTAACATGTATGACCCCTCCTGGAGCCCTAATGTGTCCACCTGTACAGACTGTCTGGCCAGGCATGGTAGTACATATCTATAATCCCAGCACTCACTAGGCTGAAGCAGTAGGAGTTAAATTGAAGTCCAGCCTGAGATATTCAGACCCAAATTGAGTATCTCTCCTGACCCAGACATTGCTAGGTTCCAAGAAATACTGTGCTCCCTGTGTTACTCTAGCCCAAGTCAGGATGTAAGAGGCAACTTTAAATCTACTTTTGATTTTCTTCCGAAAATCAATGCTCCTGACTTGGGCCCATGAATTATAGGAAGAGGAGAAGGCTGGGCATTGTCTCCCACACAGAGAGAGGCCCAGCCCAGCCCCACTGGGATTTCCCCATCTAGGTCATTCCTGAGTGCACTTTTGATTTTTGTTCTACTGGTTCAACGTTCCAGGATATAATTCTATGTAGGTTAATAAGGAAATGCCTCACCTCCAAAAGCAAATTCTGAAAAGAGGGATTTGGAGTCTCAGAAACCTGGAATCTAAAACAAAGGTCCTCCTGAATAGCTAGGATTACAGGTATGAGCCACTGGCTCCCAACCATACCTATTTATTAAGAGGGCTTTCCAGTGTCAATACAATCTCCTCAGAAACATCACTTTCACAACCCAAGTGATGTTCCATCCAGTGAGAATTTATGTGTGCTTAACCAGTCTCCTACTTTTTTTTTTTTTTGTCAGTCAGTCATGAGGTTTGAACTCTGGACCTGGGCGCTGTCCCTCAGTTCTTCAGCTCAAAGATAGCACTCTATCACTTGAGCCCCAAAGTCACTTCCCAGTATCCTACTATTTAATGAATGGTTGTGTTGTTTCTGGTTACTCAAAACACTCTTTCCTGTTTTATACATTTCCATCAGCCCATATTTCCCAAGCAAAAGGGAGCAAAGTGATGTCACTACATACCAACAGATGTAAATTTCCTAGGTGCTTTGTTGCAACGCTGTTTTCCAGGAAGGGACACCGAATTCTCACTCCCGTCTGAATGTCTGAAAGAGACTGAGCAACATTCCCAGTGACTCATTGGGTTTTCCGTGTGCATCGGTAGCAGGAAGGGTGGAGGATGGGCTCCCAACCTCATACCTGAGTGCTAAGAATTCGGTCCTAGTACATACTCCCCACAATAAATTACTAGATTACATGATGCCCTTCGAGATCTCTCCAGCAATGACAAAACACTGGGCTTGACTTAGATCTCTCCTAGTGGCACTTTTGCCTTTATAGTTCTCTTCCCCAAATCCTATAGCTCCAATCTAACCATGAGAAAACATCAGGTAAGGTAAGCCCAGGGGAGGAGTAGCCTAGAAAATAACTTAATACTTCTCAAAAAATCAACAGGTCATTAGACAAAGAAAAAAAAAAAAAAGGTTGGGAAAACTGTGAGGAAAAGCCTCAAAAAGATGTGGTATTGTAGATGCAGGACCTGGAACTGGAATCAACTACGGCTCTGATTTATAATAATGTATCAGCACTTGCTTACTGTGATGCATGATATGTTAAGATAAAATAGTTAACAGTAGAATGAGGAGCATAAAGAAAGTCTTTACAAGCTTCAGAAGTTCTCTGTAAAGTTAAGATTATTCTTGATTGTTGTTTATTTTGATATTCTATATGTTAAACAAAATATGGGTCTCATTGTGAGCTTTTCATGTGTGCATATTACCTACTATACTCATATTCTCCTTCCCTGATCCTCGCCCCCTTTTGGGGCCTCCCGTGCCTCACCTCCTGTCTCTTTTTCTTGATGAAACTATTCTTTTCTCTTTTCTTTTTTCTTTTGATGTGGGTCCTGGGGCTTGAACTCAGGGCCTGGATGCTATCCCTGAGCCTCTTTGTGCTCAAGGTTAGCACTTTACCACCACTTCCAGCTTTTTCTGATTAGTTTATTGGATATAAGAGTGTCATGGGAACTTTTCTGTCTGTACTGACTTTGAACTGTGATCTTTAGATTTCAGCCTCCTGAGTAGCTAGGATTACAGGCATGAACCATCAGCAACCAGCTGAAAGAGTATTTTATATACTGGAAACAACATAACCATTCAATTAGTAAGAGACTGGCCAAGCATTCTTATTGTTCTTCAGTCTCCGCTGCTGATTCCTCTTCTCCCAACCTCTGAATGCTGGGCAGCCAGGCCTGGGCTCATGGTCTTCATCCTTGCTCATTTCTTTCTCTTCTGCATTCATCCAGTCTTGCAGTTTGAAATGTCTGCTAATGGCTGATAACTCCTCAGTTTCTATCTGTAGTCTCTACTAACTTCAAACTCATGACTCTGACTGATTTCCTGAGGTCTCAACCTGGATGCTCCATACATATCTCAACTGAATAGATATAAAACTGAATTCTCAATTCTACCTGCCAAATTTGCTTTACCTATGCCATCTTGGTTGATGGTATTTTCCTTTTAGTCATTCAGACAAAAATCCTGACATCAGCTTTGATTCACCATTTATTCTGTGTGTGTGTGTGTGTGTGTGTGTGTGTGTGTGTGTGTGTGTGTGTGTGTGTGTCTATCTGTCTGTCTGTCTGTCTGTCTGTCCTAGGGCTTGAACTCAGGACCTGGGCCCTGTGCCTGAGCTTTTCTGTGCTCAAAGCTAATGCTCTACCACTTGAGCCACAGCTCCACTTCTGGCTTTTTGATGGTTTATTGGAGATAAGAGTCTCACAGACTTTCCTGCCTAGGCTGGCTTCAAATCATGATTCTTGGGCTGGGAAGGTGGCTCAGTGATAGAGTGCTTGCCTTGCATGCATGAGGCCCTGGGTTCGATTCCTCAGCACCAAATAAGTAGAAAAAGCTGGAAGTGGCGCTGTAGCTCAAGTGGTAGAGTGCTAGCCTTGAGCTGAAGAGCTGAGGGATAGTGCCCAGGCCCAGAGCTCAGGCCCCACGACCGACCAAACCAAACCAAACCAAACAAAACCATGATTCTCAGATCTCAGCCTCCTGAGTAGCAAGGATTACAAGTGTGAGCCACCAGTGCCTGTCTTGTCTTTTTTTTGGGGGGGAGGGGTCCGGTTGTGGGGCCTGAACTCTGGGCCTGGGCGCTGTCCCTCAGCTCTTCAGCTCAAGGCTAGCGCTCTACCACTTGAGCTACAGCACCACTTCCAGCTTTTTTCTGCTTATTTGGTGCTGAGGAATCGAACCCAGGGCCTCATGCATGCAAGGCAAGCGCTCTACCACTGAGCCACCTTCCCAGCCCCTGACATACCATGTCTGGTCCACACAGAGATATAAATTGTCCCACCTTTGAAATATGATTATTAAATTGGGCATCAAGCACCTGTAATTTGCTGAACTGAAATATTTTAATCCATACCATGATGAACGGCAGGGTGTGAGTTCTGCCTTGCCCTCTATTGCCTCACTGTTGGGATAAAACACACATGCACCCTGGAGTCCTTCCTAGGTAGGACGATCCCTTCTCTAGACATGTGTCTGCTCAGCATTTTCCTCCAACTTGCTGAAGTTCCCACTTTATCCCACTTCACTTCTACTCCTATCCTCCCTCTCCTGCTCCAGCTCCAGCTTCCTCCCCTCCTGCCATCTCCTCCCCTCCTGCCATCTCCTCCCCTCCTGCCATCTCCTCCCCTCTCCTTTACTTAGACCTCAGAATACACCTCTCCTGATACACTTCATCTCTCACGTAGATGGTACTCCTAGATATCTGCTCATCTTAGAGCACGTAAGTCTTCTTGATTCCTTCATTACCACATTACAAGGAAATCTCTAAGACACAACCAAAAAAGCCAGGCATGGTAGCACACCTCTGTCAGCCCAGCACTCAAGAGGCTGAGACAGAAAGGTTACAATATTTTTAAGCCAGCTTGGGCTATAGAAGAAAATCCTATCTAGATTAAATAAATACAGTAAAAAAGAAGTATCCTAGTTCCTTTTCTATTTGACTGTCATTCATTAAAGCATCACCAAGACATGGGCTCCATGCTTGCTTTCTTCCTTTCCCGGTGGTTCAGTGAGGAAAATGGCAACATCTACTTCACGAGCCAATTGTGAGGATTAAATAAGGTGACGAACATCAAGAGCCTGGCACACAGCAACCAGGCAATAAGTGTCACTACTGCCCTGTGAATGGAGTGTCTCCTGCA
Organism: Dipodomys spectabilis; assembly: GCF_019054845.1. Classification (NCBI taxonomy): domain Eukaryota; kingdom Metazoa; phylum Chordata; class Mammalia; order Rodentia; family Heteromyidae; genus Dipodomys; species Dipodomys spectabilis. The sequence goes on from NW_024870852.1 coordinate 19,961,702, forward strand.
CGTTCAAACTGAATCCATGCATTTGATGTAGAGATCTACAAACATGTTCTAGCATTGTTTTAAAGTTAAATACACAGAGGCCAACAGGGATTACTGGCTTTTCTCAACAACATGAATCTAAAAAGTGACCAAGAAGAGATCCAAATTTGCACATGCCTAGCCCTAAACCTTTTGTTTTTACTGTGAAGCCCAAGTCTATAAAACATATAACTCCTTTAAGAAAGTAATATGGAAATATGTATCTAGCCAAGCACCAGTGGCTCACAACTGTAATTCTAGCTAATCAGGAGGCTGAGATCTGAGGACTGCAATTCAAAGCCAACTTAGGCAAGAAAAGTCCCTGGGATTCTTATCTTCAATTAACCAGCAATAAGCCAAAAGTGGAGCTGTGGCTCAAATGATAGAGCGCTAATCTTGAGCAAAAAAGCTAAGAGACAGCACCCAGGCTGCATGTGAGCCCTAGAACTAACTCAGGTGTGCATGCTCATTCACATACATGCACACACACACACACACACACACACACACACACACACACACGTATCAAAAGTCTTCAAGATGCTTATACCTCTTATAAAATGCTTTAGTAAAGTGATTGGAGTTACACACAACAAAATATTATTCATTTCCTTCGGGCTTGGAGAAATGCAGGTGGTGTTTCATGGTGATTACTGATTTGATTTTTGCTATTTTAAGACCACTTCTAGCAGGGCACCGGTGGCTCATGCCTGTAATCCTAGCTATTCAGGAGGCTGAGATCTAAGGATCATAGTTCAAAGCCAGCACAGGTAGGAAAGGCTGTGAGACTCTTATCTCCAATAAACCACTCAGAAAACCAGAAGTGGTGCTGTGGCTCAAGTGGTAGAGCGCTAACCTTGAGCTGAAGAGCTGAGGGACAGTGCCCGAGCCCAGAGTTCAAGCCCCACTACCGGAAAAAAAGCAAAAGAAAAAAACGATGACTTCTTTCTAGATTGCATAACATAAGAAATCTCAATAGTCAAGAAAGAGACCACAACTTCTCTGTTCTCCGAGAGGCAACATGATCATTTGGGACAGATGAGGCATCTTCTAGGAAAAAACAAGAATGGTTTCTATTGGAGTATGTAAGTATTGGACAGTATTGGAAATATCATCATGAAACCCTTTATGCAGCAAACACATGCAAATAAAAGTTGCTTTTGAAAAAGATGGCAAAAAAAAGATGGCAAGTTAAGATGGCATAGCTCCACTTTCCTCTCTGAAAGCCAAAGCACTTCTTGCTGAGAACAGAAAGCAGTTTCCATCCTGATCCACATTTATTTTTAAGCACAAGATGGGAAAGTAATGGGGGAAAATTAAACCTTTGTGGAAGGGTTTAGGTATAGCACAAAATGGAAACAACAGAGGTAACAGCACCCGGCACAGAACCCGGCACACAGGAGATGCTCAGAGAGGCATTGCTCATAATGGAATCTTGGGATATTTTTAAGCAAAGGGGCTGATAAGCTGAAGTCCAGGCTAAGAAAGAGGGTGTGGAGAGAAGCCAGCATGAGTGAGGGTCTTTGTCAAGAGAAGTGGTCACACACACACACACACACACACACACACACACACACACACGCGCACACACACACAGAGCGAGAATGAGTGAAGTCCAGTCAGTTATAGAATCATTTTCTGCAATAACATTAACCGAATATTAGGAATCAGGGAAACCTAGAAACTACATGACTGATTTGGGAGCACTGGATCCCCAACCAGGCCCCTCTGTCCTCTGACATGCTAGTGACACACGGCCTCCACTGCAGACCCTCTACCCAGCCCCCAACCTGAGGCTGACGAAGAGGTAACCTGGAGCCTCAGCCCTGACAAAGGTCCCATTCTCTCTTGATGGCCACAGCTGGGGCCCACATGAAGCAGCAAGATCCCGGGCTGTGAGCCAGCAGGCCTGGGTCCTGTCCAGCACTGCCAGTACTTCGCATGTAAACCTGGGCAAGTTACACTTCCTCTGTAGCTGAGTTTTCCCTTCTATAAAATAGCAATCCCCACCAGGAGTAGTGGCTCACACCTGTAATCCTACATTCTCTAGAGGTTGAGATCTGGAGAACTAAGAGTTCAAAGCCAAACCAGAGTATAAAAGTCCTCTAGATTCCATCTCCAAAATAACCAGCCAAAAGTAGAACTAGAAGTATGGCTCAAGTAGAGAATCAGCTGAGCAAGCTGGCCAAATAAGCTCAAGGCCCTAAGTTTAAACCCTAGTCCCACTACCAAAAAAAAAATCAATATCCATATTACTATGTCTTCCTCCCAAGATGGTATGTGAATTATGAATAATGGGAAATTGCTTTGTGAATCATCTCTAAACACTGGCTTCTGTGATTATTCATGTCGTAATCATCATTGTTCCTTGATTCACACACCAACTGTCCCCACTCCGCCTCTCCACCGGCCCTTCTGGAATGATGATGAATTGAGTTAGACATCTCAACACTCATATCAGTCCTCCCCCAACTCTTCTTGCTCCTTCCAGACCCTCAGCCTTTTGGGTGAAAAGAAACCCCCACTTTCACCCCCGTGCACCCCATTTCTGACCACTCTTATGAAAAGAGAAGAGCCCTAAACATCAAAGAGCTCACTGAGAGGTTTGTAGTCCCATGAGTTTTTAGACCTGAGCCCATGTCACTTCCCATTCTAAAGTGAAATGACAAAGACCAACACAGTAAGGGCAGGCTTGGTTTGGTGGGAAAAAGACTTGAGTTTTCTTCTACTTTCCACCACAGAGTGACCTGGCTCACTGAGTTCTTTGCCATTCTAAAACCTTTGGGAGAGGATGGTCATATGGAGACAGTCCAAGTGACAGATGTCAGTCAAGTACCTGCAAGACAATCTTGAACCCAGTGCCAAATCAGAGCTCCGGGTGCCATCCAGTGGCCACCAGAGAGATTGCAGGAGAAAAGCACAGGTGAGCAGCACTGCTGGCCTGTAACACAAAGGAGAGGAAGGAGCCTAGCCTGTGCCCTCTCTAGGTGGTCGACAGTTGAGTGTCCTATTTCAGTTACACACACACACACACACACCACGTACAAGTCTTCTGCCTGATCCAGCGAATGTTTTCTCACTGTGTGATTTTGAGCAGAAAATTCTCTCTACACGTTGCCCTGACTGTAAAAAATAAAACAAAATACAAATGATATGCACAGCCCATCAGTTCATCATGTGTCCAGGAGCAGACCATCCCCCATTCTCCAGTCCGGATTGCGCACAGTCAAGCTTAACTCGCATGTAAAATCCTCCATAGCCACCTGTGGAAATTTCAGCCAACATTAAAGACGTGGCTCAAAGATTTCTTCTGGGATTTTTCTCTGCTAACCTCCCCTTTTACTTGAACTGCCCCCTCCTTTCTAGTATGGACTTTATCCCCTCCAGCTCAGATAGTTTCCTCAGCACTGTCTGTCTCCCTCTTTCTCAGCCTAGCACGGGGTCAGGCTGAGAAGGACACTTGCCTATCATAGACTGGCTTCAGTCTCATGGCTCCAAATGATACATATGTCCTAACTTGTTTGGAACCTGTGAATAAATATGTGCTCTCACATAACAAAGAGGACTTTGAAGCTGAGATTAGATGAATGTGCTTGAAATGGGGACAATGTAATCTCCAGGGTCCTTACACGGCAGAGGGCAGGAAGATGAGCATCGGAGGAAGGAATGTGGATGCTGGATGCGGAGGAGGTCAAAGAGATATGAGGCCATGAGCCAAGGGATTCAGGCAGCCTCTGGGGGCAGAAATAGGGAAATGGACACCCTCAGAAGAAAAACAACCCTGCCAACCCATTTTGGACATCTGGCCTCCTGAACTAGAAGGCAATAAATCTGTGTTCGTTGAGAAACTGATACATCCTGATTCAGCTTCTTATTAGTTACATGACTTTGGAGACCTAGCTTTTCTATGTCTCCATTTCCTCATCTGTAAAACGGGAATGATAAAAGACAATAATCCTTGTCTGACAAGATCATTGTAAGGGTAAGAGGAAAACACTTGCAATTAGCTTAAAATAGCCCAACACTTATGTTTGGATCTTACTAAAATAGTAATTGCCATTAATTGGAGACTTAATAGGTACCAGGCAATGTCAGATGACTTAGAAGAACTTTCTGGAGTCTCGTCATTCCCTTGAGGGAAACTATTTCAATTTCAGTCTTACAGATGGCAAAACAAATTTAATTTGCTTCAAATCTGGTCCTGGAAACCTTTTAAACTTTGCGGTGGCTTGCATGTGTTCCTTGCTAGTAGAGGATATTGTTTCCTTTCATTTTGTTCCTTTTCTTTTCTGCCAGTACTGGGGCTTGAACTCCAGAGTGCCTGGACTTTTTTCCCTCAAGGCTAGGGCTCTAGCACTGAGCCACAGCTTCCCTTCTGTGGTGCTTCATGGGAGAGAAGAGTCTCACAGGCTTTCCTGCTTTGGCTGGCTTCGAACTGCAATCCTCAGAGCTCAGCCTCCCGAATCGCTAGGATTAAAGGCAGGAGCTGCGATTGCCTGGCTTTAGGGAGTAGCAGAGAGAGGGTCACAGGCCGGGCCCAGGGTCCCTGCAGACATGACCTCTGGATAGACATCATCTGCCCGGCCCCAAGCCTTTGAGTTCAATCGCTTGCCTCTCACTTCCTCATGGGCTCCAGAATCCGGTCTTAGCAGCCTCAAGGCCACCTCTGGGGGGCACCCGAGCCCCCTCCGGCCCGGCACCCTGCATAAGGACCCATCTGTTCTCCGCTGAATAAACAAGGAGGGGGAAGCAGCGCGGGGCCCCCTCCCCTGCCCACCCCGGCCGAACCCCTGCACAATGCGCCTTTCTCCGAGGAGACGCCGGGGCGCCTCAGCTGCGCTCTCCGTCTGGCCGCCCCCCACCCCACCCACCCCGGCGACACCCATAAACCGACCCCGTGGAAACCGGTTTTCATCCTTTTTTTTTTTTTAAGAAAAAGAAAAACAAAAAGAAACAAAAAAAGAATCCAACAAAGAGCTGAGCGCAGCGCGTGGCCCTGGCACAGCCCTCCCCCCACTCCCTGCACCCCCAGATCCAGGCGAGGCCAGCTCGAGCGCAGCGCTGGGAACCGGCCCGCGCCTCCTCCCCGACGGCCCGAGTCCAGCACCAGCACCGCGGGGCTCGGGCTCTGCCCCTCACGGGCGCTCGGAAGGGGCGCAAGGGGCGCGATCGATCCATCGGGGCGCGGGCCCCCCCCAGGCCTGGCCGGGTGCGGGCCCCCGGGACCCTCACTTCTGATTGGCCAGTTGGTTCTCCAGGTCCTCCAGGCGCGCTGTCAGCTGGGCCAGTGAGCGGTTAAGGAAGCCTGTCTGGGTTTGGAGGCCCCTGCAGCCCCCTCCCCCGCCCCCTCCAGCCCTGGCCTCCAGCCCCAAGGATATGGCTCTGCGTCAGGCTCTCGAGCGCCCCCAGCGTGCGGCCCTGGAACTCCACGAGGCTTGCGCATTCGCACGGGCTCCGGAGCTCCGTGCCCGCGCCGATGCCCTCCTCTGCGGACCCGGGGAGAGTGGGGCTCAGAGAATGCGAAGGGCCTACCGGGAGCCATCTACCAATTGGCCAAGGGCCCCACCCCGGAGCCCAGACTCCCCTTAGAATTCTAGGGCTGGAGGCGATCTTGGACAAGTAGCATCCTCATTTCAGAAGAGGGAGGAAGGGAAGGAAAAAAGGAGGGAGGGAAGAGGAGGAGGGGGAAAAGAAAGGAGGGAAGAGGAAAGGAAAAGAGGGAGGGAAGAAGAGGAGGAAGGAGGAGGGAAGGAAGGGAGGGAGAGAAAGAAAGAAAGAGAGAGAGAAGGAAGGAAAGAAAAGGAGAGGGAGAGAGCAGGAGGAAGTGGAGGAAAGGGAGGAAGACGAGGAGTTAGAGGAAGGGAGGGAAGGAGGGAAAATAGGTAAGGGAAGGAAAGGAATTAAACTATAATCTCTAGGTCAGCCCCAGCCGTAGTGCCCTCTCTACATGCAGGACCTGATACACTGAAAGAACAGTAACATTTTACACCTGGATTAGAGTCTAAAGACTATATGATTTAAAAAAATCATCCTCAAATGTTGGTATATGTGGAGGGGAAGGGAAAAAAACAAATTGTTAAAACAGGGATACAGGAGGACCCATTGCAACAATGAGATGTACAAGTCGTTATGTCAAAAAACGAACTTTACAACTTTGGTGGGGGGGACGGGGAGGGGGGGGAGGATATGAAGGGATGGGAAGGGGAAACAAAGCAGGAGGCTACAATGCTTGATAAGAAATGTGCTCATTATTTTACCTATGTAATTGTAACCCCTCTGTACAGTATTCTCACAAAGAAAATATATTTAAAAAATCGTCCTCAAGAAATTTTGTAATCACCTATAAGCTACAGTGCACAAGACTGCCCCTCCCTTCCCCCAGGTAACACTCTCCCCTCCCCACCCCCAGTGAGGCCAGATGAAGTAGGGAACTGCCCTTTAGGGGCAATGTCCTCCCCAAAGCACATGTCTATAAAGTTGAATTCCAACCAGTTTAAGGGATCTATGCGGTGAGTCCACTTACAAATGCTCAATTTGGCTGTTTAATTTTTTCCCTTAAATGACCCTAAACATTACCCATGAGAGGAATGCGTAGTTTCCTTTTTTTTTTTTAATTTTAATATGCTTAGGAACCACTTCAGGGGCTGATTCATTAGGTCAGGAGATAGCAGGAAATGGCATTTCTGACCACATGCCAGGTGACAACCCTGCCTTTGGGGACTTGTGAAACACACTTTAATTAGCAGGTGTGTCCTGGCTGTCTTTCTAGGCAGGGGGTGGGAAGGGGTGTTGGGGAAGGGGTGGGGCAGGGAGAGGAAGGAAGGAGCCCTGCGGGACTTGAGCTCACCTGGACAGATGCTGCCTCTGAGGTTCTCCAGCAGGTGTGTCATGGTGTGGAAGTCCGGGGAGTAGGAAACGTGCAGCTCCGCAGGCTCGGAGGCGATCTCCCGCAGCTCCTCCTCCACCGCCTTGCCCACGCCCACCGCGTACATGACGATGCCTACAGGGACCAGGGGCTCTAGGCCTCTCCAGAGCTGCCTCCCTGCACCCCCCCCCCCATCTCAGCCCAGGTCCAGAACCCACCTTCCTCCTTTGCCCGTGCTGCCCACATGGAGATGTCATCCTGGGAACGGCCATCAGTGAAAACTAAGCCTACGCGGGGCACGTTGAGGGATCGAGGGCGCGCGCCCTGCGCCTCGGAGAAGCTATGCTCCACCATATGCCGCAGCGCCAGCCCAGTCATGGTGCCCCGCTCCATGTACTCCACAGCCAGGACGGCCTGCTTCACCTCGGCTGCGGTGCCATAGCGACCCAGTGGGAACTCCGTGCGGACGCGGCTGGAGAACTGCACCAGCCCGATGCGGGTGCCCTCGGGGGACACGTCTAGGAAGTCTACGATCTGGTTGACAAAGCGCTTCACCAGCTCGAAGTTCTGGGGGCGCACGCTCTTGGAGCCATCCACCAGCAGGACGAGATCCACATGGCCTTCCCGGCACCCTGACAGCAAGAAGGCTTGGATGGAGAGGTCAGATCCTTGACTAGCAAGCACCATGGAATCCTACGCGTGCAAACATCTACTACATAACGCACACCAGGTGTGAGTGTTTGCTGTGCCTAGCAACGTGCTAAACCATCATCATCTCTCCATGAGAGCCCTGGACACCTCCTGAGGGCTTGGTTCACACTAAGCACTATTTTTTTAACCTTTTATGGAAAGTTTGAACCCAGTTCCCAGCTACCACAAATTATGCAGTCAGCTGCTATGTTTGGAGAAATCACAGCAATCAGCACATCTGGAGTTTGAAAAACACATGGGACACCACCTGAGCACAATATCTCCCTGCCAGGCAAGCGTGCACATCTACCTCCATTTCCATAACCAACAACAATAATCATAACGATTATATCTAAAAAATGTGTTGACCACTACCTATCAGCCATATTTCTAAGCATTGTGCCAGTATTAATAACATTGGGTTGAGGATTTTTAGCTCAGTGGAAGAGCACTTGCCTGGCAAGTGCAAGACCTTGAGTTTGGTCCTCAGCTCTGGAAAAAGAAAAAGGGGAAAAAAATTCCAATATCAATAAGAAAGACACCTTTTACTGACAAATTACTGTGTTGTCCCATACTGGTGTGTATGTGTATGTGTGTGTGTGTGTGTGTGTGTGTGTGCGCGCGCGCTCAATCCATCCAATAACCTCTGACATCAAAGTATTATCCTTGATTTCTATAACCTGAAGTTCTGAAGGATAAGTGACTTGCCTCAGATTGCACAGTGAGTAGAGACTGAGCAGGATTTGAAGCCAGGTCTGTCTGATTCCCCTTACCCCAATTCCATGCTCCTAACTACTCTACAGTGTTCTTTCCCCTATACTGAGCCAGAGATACTGGTGGCCTCCTGAAAGAAGGTGTCCAGTGAAGAAAACATACTCCTGATGGTCCAGCAGGAAAGCAGAACAAGTCAGATATGCCACCTACTACAGTTAAGGGAAGTGCTAGATGAGAAGAGCATGCAAGGAGCCCCATGCAACTCTTCCTGGAGTTGTTGAGGAAAGCTGTGTGGAGGTGGTGACAGGCCATTTGATCTGATTGGAATGATTGTGTCTCCCCAAATTCAACTGTTAGACTCCCTATCCCTCATGTGATGGACTTTGGTGGGTAAATTAAGAATGGATGAGGTGATGAGGGTAGAGAACTCATGAATGGAATCAGTGACCTTATAGGGATCTCAAGGGAGCTTGCCTCCACCCTTCATCCACTATGGGAAGACAACGTGAAGAAGGGTGTCTATGACCGCTCACCAAACACTGTTTCTACCAGTGGTTTCGTCTTGGCCTTCCCAGCCTCCAGAACTATGAGAAATAAGTGTTGTCCAAGCCACTTCCATGGTGTGACTATGAGTTGTGTCCCAAAGTTCAAGTGCCAACTTCTTAGAAGCTTGGTCCCAAATGTAACAGGGTTTGGGGGGATTGTCTTGTTTTTTGTTTTTGTTTTGTTTTGTCAGTCATTGGGCTTGAACTCAGGACCTGGGTGCTGTTCCTAAGCTCTTTCACTTAAGGCTAGTGCTGTACTACTTTGAGCCACTTCCCATTTTCTGGTGGTTAGTTGGAGATAAGAATCTCATGGACTTTCCTGCTCAGGCTGGCTTCCAACCACAATCCTCAGATCTCAGCATCCTGAGTAGCTAGGATTACAGGCATGAACCACTAGTGCACAGACCAATTTAACAGTTGTGAGCAGTGGTGTAACCCTTAAGGGCCTTGAAGCCTAGTGGAAAGCAATTAAACCTACCACCCTAGGGAGCAATTACACCTGTCCCAAGTGACTGAGACTGCGAATGGTTACCCTTGGGACTGCCATCACCAGCAGATGCTAACTAACATTGTGCTCTTGGACTTCCAAAATGGTGAGTCAAATAAGCCTCTCTACTAATCACTCAGCCACAGGGATTTTGTTACAGCAATATACAACAGACTAAGATAGCCATCCAGTCTATTTTATTTTGTTATAGCAGCCTGCACAGATAGACAGTCTTGTAGGACAAGTAGAAATTTGCCAAGATGGAGAGAACATGGGGGAACAGCAAGTGGAGGGAATGGGAGCTACGAAGAGCTCAAAACGCTCCAGAAGGAGCAGGCAGTATGACTAAAATATTCAAGTGTGCCAGGAGACAGGCTAAAGGGCTGGCTGAAGCTAAATTGTACTGAGCTATAATTCTGGTGCCAACCTGTTGATCACAACAACCAATAGTGAAAAATCATGATAATAGTAATACATCATGATTCACTCCATATGTTCCTATACAACTAAACTTCAGCCTGAGGAAGCAATGTTTACTCTTTCTATGTAGAGGAAACTCTACTCTCTCTTCCAACTTTTTTTTTTAATGCTAGTTGTAACCCTCTAATTTGATTACATCAACCACTAAAGTCACTGTGTTCACCACTTGGAAAGCTCAGAGGTAAGATACTTGATCTTTACTTAATGGGCATTGGTGAGCCACTGATTGGTTTTGAGCAGAAGAGGAATGTGATCCAATATGGAGTTTTAAATTAACTTTGGCAGCATGGCAGGGATTGGCCAAAAAAGCAGGCCAGGCACAATATGCCCTCCAACACACACACACACACACACACACATACACACACACACTCATTCATTCCACATCCTTGAGCCACCAGGGCAAACTGAGGATGCTCGGGATGGGGACCTCAGGGGCAGCTACAGATGTGACACCCTCCATGCATAACTTACGGTCACAGCTCTTGCCATCTGCCTGAAGCCGCCGCCCCTCGGGGCACAGGCAGTGGTAGGAGAGGCCCTCGCTCACACACTGGAACTCACAGCCATGATCCACCCTATTGCAAAGGTCCCTGACTTAAAGGAGAAAGAGACTAGAATGAGTCAGGGTAGACCCCCACCCTCACCCCCAGCCAGATCCTCTACCCATCTCCCAAGTGTGCAAGGCCCATCACACACCCTGGCAGCTCCTGCCGTCGGGCAGCAAGTCATGGCCCTCTCTGCAGCGGCACCGCGGTCCCCCGAGGGTGCTAACACACTCGTGCTGGCAGCTGTGGTTGCCGAAGCTGCAGTGGTCAATGACTGATGGGAAGAAGAAACAGTCAGGTATTGATCTGAATGGAGCCCTCAAAGGCTTGCGTGCTGGCTGGGGGGTTTACTCACCCCTGCAGCTTCTCTGGTCCGGCTGGAGGACAAAGCCAGCACGGCAACGGCAGTAGTAGGAGCCGGGAGAATTGACGCAGTGGTGCTCACAGCCGTGGGTCCCTTCAGCACACAAGTCAATGGCTGGGGAGGAGAAGGGGTTAGCCTTTGTCACACTTTGACACACTTCTCAGCCCCTCCACGTGGCCACCTGAGGACCCAGGTATGTGTCCCAAGTCCCCGTGGGGTGGTACCAAGCATCCTACAGACATGAGCCTCCTTCCTACAGCATCAGGCAACCTTACCCCTCTCTTCCAGATGCCCACTGGCTTGGCGGGGAGGAAGAGGGGAGGGAGGTCACTTTGTCTATCTGGCCTCCATTATCCCATTTGCAAAAATGGGAATCAAGAAAACAATTACTATTTACAACTTCCTACTGAGAAGGAAGGAGAAAAACCTATTGCCCTATTGCCCCCAAAACCATTCCCCCTTTTTGTTATATGGTCCTGGGGCTTGAACTCAGGGCCTCAGCATTGTCCCTTAGCTATTGATCTACCCCTTGAGCCACAGCTCCACTTCTAGCTTTTTGGTGGTTAATTAGAGCTAAGAGTCTCATGGACTTTTATTAATTGGAAACGAGAGTCTCACAGGCTGGCTACAAACCAAGAACCTCAGATCACATCTTCCTGAATAGCGAGGGTTACAGACAGGAGCCAGTAGCATCCAGCTCCTGTGGAGTACCTAGATGGCTTGATATGCAAAGCTGGCCTAGAGCCAGGTACAGTGGCTCACACCTGTAGTTCCAGCTAACCCAGTATGTGGAAATTAAGAGGAAGATGGTTCCAGGCCAATCTGGACAAAAAGTAAGCAAGGCCATCTCAACAACAAAGAAGTTAGGTGTGGTGGGTCTCACCTGTAGTCCCAGCTACTTCAGAGGTTTTAAGTGGGAGGATCACAACTCAGATTGGCTTGGGCAAAAACATGAGAACCTATCTGAGAAACAACTTACTCAAAAAGGGCTGAGGGGGGGCATGGATTCTCAGGAGGCTAGGATCTGGAGGATTATGGTTGGAGGTCAGCCCATGTGGAAGAGTTCACTAGACTCCAGCTCCAAAAACAAAACAAAACAAAACAAAACAGCAAAAAGCAAGGCTAGAGGCATGGCTCAAGCAGTAGAAAGCTATCCTAGCAAGCAAGTAACTCTGGGTTCAAACTCCAATACTAAAAAAATAAAAGATTACCAACCCTGGTCAAACTAAGGACTTGTATGACCTCAAGCAATAACTCCTGTCTCTACAGTTTGTAAATGAAGGAAGGAGGTGGGTGTTTACTTCCAAAATCCCTGCCAAACTCACGGGGCAGTGAGGAGCTGAAGAAGGTACAGCAGCAATGAGACCAAGATTGTAGGACAGGGGTAGTTCTCACCAAAACAGCTCTTGTTATCTGCTGCTAGCTTGTAGCCAGAGTTGCAGGCACAGTAGAATGTTCCAGGTGCATTGACACATTGGTGCTGACAGCCATGTCCCCACTCTGCACATAGATCCTCCCCTGAATGCACACAGAACTAGAATCAGCAGGGGACAGATTGGAAGAAGCCCCCAATGGGCAGGCTAGCTGGAGATGGAGTCACGATATGAGTCATTATTTGTGTGTGTGCTGGTCCTGGGGCTTGAACTCAGGGCCTGGACACTGTCCCTGAACTTCTTTTGCTCAACGCTAGCATTCTACCATTTGAGCCACAGCTCTACTTCCGGGCGGGGTGGGGGGGGGGGGGGAATAGTTTATTGGAGATAAGAGTCTCACTGACTTTCTCAGCCTCCTGAGAATCTAGGATTATAGGTATGAGCCTCTGATGCCTGGCTTAGATAGGACTCGTTTGAGAAGGGCCAGTCCAGGTGGGATGCTTAGCAAAGGGTAGGGTTTCGGCAGTCCCTGTAGAAGGCAGTGGACTGAACTGGTCAGTGGAATAGGAACATACAGAAATTGACTCTCCAATGAGGTAGAGAAGTATTAAACCAAGGTGGGTTCAATAACTCAAAATGTGATTAGAACAGATCTTCTTTTCTTTTCTTTTTTGTCGGCCGTGGCGCTTGAACTCTGGACTTGGGTGCTGTCCCTCAGCTCTTTAGCTCAAGGCTAGCACTCTACCACTTGAATCACAGCGCCACTTCTGGGTGTTTTTTTTTTTCTGGTGGTTTATTGGAGATAAGAGTCTCAAGGCCTTTCCTGCCTGGGCTGGCTTTGAACCGCGATCCTCAGATCTCAGCCTGAGTAGCTAGAATGACAGACATGAGCCACCGACACCTGGCTAAAACAGATCATGTAGCATTTACTTAAAAGTAAATTTAAAAAGAGCTGAAGCCAGGAATAGTGGCTCACACTTGTGATCCTAGCTACTTGGAGGTTGAGAGTAGGAGGACCACAGTTCAAAACCAGCCCCAGCACACAGCTCTGGAGACCTCACTTCAACCAAGAGAAAGCTGGGAGTGTGATTCATTTATCCCTACTTATCATCCTAGCTACTGAGAAAAGCAAGTGGAGGATCTCAATCCAGGCTGGCCTAGGCAATTCAAGAAAAAAGAAAACAAAAAGCCAACTCAAGAAAAAAAAAAAAAAAAAAAAGCAAGCCTGGTGCTGGTGGCTCACACCTGTAATCCTAGCTACTCAGTAGGCTGAGATCTGAGGATCGTGGTTCAAAGCTAGCCTGGGCAAAAAAGACCGTGAGACTCTTATCTCCAATAAACCACCAGAAAACCAGAAGTGGTGCTGTGGCTCAAGTGGTAGAGCTGAAGAGCTAAGGAACAGTGCCCAAGCCCAGAGTTCAAGCCCGATGACCAACAAAAAAAAAAAGAAAGAAAGACAAAAAAGCAAGCTGGGCTCCCATGGCAGCTCACACCTGTAATCCTAGCCATTCAGGAGGCTGAGATCTGAGGATCTTGGTTCAAAGATCTTAGGATTGTTGGTGTGACAGTTTCAAAATAGGCTGTAGAAAGATCACACCACTGGTGTCCTGGGGAGCAGGACAGGCTGAAGTAGCTTCTTGGGATGGGGGGTGGAGGGGACAAGAAGCTAAGCAAAGGCGGTCACAGCTAGAATCCGATTCACATCCCAGGAAGCTCTTTAGTGTCTCAACTCCACCTTGCTGATAGAGCACGGCTGGAAAACCGGACCACTCTTTGTTTTTTGGTGGGTCCTGGGCCTAGGTGTTGTCCCTGAGCTCTTCAGCTCTTCAGCGAGCGCTCTACCACTTGAGCCACAGCGCCACTTCCAGTTTTCTGGTGGTTCATTGGAGATCAGAGTCTCACGGACTTTCCTGCCGGGGCTGGCTTTGAACCGCGATCCTCAGATCTCAGCCTCCTGAGTAGCTAGGATGACAGGCGTGAGCCACCGGCGGGCGCCCGGCTTGCTGGGCAAGCTCTCCAGGGAAGCTGGGAAGGGACCCGCAAGCAGCGAGGGAGCGTTTCTCGCCTCACTCGCGCGCAGCTCCAACTCACCGCACAGCCGGCCCTGGAACTGCAGGCCGAACTCCTGGATGAGGTCGAAGGACTCAACCAGAAAGACGTGCTTGTCCAGCGGCGGGGACGCCATGGCGCGCAGGGAGCCCACGTCGGCGCGCTGCACGCCGACGGCGTAAATCTCGATGCCTCGGGCGCGCGCCTGCGCCGCCACCTCGGCCACGCGGTCCTGGGGCCGCCCGTCGGTCACGATGACCGCCACGCGGGGCACGCGCTCCTCCAGCGGGCGCGCGCCCTCGGCCTCGCTGAAGGCCACGTTCATGGCGTACTGGATGGCCAGCCCAGTCATGGTTCCCTGCGCCAGCGGCACCAGGGCGCGGATGGCGTGTTCCATGTCCTCCCGGCGAGAGAAGGAGCCCAGCGAGAAGACGCTCTGCACTTGGCTGGAATACTGGATCACCCCGACGCGGGTGGCATTGAACCCCACGTCCAAGCTGCGGAGGAGGCCCACGAGAAACTTCCGCACGGTCTCGAACTCGAAGGGGCGCACACTGCGGGAGCTGTCAATCACAAACACCAAATCTAGGGGTCCAGCGCGGCACCTAGGACCTGCTGAGTAGATCAAGGAGGACTTTTGAAGGTCAGCAGAGGCTCCTAGGAGACACCCCCTCCTCGCCGGGGAAAGCCACAAGAGGAGCAATGTCCAGCAGAGTGTTCATCTAGCAAATGCAGGTTTGCTGGCACAGTGAAGGAAGGACCGTTCCCTGCTCCCCTCCTCCCACTGTGACCCCCCCCCTCTCACCTGCAGACTGGAGCTGGGTTTCCCAGGCCTGGAGAAGGAGCAGCAGTATGGGCAGTGGCCAGCAAAGGGGGCCCCTCATGGTGCCTGGGCAAAGGAGAACGGAGTCCGTGCCTGGAGGGAGGACGCATGGAGGGAGGGCGGAGAGGTGGGTTTATTCTACTGATAGAATGAATATGTATATTTGACAGGTTGCATCGTGGAAAATGTCTCCGCTTGGACATGGCTGGGCGACACAAGAGATTCTTTGTAGAACTCCAGAAAGTCACACTTTGCAGAACAGTAATATGGTCATTAAAGCTGGGAGCCCAGTGGCTCACGCCTGTCATCCTAGCTACTCAAGAGGCTGAGATTTAAGGATCACGGTTCAAAGCCAGCCTGGGCAGAAAAGACCGTGAGACTCTTATCTCCAATAAACCACTCAGAAAACCAGAAGTGGTGCTGTGGCTCAAGTGGTAGAGCGCTGGCCTTGAACTGAAGAGCTGAGGGACAGAGCCCAGGCCCAGAGTTCAAGCCCCACCACCGACCAAAAAATAAAAAGGTAAATAAAAAGCAGACTGAAACTATACAGTATTTAAGACAGAAGATTGGTCTTTCCTAAATGCCCAAGTTAAATGCATTGTGACATTTGTTTGTTTATTTATATTGTTGGAACTGGGCTTGGACCCAGAGCCTTACGCTCTCAGTATGCCTCTTTGCTCAAAGCTGGAAGTCTACTACTTCAGCCACACATCCATGCCCAGTTTTTTGTTGTTGGTGGGGTTTTTTGTTTGTTTGTTTTGTGGTTAAACTGGAGATGACAGTGTCACAGACTTTCCTACCCAGGCTAGCTTCAACCCTTGATCCTCAGATCTCAGCCTCTTGAGTAGCTAGGATTACAGGCATGAGCCACTGGCACCCAGAGCCTTGTGACCATTGATTGAGCCCTTTCCCCCATTCTTACACTAAGCCTATTGCCCCCATTGTACAGATGAGGAAACCCAGGCTTAGAGAAGTTTAAGCTCTGGCACCAAAATCATGTGGCAATCAAGTGAGTACTCCAAGAAAATGCTCTGTGCCTCTCTGCTTCTGTGAGCCAGCTGGGATGCTCTGAGCCCTCTTCTCTGGAGAGGTGAGCCTCCACATTCCCCACCTCTGTCCCCATCCCCACCCCTTCCCTGCACACAGGAGCCTCTGTGTGGATTGTTTCTGGAGTCCCCACTGGGACCCCACAGGCAGCCCAACCGCAGGTGGTAGGAAAGGCCACTCCCTCTTGCTGGGTGGGGTTTAGGGAGTGGTGAGACAGTGAGTGGGCCATAACCCCCACCATGCCCAAGAACTGCAAGGCTAGTTCCTTGCAGCCTATGCTCAGGAGAGGCCACCAGGGGGCGCTTGCCGGGTCTAGATGCTACTGCTAGGTATCCTGTGGGAAGCCCACATCTGCCCAGCAGGTGTCCCTGCCTGAGCAAACAGGGGCCCTGGAGCCCCAAGGGCCTTGTAGATAAGACCTGGCCAAGATATATACTTCCCGAAGGCAAAGGAAGGAAGGTCGGGAGCAGAAGTGCCCAGGCCTCCAGGGAAGGCAGCACTGGACGCACCCAGAGGCCAGCGAGAGAGTGGCCAGGGCCTCTTAAAGCAGCCATGGACCCTATGAGGTCAGCAGGTGAGCCCTCGCCTTCCTACCACCCCTGGCAACACGCCTTGAAAAAAAACCCACAGAGCCCTTCGTTGTACAGACGAGAAAACTGAAGCCCAAGAAGGCATCAACCCCACAGAGGGGCTGATCAGCCCAGGGCTCCCCTTCTTCCTCCGGAGCTGCCTGGAGATGAGCAATCCCTAAATGTCTTTTCCTGCCATTCCCCACCCCTACCCCCTCACTCCTCACTCAGGGGTTACAGGCTGCCCTGGGAGCTAGCCGTCTGTCAGTCGATGTGTCTTGGCACAGAAAACCTTGAGGCCCCTAACCCACAGCAGTCCCGCCCCTCAATTCGTGAATGGGCTCATTCTCAGCAGAGCAGGGGCCTGCGGCTCACTCCATGCAGCCTTCCGGTCCAAGATTCTTCTCCCCCCTCTCTCCCTCCTTCTAGACCTGGTAGAGGAACGAAAATCCCTCTGGCAGGGTCTATCATGGGAGGGTGACTAAGCTGGCCAGAACCAGCTGCTGGAGGAGGTGGGGGGCGGGGGTTGGAGAATGCCCTCTCTAACTTGGCCAGTACCAGCTGCATGGAGGCCAGCGCCACCAGTAGCATGTGAGGAAAGCACAAGGGATGTTTGCCATTGGCCACCTTTCCCTCAGAAGCCTTAAGGTCTGCCTTATCCTAGTCTTGCTTAGACCAGCATCCAGTTGGTGACCCCTGCTGCCAACCCCAGGAATCCTGGAAAGTCAAAACAACAAGGGTAGCCAGGTGCTAGTGGCTCATACCTGTACTCCTAGCTACCCAGATGGTGGAGATCTGAAGCTCACAGTTCAAAGCCAGCCTGGGCAGAAAAGCCTGTGAGACTCTCATCTCCAATGAAGCACCAGAAAGCTGGAAGGGGTGCTGTGGCTCCATTGAGTGCCAGCCTTGAGTGAAAAAGCTAAGAGACAGCGCTCAGGCCCTGAGCTCAAGCCCCAGTACCAACACACACACACACACACACACACACACACACACACACACACACACACACACGGGGGGGGGGGCTCAAAGCTCATCACTTCTAGCCTCCTATTTGGCAGTGGGGAGCTATGGCTGGAGGGTAATGGGGGGTCACCACAGTGAGATGGTGACTGGGTGGACCCCAAAACCCAGAACTCCTGTGAGGAAGTTTCTCTTCCAAAGGAAGGCAGGCAGATGGCCCTGCCTTAGGTCGCGGGGTGGGTAATTCTTCAGACTGGCAGTCACCTTGTGACCCTTTGGGGCCACATCCGGGGTCTGCAGGGAGGAGAGAGATCGGGGACGGAATGGCCCTGTTTTCTCCGGTGGCTACATGCGGCCCCCGGGTGGGGATCCCCGCAGACCCCTCAGCGCCCCCAGGGCCTTTGACTCACCTGAGCCTGCCAGACCGCTCAGAGGCGCGGCTGCGGAGCGGAGCCGACGGGCGGAGCCTCCCGGGCAGCTGGACCAGGTACCGGCGTGGGCAGCGTGCCCTGGGCGGGGTCTGCCAGGCAGCTGGGGCGAGCCGCGGCGGGCGGCTGCATTTAACCCGGGGCTGGCGGGCGGGGAGGGGAGCGAGCGCCGCGCCCCCTCCCCCTGGCCCCCGCTTCCCGCGGGGACCGGGGCGGGGCGAGCGCGGCGCTCCCTTCTCCGGGACACCTTTGGCTGCGGCGCAGGCGGGAGGCGACACTCCACTCCGGAGCAGCCCGAGCCGGAATGTGCTGGAAGACTTTTTCCCCCGAGCAGAGCCCCAAGAGGCGGAGCGGCCCCCGGCTCTGGCTGCCGACAGACGGCTGCCTGGCGGGGCTTCGAGGGCGCGCCCCACACTTGCCCGGGGCAGTCCCTTCCAGGAGTGAGCAGAGGCCGGAATCAGAGGGTCAATGATCTGTCCCCCCGCCAAAAAAAGACAGTCTTTATGCCCACAGTTCTCCCTGGGCCTCGTCCTGCCAGTTCCCCCACATAATCCCAGCAATTGTGCAGGTTTGGGGTACACCAACCCTCACCCATAAAACTAAGAAGGCACGGACCCCAGGCTCTAACCCGGCAACATCCCACAGGGCCAACGTAATGGGCTTTGATCCTTCTGATAGAAAGAAAGGAGAGGTATTGCTTTGACCCCCAAAAGTTTGGGGGGGCCCCTTCCATGCTTGCAGAGGTCTGAGAGCAAGAGATGGGGAGGTAGGGGCAGCAAAGGTGATTTTCTTTATGGCGTTCTCCTGGGTGGGATAGCCTAACTGCCAATTCCACATACCCCATCTCCATCCCAGAGCCAGCACAAGCGCGGCCTTTGTAGTACAGCTGTGTCTCTAATAGCCATAGGTTGCAACAGCCAGGGAGCCAGACCCACAGCGTAGCATCTGGGTGGTCCTGGGAGGGGGGAGAGGGGAAGGGGGCTCCACACAGGCCTCACTGGACAGTCCCAAAGCCAGGTATTTAGTCCAAGTCTTGCCCTTGGCCTAACCGCACTCTGTCCTGCGATGCTGTGGGAGGCAGAGCGGAGGGCAGGCCCACGCTGCATCTCACGCCACCTGGTTAGTGGGCCCTGTGCCACCCACTGGGCCCTTGACTGTCCTTGATGCCACTTGCTCCCACTCCTAGGTCACCCCCAGAGCATGCCATCATGCTGAGAGAAGGTGTGCGCAGGTGCCTGCAGCAACACTGTGAGCAGACAGTAAGAATCTTGCATGCCAAGGTGGCCCAGAAATCCTATGGAAATGAGAAGCGGTAGGTGCCTCAGAAGCCCACCTCTGACCTGCTCCCAAAGTCTAGCCTCGTGTGTGTGTGCGCGCGCGTGCTTTGCATGCATGCACGTGTGTGCGCGCGCGTGCTTGTGCATGCATGCACGTACATGCGCACCAAGATCAGGACTCAGGGCCTACGTGCTGTTTCTTAGCTTTTTAACGCAAGGCTGGTACCCTTCCACTTGAGTCACCACTCCACTTCTGAGTTTTTGGTGGCTAACAGGAGATAAGAGTCTCATGGACTTTTCCTGCCAGGACTGACTTCAAACCAAGATGCTCAGATCTCAGCCTCCTGATTGGCTAGGATTACAGTAATGAGCCACTAGTGCCTGGCTGTCTGGCCTCTTTTACACTGGGGTAAGGCTCAGGACTGAGACCTCAGTTCTTGTCCCAGTAGTGGACTGTCCCTTAGCCAGTGCTAGTCACTTTGGTTTCTAGCAGAACCTCCCAGTGACTCTCCTATCCCTACCTGTTATTCATTCATTTAGCTACTTATGGGCATTGCTGAGAGCTGAGCATATAGCAAAACAACAAATACTGCTCCTGTGGTATTTCACTGAAATGTGAAAGAGGCAGCAAAATCCACAAACCAGCAAACAAGAAACTTTACATTATGAAAAGAGTTAAAAGGAAACCCAAATAGGGTAACGTCACTTGACTAGGAAAATCAAGGGGGTGAAAGGGCCCTTTAGAAGGTGACATTGGAACTAAGATGTAAATGTTAAAAATTGGGCAAGAGGCAAATGCCAGTGCCTCACACCTATAATTCTCAGAAGGCTGAGATCTGAGGATCGTGGTTCAAAGCCAGCCCAGGCAGGAAAGTCCATTAGACTCTTATCTCCTATTAACTACCAGTGGAGCTGTGGCTCAAGTAGTAGAGTGCTAGCTTTGAGCTTAAAAGCTCAGGGACAGTGCCCAGGCTGAGTCCAAGCCAAGGACCCCACCCCCACCCCCCCACACACAAAGTGGAGCAAGAGACAATGAGGAGATCTAGTGGATGCATGTTGCAACCCAAGGAAACAGAATCTGTGAAAAACATGAGGCTGTAGAGACTAGGCCTGTTCAGGTACTGAAGAAGTCACAGTCGCTAGAATTATAGGAGGAGGAGTTGCAGGAAATGAATTGGAGAAGTAGGCCAGATTATGAGGTCTTGGAATTTTAAACCACTGGAGGAAGACTGGACATGATTTGACTCATGTCTTAAGAAAAACAAGCACTCTGGCCTCTGTGAAAAATACTTTGAAGGAGAGAGGCGTAGGGAACGGGAGAGTGGCTGCAAGGCGGAGGAATGTAGTCATGGCTGGGACTAAGGCGTAGGTGGTAGGTGTCCAATGGATTCCGGCTAGGTTTTGAAGATCGAGTAGGGAGGACTTAATGATGAGGGCCATGGAGGAGCGTAGGGGAGAGGTGGAGGGGGCACGGAGACGTTCAGGGGATGTGTGCTCACAAGACGGTCCAGTGGAGTTGGAGGGCACTGGCTTGTCTCCGCAGCTTCTTCTGTCCCCCGCCCTGTGTCTACCTGGCCGGCCCCGGCTGGAGGGTGAAGCCAGCACAGGGTCAAGGTGAGAGCGCCCTCGGGCCGCGCGGCTGTCCCTCCTCCTCCAGGCCGGGAACGCCCAGGGGCCCCCCCGGCCCCCGCGCGCGCACGGCACAGGTGCAGCCCCGCTGCGCCCTCTGGCGGCGAGAACGAGGCCTGCGGGGCACCCGGGCGCCCGGCAGCTCCCGTCCCTTTCCAGCCCACCTGGCAGGGGACTCGGGGCCCACGGTCTGCGGCTACATGGGACTGGACGGCGCGTCCGGCAGCGCTGCCGAGACGCAGAAGCTGAATTTCGAGGAGCAGCCCGACTCCAATGTAAGAGTGCATGGGAGAGGGTTCGAGTCCTGCCCCCATCCCAGACTCCCGCTTTAATCCCGGCCAGAGGCCGACAGACAGATCGGGAGAGGCTTGCTGAGGCTGGGCGGAGAGGCGTCTTGTCCCCTGGACGGGGCGTCGGCGGGAGGGGGTGGCTCGGTGGCAGAGGACCGGCATGAGACCCCCCCCCCACCCCGTCCCCCGGAGCCGCGCAGGAATTCAGCTGTGCCAAGACCCTGTACATCTCCGACGCGGACAAGCGGAAGCACTTCCGGCTGGTGCTGCGGCTGGTGCAGCGAGGCGGCCGGGAGCTGGGCACCTTCCACAGCCGCCTCATCAAGGTCATCTCCAAGCCCTCGCAGAAGAAGCAGTCTCTGAAAAACACCGATCGTGAGCAGGGGCGAGTGGGAGGGTGGTGGGCGGGCCACCGAGGCA
Source organism: Dipodomys spectabilis (assembly GCF_019054845.1). Taxonomy (NCBI): domain Eukaryota; kingdom Metazoa; phylum Chordata; class Mammalia; order Rodentia; family Heteromyidae; genus Dipodomys; species Dipodomys spectabilis. The sequence goes on from NW_024870852.1 coordinate 19,983,281, forward strand.
GGCAGGGCTAGCAAGGCTGGTGGGGAGGGAGACGGACGGGGTGGGGGTGGGGGGCGAGGGAGGGCAGGGGGGCCAGGGAGGGGGTCCTACACACAAATGGCCGGCAAGGACCAAACTAGAAACAAGATTAAGATAAAAGGAGATGGGGTTAGTAAGTCGGGTTCCAGAGGCTGAGCTCTGAGGACCACAGTTCGAAGCCAACCTGGGCAGAAAAATCCCCATGAGATTCTTATCTCCAGTTAACCCCTCAAAAAAGCGGAAGTGGAGCTGTGTGGCTCAATGTAGTAGAGCGCTAACTTGAGTGAAAGAGCTCAGGGACAGCACCCAGGCCCTGAGTTCAAGCCCCATGATCAAAAAAGAAAAAGCTTTGGTAAATGCAGCTCAGTGGTAGACAGGACAAAGAAGGAAGGAGGGAAGGAGGAAGGGAGGGAAAAGGAAAAGAAGAGATAAGAAAAGAACAGGAAAAGAAAAGAAAAGAAGGAGAGAGGGACTTGGGCCTAGCAAATTCATGGCGACTTACCTGAGATTGCTCATCTAGAAAGTACCCTGGTGAGAAAAACGACCTGAAATCACTCTTACTCTGGAGTCCACTGTCTGCATCACATTGACTTTCTGTCTGTCTCTAACCCTGTAGACTTTCGCAGATCCAGCAGTGTTCTGCTGGCCCTTGGTAGTAGGGCAGGGTCCTGAAGGGGTAGTGGCGTAGTGGGATGGTTACAAGTGAAGATCCTACAGTCTCTGTTTGAATCCTGCTCTGTGTCTCGCTAGCTGTGCAATCTTATGCGGGTTGCCCTCTTTCAGTAGCGATAATATTGTCTACCTCCGAGTTGCTAAAAGAATCAAACGAGCTAATGCCGGTAAGATGCCTAGAAAGGTGCTTGGCGCACAGTAAGTGCTAGCAGTGGTTCAGAGGGGTCTTGGACTAAGTGTAAGTGGTGCAGCTACGGTATGTCTAGGATGAGAGGAGAGGATTGTGCCCACCCAGTGTCTTCTCCCCAAACTATCACTTTCCATATAGAAAGTAAAGTGGTGGCTCTGAGCATGTGCTGTGGCCTAAGACAGACAGATACCAAGTCTGAGGGATACTGTCCTGCTGTTTCACACTGCAGGGTCTTTGCTTGAACAGCCCCCCTCTACGGCTCCCACCTACCTCATGCTCCCCAAGGCAGGCCTCCTCCCTCACCCTTCCCCACACCATTTTGCCATTCTGTACTTATGAACTCTTCTGAAGCAAAACTGGGCCTGATTCACAACTTGGTACCCAATACCCAGCACAGCCAACGCTGAGTAACTCAATGAGATTCAAATGAACTGAGGGATAGATACGCAGAGGAACTGGCAAAGGCTCAGATGCAGGACAGCAGCAGGCACTCGAGAAATAGCTGTGAAAAACAATCACCCAGATCCAGGCCAGTGGGGATATTCTCCAGGCTGACCCAGAGGATTGGCGATGATCTGGTGAGGCCCACCCAGAGACCCCGCCAGGCCAGAGCACTGACTCGCCCTCCCCTTACAGTGTGCATCTCCTCCGGCTCCAAGGTCTCCCTCTTTAACCGCCTGCGCTCGCAGACCGTGTCCACACGCTACCTCTCTGTGGAGGATGGGGCCTTTGTGGCCAGCGCAAGACAGTGGGCCGCCTTCACCCTCCACCTGGGTACGCTTTCGTCTTCTGCTCAGTCTTCATCCCAGCTTCTCTAGGAACGTCAACTGGGCCCTGGCTAACTGAGCCTCAGACACAAAAAGACTTGCCCTTGGTGAGGTGGTATGGAGCCATTGTAATGTCTGGACGACCCCTCCCCCCCACACACACACAACCTTCCCCTCCTCTCAGTTAACTTCTTGCCTCCAGAGGACCAGGGCCCAAAGGAGGATGAGGGTGGACACAAATGATCTCCCCAGGATTAGAACCTCCAGCTTTAGCTGCTTCCCCTGAGGGCCAGCCCTTCCCACAAAGCCTATCAGACAAGGCGGCAGGATGCAGTTCCCCAAACCTCTTTATTTCTTCCTTTCTTTCACCCCCCCCTCCTCCAGCTGATGAGCACAGCTCCCAAGGAGACTTCCCCCCTCGAGAGGGCTACGTCCGCTACGGCTCCCTGGTACAGCTCGTGTGCACAGACACAGGCATCACACTGCCACCTATGGTACGAGAAGAAGGGAGGGACCAGCCTCTGCCCCACCCCCACCCCCAGATCCATAGGGATCAGGGAAGCTCAGCCCACATGGGCGGGGCTGGAGGGTAGGCAACACACACACACACACACACACACACAACCTGGGCATACTCAGGGCTCTGTGGGACATTGCCCTTGCCCACGACCACTGCAATAGCAGAGATGGGCTGGGAGGGCAGCCTCTGGTTACCTGGCGCCTTGCTAACCACTCTCGCCCTCACCCTTCTGCTGCAGATCATCCGCAAAGTAGCCAAGCAGTGTGCCCTCCTGGATGTGGATGAGCCCATCTCCCAGCTGCACAAGTGCGCGTTCCAGTTCCCGGGAGCCTCTCCAGGTGCAGCTGGCAACTACTTGTGCCTCTCCACAGAGAAGGTGGTGCAGTTCCAGGTGAGATGCAGAAATCGCCAGCACCCTTGTGCCGGAAAATGAGAAGCATTGGGTGTAAGGGCATGTCACACTGACTACTGCTTACTGATCAACGCAGCCTCTCCTGGAAGGTTGGGACCATAGGCTGTCAGGACAGAATCATAAAGTGGAGAAAAGAAAGTGGTGATTACTAATTATCCAGCACTACTCATTCCCACAGACTGTTAGAATCATGGAATGTGGAGACCTAAACTTGTAGAATGAGCCAGGCACCTGTGCCTCATGTTTGTAATCTTAACTACTCAGGAGGCTGAGATCTAAGGATTACAGTTGGAAGCCAGCCCAGGCAGTAAACTTCATGAGACTCTCATCTCTAATGAACCAGCAAAAGCTGGAAGTAGAGCTGTGGCTGAAGTGGTAGAGTGCTAGCCTTGAGCTGAAGAGCTGAGGGACAGCGCCCAGGCCCAGAGTTCAGGCCCTATGACCACCACCAACAACAACAAAATCATAGGTGGTAGTATTGAATTTTTTTTCCAGTCCTGGGGCTTGAACTCAGAGCCTGGGCACTCTCCCTGAGCTTCTTTTACTCAAGGCTAACGCTCTACCACTTGAGCCACAGTGCCACTTCTGGCTTTTTCTGTTGATGTGGTACTGAGGAATTGAACCCAGGACATCATGCATGCTAGACAAGCACTCTACCATTAAGTTGCATTTCCAGCCCCAGTATTGAATATCATTAAGCTAAGATTATTAGACTCATAAAATGTTAAAAGAATTATGGGGTGTAGAAAACATTGCTATTATTAAGCAATATTACTCCCAAAATATTATCACAGAATATTAAGAGACAGAATCATAATATGTACAAAACAATCATTATTGAGCCATATTCTTTCCCAAAGAATATTAAAATTGTAGAATATTTAGACCTAAAATTGCACAATGTTAAAAGATAGACTTATAGAATTCTAAGAAAACAAGGCTATTAGGAACCAGCTGGTTCAACAAGCTTATTTATTTCTATTTAGAAGGCTAAAATCTGAGGATCACAACTCAAAGCCAGCTTGGGCAGGAAAGTCCACAGATTCTTAGCTCCAGTTAACCACCAAAAAGCCAAAAGTGGAGCTAGGCTCAAGTGGTAGAGTGCCAGCCTTGAGTGAACATAACAGAAACACACACACACACACACACACACACACACAGCCCGAGACTGGAGCTCAACTGGGACCAAGTGGGGGAAGCCCTGGAACTGTTGGCTCCAGGACACTGGTGGCCACCATTGAAGCTTCTGCCCCACCCCTGAAACCTCTTCCTAGGCCACCCTCTGCCCCAAGGAGGCAAACAAGGCCCTGCTCAATGACAGCTCCTGCTGGACCATCATCGGCACCGAGTCCGTAGAGTTCTCCTTCAGCTCCAGCCTGGCCTGTGCGTGTGAGCCGGTCACGCCTGTGCCCCTCATCAGCACCCTCGAGGTTGAATTGGGGTGTGGGATGGGGGTGGGCGCAGCCTGCCAGCAAGGGGGATGGCTGTTGACCAGGGAAGGCTGCAGGCTGCCATCTTACACGCCCCACTCCCCAAGCTGAGCGGCGGGGGTGATGTGGCCACGCTGGAGCTGATTGGAGAGAATTTCCATGCAGGACTCAAGGTGTGGTTTGGAGATGTGGAGGCAGAAACGATGTACAGGTATGGGACAGGCTGGGGGGCGGGGGGAGCGTGGTGAGGGACAGCTTCCTTTGGAACCCAAGGAGCTGGGGTGGGGTACACATCCTCAGAATCCCCATGAGACTGAACCTCTGTTCCCGCCCCCCCCCCCCACACACACACCAGGAGCCCTCGGTCCTTGGTGTGTGTTGTGCCAGATGTGTCTGCATTTGGCAGCGACTGGCGCTGGCTTCGCACTCCCATCACAGTGCCAGTGAGTCTGGTGCGCACCGATGGGCTCTTCTACCCCAGTGCCTTCTCCTTCACCTACACCCCTGAATACAGCATGCAGCCAGCACTGCCAGGCGCCCCAGAGCCAGCCGCCGACGCCGACACCCTCCTGGAGAGCATCCACCATGAGTTCACACGCACCAACTTCCACCTGTTCATCCAGACTTAGGTACTGCCCCCGTGCTCAGTCTACCCACCACCTAGGTCTGCTTCCTTGCCCCTTTAGCTGGGAAAAGACAGGAAAAGGTTGGCCCTAGACCAGATCTTATGTGGCTCCCTTCACATGTACAGGAAGATGCGACCTGCTAAGGTCTCTGTGTGGCTGCTGTGTATGCGCTTGACTTTCAGTGCACTAAAGAGAAAACACCCAGCTTCACAAGGCCAGCCATGAGGCATGGATCCCGAGGCCTTCCTAGAAGATCAGATCTGACTGGGAATGCCGAGTTCTGGGGCACTAAGTGTCACCTGAAATAGTGGAACCAACTTATGGCACAGTGTCCTATCCTGAAATGCCAGGATCTGCCCTGGCTGTACTAACAAAGGCTGGAGCCAAGATACATCACTTGCCTGGTTTTTTGGTTTGTTCTGTTCTGTTCATTTCGGTTTTCAGTTTTGTTGTTGTTTTCTTCTTTGTCCCCGCACGAGGACTGGAATTTGGGGCCTGGGTATTGTCCCTTTATTCAATCAAGGCTGATGTTCTAGAGCTACAACACCACTTCTGGTTTTTTGGTGGTTAATTGGAGATAAGCATCTTACAGACTTTCCTATCCCTGCTAGCTTCAAACTGTGATCTCAAGATCTTGGCCTTCTGAGTAGTCAGGATTACAGCTATAAGGCACCGACACTGACTAACTTGCCTGTGTTTGCTGTCTGACACACAGCAGCGGCGGCTGGACAGGTGACTGACAGTGGCCAGGCTTTCCCATCTTAATTCTCCCCTAGCCACTTCTCCTGCTGGCCCAGTTCAATTGAATCCTGAGGATCAGGGGTTCTTCTGCTATGTTAGAATCAACTCCTGTCCAAAGTGGTGCCCGATGGAACAGAAAGCCTACATTCTGACACTTTCTTAAAAAAAAAAAAATAGCAGAGTTCAGAGACAACTGACTCCTAGAAGCCCAATCTCTGCCCTGGGGAATAAGCTTTTACCTAGCCATTTACCTTACTAAATTCACTGTGTCGTCCTCCCCACCCCAACCCATCCCAAGCAAGAATGCTCCCTCAGCCCTGAGGCAAACATAAGGCCTCTTCAGAACAAAACTATTCCAGAAGATCCAGACAGAACTCGGGATAACTGGAAAACCAGTAGCTGAAAGAGGGCCTTCTTTTCACTGAGCCCTCTGGATGGACCAACCCCAGTCCATCCCTGATCAGTTTGTCCATAACCTACCTAGTCTATGTTTTATGGGGAAGGAAAGGTAATTGCCAAGCAGGGTCTGGTGCTGGTGGCTCACGCCTATAATCCTAGCTCCTCAGGAGTCTGAGATCTGAGGATTGCGATTCAAAGCCAGCCCAGGCAGGAAAGGCTGTGAGATTCTTATCTCCAATAAAACACAGAAAAACCGGAAGTGGTTCTGTGGCTCAAGTGGTAGAGCGCTAGCCTTGAACTGAATTGCTGATGGACAGTGCCCAGGCCCAAAGTTTAAGCCCCATGACCAACCAACCAACCAACAAAATCAAACAGGAGCATGGTTTGGGCAGTGAGAACCAGGGATCTGTACTCACCCCTCTGGTGCCCGGGGAGGACAGCAGGTCTGAAATGCAGGCTCAGGTGCTACCACCTTAGGTCCTGTCTCTATCTTCTGAAGAAGAGCTTGTTCGGAATAAAATGCCACCCCTAGAATGTGGAAGGTCACCTCTGAAAGAAGCAAGTGAGAGTTCCCATTGGGGTTTGCGCCTCAGACTCCCTGGAGTCTTGTCTCAGTTCCATCATCAGCCATCAGCAGGCTGAAATCCACTGCCAGGGTTAAGGCCAAGCTTGCTCCAAGCTTGGAGCAATTTACCTTAAGGTAGATTCTGGCCAAGTAGTGCAGCAAACTTATTGAATGGGAAACATCGCTGAGGTGAGTTCCTGCCTCAGAAGGGTTTGTGTCACTACCTGGTCATGATAATGAAGCAGGAAGGAAGTTGATTGGGGGTTCAGAGCACACCCCAAAGAGCGTGGAGCTGGACTCAATGGCCATCTGCTCCTCCAGGTCTTCCCTTGCTTCTCCTCAAGGCTAGAGTCTTGGAAACTATGAACCTACATAAGCTCAATAGCCCAGGTCCAGCCAAGCAACTCTATCTTCTTTATTGCTCTCAGAGACCAGTAACCATTGGCCTCACTTAAGTCTCTACTTGGAAGTCCAACCCTGGGTTTTTCCATGGAGCTCCTGAACCTGAATCATCAACATTAAACTCCCTTCCCTCTCCAGCCCCATTCACAGGCTCTTCTATCTCCTTCCCTGCTCAACATCCTGCCATGAACGACTAAGGACTCTGCTTTCCACACTAAAATATGCCTCACCCTTTCCTCTCCCTTCAATTCCTTGCCTTCCAAACCCAGGTCAAATGGCATCTCCTCCAAAATGACACTTTCCCAACTTTACCAGGTAGAACCAGCTAACTGGGGCCTAGTACAGAATGAGAATGTATGGCCTCTTACATTCAAATCTTATCAATAATTTCAAGACAAGAGACAGAAATAAAGTACAGACCTCAGCCAGTTGCAGGTGGCTCACATCTGTAATCCTGACTACTCAGGAAGCTGAGATTTGAGGATTATGCTTCAAAGCCAGCCCAGGCAGGAACATCCATGAGTCTCTTATCTCCTATTAACTACCAAAAAAGCCAAGAAGTGGAGCTATGGCTGAAATGGTAGAGTGTTTTGCTTTGAACAAAAAGAAGGATTCAGGGACAGCACCCAGGCCCTAAATTTAAGCCCCAGGACCAGAAAAACAAAAACAAAGTACATAATTATTCTAAGCAGGACCCATAGCCATGATACCAGCACTGGCCACTGGCTTCCATCCTATGTTTCTCTATCTTGCCTCCTACCTTGGATCTAAGGATTTTATGTACGTGTGTCCATTGGCCCATATAGACAGTGGGCTTCTTGCAGAAGGGAGTGTTTTGTTTCTGTGTGTCCTAGAAAAGGCATCACAATGCTTTTAGCACATTGAGTTGGTGCTTAATAAATGAGACATTGTTTTGGTAAATTTATATATTTCAAGTACACAGAAAAGCCACCAGGTGGCACTCTTCCCTTCTCAAACATGGAGTTTTTGTGATTTTTTTTTTTTTTTTTTTTTTTAGAATATCAAAACCTGCTGGGCTCACGCCTTTAATCCTAGCTACTCTGGAGGCTGAGATCTGAGGATCGCAGCTCAAAGCTAGCCCGGGCAGGAAAGACCGTGAGACTCCTATCTCCAATAAACCACTAGAAAACTGGAAGTGGCACTGTGGCTCAAGTGGTAGAGCACTCGCCTTGAGCTGAAGAGCTGAGGGACAGCACCCAGGTCCAGAGTTCAAGCCCACGATTGACAAAAAAATAATAATAATAATAATAATCAAAAACTGTTGGTGACCTCTTTGTGTTTATATGCACAATTCTGCAGACCTACCAGGACTTTTCCCACACTCTAAACCCCATGGATTCATTTAGTTCCTTTACATTAGACTCAGCTGCCACCCTATCTATATAACTTAGCTACCCAGGCCACACCACAGATTGAAACCTTGGAAGAGGAACCCTGGGCATCTGTATTACTGGAGATTTTCCTTACCAAAGTGGAAAAAGTTTTCCCCAAAACCTGTTTCCTCAGATGGGGAAACTGAGGCTCTAAGCTTGAAGACTAAGGTCACAGTACAGCTGGTCATTGATTTGAATCCTATACTCCCAACACAAAGTCTAAGGCTGTAAGATTCTCCCAATTGTCATTCTGCTTCCCTTCAGGGTATAGGTGGAATGTGCCTGGAACAGGGAGTGAGGGGGGATGAGGCACAAAAGTAAGGATAAGACCAGATCATTCCAGTTTACCATCACACATGCTGCCTGAGTTCCCACCATTAATAAACTAGTCTTCTAGTTTCTAAGTGCTGACCTTTTGTTTCTTGCTAGCTTAGATTTTCAGCAAATAGTTAGAACTTGTAGGTAAGATTCTCAGACATCCTCCTCCCTGGGGAGGATGTGGTGGCTGAAGAAACGGACCATAAAGATAACAAAAGAGAAGAAATATCTTTAAGGGAAATGAAACCAGTATGATATGTACAGGTTTTGCATGTGTGTGTGTGCCTGTGCGCATGTGCACACAGGCACACACACACACACACACACACACACACACACACACACACAGGCCCCAGTGGGGCCTCTGTTCCAGATTCCGAGGGACAAAAGAAGGGTAGTGGTAGTACAACAGTGCTTTTAGTAGGCAAAGAGGTAAACACCTGTCACACCTGGCTGCTTGTCATGGGAGAAGAATAGACAGAGGCTTGTGACTAATTTGTTTATGGATTTACTTTGGGTAAAGAATATCAAGGTGCAGCCGGGTGCTGATGGCTCACACATGTAATCCTGGTTCCTCAGGAGGCTGAGATCTGAGGATCATGGTTCAAAGCCAGCCTCGGCAAGAAATGATGTGAGACTCTTATCTTCAATTAACCATGTAAAAATCGGAAGTGGAGCTGTAGATCAAAGTGGTAAAGTGCTAGCCTTGAGCAAAAAACCTCAAGGACAGCATCCAGGCCCTGAGTTCAAACCCTGTGACCAACAATAACAAAAAATGCGTGTGTGTGTGTGTGTGTGTGTGTATCAGGGTGGAACCTTCAACTGATTGGGGTTCAATCCTGAGCCCCAGTCTGGTCCACAGCATCTTTCTCTCTGACCCTGGCTGGTAGCTGAACATGTACCATCAGCCTGGAGTAGAGGTATCCTGAACCTGGTTTTGTCCTGGTATACATACACTGGGTATATTTAATATGCATCTGTATTAATGTATTCTTAAGACATATATTTTGACAGGACCCATGTTAGAATGAAGGAATGTAATTCTTTAATGGTGATTTTTTAAGCTTCATGTGTGTGTGCTAGATGGGTGAACTTGATAAGCTCAAACTACTTAACCTCTCTGCTTCAGTTTCCACTTCTGTGAATGGAAATATTATTTATTTCATAAACTGTCATAAGGAGTAAGGTAATCCAACACGCCAAGCACTTCCAACAGGGCCTGGCCATGGTAACCACTTTATGTAGGCTAATTATGCCATTGTTGTTACTACAGAAGCACTTTTTGAAATGAACCATTTATTGTGCACATGCACTCTCAGTCTCTTTCTTTCTTTCTTTCTCTCTCTCCCTTGCTCGCTTGCCCACTCTCTCTTTCCCTCTCCTTCTCGCTCTCACTCTCTCTCACCACAAACAGATGGGGAAGGGCTAGGTATGTGGCCAAGTGGTAGAACACTGCCTACCAAGCATAAAATTCTGATTAACTCAGGGTCTGGTGAACTCCCCCTAAAAATAAACAGATGAGGAAATTAATGGTAAGTGACCTTCTTGTATTTGTTTTCTGGTTGCATAATGAACCACCACCACCACCGCAAAAGCAACAGGTTACCACACACATTCACTGTCCCTAAGCCCAACACATCCTAAGCTAGTCTGCTTAGGGTTTCCCAAAGCCATGTTCATGTTGTCAGTTGGGGGTTGCAGTTCCTTTGACCCGCAATTCCCCTTCCACCCATGTGATTTCTTTCTACTCCCTTAAAGCTGTACAGCATATGACATGTTCCGTCTTCAAGTTCAACTGATTGAATCAGGCCTAACCAGAATAAATACCTTTTTACACATTCAAAACTCAACTAACTGGAATCATTAAATACCTCTGCAAAATCTCCTCACCTTTGTTATCTAATGTAACCTATGTTAGAAATGCCTCTGGATATTGGGGTGCCGTGTGAATAAGGGCACCAACTTGAAATGAATTTGACAAAGTAAGGCTTACCAAAATCTGTCAAGCAAGCACACAAAGCAGGCAGGCTGCTGCTCCCTTTTTTCCACTAACCCAGAAGGCCCTGCCCTCTGCTCGGATTGGCTAAAGCTCAGGTTCACAATCTGCAAAAAGATATGACTTAACAAAAATCCAAGGAGCTTCTCACAAGTTGTCCCCATTAAAGTGCATCAGGAAAAGGGTGTAACTAAACTGTAATTAACAAGTGCCAAGCCACGTGGCCAAAGCAGGAACTTTTCAGAAAAACAATCCTCACAAGATTGACAGAAAGGAAGCAAACTACTTTACTAGGAAAATGCTTTCCTCACACCTACCATAAACCTACTGACATTTTATCATTCTACAGATCCTGTTCACACTCAAGGGAAGAGAATAATACCAGTTGTAATGCAAGTCGTATACACCAGGGGGGCAGGGCAAGGAGAGAACTTTTGAGGATCATCTTGGAATTCTGATTATTCCTCAAAGCCACAAAGCCAATTGGCAGAGTCAGATCTGTTTGCTTGCTTGTAAACTTTACCATGCCCATGCAAGAAATGTCCCATGCATGGGTCAGTGCTTTCAAAGCTTCAGAAGATTGGCAGATCCTGAATAAACATGTCCTGATGTGATCCAGTATCTGCTCTGCATTCCTTGCTTGATTCTCTGAAATATTGTGTCATGCAGGGTTAGCTCTCCAGAAAAAAATCAGATTCTGCCCGCGCCCACCCCACACAAGTATTGTCTAATCACAGAGCCATGGTCACTATTGTGTATGGGTTTGGATGTGTGTGTGCCTGAACTCAGGACCTTGGACTCACTTGGCTTTTTCTTGCTCAAGACTGACTCTATACCACGTGAGCCACACCTCCACTTCTGGTTTTTTTGCTAGTTAATTGGAGAGGAGAGTCTCATGAATTTTTCTACCTGGGCTGGCTTTAAAGCTTCACTAAGATGGATTGGGGGAGAGGGGCGATTTGGATGAAGTGTTACCCCAAAAGACTCAGTGTTAAAGACTTGGTTGCCAGCTGATGAGCTTTTGGGAGTAATTGAAGGGCTCTGACTTAATCAGTGGATTAATCCTTTCACAGATTCACATGTGATGGTATTATTAAGAGGTAGAGAAGCTTGTAAGGTAGAAAAGTAGGTAAAATCCAGTTGAAGGAAGTTATATCACTAGGGGAATGATCTAGAAACTTATCCCTGTCCCTACCCTTTCCTGTCCTTGCTTCCTGGCCACCATGAAGCTGGTAGTTCTGTTCCATTATGATAGTCTGTCTCAACCCAGGCTCAGAAATAGGGAGCCCAGTGTGCATGGGCTGACACCAGGAGACGAAATAAATCTTCCTCCCCTTGTATTTTGTCACAGTGATGAAATTTGACTAATACAGCTCCCTTCTACTTGAGCCTCTTGAATCACTGACTGTTCAAGAAGCCATTTGATAGAACTGAGACATCCTGACAATAGCCAGCATCAAGTTTCCAGACAAGTGAGTGTGCCATCTTGGAGATGGATCTTCCAGCCCAGCTTTCAGATGACTGCAATTCTGGACCACAACCTTAGGAGATTCTAAGCCAGAACCACCAGCTAAGCTACTCCTGATTCAAGAGAACTGGGTGAGAGTGGATTTATGTTAAATCCACAAATTTGGGGACAATTTAAAAAGTAATGGAGACTTCTGGAGCTAAGGGGCTACCCAAAAGGTGGCAATGAGATGGCCATTTATGAAACAATGTGTGCAAGAATCTCATCTTCCTCCCACCAGGCAGTGGACAGGCAAGGAAGCAGTTTGTGGAAGCCGAAATCCAAACACAGATTGTGTCTTGACCTACAGTTTCTAGGAAGGTGTAATGTTCTGTTTGCCTGTCCAGGATTATAACCACTAGCCACCGAGCGCTTAGGATGAGGCTAGTGTAACTGAGGAAGTAAATTTTATTTCTAATGTTTTCTTAAACTCAAACACCCATAGCTGCTAGTAGGCAATGAATGGTGAAGAGCTAACAGATATGAAGGCCTGCTCCAAGAAACAAATGACAAGAACAGAGCCTCACAGGACCCGCTCTCCCCCTCACCCCCCAAAAAACCCAACTAACATATTGCAGAACTTCAGGAGGGATTTGAGCTCACAAGGGATCTGAGGCACGCTCTGCTTCATGGGGATTACGTAAACCTGATGGGTACTATGGTTCTGAGCAGTCTGGCTACCTAGTTGGTTCAAGTTCTACCTCCACCACTAGTAAGCTGGTTGCTTTGGGCAAATTGTTCAACCTTTTAGATACAGGTTTCCCATCTGTAAAATGGGGCTATCTTAACAGCACCAATGCTGTAGAGTTGCAGTAATGATGGATTCAGATAAAGCATCTGAGAATGGGTTCCTGGATGGTGAAATGGGCAATGTAAGATTTTATGACTGTACCATCAACCCCTCTTGGCCTCCTCCCCTCTCCCCTACTACACAGGGAGCACCCACGTGGTGGTAAGCAAGGGAAAACCAACAGCCAAGGATCTGGCCCAACTCTGCACACATAAGCCAAGGGCAGGTTACGCACTTGGTAAAAATGATCCACGCTTCCTAGGGCTGTTATGAGGACCATGAGAGATTGTCAATGTTTCCAGAACCTTCCAATCAGAGTGTCTGCAGAAGCCAAGCTGAAGGAGGATGGGGGAGAGCAGAGCCACGTTAAGGAGGGTGCTGCCTTCAGACACATCCACTTTTTGCCAATCAGACTGTCATTTGCCCAAATGATTTGTCACCCTACCTCCCCTCCCCCCAATAGAAGAGTCCGGACTCTTTTGAGAAACTATTTCTGTATCAATGGCAACTCATTCAAGATTGTTGTTTTTTTGGGGGGGAGGGTGCCAGTCCTGGGGCTTGAACTCAGGGCATAGTGCTGCCCCTGAGCTTTTGTACTCAAGGCTAGCACTCTACCACTTGAGCCACAGCTCCACTTCTGGCTTTTTGGTGATTAACTGGAGGTAAGAGTTGCATACACTCTCGTGGCCTGGGCTGACTTTGAATTGTGATCTCACTCCAATATCATTCTCAAGTAGCTAGGATTATGGGTGAACCACCAGTGCTCAGCTTGTGCTTGTTTTTTGTTTTTTTTTTTGCCGGTCATGGGGCCTGAACTCTGGGCCTGGGCGCTGTCCCTCAGCTCTTCAGCTCAAGGCTAGCGCTCTACCACTGGAGCCACAGTGCCACTTCTGTCTTTTTCTGTTTATGTGGTACTGAGGAATCGAACCCAGGGCCTCATGCTTGCAAGGCATGCACTCTACCGCTGAGCTACCTTCCCAGCCCATTGTGCTTGTTTTTAAACACAGTGCCACCGAACCAACCCAGGAAGCAGAGATGATACACTGTCCAGGCCACCAGTGAATGAGTTCTGACATCTCCCATCCCTGGAGGCCCCTCCCTGTGTTCTTCTGCCTCTGCTCCTGTATCTGGCACCTGGGGGAAATTCAGTCAAAAGAATTTTCTCATGCTTCACTAAGTTCTACGGCTATTGAACCCAGAAATAATGATTTATTATAAACATGAAATGACAGAGATAGGCAGTCTAGAAAGTATCAGGTTTTATTATCTTTTTATCAAAAAAAAATCAGTAACAGACAACAGTGTGAGAGGGACTACAGAAAAGGTGCTCATTACAATACAGTCTGAGGAAAAGGGGACTGGGACCAGAAAAGGACCCAGCCAGTGGAGACCCTGGGCTGGGGTAATGACAGGAGCCAGTGGATGCTTTAAGGAGCATGATTCCCATCACTCCAGTCAGTGGGGTCAGAAGACATAAGCCAATGCACCAGGCCTCTCTTCTGTAAAAGGAAGAGGCTAGGATAACAGGCCCTTCATTGCCTTCCTCCCCGCCCCCTTGCTTTGCCTTGCCCAGGGAGACAAGGGTTTTCCCAGCAAAGCTAAGCTGTGATTCACTACATCAGTTCAGTTCTCCAACACAAAGTGCCTGATCAATGGAAATCCTCTCCTCTGTAGGGTCAGGAGGGCCACCAAGCACTCCGATGTGGTCAGTGCAAATGTGGAATGATTTTGCTCCCTTTACATGATTTAAACCAAACTGATTGAAATAGCCACATGTGTGTGGTTACCCTAATTGGACAACATATTCCTAGAGCTCAGAGAAAGCAAATCCAAGAATCCCTGGGACCCAGGAAGAAGGCAGAAAAAGTGTTGGAATATTCAACCCTCACAACCACTCCAGCTCAGACAGGAGAAGGCACCAGGAACGGGGCAAGAAAAGGATAGAAAACAAACAAACAAACTAGTCACATAAAAACTCACTCACTCAGACAACCCAGCCAACATGAAATTGGAAATATCCTACTATATCCTGAAAAAATATATTTAATCTATTTTTTCTAGAACCAAGAAAGGCGAATAATACAAGAAAGCACACAGACACAAACTCCTCACCATCCCCTATATTTTGGAATCTGGATTTGCTAGAAAACTATGTTTCAGCAAAACACTAACTTAGAAGCAGCAGCTTCAGAAAAGGGGCCAAGGTCATAAGCAGGGAGTGTGAACTATTAAAAAACAGAAAATGGGGAGGGGTTTAAAGAAAAAATGGGGGGGGGGGAAGGAAGGGGCCCTGTCTGAAGCTATAAATAGTAAAAAAAAAAAAAAAATTAATAAAAAAAATCACCTCCTGCTTTCTTCTCATTTTCAAGAAACATACAAGAACAAAAACAAAACCATTAAATACAAATAGCATAGGCGGTGGAAAAAAACAGGTGATAAAAACATTTCCCCATCTCTACACCCTGACCCAGGTACAGATATTCCTGCACACAAAGGAATGAACCATCATTTTGACAAAATAGATATACAAGTAACTCTACAAATCCACTTCAAAGCGAGCTTTCCACACTTCTCCCCCCCGCCCCCCGCCTTTCCTCCCTCCCCCACATTAAAAAAAAAAAAAACTGATTTCTAAAAGTCACTTGAAAGAGCCTAGAATGGCCCAAAGTTTACCACAGACACTCCTGTAGTGTGTGTACAAACACCTTTGGAGGACTGGCCTCCAGGTGCCAAGGTGCAGGGCTTTCTAGTGTCTTCCCCCGATTCCTGGCAGAGGGACAGGCTGGGAAAGGGGGAAGGAAGGCAGCCCCAGCAGACTTCTACACACGTCACCTCTAGCTTTTATGGGGGGGATGAGGGAGGAAGGGAGGCGCAAAAGAAGACCCTGCTGAGACAGGTTCAGTACAAGCTCTAAACTGGTCCTAGATTTGAATCTGAAAATCTTTTGAATGACCCCAGCCCCAGCCCCAGGCTTGCCTTCAGAAAGGTCAAGTTTAACCCCATTATTTTCTTTTCTGCCAGAATAACTAAGGCCCAAAGAATCGAGAAGAGCAAGGCAGCACAGTGGAAGATGATGTCTCTTCTGATGCTGGAGAGGCAGTCAGAGCCGGAGACACCAATGGGTCAGTATTAAGGTGCCCACCCCCTAACTCTAATGCCCGTTACTCACAATCCTCTGGATTCCCTCCCCCCCGCCAAAGTCCAAGCTGTATCTGCGGGAGTTTCATGCATAGAACTCATTCGTGGGGGCTTTCTTGTAGATGGGTTTCTTCCCCAGGTCGTAGCTGCCCTCATCCTTCTTCTTCATGCGGTATACCAGCAGCAGGATCAGGAACACAGCGAAGAGGATGCCCACAATGCCACCCACGATCAGAGCTGGAGAGGAAGAGGGCAGGAGACCAGAGTGAGAGATCTTCTTCAGCACCTTAGACTAGACCACACACCCTCCCCACACCCTTATAGTCAGACACCTTCACCGTTACCACCACACCTGTGACTCTTACAACCTCAAATAGGGATTATAAGTAAGTCCCTGGAGACCACAGGGTTAAGGACTCCCCAGCAGTAGCTTAGTACTGAGTTAGGACCAAGGACAATGGCCATCTATGGAAACCCCCATAGACACTGCTATCCTCAGCATAGGGTGCTTTGTAGCTTACCCTGTGTGTGCATATATATCTGAGCCTATACAACTACTGGCAGGCACTGTATGTATTCCACAGTGCGCAGAACACACTATTACCATGTTAGATTATTATGGCCCTACATATTCCTCAGTGGCACTGGCTTGTTTCTGTTCCTACCTCTCCCAACCACTGGCTATAGCCATTAGGATCATACCCATAATTTGCTCTTACAGACTCGTGCACCTGTGAACCCTTGTGGTTTCTATCTAGCCCCCAGCACCTGAACTTTGCCTGCACAACAGGGAGTACTTCGTACATGGCTCTCCCAGTTCAGCTGCGTGAGGAACCTCCGGCTGGTGCGGAGCTGAAGTGGGCTTCTAGCATTGAGTCAGCATCTGTTTTGTCCACCATGCCAGGTGGCTTGAATGACTCATTCCTGTTTGTTAGGGGGCAGGGATGGCTCACAGAATCCTTTCTGTAGCAGATTGAGTACCCTAATTCGGTCTTAGTCTAAGAAGATTAATTTCCCATCCCTGCACACACTACAAATCTATTCACAGAAGGGGGTGAGGTGGCACAAAGGAGCCAAATAAGGTTCTTTCTTGGCTAAAACCCTATAAAAGGCAGCAACAAAGGGCTTCCAGGGTGCTGCCAGAAAAATCACATGGAACTCTAGGCATCAGTCTTATTCCTGTTTCCAGCACTTTCTAACAGCCCACTCTTCCATCAATCAGGCCCTTGATCTGTGCTGGGACAGCCACTGGGGTTAAGGTCCAAGCACAGGCTCATAAGTCAACCAGGGTCCTAGGGCCTAATGCCAGATTCTTGGCTTTGTGACTTTAGAGTTCATCAGACTCCCATGTCAGGTTGTTCTGGGGACACAACGAAGGCCAGAGGAATCCGCTGACAAGCTACAAGTGCTGTTGAAAAGCTACTAGAAGGGAGACTCCTGCCTCTGTTAGCTGAAAACATGTAATTCTTAAATGGAAGCATAAGGAGATGGCCTGGCTTCGTTTGCTCTGTGATCCAAAGCCTGGGCCTCAGTTTTTCCTCAGATAAGAGGAGTGATTTTTACATGTTTCTACAGAAGCAGTAGAACCTCTCACTGCTTAAAGCAAAAGTTAAACAGAAATAAAAATCTATCATCTAAAATATACCAGCTGAGCCGGGCACCAGTGGCTCACACCTATAATCCTAGCTACTCAGGGGGTTGAGATCTAAGGATCACAGTTCAAAGTCAGCCTGGAGAGGGAAGTCCATGAGACTCTTATCTCCAATAAACCCCACAGAAAACTGGAAGTGGGGCTGTGGCTCAAGTGGTAGAGCACTTGCCTTGATCTGAAGAGCTGAGGGACAGTGCCCAGGCCCAGAGTTCAAGCCCCACAACCAACCAAAAACAAAACAAAACAAAACATTGTCACAGGTACCAAGAGGTCAGGGAGCAGGGCCTAGCCCAAGACCATCCCAAGTTGCACTCTGTTACATCTGTAAGATCTAAGAGAGATCCTTCACCTGTCTCAACTACTAGCATTTGGCACAGAGCTCTTTCCCTATACCTTACCTCCTCAGAGTTTGTTGGCCCAGTTGGTTCCCAGGAAACAACAGTTACCCAGCCTGGGCCTAGGGGAACCCACTCACCAGGCCGGTTCATCCAGGCAGGTCTTCAACCACAGCCAGTAGGCCTGTACCATGATGGAAAAGTCCCCTCCTTCCTTTGACAATCAGCTGTGGGGACACCTACCTCTCTCCCCAAACTGTGGGAAGCTGAGAGAGTGAGGGAAGAAGACAGGACTGGACACTAGATGAGGGAACCTCCTGCTGCGCTTGACAGAGCCACTCCTTAAGCCTCATCTGGACAGAGCTTAACCTACACCAGCAACATTACAGTCACAGACTTCTCACCTAACACCAAACATTTAACCTCTCGAGGCCCTTACGCAAGGCACAGAGTCACATATGCCCCACACACATCCTGAAAGGAAAATGAAGACTCAGTGACAGCCCTTTACTTAATTTACCCCTTTTTCATTTCTCACAGCAGTATCCTCAAACCCATCTTCCCAATAGGTAAACTGTGGTCCAACCTATTCAAACTCCAATGCTAAGGTCACAAGGCTGCTAAGTGACAGAGTAGGCAGAAGGGAAACCAATCTAATTCTAGAGAACTCCCAGGCTCTTTTGAGGAAATTAACTATCCAATGATTAACTCCGAGAGCCCAACCACAGGCCAGAAAAAGTGATTTGAATAAATACCTAAGGGGCTTAAGGCCACGACATGATTCATTAGAAACCTGTAGACTATTCTTTAGAAACCTTTGATATGCAATTTTCTGACTCCAGCACTGGGCTGCAAGCAGTTAGAGCCCCTTAAGGGAAGTAAAAGTCTTTCCTGCCCCAAGGCGACTGACTTCAGGGTTGAGCTGACTTCAGGGTTGAGCAGCACCTCTGCTTGAGAGCACTCTTTCCTGGTCCAGACCTGTCCGGAGGGGCAGGGGGCCTTACCTGCCAGGACTTCTGTTCTCTCAAAGATGTTGCTGCCCTGGGCGGTGCTGGACATGGACACTCTGTTGGACACATCCTCATCCCCATCAAAGGGTGCGATCCTCTTGGGGATGATCTCGTTCGCCTCCAGTTCCCCAGTTTCGGTGGGAACCCGCCTCCCAGGCCCTTCCCTCTCTGGGATGTGGTTATTTAGAGGCACCTGTATAGGACAGGGGAAGAAAGAGAAATAGAGTATATTTTCAAGAAATTTAGTGGGGCGGGGGGCAGGGAGGAGGACCTAGAACACAGGAAGAGACAGACATTCAGCCAGATGTAAAATCTAGACTGAAAGACACCGTCCTGGATAGGAGCCATCAACCTCTCAAAATAATGCCACTGTCCTTCTTTCCTATAGTATCTGTTCCTAATGGGAAATGAATCTGATGGAGGGCACAGGGAAGGGGTTGTTCTTTCCCACTCCTGTCTATGAGTATTCTAGAGGAGAGAGAGGGAGAGAAAGGGAAAGGGGGAGGAGGGAAGGAGACGGAGAGGGAGAGAGCAAGAGAGGGAGAGGAGAAAGGAGAGAGGATTGAGGAGAGAGGATTGAGGGACAGAAAGGAGAGAGGGAAAGAGAGAGGGAGAAGTGGTAAAATCTTAGAAACTGCTTGCCCTTAGAGACAGTATTGGGATTGTACCCAAGGAGCTAACCAAAGTGTGTCAAAGATGCCTCAAAGAGTTTCCACTTCAGGATATGAAAAAGTTCTCAACAGCTGGGCTGCTGATAATTCCAGTTACTCAGGAGGCAGAGAGCTGAGGACCACAGTTCAAAGCCAGTCCTGGCACAAAGTCTGAAAGCCTATGAGAATCTTACCTCCAATTAAGCATCCTCACCAATAAGAATCAGGTAACTAATATACAACCTATAACAATACAAGGGCATTTCGTTCTGCAGGGAGATACTCAGGACCATTGTAGGTAGACAACACAGAGCACAGACCGGCAGGCACAATTGTGATATCTGTGCTGTAAACATTTTAAAGGCACAAAAAAGGGATGGGTCATCCTTTCATGGAGGATGATCTACCTAGCCCACAATTATTCTGCCCAGGGTGCATCTGAATTTTCCATCTCTCTTTACAAACGTATTAGAGAAGAGCAAAGGGAGAGAGGCAAAGGCATGCAGCACTTACCAAGGGTTGGATCACTTCAGGGAAGGTCCTATGGTCCTCTGAGTCATCTGTAAAGTTAGAATAATAGGTGCATGAATACCAGGTCCACTATGCCCACATAACTGATCCTTTTGTCCATGGCTGGCAGGATTCCAACCTTACAACCAGCCCCTACAACCCCCAAGTCCAGCAACTGAGCATTACCTCAACCCCAGTCACCTAGGCTGAAAAAACCAGGCTCCTAAGACCTGTTCCCCTGACCATTTCACAACAATGTTGGCTGCACTGGTGTCTATGCAGGTATTTGGGCAGCTCCAAACTCTCAGCTCTACAACAATACTTGGGAGAGCTGATTAGAAATGCAGAAGGTGCCAGGCATCAAAAGCTCACACCTGTAACCCTACTCAGGAGGCTAGAGATCTGAAGATGGAGATTCAAAGCCAGCCTGGGCAGAG
Source organism: Dipodomys spectabilis (assembly GCF_019054845.1). NCBI lineage: Eukaryota > Metazoa > Chordata > Mammalia > Rodentia > Heteromyidae > Dipodomys > Dipodomys spectabilis. The sequence continues at coordinate 20,003,759 of NW_024870852.1, forward strand.
AAGTCCATGAGACTCTTATCTTCAGTTAACCACCCAAAAACTGGAAATGGTATTGTGGCTCCAAGTGATACAGCATTAGCCTTGAGCACAAAAGCTCAGGGGACAGCGCCCAGGAGCTGGAGATCAGGGCCCTGCTGCCAATAAAACCCCACTCTGCATTAGAACAAGATTCTCCAGGGAATTAAGGTTTCAGGAGACTAATTGCAGTGTTAAGCACTACACAGTGTAATACTAAAACATCTGTGTGACTACATGAGACAATGGATATGGTTCATTTGCTTCTTAAGAGCAACCTTTCTGTCTATGTATATATCCTTTAACTGCAGGTTGTATACCTTAAATGTAGACAATACAATTTGTTTGAACACACACACACACACACACACACACACACTTCCTGAATGCTTGATATATGCCAAGAGCTGAGTGAACTTGATTCAGTCACACAACGCTGATGTTGTCATTATGAGATGGGGAAATCTAAGGATTAGACAGAGGTAACAGAACTGAGGTCTGAACCTAGCACTGTGTGACTCCAAGGCTCAAACTTGGAGTAATGAGCATATTCCTGAAGACTGAAGGGACAGAGACCAGTGAGCAGTCTGACTTGCAGCCAGGAAAGTCAAATGTTACAAAAGCACTTTTGGTTGGTTTAGCCTCAGTCCCTTTAACCTAATCTGAAACTGGGCTGTTTGTTTTTGGTGCTATGGGGATTTGAATTTAAGGACTTCAGTTTACTAGGCTGGCATTGCACCACTTGAGCCACACCTCCAGCCCTGGTATTTCTGAGATAGGATCTTGTGAAATGTTCTTTTTGTTTTTTCCTACCTAGGCTGGACTTAAACCTTAATCTTTCAGTTCTCAGTCTCCTACAAACCTAGGTTTAGGGGCTTACTCCTGACTCTTCACCCCTCTCTGTCTACACATCCCCCCTCCTGCCCCACCCCTGCTTCTGAGCTAGTACTTTTCCTTTCCAAAGGAAGAAAAACAGTCTATGGGTGCTCCTCCTCCACCCTTACTTTCCCCTCTGCCAAAGGGAGGAGCCTATGAGGGCAGGTTCAGGCTGGTGCCTGAAAATCCCAGATAGGAATGAATTCAAAGCAACATACAACTCCCCCCAGAGGGTCTCTGGGAAAAGTTAAACCAGCTACTTCTATTTTCCCTTTGGAGGTGGGGGAGGAGCACTGTTGGAAAATCCCCACACACAAATCCCAGCCAAGTCACCCCCCTCCCTCCTAAGATCACCATTTCCCTCCATTCCATTCCACACACCTCCCCTCCCCAGGCCTGCCCTGCCCACCCTCCATACCCAGATCTCCAGAGCCTGACAGCTCAAAGTCATCACTGTCCTGCCCCGGCCCTCCGATATCCTCGTCATCAGGGAGGTCTCCAGAGAAGTATCCGCCTTCCAGGAGATCCTGAGGATCGATGACTTCAGTCTCTCGGATCTAGAATGCAAGAAAATAAAAGCATCAGCCAGCTGAACACCTAAAAACAGCCAGTAAATTGGACCCTGAAGTATTAACTAGCAGGGGATCCAGCCAGGTCTGGAAACCTAGATCTTGAATCCTGCTCTGCCCCCATCCTGCTATGTAACTTTACACAATTCTCTTTCCTGCTCTGGGTTAATAAAAATAATAATCGATTATTCCTATTACTTGCTAAGCACTTGTTGCATGGCAGGAGGTTTTTAAAGTAAGTCTGAGGAGGTATTGTTAATTTATTTTACAATGAAGGACACTGGGTATTGACTACAACTCAGCTCTGGCCTCCAGCGGGTCCTGTCTGTAATCCTAGCCACTCAAGAGGCTATGATATGATGATCATGGTTCGAATCCAGCCTGGGCAAGAAAACCTGTGAGACTCATTTCCAATTAACTACTAGAAAAACTGGAAGTGTAGCACTAGCACTTGAGCAAAAAAAAGCTCAGGGACAATGCCCAGGCTTTGAGTTTAAGCCCTCCCCTCAACCTGCCCCGGGGAGTGGGGGTGGGGGGGAGAGAAACTACAACTTAATTTCTTTGGGTAACACAACTTAACTAACTGAAGGCAGTCCAGCACCTCCCAGGCACAGTGATAGCCCCGGGGTGGGTTACAACCCCTCAGGGTCCTATGACGCAGTGGCAGCTGATTCACACATGACAGGAGGTGCCCTTACTGACTCTGGCCTTGCCCAGTCTGGGGCACCGTTCCCAGCTGAGTCAGACTGGGTTGGGACCGACAGGACTGACTTACTCACATTTCAAGACAGCTTCAGATCTACGTACTGCTCAAACCTAGTGTCTCAAGAGCAGACTCCTGGATTCTTCTGTCTTCCACACGTCTATACATCTGTCCTACACAGCCAGTACCATGGAGGTTAGACACAGAGGCACAGTCCTGCCCTGTAAGTGTCACTCGGCCCTTGCCCCATGGAGACCCAGCTGGTCACTCCGGAGTCTGATACCCAACCCCACACCAAGCAGCTTTCAGAAAACATTCAAGGTCCAGGGAGTTAAAGAACTTTCCCAGAGCAGGGCAGGGCACATTACTCCACCCCCAGCCCCTAGCTCCACTGAGTGGAAAACAAAGATCCCTCAGTAGCTCGATGGCATTCCGAGGCCCACCATTTCTCCTCTAGCCTCTAGACCTGAGTCTCAGTCTGCCCACAGAACAACCCTGAGCAAGGTTTAGCATTTCACTCTGACCAGATCCCATAACTATAGGAGGTAAGGGTCTCCTAGAAACCACAGAACAAAACTAGAGACCCCAAAAAAGGCCCTGTCCTCCTGTCATGGATAAGAGAATCTGAGCCAGTGACCCACAGTTTTAGCAACACAGCTTGGGACAGAAAGAAGACAAGTGTATTTCTAACTGCTCCAAACTGTCCTTCAACCACAGGAGGCTGCCCCTGAGAAGGAAGATCTGTATAAAGATGCCCCCAAAGACAGGAAGAGTATCGAGTGGCAAGAAAGAGGTTCAGGAAAGGCACTCAGAACTGGCTCCTCCCACACCCTCCCTCCCTGCAGCTTCCGGGGAGAGGCAGCCATATCTGTATTCTCTTCCACCCCCTCAGAGGCAGGATTCTGGATACCCGGAAGGAAGCAGGGTCAGGCTAGAGGGCAGCGGGGAGGCATCCATCTAACCCAGGGCAGAGGAAACAAATGCAGAGCGCTTGGCACACACGTGGGAGTGGGTTCCAGCAGGGGTTAAGCTCTGGTTAAGGATGACTTCATGACTCCGGAATCAGGAGCTGTGGACTACTGGTGCTGGAATTCCCCTCCCCCCACCCCCTCCACATACACACAGCCTGTGTCTTTGGCTTGGCAGGGCAGGGGAAAGGATCCTGCAAGGTTGGGTAAGTATATATATACCTAGGCAAGGACCAGGGGCTTCTATTGGCATCTCCAGCTGCAGATTCCCTTGGGGCTCAGAATCTAAAACAGCAGGACCTTGGTGGCTTGCTCAGTGTGAGATCTTAAACAGTTGTAAGCCCATCTCTATCAATCTATCCCTTCCTTCCTTCTTTCAACCTCCCAAGTACTGAGACTACAGGTGTGCACCATGCCATTCTCTATCCAGTTCTCTTAATGGTCCCTCTGGCAATGGTAGAATCCAGAGTTCAAAAAGGCAATGTTAGTCACTTCTCTAAAACTACACAAGCAGAAAGTGACCAAAACCCAGGTACAGGTCAGTCAGCAGGGAATGTTAAACACACACACATGAACATGCATGAAGACATGTGTACATGGGGTCATCAAATCCAGCAGAGAGAGAGATTCAGTGAGAGCAAAAAGCAGGGGGTTGGGGGTGGGGGGGAGAGGGAGGGAAGGAAGGGGTACTTTGTCTACTTGGACACTTATTGACCTGGCCTGAAACCAAGACTGGCTGTGGAATATCAGAGTTCAAACTTCCAGCATGGGGTTGGGGCTGGAGCTGGGGCTAGACAGGGACTAGGATTCCAATACAGGTTTCAGACCTAGAGTCTTTTTCCATCCTGCCTTGTCTTCTGGGATCCCTAGTGTTGCAGTGTTGCTCATACATCTAGCCCTTCTATCATTTAATTTTTAAATTTTATTTAACGGGGGGTGGGGGGGGAGAGAAGAGTCCTGGGGCCCCACTTCCAGCTTTTTATTGGCTAGCTGAAGGTAAGAACTCAGGGATATTCCTGTCCAGGCTGGTTTGGAACCAGAATCTTCAGATCTCCGCCTTCCAAGTAGCTGGGATTACAGGTGTGAGCCACCAGCTTGTGGCTAGCCATCCTTATGTGAAAGTGTCCTAGTATTTCAAAACAACCCCAGGGATTAGCACAAAGATTGGCTATCAGTAATTACTTCCCTTCTATAGTAGAGAAGTCAAGACTATGGAGGAGGAGGAGAGAGAAGAGTTTACAGTTAAGACAGTGGCAAAACTGCTTTATTCCCAGCTCAGCCCACTTTGGGGCACCTGATCATCCCCAGCCCTTTCCATGAGATTCCAGGAGGAGATACACAATCGTCTGAGGTCATACCACAGATCAGTGGCAGGGTCAGGCCCAGACCCTTCCAGACTCTGAACGCACAGTCTTCAGAGGCAAATCAAGGGCCCATGAGGCAGTTGATGGAGGACACTGAGAAGTCTCCAGGAGCTCTTCAAGCTCCCTGTCTGCCCACAATCTCCACAACAAGGAGACACCCAGTAAGCAGGAGTCACTTAGGATGAAGCCGGCAAGATAGGATTAAGCTCCATAGAATTATGGGTAATCATCTTTTTTTTTTTTTTTTTTTTTTTTTAACCTAGAGGTTTGGAAGGTCCCAACAGCCTTCCCTCCCCTACCTTCTTTTCAGACAAGGGCCAGTCAGTTTGGGGTGGCTTTGAAAAGCTAGGCCACCCAACATCCAGAACCCAACCCTGACCAAAAAGGGACCCAGCCCTGTTCCCGGCTAGGGATGTGGCCTGTTCTCCTCAGCTCACCTCAATCCTGTCCAGGCATGTGTGTCCACATGGGTGTACATGCTCAGACACCCTTTTCATGTGCCTTTGTTCATTTCACACTGATGCACAATAGAAGCTATCACTGACTGAGGCCTGAGACTCTGTTAGCCTGGTGGCTGGCTGAGGGACACTTCAACTACCTTGGGGGATTAGGGATCTTGGATTCCTTCCAGGCCATTCAGGGAGATGAAGAAGGAGTAGGTCCACTTGCATTTTATAGGGACTAACACCTGCCAACAGAAAATATCTGAGGTCACAGAGTCCAACTATCTTGTTTTATAACCCTGGAAAAGAATGAGAATTCAGGGGCTTTGTTAAGGTCACACTGCTGACAACAGAGCCAGGTTTAGGTAGGTGTCTTAGCTCCCAGGATTTACCCTCTCTCCTCTCTCAGATCTGGACTACCTCTGAGATTCTCAGCAAATCCACAGGCAGTGACTATGGCTCCAGTTGAGACTCCTCACCTAGCCCTTAAGCTTTATTGTGAACCTAGGAAAAAGCTGCCAGACCTATCCCGCAAGTTCTACAGCTTCTGTCACACCCGGAAAAGTATGGAGCCTGGGGTAACTCATACCTATTATGTACCCCAACACCTTTCTGAGTCCTCTCTCTGTGTGTTTACTGACTCCACAGCATTACAAGGTGCTCTCCCTGTTTTACAGATGAGCAAACTAAGGATAGTTGAGTTATCCATCCAGTCATAAAGCTAGAAAGCAACAGAGCTGGGATTCAAACCTAGATCTTCCTCTAGACCATGTCCTAACCACAACCACGTTTCTCACTGCTGCTTCTCACTCTCTCCCCACCACCCCCAGCACACAGCCTGGCTCAAGGTTGCCTGCCCCTTTCTTTGCCCAGGAGTAAACAAAGGTGAAAGTGATATGGCTTCAACAAAGGAACAGAAACTTGGCTGGAGTGCCAGGGAGGAGTTCGGGGTCAGGGCTTGGTTAACTATGCACTAATAAGAGCCCCCCCCCCCCCCAGCCACCTACACACACACACACACACACACACACACACACACACACACACACACACACACACACACACTCTTTCCCAGGAAGTGTCAAGTAGTCTACCCCTTTCCAACGATCAGTCTGGGAGTTTTCCAACTCTTTTATTTTTTGCTGGTCATGTGGCTTGAACTCTAGGCCTGAGTGCTCTCCCTGAGTTTTTGTGCTCAAGGCTAGCGTTCTAATCACTTGAGCTACAGTTCTACTTGCAGCTTTTTGTGGCTAATTCGAGATCAGAGTGTCATGGATTTTTCTGCCAGGGCTGGCTTCGAACCGCGATCCTCAGATCTCAGTCTGATTACAGGTATGAGCCACCGTACCGCCCTCTCCCCCCCAGCTTTATTCCAACTCTTAAGTCCTCAGTTTCCTCTTTGTAACCAGGGCCAGTAGGTAGCACCGTGCAGAGTACTGAAAGGATTCCAGGAGATGAATTAATGCACACAAGGGATTTAGCATGTGGCTGGGTACACAGCAGGTACTTAGTGAGTAGCAGCTATTATTAACCCCCACCTGCTTTCCTTCAGAGTAGGGAGATTAGTACTCAAGGTTCAGAGACCTTTGGAAACTTGCAGAAGTGGAAAGAGGCTAGTCACCTGATGGGAGAGGTGTTTTGCAAGCACAGAGGGACATTTCCCATTCTGCTAGTTCTGAGGCCAAAGACTTTCAACGACAAATTAGATCCCTTCCAGCTGTGTATAGAGTCTGAGGCTCAGGCTGGATGGAGCCTGGTCTGAGGTCACAGTGGTGAATACCTTGTCCAAAGCAAATAAAAATAGAGGCAGGAAGTGGCGCTGTAGCTCAAGCGGTAGAGCACTTGCCTTGAGCTGAAGAGCTGAGGGACAGCGCCCAGGCCCAGAGCTCAAGCCCCACGACCGACAAAAAAAAAAAAAAAAAATAGAGGCAATTTTGCACTTTTCCAGAAAGAATAGAAGGCACTGATTAAAGACATCTGAAATTCTACTAGAATTGAAATGTCACTTGCTTATTCTGGTACACACCTGCCTCGGGGAATAAATATCTAGAAAGCAAAAAACAACTCACACATCTTATCTGTATAGTCTGGTACCTGAAGGGTTAAGCTAGATCTGGGGGTGGGGTGGGGGTGGGTGGAGTGAGGGTTCAAATGTCGCTCTGCCCACTTCAAGGTCGGGTTACTCTGAACACAATCACCATGCAGAGAGCCAGGCTTAGCTGGCACTACCAGCAGCCAGCTTTTTACCAAGCCTAGGGCAGACCATTCCCACAGCAAGGATTCCAGGATCCTGGGGTAACAGCTAAGAATGAGGGGAAAGGTGATTCCGATGTGCCTCAGAACAAACTCCTGCCCCCGAGCCAATTAGACTCTCTTGTCACTAACTCTGTAGGTGGTCTTGGGTGATTCCTTCTCTGGCCTCAGTTTCCCTACCTATAAAAGATGGGTCTCCAAAAGACAAGCCTCCCTCTGTCCTAAGGCCTGGTAACCAAACTGGGCATTGCTCCGATTACCACTGGAGACAGCTGGGAGGGGCTGGCTCCCTCAGGGCCTCAGAGACAGAGGTGCATTGAAGCTGGAGCTTGTAATCTAGGCAGCAGATCCAAACTCCCTGCTGGTTCGTGGCTGGCCAGGAGGCTCTCAGGATGCAAACAAGCCTCTTGTGTTCTGAGAGCAAAGTCCAGGGCCTACTCTGCAGCCTTGTCTCAGCAGATTAGATCTACCCGGGTGCTGGCTTACTGCCCCTTGCCAACTTCTCCTGCCACGAGGGAAGCCACAGCTCTGGACCAGGTCAGTCTGTCCCATAATCTTCTTCCCACTGGGCTTCCCCCAAGGCAAGTGGTATCCCCACTCCTTAGCCCCAGCCATTTGCTGCCCAGAGGGCTGTGTGGTGCAGCCAGTTTCTGCAGGCCAGCCACCATTGCCTGCCTTCACCCAGTCAGTTTACACACACACACACACACACACACACACACACACACACACACACACACACACACACACGCCTCTCCCTGCCTCCCTTTCCATTACCCCGGGTGTCACCTGACTAGCAGCCTGGCCTCTGCCAGAGAAAACTGGGGCAGCCGACTCAACTCCCAGGGCTTAAGGGACAAAGGAAGGGGTAGATGAGGGGTAAAGGGTGAGGGGCTAGAATAGGAGGGTGTGGTCCAAGATAGAAGTGAGAAGTCTGGGGTGCAGGAGGTGGGTAGGAAGTAGGAGGAAGGATCTTTTGGTGGTGTCCTGGAACCCTGAGAACTGCCCGATCCACTTAGGTTTTCAATGTGTACAAACAGCACAGCAAAAGCCAGCCTCTGGCCAAGTTAGGAGTTCTTGTATAGCTGCTAATAATAAGCTCAACTTAAGCCAGTACTTTACAAGTTTGCCAAGCACCGATTATGGCCCTCAAGTGACACAGGTGTTTTATAGAGGACACTAGAGCTCTCATATTAACAAAGTGACTTATTAACTCTGTCTCTGGGTGAGTGGCAGGGCTGGAAGAGAGCACGGAGACTTTGGTTTTCTGGCTGTAAAGCAGACTTTTTTTTTTTTCTTTTTCATTCTCCAGCCTCTCAACAAAGGGGGTGGGGGTAGGAACGGACCCAAAGGCCACCAGTGGGTTAATGACAAACCAGCCCAAGACATCAGGTTTCTTGTTCTAGGGTTAACTCAGAACCCAACTGTTGACATATATGCTCTCTCCTGGTCTCTAGGTTGCCATGCAATGAAAATGCAGGAAAACTGCCTTCTCAGAACACAGTCTACCAACACCCCTGCACCCAAAGCCCATGGTGTCATTTGTAAGCATTCACTGAGGGCCTTTTCAAATGTTTTAATGTCAGTATTAGGGCCTGAACTCAAGGCCTGGGCACAGTCGCTGAGCTTTTCTACTCCTTTAGCACTTTAGCTACAGCCCCACTTTCCTGCTTTTTGGTGGTTATAGAGATAACTCTCACAGACTTTCTTACCAAGGCTAGTTTCAAACCGCCATCCTCAGATCTCAGGCTCCTAAGTAGCTAAGATTACAGGCATGAGCCACAGGTGCCTTCTTCAAGATTAGAAACTCTGTGCCCTCCAAGACAGGAGGATGGCCTGAATCCTGAGGAGAATCTTGAGTGGTTTTGGTACTTTTGTAAACCCCCCTTTATATCCACCCTTCAACCCCTGCAGAGTCCAAGTTGCTGGAGTGAGTACCTGCAGATCCTGGCAGGAGAGGTAGAACTGCCAGGAACTGGTTCTTGTTTAAATATAAACCCACCTGATAATTAGCAAACAGACCACTTTCTAAGATAAACAAATACAAAAGTTGGACTTGATCAGCCCCACCCTACTCTCCCACCCCAGCCAGCAGCTGCAAGGTTAGATATGAGAGTGGAAAGAAAGGTATTGAGCAAGGGGAACCTTCACCAAGGAATGCTTCCTCCGGGAATTCCTCATCTCTACAAGGCACAATGCTGAGGTCCCTTTATTTGCACAGTATTATTAAGCCTCTTGACAAAGTTATCATCATCTTCTTCTTCTTCTTCATTGCTGGAAATTGAAGCCAGGGCCTCTTACAAGCTAGTGATCTTTCACTGAGCTACATCCCCAGATCAGAATCCCAATTTCTGAACCAGGCTCACACCTGTAATCCTAGCTACTCAGGAGGCTGAGATCCAAGGATCCCAGTTCAAAGCTAGCCAGCCCAGGCAGGAAAGTCCATGAAACTCTTTATCTCCAATTAACCACAGGTAATGGCTCTGTGGCTAAAAAATGGGAGCTCAAAGACAGTGTCCAGGGCCCTCAGTTCAAGCTCCACAACCAACAAAAGAGAAAAGTTTTAGAAATAGAGGATCCCAATTTCTTTACAGACTAGGAAGCACACCTAGCTCACACCTAGCTACTCAGGAGTCTGAGATCTGAGGAATGAAGTTCAAAGCCAGCCTGGGCAGCAAAGTCTGTGAGACTCATCCCTAATAAACTACTCAGAAAAATCTGGAAGTGGTGTTCTGGCTCAAATAGTAGAGCACTAGCCTGGAGTGCAAAAGCTCAGAGACAGTACCCAGGCCCTGAATTCAAGCCCCATGACCAACAAAAAAATAAAAATAAAACCCAGGTTAAATAGTATGTCCAAAATTATGTTGCTTATAAGAGCTGGCTTTAACACCTCTTATAGTTAGATTTTTCCCAACACTAAACCAATTTTTTAACACTCTAAGTCAGAAGGCCTCAGAAATGTCAAGAAAAAGTAGGATTTTCCTTGAGGCAAATCTGAACTGTACCAGCTTTGCTTTATAAATTCAGTTGTGCTGTAAGGGGGAAAAGGAGGTGCCAACTTCTTTGTAGAAGTCTAAAGATAGATTTTGAGGATCGCCTGAACTCTTGTTCAATGTCAGGTCACATCTGAGCAAAAAGCTGTGAAGGTTTGGAGCCTAGTACAAGTACTTCCTGTCCAGGCCTCTCAAAGTCCTGGATGCTAAGATACTTGACTCCCCAAGGACAAGGTAAAACCTTCATGTCTATTACAACATGCCCACCACAGAGCTATCCTATTAGCCAAGAAGTTGAAAGGAAATTCATGACTCAGGCAGGCACGCTAACCCACGGTGACTCACAGAGCCCTGCTTGTCCCCTTCTCCTGATTTTAAGGGTTCATTCAGAAATCACATCCACTCATTCAGGCCAGGAGGCTGAAGTAGGAATTAGGAGCCAATTCCTCCCAACAGGAGCTGGCACTGGAAGCCCAGCCTGACTCCCTCAGCTCCTCATTCAGGTCACCCCAGCACTGCAAGTCCTTGGAGAAGCCCTGTTTCCAGGCGCTTTGGATGGCAGGAGCTCAATGCCCACCCCACTTCTCTTCTAAGGCAAGGATTTTTTCAGATTCTATCAAAGAGGCCAAGAACACTCCCCTCTGCTCCACATTGGGCCCTCAGGGCAGGAAGGACTCTTAGAAGGCAATGGTTCCAACCTCCACATTTTACAACTGGGGATATTGAAGCCGGGTACTGTTGGCTCACATCTATAATCCTAGCTGCACAGGACACTGAGATCTGAGGATCATAGTTCAAAGCCAGCCCAGGCAGGAAACTCCATGAGTCTCTTAAAAAGTGGAATGCTAAGGCTGGGAAGGTGGCTCAGTGGTAGAGTCCTTGCCTCGCATGCATGAGGCCCTGGTTCGATTCCTCAGCACCACATAAGCAGAAAAAGCCAGAAATGGCGCTGTGGCTCAAGTGGTAGAGCACTAGCCTTGAGCTGAAGAGTGGAGGGTCAGTGCCCAGGCCTCACAACCGACCAAAAAAAAAAAAAAGTGGAGTGCTAGCTAGCCTTAAATGAAAAAGCTGCCCAGGAGTAGTTGAAGCTCTAATACTGGCACCCAAAAAGAAAAGAAAAAAATGGAGATATTGAGACAGACATAGAATGGTTTGATCAGTTAGCCAGCAATGCAGAAGTAAGATTCAAGGTTATCTGCAAGCTATCTCCTCATCTGGAATGTTCCCTTACAGCAATCAAACCAGACAACTTGCTCTATCAGTCGGACCTGGTTCTGACCTCAGCAAGCTACTACACTCCTCTGAGCATCAGTTTCCTGTAAAAAAAATGAAGATTAAAAAAAAAAATGCATCTAAAGTATCATGGGACAATCAACCTCAATGTAGCTTTTAGAATGAAGTTCATTTATGAAGCTATTCATTCATACAAACATTCCCCAAGTGCTAGAACAAAAGCAGAGTTCTTGAAGTAGGGTAAGGGTAGATGGTGGAGCACCGCCCCCCTTGCGTGGAGTATATTAATTCCCAAGGGGGAATGCCTTAGATGTCTTGATGGTCTCCACACACATTCTTGAATAGTTGGTACTTAATTATTAATCAAGTATCAGCTCTGGATAGGGCTTTTGAAACCATCCAGCTCAAAGCTTTGGTTTTAGACGTAGGGAGCGCCAACCCCACGAGGACAAGGGATCTCCTTCCAGCCTCGTGCTGCCCTCCAAAGCATGGCCCAACTATTTTCCCAGGGGTGTTTTGTAATTTGGCTCCCAAGAGTTCTCACTGGCCACTTAAAGTTTCCGCCCCACCCCTACTTCTGTGTGCTTCAAAGAGCGATTTCTCAGGCCGACCAGATATATTTTTAAATTGACATACACCTGTGAGTGGGGTGGGGGGGTGTGAGTGCCCTAGAACTCCCTGGGCCTCGTGCCAAGTCAGAGGCCTGAGCCCCTGGGCAGCAACACCTTTGCCCACCCCTCAACCCTAACTCCCAAAACAAGGATGCCTTTAATTGGCTAGGGAGGGAGTGGCAGGAAGGCAGATGGGGAATGCTCCCAGCTGGACAGGAAGAACTGGTTTAGGATGGTAAACCCCCGCCAAACAGAGGAGAGGGCAGCTGGGTGCTGAGCTTTAGGTTCCCTTCTCAAAGCCTGTGGCACCCAAGGGTGTGAGGGTGCACCATCCAAAGGGAGGGAAGATTTGCATGAAACCTAAAATTTGGGGAGGGGACCAAGGAACACTACTGGAGAAGAGGACTACTAATCAGACATTCTGATGGCCTGAATGCTCTCTGCTATGAAGGTGGTTATCCAGTCATTCTTCTCCATACACCTTCATCTGGGTGGTGGAAATAATACATCACCATGTGCTAGAGTTCTGTGAAGATAAAATATTCCAGGTTTGGCACAGGGAAAGTACTCATAAATTGTAATCATAATGGCTGTTAAGCCGAAGTCCTTTTCCCTAGACCTAAAATTTCGTCTACCTGCAAACAGAAAAAAGAGTCCACGGGGCCATCTTTCCAGTCTAGATCAACTGTGATATGGTCTGATTTTTGCAGCCACAAGCTGAGAGGTGGGGTGGGGGCCAAAAGGGGAAGTTATGTGCCCCAATGAGAGCAAGAGGTCGGTGATAGTACCAGAAAGAGGAAAGCTGAGGTCAGGGTGAAAGATTGACACTCTGAGGAAGCAGCTGCTTAGGGCTAACTTCTCCTCCAGCTGGATGGGCCTGTCACCCAGCACAGGGACTGGCAGCCCCCCCCCCCAGACCACATCCTCCGGGCTGCCCTCTGGACCCAGCTGCCCACTCCTCCCCCAGAAGCACCTGTATGCTCAGCAGCCCCAGAGCTGAGCCTAGCATGTGACTGTCCACGTGGTAACCTTAGTTGCCCTAGTCCTTTCCTCTTTTTCTCCACCTGCTCAGACAGCATTCCTTCAATTACCTCCCCCCACTCCCCAAGGGCTCAACTCCTAAACACCCTTCAGTATCTCATTTAGAACAGCAGAGAAGCAGGTCCCGCTTTGCCACTAATGTTTCCCCAAAGATGTCCTTGGGTGGGCAGCGGGGAGGGAGAACCGGGGAGTGTTAGCTGGGAATTGTTTTCTTCCACTCAGAATCCTTGAGGCTTCCCGGCCCAAATCTCACCATCAGACTACAGTTGCCTGGAAATGGGGACCCACTAGAACTTAAGAAAACAGCAGGCCCTTCGGAAGCTTGGCTATCTCCTTGGAATCTGACTCAGCCAGTTATTAGCTGTGTGACCTTGAGCAAGTTACTTAACCTCTCTAGCCTCGGGACCAGCTTTAGAACAGTAAATAGTGGGGTTGTTAGAATTAAGCAAGTTGTTGAGCCATTACAAAGCTATTAGAACTGAGAGGGGCATACTAAACAGGCTACATATTTCCACCTTCACCCAAGATTTTAAATTGTGCCAGAGGCATTGCTCAGGGGCTCATCCATTCTCAACAAGGGCCTGCAGGCAAAACTAACTTTCCCCTAAGGGCAGATGGGAAAGGGAATCCACGCTTTCAAAGGAATGAACATGAATGATTTAAACTCCAGGGAATGCCTTCTCCCCCCCCTCCCCCCGCCCCCACACGAGGCTATATCAAACCCGAAACCTAAGCTCCTGGGGATCAGATCCACTCTCCCAGCAATTCCTGTACCCCTAACTCCTGGTCTCCTAACTCCCTTTCTGGTTGCTGGGATGGGGCTTCTGGTGGCCCAGGATTGCACCAATGGACAAGTGAAAGGGAGAGATTTCTCTGGTCTCTCTGGGGCCTTCTTTTCTCCACCTCCCACCCCTACCCACTCCACACAGGGTAAGTGTTCCAATTCCTCAATAGAAACGATTTCTTCCTTGCAGAAAGCTCGAGGCTCACCGCCTAAGCCATTCCTCCGGTCGGCCCTTGGAAGATGCCCTCAACTTTCTAGCAGTCGCTGCTTGCCTCATTCCCCCTTCCCTGGGACTCCCAGAGGCAGGGCCTCCACCCCTCCCGAGGTCACTGGCCGGGCCGTGGCTGGGTCTAAGGTCAGGACTCTGCTGTCCTTACCCGGCGTGTGAAACACGGCCCCCACGAGCCTCCAACCCCCGCTCCGAACGTGGTCATCTCCCCTGCACCCCTCATCTCCAAGCCATCTGGGATTCTGGGCGTCCAGAGGGAGCTGGCGGGGGGTGGGGAGGGGTGCTCCGCGCCCGCAGCCGGGGTCCCCCCCCAAGAATCCCCGCGTAAGGGTGAGGGTGTGGGGGCTGAGCTGACACCGGCTGGGTCACCTCCGAGCCCGCGGCGGGGGCCGAGGCCGGCGCGCTGCCCGCTGCCTGCCACCCCGGAGCGGAGTTCCCAACAAAGTTTGCCCGGCCTCGGAGTCCAATCGGGGACTCCGAGCACCCCACGCCACCGCGATCCCACGTCCTCCGGCACAAAGGGAGCGCTCGCCCCGGTCACCCCCACCCCCAAACACCTACCGACTCGGCGACGGCTGCGGGGAGGCCCACGCAGAGCAGCAGCAGCAGCAGGGGCAGGAGCGGGCGGGCGGGCGCCATGGAGCCGCGGAGCGGGGCCGGAGCGCGGGCTGCGTGCGGAGTGGCCCGGAGAGGGTGCGCGGCCCCTCTTATAGGCGGCGGCCCCGCCCCCCGCCCCCGCCCGCCCCGCCCCGCCCCGCGCGCACCCCGCCCGGAATTCCCCCGAGAACGCTGGGCCGCGGGGCGCACGCACGCACGCGGAGCTGGAAACCCCGGGGGACCTGCTCGGTGCGTGCGCGCACGCGCGCGCTCCTGCGCCCGCCCGCTCCAAGGGGGACCCTCCCGGGGCTCCCCTGGACTTCGTTTATCCGATCCACTACGAGCCCCCCACACCCAACCCCACTCAACCCCACTTAAAGTACAGTTGGGGGAACTGAGGCCCAGAAACGGGGAGGGTGGCCCGGGGACTGCGGGGGGGCGGGGGCGGTCCGTTTAGACCGGCTTTCAAAGTGGGTGCGCTCGCCTCTGAGGCCACCCAAGACTTTCTAAATGGGTCAGGGCAAACTTACGCAGCGATCGGCAAAGTTTTCGTACAGCTAACTATTCCGCGCTTTCTGGGCCTTGGAACTACTCTGAACTATTCAGACCAAGTGCCATGGGTAAAAGCAGGCACGCAAACGTTAAGGGAAGCTGGGCTGGTGGCTCAGGCCTGTGTTCCTAGCTTCTCAGGAGGTTGAGATCTGAGGAGCACAGTTGGAAGCCAGCCCAGGTAGGAAAGTCTGTGAGACTTATCTCCAATTAACCATCAAAAAGCTGGGGGCGGAGCTGTAGCTCAAGTGATAGAGCTCCAGCCAACTCTGAACAAAAAAGCTCAGGGATAGCACCTAGGCCCTTATTTCGATCCTTGAAGACAGACAGACAGACAGACACACACACACACACACACACACACACACACACTAAGGGAATGGCTTACCTGTCAAGGCAAGGCATTTGAGTTTTGTATAATTTTCTCTGCCTCCTTCACCTCCTTTCTTGCCACTCTGGCTGCCCTTACTCCTTCTCCCACTTGGAGACAGGGTTGTCCAACATTCCCCAGGCTGGCCTCCACCTCACAATCCTCCTTCCTCAGCCTGAGTAGTCTTTGGGATTCCAGGTCCTAGACATTATTAGGTCCAGCTCCTTAACATCCCTTCTTCTACTCCTTGAGTTTTATCCAAGAATGTAAATCTTTTCAAAGAAGGAGATTTAAAAGAGCCTTAAAAGTAAAACAAGTTTCAAACACTGACCATATTTTCCCATAGACTTAATGATGAGCAACTCAAAACTATTCTGAATATACTTCCCTAAAATTTGGAAACTAAAAAAAATGAATGAATCACCCTAGAATAAGACTTTTTTTTGCAAGTCTCATGGTTTACAATATTCACTTCGCAAAAAAATGAAAGATTTAATCTAATTGTGAGTAGGTAGATCATTAGAAATAATTTTTGCTGCTAGATCACTACATGACTTTAGTTAGCTGTCATCACATTACTATAACAAAACCCCTTCAGTTTCCACCAACTCAAGGCTGGCCTTGAATTCCCAACCTTCCCGCCCCAGCCTCTCAAGTACTAAGATTACAGGCCAGCCAAGTTCTTTAGGTGAAAATTTCTCAGTGTGTACAGGTAGTCTATCCGTGTGCTGGTTAATGTTTGACAACAGATGGGGAGATGCGGGGGTGCTAATTTGTGCCATTTGCCAATTTCTGTGGTGTAAATATTCCCACCATGGTTGATTTCAAGCTACTAATGAGATGTCACTGGTCATGAAGTTGGAAGGCAATCAGCAATGTTTGTACCACACAGTCTTCAAGTAGATGATAAAGTGTAGTGAGACAATTAGGAAGTAATGAGTTCTGAATACTTAATTTCTTTGCCTTTAATTATTTACTTATGTGGTGCTAGAACCTGAATCCAGGGTGTGCGTAAGCATTGTACCACTGAGTTGTAACCACAACACCCTTCAATAAGCTTCTTAACATAAAATAGGCACTGTGCAGGAGGTGGAGATTAGGAAATAAAACTCAAGGCCAGCATGGGGCAGAAGTTAGCTTTACAAAAACAAGCCAAGCATGGTGGGGCATACCTATGGTCCCAGCTACTTGAGAGGTGGAGGTAAAATGACTAATGTCCAAGGCCAACTTGGGCAAAAATATGAGTCCCTAGCTGAAAAATATCTGGTTAAAATGATGGCGCGTTTGTCTCACAAGCCTGAGGCCCTGAGTTCAGTCCCCAGAACTGCCTGCCTGTGTGTGTGTGTGTGTGTGTGTGTGTGTGTGTGTGTGTGTATGTGTGTGCGCGCACTTACACAGACACACATATAATAAACTTTGTAGTAAAATGTGGAGTAGAACTTTCTGACTCTTAGAGAAGAATC
This sequence comes from Dipodomys spectabilis, assembly GCF_019054845.1. Taxonomy (NCBI): domain Eukaryota; kingdom Metazoa; phylum Chordata; class Mammalia; order Rodentia; family Heteromyidae; genus Dipodomys; species Dipodomys spectabilis. The sequence continues at coordinate 20,020,820 of NW_024870852.1, forward strand.
TGTTCATGTATTTATTTTTAATGAATGGTTGAGGATCAAATTTCAAGAATAGTTAATTCAACTGAATACATTTAAATGATGTAACTCTTATAACTCCTCTCTGTGTATGCGTAGGCATGCATGTGCGTTCGTATGTGTGTGCACATGCACTAGGGTTAGAACCCAGGCTCTTAGTTTGTTTTTGGTTGGCCATAAAACTTGAACTCTCAAGACTAGTGCTCTAACACTTTGAGCCACAGCACCACTTCCAGTTTCCTGGAGGTTATTTGGAGGTAAGAATCTCATGGACTTTCCTGCCCAAACTGGCTTTGAGCCATGATCCTCAGATCTCAGCCTCCTCAATCCCTAGAATCACAGGCATGAGCCACTGGTGCCTGGCTCAGAACCCAGGCTCATATGGATGCTAAGCAAACACTGTACCTACCACTGAGCTACAACCCTAGCCATAATCATTTTATTTTTAAGTATATACAAAGTACACAGATTTACAATATGTTGAAATTACAACCTTTGTAATTATTTAACCATCTGGTAAAAAGTGTTAACTATCAATTAAAGACTGTGCCAAGGAATACATGGTTTTAAAATAATAATTTAGAGAAAATACAACCAGCAAAGAATGAAAACGTTCAGTTTACAGTTAATAGGATTTCTATAAAACTATCTCAACCTTCTGGAATTAAGAAATTAATTTCTCCCTCCCCAAGTTCTGAGAACCTGTCTAAAGAGATGTTGGAATATAGGTATACATGTATTTATGAGGTTTTATCTTTGGTTCCTTGCAAAGGACACATAATAGCCATTATTCCTGTACAGTATTCTATGGTAAGAGACTTCAAATTGTGTATGTGTGTGTGTGTGTGTGTGAGCACACATGTACACACAAGTCCTGAGGACTGAACACAGGGCCTGGGCACTGTCCCTGAGCTTTTTGTGCTCAGTGCTAGCACTCTACCACTCAAACCACAGCTCCACTTCTGGTCTTTTTTGGCATCTCATTGGAGATAAGAGTCTCATAGACTTTCCTACCTGGGCTGGCTTTGAACCTTGATCTTCAGATCACAGCTTCCTGAGTAGCTAGGATTACAGGTATGAGTGCCCAGCTTCAGATTCTTTTTTTTTAACTCTGGGCCTAAGCGCTGTCCCCCAGCTATTCAGTTCAAGGCTAGCACTCTACCACTTGAGCCACAGTGCCACTTCTGGCTTTTTCTACTTATGTGGTGCTGAGGAATGGAACCCAGGGCCTCATGCATGCAAGACAAGCACTCTACCACTGAGCCACCTTCTCAGCCCCCAGATTCTTTTTTGGGGGGGGGGGATCCGGTCGTGGGGCCTGAATTCTGGGCCTGGGTGCTGTCCCTCAGCTCTTCAGCTCAAGGCTAGTGCTCTACCACTTGAGCCACAGTGCCACTTCTGGCTTTTTTCTTTTTCTTATGTGGTGCTGAGGAATCGAACCCAGGGCCTCATGCATGCAAGACAAGCACTCTACCACTGAGCCACCTTCTCAGCCCCCAGATTCTTTAGATTTGTAAAGAAGTCCTGATCCTGCAAAAGATTAAAAACTTGACTAAAAGTTGAAGTTCTCTGAGAGGGTTATTTTTTTTTGGGGGGGGGGGGTAGGAGGAATTTCCCTTTGATTCTTAGAACACAAAAAGCAGTAGTCAAGATTTTTCAGTATTCAATCTATTTCCTGCATGGTGCTGAAACAGTAAACAGAACAAAACTTTTATAATTTTTAGAGCCAGAAGTTCTTGATTGCAATCCTCCTTCCAGAAACTGCCAGGTGAAGAAAACTTGAAAGTCAACATAGATGTCTGCAAAAAGAGAGAATGTTTTCTCAGCCATTAAGAGAATGAAATAAAGTTGCAGGCAAGGGGCATATGTCCCTGCCTTTCTTTATTTTCTAGGCCTGAAGTGAGTCCAAGTGAGCCACACACTTGACATCATCCATCTAGCTCCTCACCAAGCAAATGGAAATGAGCCACAACACTAACAGGCAGTCTTCTCTCATGGAGAACAAACAGGAGCTGAAACCCAGCTTATGACAGGGGTGAAGGTATTTTCCTTTACCTCACTTCTCAGGCTGGGTGTGTGCCTGGCACACACAGTGAGGTCAAGCCCAAGGGGATACTAGCAACCTCTCTTTAAATACGCTCTTCTGCAAACGTAAACCCATCACCTGCTTCTAGCTTTCATCTCCCCTTCTGAAATTTCTAGTGTTCTGTTTTCTCTCCCTGTTGGGTAAGCATTGTGAGAAAAGCCTTTTTTTCTATCAAAGTAGTTTGTTTCTTTTCTGTTAATCTGATGAGAATTGTTTTTTCTGAAAAGTTCCTGCTTTGGCCAGGTGGCTTGGCCCTTGTTAATTATATTTTAGGTACATCCTTTGCCTGCTGTACTTTTAAAAGACATCCTGTTAGAAGCTCCTTGAACCCTAGTAAATCTTGTTGATCAAGCCACATCTTTCCCGCCCCTCCCCCCCCTCCGTCATGGGGCTTGAACTCTGGGTCTGGGCGCTTTCCCTGAGCTCTTCTGCTCAAGTCTAGTGCTCTACCACTTCTGGTTTTCTGGTGGCTAATTGGAAATAAGAGTCTCACAGCCTTTACTGCCTGGGCTGGCTTTGGACCACGATCCTCAGATATCATCCTCCTGGGTAAGCTAGGATTACAGGCCTGAGCCACCCCAGCTAGGCCATATCCTTTCCCAGACTGTGAACCTGAGCTCAGCCAATGGGAGCAGAGGGGCGGGGCCTGCTGGGTCAGGGATTAAAAAGGGAGCAGCCTGCCTGCTCTGGTGTGCTTGAGTACCAGATTTCTGGCTGATGGCCCACCCTTCTGCAGAAGTAAACCTTGCCTTGCCAAGTCCCTTTTGGGTTGGTGTCCTTATTCCTACACAACACCCCAACATCCTGAGCCATTTCTAACAGCATCCCTTTCTTTCTCATGTTAGGTGATAAGAGCTCAGACTTCGCAGAGCAATGTGGGCTGCAATCCTGGCTGCAATCCACAGAGCAATCCTCGCTGTTTGATTTGAGGATATTTTACCCTCTCTGTGCCTGAGTTACCTCATTTGCACTTTGGGAATGACTATAGTTCTTCACATTGTAAGAATGCTGATGGTGTGGTGCTTCCCACAATATCTTGCACATAAATGTTACAAGTTTTGACATCAAATATATCACCTACCTGGAGCTGGTGGCTCATACCTGTAATCCTAGCTACTAGGTGGCTGAGCTCTGAAGATCCCAGTTCGAAGCCAGCTCAGGCAGGAAAGTTCATGACACTCTTCTCTCCAATAAATCACCAGAAAACTGGAAGTGGCACTGTGGCTCTAAGTGGTGGAGCACTAACCTTGAGCAAAAGAGCTCAGGGACAGTGCTGAGGCCTTAAGTTCAAGACCCAGGACCAACAAAAACAAAAGCTGTTGATTTGTAAGCACCCTGCATTATTCCCTTCTCCAGTGGCTTTTAACACACAGTAAATAGGTAATAGCTACCCAATTTTCAAAATAGATAAGGGGATAGGATCATGGGGCTCCATGTCCCTGAGAGATGCTGAACTGTTTCACTCTTCCAAATTTTATGCAAATCTCTCTCCAGTTCCAGCTAATGACAGCCAAGACTTTCCAGACCTTGTGGAATGTCCAGCTACTGCCTTGCATAACCACAGAAACTGCAAATGCTCTGGCTCAAAGGATCCTCCCAGATCCGTGGAATTTAACAGTATGGCCATTGTAAGACAGGCAAACCAAAGTCCACACCACAGTGAGTCAGGATCCACTAGAGGTATTTCTAAGAGTTCTGAAAATAACCCTTTCAATTACTCGGGATGCTTTGCTTCATTTTTTCCCCCTTACCTGTCATCATGAGTTTATTCTTTTACTTGCCTATCATCTGTTTCTCCCACAAGATAAAAGCTTCATGAGACAGAGACAATGTCTGGTTCATGAATATATCCATAGCACCTTGCTAGCATAGACTGCCATTCAACAAAAAAATTATCTGTGTTTGGGAATGAGGGCGTGACTCAGTGGTTGGGTGCTTGCCTGGTGTAGAACAGGTCCTAGGTTTGATCTCCAGGACCTGCAAGAGGAAAAATAAAACAAAAAGGAAAAAAAAAGATTGTTTTATGTCTAACTGGATCAATGCCATTGGGATATTTTTCCTTAGAGCCTCAAATATACTAATTCATTCATTTGGTTACTTACCTATCCAACAAACATTTGATGAACATTTTGTATGTGAAAGACCTTTGGATTAATACTGATGAACAGACAGAGTTTTTGTGGTGATGGTTATTGTTTGTTGTATTGTATATTGCTTCGATGGCATGGGACTTCATCCTCCTGCCTCCATCTTCCCAGTGTTAGAATTACAAACATATACCACCATGTCCTGGCTCTGAAGCAGTTGGTGAATTCCTAGTTAATACCTACCAGTTATCTATGCTAAGAATCTACTATTTGAGGCTGCTTAAGGCTGACAACTTTATGTGTATCTTCTTCTGACCCAGCCCAGGTCTTGAAATGGTAGTGAAATGGTAATGCCTCAGTCGAATTCCCTTAAGCAAAAGGAAAGAGTTGGAGGTGAAGCAGGCACAAACCCAATACAACCAAAAACAGGAAAGGAAGAAGGAATGAAGAAAAGGTGGGAGGGAGGGAGCAAGAAGCCAGATATGGTAATGCAGGCCTCTAATCCCAGCATTGGATGGACTGGAGGATAGAGAATTTGAGGCTGGCCTAGGCTACACAGTGATACTTTTGCTCAATCTTTTGTTGTTGTTTTTGTTCCCATCCTGGGGCTTGAACTCAGGGGCTAGGTACTGTCACTGAGCTTCTTTTGCTCAAGGCTAGCACTCTACTACTTGAGCCACAGTACCACTTCCAGCCTTTTATTTCTTTCTTCCTTTCTTTTTCCTTTTCTTTTCTTTCTTTCTTTTTATTTTTTTGTCGGTCATGGGGCTTGAACTCTGGGCTGTCCCTGAGCTCTTCAGCTCAAGGTTAGTGCTCTACCACTTGAGCCAGCACCACTTCTGGTTTTCTGAGTGGTTTATTGGAGATAAGAGTTTCATGGCTTTTCTTTCCCAGGCTGGCTTTCAACCATGATCCTCAGATCTCAGCCTCCTGAGTAGCTAGGATTATAGGCATGAGTCACTGGCGCCTGGCTTTGGCTTTTTCTTTTCTTTTCTTTCTTTTTTTTTTGGGGGGGGGGGTCCGGTAGTGGGGCCTGAACTCTGGGCCTGGGCACTGTCCCTCAGCTCTTCAGCTCAAGGCTAGCGCTCTACCACTTGAGCCACAGCACCACTTCCGGCTTTTTTTTCTTTTTGCTTATGTGGTGCTAAGGAATCGAACCCAGGGCTTCAGGCATGCAAGGCAAGCACTCTACCACTGAGCCACCTTCCCAGCCCCGGCTTTGGCCTTTTCTATTTATATGGTACTAAGGAATTGAATCCATGGCTTCATGCATGCTAAGCAAGCAATCTACTACTAAGCCACATTCCCAGACTTCAATGTTTTTAAAAAGGAAAAATTAAAAGAAAACAAAAGGAAAGAAGAACTTAGGAGTTATCAGGATGTAGAAAAAAAACAACTGAAAATAGAAAGAATTGAGATATTATATAGGCTAGCAAAATTGGTGTGGGGTGTGTGTGTGAGAGAGGGAGAGAGAGAGAGAGAGAGAAGGAGAGAGAGAGAGGTCTTACTTGTCACACAAATTGGTCTTGAACTCACAATCTTCTTGTCTGAGCCTCCCAAATTCTGGGATTACAGGTATGCAATACTATTATTTCCAGACCTTTAACGCCACATGGTCTTTATTGGTAGTGTCTAGTCTTTATCCCAGATGTATGCTTCTCCCTTTAGTGACTTACTGGTTCTCTCAGTCTCATCTGCTTGGCCAGTGGTATTTATTTAGCTTTAAATGAACACCTGTTGAAGTAAGTAGGTCAGGTCTGGCTGGTGCCATATTGGCGCCACATGGTGAATGTTAGGATCTGGCATCTTGTCTTCATGCTGGAGGAAGAAAGCCCCCTGCCCATCACCTGTCTCCCAGCTGATGGGCATGCCCAGATCCCTGGAGGCAGGGCTGGGCACTTGGCCGATAGGTTACTGAATCTGTCAGTCCAGACAGATTTCTGGGAATTTCCTGTGGCTCAGCTCCCTCCCCCCCGCCCCATGCTGACCTACTAGGTCTGGACCAGCCCAGCCACCAGGATGCCATGCCACATGTGTCTCCGTGATCCTGTCCTACGTCCTGTCTCCTGGCTCGTCTCCAGTCATCATAGTGTCCCAATTCAGCTCTCCATTGGAGCTGAATTGGATTGTTGGTATTGTTGGTTTTGTTTTTGTTCATTCTTTCCTCTCTAGCATGTTTCCTAGCTGTGTTATGTATATTTGGGGGGCTGTAAGCCTTTCTAACAACAGGATGCCTATAGCCTGCTAACTGTATAATAAAGACTCAATGTTCCATCTTCCAAAATGTGGCTTCTGGGATAATTCATCTTACAACACTGTAAGCCAGACTACTTCCTTCATTTCTAGTCGGTAAATAGGGCACTCATCTTGTAGTTTCCAGCATACTTGAGCAGAGGGTATGTTTAAGCAAAAAGGAATACTTGTTCACTTTCTCATCCTGGCCCCATGAAGTCAATGATATTACTTCTTATTTTACAGATGAAAGAACAGGCTGAGCGAGAAGAAATGGCAACACATCTGTAACAAAGCTACCCCAGCGCTGACTTATACACCTTTGATTACTGTTTGCGATTGAGATCTGAGGGGCCATTTGTTATGCAGCAAAAGCTAACTGACACAGGATTCAATCAGGTTTAGTTTTTGTCTATATTCCCATTCTGTCCCCCTGAGCTTATAGCCCAGATTCTTGTTCTCCCCCACAAAATCACTTTTGAGGTATCCTCCAAAGGATAAGGGAGGAGAGAAAAACAAAGGTTAAAAAAATGTCCCTCCTAGCCGGGCGCTGGTGGCTCATGCCTGTAATCCTAGCTACTCAGAAGGCTGAGATCTGAGGATCACGGTTCAAAGCCAATCCGGGCAGGAAAGTCGGTGAGACTCTTATCTCCAATAAACCACTAGAAAACTGGAGTGGCGCTGTGGCTCAAGTGGTAGAGCGCTCTCCTTGAGCTGAAGAGCACAGGGACAGCGCCCAGGCCCAGAATTCAAGCCCCATGACCGACCCCCCCCCCCCAAAACAAAATGTCCCTCCTGAAGACGTGGTGGCAGTGACAGGGCAAGTGTAAGGAGCAGGTGGGTGAAGTCAGGGTGTGGCCCCTACTTCATTCTCCTGCCAAATTCCCTGTGTCCAATACCTATATTCTTTCTCATTTAAAACAGGGAGAGAGACCTGCTTTGAGCTGCCACAAAAAGAAGGGAGGGAGGGAAAATAGGAAGGAAGGGAAGGAGGGAGGAAGAGAAAGAGAAAGAGAGAGTGAGAGAAATGTATCACTGTGAGCTTCCTACACACTAATCTCACACTTCCTCTAGTCCAGCAATAGGAGAAAGACACAAACACAAACAATTCTAACCATTTAAAACTTGCTATGTCACTTTTAAAACAAAGTTTGTCTATGTTATTGCATTTAAACACACCACAAATAGCCCCAGGAACAGCCAGGACTGGTCTGCCAACACCATCTTACAGTTGAGGAAACTGAAGTTCAGAGAGGTGGAGTTCATCATCCAGCTGACAAAAGCTTCATGAAAGCCCCAATTTCTCCCAGCACTCAGGAGCCAAAGGCTGGAGGACAGCAAGTTTGAGGCCAGCCTGAGATTGTGTCTCAAAACAAAGCAAAACAGCAAATCCTGCTGATAGTTTATGCATATAATACTAGCTACTCAGCAGGCTAAGATCTGGAGGATTGAAGTTCTAAACCAGTTCCAATAGGAAAGCCTGTGAGGCTTTATCTCCAGCAAAAAAAAAAGTAGAACTAGAGGCATGACTCAAGTAGTAGAATGCCAGCCTAGCAAACTCATGGCCCTGAATGCAAGTCTCAGCACTTAGACACACACACACACACACACACACACACACACACACACACACACACACACACATTTCCTAAAATCTTGATCCATTGGTTCCAAGTCCTGGACTTTGTTCACAACACCTTACTGGCTCTGAGGCGTGACAGAGACATCATGTGGGTACTTACTTGGGGGTAGGCATAGTGCTGTATGGTTCACATGTCACAGCTCCCAGAGCAGAATGAAAACTAGGGAACACTGGGAACCAGTCATTCTTTGAGCTTTCCTTATCCTCCTTGCGTTCTCTGCCCCTCATCAAGGAGGAGGCATGAGCCTGTGTTCCAGATGCCGCAGAAACTGAAATCTGCAGTTTATAAACAGCAAGAGTTGTCAGTACAGTAGAAAGGTTCTAAGTAGTGAAGCCAAAACAGAAACTAGAGTGTTGTTCAAAGGTAGAGAGCTTGCCTATCAGCCCCTGGGGTCAAACTCCAATGTAGGAAAAACAACAACAGAAAAAGACTGAAGACGGACTCTGCCATTTGACTGTGCATCTGTGGTTACTCACCTCCCATGCCTGAGGCCTCTATTCTCTCCTTCAATCATTGTAAACCAGCATTTGATGACAGCCTGGCAGAATCAGGCCATCTCCTCTGCTGAGCATATCCCTGCCCAGGACTCGGTTGAAATGCTCCTTCCTCAGAGACATCTTCCCCTGAGACCACATTGAATTCCCATCTGAATTTTATATAGTTCAGGTCTTTGTGTGTGTGTGTGTGTGTGTGTGTGTGTGTGTGTGTGTGTGTGTGAGAGAGAGAGAGAGAGAGAGTCATAGGGCTTGAACTCATTGCCTGGGCACTGTCCCTGTGCTTTTTTGCTCAAGGCTAGCTACCACGCTACCACTACAGCTATAGCTCTACTTCTAGATAAGAGTCTCATGAAGGGGGCTGGGAAGGTAGCTCAGTGGTAGAGTGCTTGCCTTGCATGCATGAGGCCCTGGGTTCAATTCCTCAGCACCACATAAGCAGAAAAAGCTGGAAGTGGTGCTGTGGCCCAAGTGGTAAAGCACTACCCTTGAGCAGAAGAGCTGAGGGACAGTGCCCAGGCCCAGAGTTCAGGCCCCATGACTGGCAAAAAAAAAAAGTCTCATGAAAAATCCCACCCTGTCTGGCTTCGAACCATGATCCTCAGAACTCAGCCTCCTGAGTAGCTAGGATTACAAGTGTGAGCCACCAGTTTCCTGGATAGTTTAGAGCATTTCTGTTACATTGTAATGTGTGCCCCACAACCTAGCAATACCAGTCATAAAGCAAGCACTAAAGTTCAAGAGTTGCAGCTGCACACACATGGTGAATGAACAAATCAGTCAATCAATCTGCTTTCTCCTATATAACTCCCTCCCTCCTCCCTCTGTTCCTCTCCCAGGGGCACTGTACATTGATATGGAATTGTATGCTGGACATTGTTGGGTATGGGCTGGTGGCCTCGGCCGCCATGCTTCCCAGTGCCCACGAAGTTCCTGCCCCATCGAGCTGCTCCTCGAGACCCAGTGACTCTCCCGATCTCATTCCTGCCTCAGGCTTTTGCACCAGACTTAGTTCTACCTGGAATGTTCCAGATATACAAATGGCTTCGTCTTTTACTTCAAATATGTTTCTGCTTGAACTCTTACCTATTCAGACTGGTCATGGCTGGATGCCATTTCTAAAGTAATTCCTTGCTAGGGACCTGTGGCTCATGCTTGTAATCAATCCTAGTTACTCAGGAGGCTGAGATCTAAGAGTCACAATTGGAATTTAGTCCAGGCAGATACATCTAATAACCTCTTATTTCCAATTCATAACAAAAAAAAAAAACAGAAGGGGAGGTGTGGTTCAAATGGTAGTGCACCAGCCTTGAGCACAAAAAGCTAAGCAAGAGGGTGAAGCACTGATTCAAGTCCCAGCACACACACACACACACACACACACACACACACACACACACACACACACACACACACACACAGATTTACATACAGTGTATAAAGTGTAATCTCCTGTGCATTTTATCTGGAAGGGAAGAGGTGATGTGTAGAGTCTGCCCTTGGGTTGGAATTCACCTCTATCACTCACTAGCAATATGGCTTTGGGTAAACAGTGTCCCTTCTCTGAGCCCCAACTTCCTTATCGGCTAAACATGACTATTAATAGTGTCTACAGCCGGGCGCTGGTGGCTCACGCCTGTAATCCTAGCTACTCAGGAGGCTGAGATCTGAAGATCGCGGTTCAAAGCCAGCCCGGGCAGGAGAGACCATGAGACTCCTATCTCCAATAAACCACCAGAAAACTGGAAGTGGTAGAGCACTCGCCTTGAGCTGAAGAGCTGAGGGACAGCGCCCAGGCCCAGAGTTCAAGCCCCACGACCGACAAAAAAAAAAAAAAAATAGTGTCTACAACTTATAGGCTTGTTTTAGAAACAAGTAGTTGCTCAGCAAATGCTCCTCCTCAAATACAGTCCTAAAGCAGTCCGGATAACAAAAGGTTCCCAGTCTGAAGGAGAAAGGCAGCCAATGAGTTCAGTTTTTTTTTTTTTCTCTCTCTCTCTCCCCCCCCCCCCCAAGTTTCCACTCTAAGAGCGGAACTTACTGGCCAGAGTCCAGGACTGTCCCACATCTGGACGACAGGCAGCCAAATGCCAGCCTCCCACATGGAGTTTCCAAAAATTTTGAGCACAGAGAGTTGCATAACCTGTTCCAAGACATGGCTCTGAAGAGGGGGAAAAGAGACTTTCATAATCTATTCTCCGAAAAGAAACATGTGAGCAAGGCAATGAAGTAATCAAAAGGAGGGAAGGAGGGAGGGAAGGAGAGAGGGAGGGAAGAAGGGAGCTGCTGAATCTTGGGAGTAAGAGTGAGATGAGGAAGAAAGAAACAAAATTACTGACCTCCTCTCTTCCAGCTGCCTGGCTCAGTCTGACACCCAGTAAGATCCTTGACATAAAACTCAAATATTTCTACTCCCACATTCCAAGGGAAGGAATAATCACAATAATTAATATTGCTAACATTTACATAGCACAGAGGACTTATCAGGTAGTGAGCTAAGCATGCATTTGGGTGCTATTTTTTTTTTTTTTTTGGTTGGTCTTGGGGCTTGACCTCTGGGCCTGGTCACCGCTGTCCCTGAGCTCTTCACCTCAAAGCTAGAGCTCCACCACTTAAGCCACAAAACCACTTCTGGTTTTCTGGTAATTAATTGGAAATAAGAATCTTACGGACTTTCCTGCCCAAGCTGGTTTTGAACCTCGATCCTCAGATCTCAGCCTCCTGAGTGGCGTGAGCCAGCTTGATGCCCATTTTTAAAAAAACTAACAAGACTGAGAGAGATGAAATAACCTTCCTCAAGACTGTAGTAGCACCAGGATTTGAATCTAAGCAGGGCTCTAAAGCCCACAGAGCCATATAAGAACATTTCCTACAGAACTTCTGTGCATGGATCAGAAACTGACCCCGGTAGTTGTCCTTACGTGTTCACAGCGGTGTGGGAATGACATGAGTGAGGGAAAAACATGAGTGACTAAGTGACCTGAGGTAGTTGCCTTCCTGTCCATCCAGAGGACAGTTTGTCCCAACTTGGGGCTCTTCGTCACTCTGCCTGACCTAAAGTTGAAATTTCATTCATAAGTTTGTAACCACAGACTTGGCACTGTGGGAAGGGCCCTCAGAGACCAGCTATTCTAGTCTACCCCTCAAGTTACAGATCGAGAAAACAAACCCTGGAGGCCAATGAGAGCTGTGGACATGTCAAGGTCACAGAGAAAAACTAATTTCTGTTAAATGGAGAATTGGTTTGGGTCATCTTGTTCTGTGGTTACCAAATTGACTGTGCTTCTAAGACACTTGGACAGGGGCCTTTTTGTTTGTTTTGTACTAGTGGAGATTGCACCCAGGGGACCTGGCTCCTGATTGCTGTGTAAGCACTTTGAGGAACAATCCCTCCCCCAGATCCACGCTGCCCCCCCCCCCCTTTTTAATGTCTTTGGAGATAGTGTCCATTACACTCAAGTTAGACTGGAATTTATGAGCTTCCTGCCTCAGCCTCCAGAGTGCTGGGATTATAGGTGTGTACCTGTATATCTAGCTTGAATATATGGATATTAGCTGGGGATGTAGCTGGTTAAGAGAATGCTTGCCTAGCATACAGGTAGCTCTGAGTTTGAGCCTCAGTATTAGTGTGTGTGTGTGTGTGTGTGTGTGTACAGATTTCTGCACTCTGTTTTTGAAGATTTAGACTTTTGCAACAAGGAAACTGGATGTGTAATATGTTCCTTAGGTGATTCAGATGGCACAGGGCCATGGATTGCATTTGGAAGTTGGCATCCAATGCCACTCCTTCATTTTGTAGTTTGAGGTATTAAAACCCAACCGGGACTTGCCCAAAGTCACACAGCAATTCCGTGATGTTCTTGCTCAGGTTTTGTGCTCTCAACTAGGCTACTTGATTTCACAAATAGGCCAAGGAAGCTGGCCAAGGGAGCTGCCCTGGTTTACCCTAGCTTTTGGTTTCCTTGTTGTATTCAGATTAAGACCCAGATGGTGCCCATTTCCAGGGCTCGACAAAGTGGGAACTCAACAGGTGAACTTCCAAAGGGAAAAGGAAATGGAAAAGTGCAAACTGGCAGTGGGGTTTTTCTCAGAGGCAGGTTCTTGGGATGACATCATACATTAACTCCAGGCTACCTATGTTTTCCATTTCAGGAAAATGGATGAGAGTCTCCTTACCTGGGGGTGGGAGGCATAAGATGGGGTGGAGTGGACCCAGCAGTGACCTGAGGGGGAGCAGTCTCCAGTACTGGAAGGAAGATAGACCTGCCTGGGGTAATTAAGTCAAATTTCTCTCCTCACATCTCCCTGATCTATTACCTGGGGCTATCTGAGTGAAAAGATTCAACTGATTATTTTCTACTTACCACAACTATTTCACTGTCTCCTTCCTTTTTTTTTTTTTTGTCTTCCGAAATGGAATTTGGTGCTTGGAGTCATATGTCTAAGTTTAAGTCTCACAGCGGTTTCCTCATCTGTATGGGGTGGGCAGAGGGTAGTCATCTACCTTCTTGGATTGTAAGGATTAAACTAGGTCATGTTGGCACTTGACAAACAGAAAATGTTTTCTCACAAACAGTGGATCATATGACCTATGCACGGATTGGTGGATAGGAGGAATTTGAATATGTGTGTGTTGAATTGAATTGACGTCCCTAAAAGAATGGTTGAATTAGAAACACCTTGGAAATCTTTGGATCTTAATCATTTCCAAGCTAGAGTCCAAGTGATTGTTTAGCTTGTTTCCAAAGATAAGAGAAATTAAGCTATACTTACCAGACACTATGTTGGAAATGAACTTTACAACTTGGGGGACAGGAGAGTTTGTGGGGGGGGGGAGTGGGAGAAAATGAGGGAGGGGTAACATTGTTAAAAAAGAAGTGTAGGGCTGGGAAGATGGCTCAGTGGTAGAGTGCTTGCCTTGCATGCCTGAGGCCCTGGGTTCGATTCCTCAGCACCACATAAACAAAAAAGAAAAAAGCTGGAGTGGTGCTGTGGCTCAAGTGGTAGAGCGCTAGCCTTGAGCTGAAGAGCTGAGGGACAGCGCCCAGGCCCAGAGTTCAGGCCCCAGGACCGGACCCAAAAAAAAAAAAAAGAAATGTACTAATTATATTACTTATATAATTGTAACTCCTCTGTACATCTTTACAATAAAATTTAAATTAAAAAAGAGGAACTACTCTTGAGTAAAATCTCATTTCTTTATTTTTGTCTGGAATAGTATCCATCAAGGTGATAACATAGTTATCATATGCTGTTCGGAAATTGAGATTGGCAGTTACACTGGACTTTGATAAATTTTTAATGGGAAAATAAGTCGTAGAGTGTAATTCAATGCTGGAAAAATGTAAATCTTGTCTAACTCCTCATTTCATAAACTGGGAAGCTGAGGTTTAAAGACGGAAGTGGCTTTCTGGTCGCACAGCTAGTAAGTGATAGAACTGGCTCTAAGCCCAAATTCCTTTTCCTAGAACCAGCTACTTCCCTTCTTTCCACTCCCAGGAAGATTAAACTTGAATTGATGAAGTTGGAGAGTTGGTCTTTAGGGACAGGAATTAAGTGAGTCATCCGTTTGCTGTTGCCCTTTCTCTGTTCTTGACTCATTCGGGCAAATATTTACTGACTGTCCACTATTCAGACTCAGAGAAGGCAGAGATAAAATAATCACAGCAGGCAAGGCCAGGATTTGACCCTGGGCATGACTTCAGAGCCTGTACTTTCTTCCCATTGGATAACCACATTATAAAACACCCAGCACTCTGCCCCGGAATGCCAGGATCTGTGTTGTCTCGTATGTTCTAACCTTCCTAGCAACGGGCGAGTACCAGGACAGCATAGTAGTGTTTTCAAACAACCGAATTCTAATTCTGATTTTGCCACTAAATACATTGATTCCTTTCTCTGGTCTTCCATCACTTGTTATAAAGAAAACAGTGGTAACAAAATGCAGAAGAGCTTGTAAGTGCAAGTTATTCCTAATCTCTAAATTGGAGGAAAAACAAAAACATTGGAAATGTAAACTGAAAATAATCTAACTGCATTTCTCTTACCCCGACGCCTCCTTCTCTCTCCCCTCGGTAGTTTTCTCCACCACTCCCCTCGATTTCCCTCTAGAGGGCGCGCAAGCTCTACAGCTTTCGTGTCACCTTAAGTCAACTTCGCTCCTCATCTGCGCATGTGCACGGCTCGTTTCCCGACGGCCCGTGCTCCGGAGCAGGCGTAGGCGGCCCTCCGTGTGCCTGTGCAATATTAAGCCCGCCCCTCCGTTTCGTAGTCTGCAGTAGGGTTGCACCCACTGCATTTGCGGAGTCTTAGCCCCGCCCCTCCACTTCCGTCCCGGAAGCGCCTTCCGCGCAGCCTCAGTGGCTCCTCGGGTAGCCGGAGCTTGGCCTCTCTAGGCCCGCTGGGGCCTCTGCTCCGTGGTCCCGTCCGTCTGCGCTGTTTCGGGAGACCACGGGCTGAGGCCGGGCCACGTTCGGACGCTTCGATCCTCGCGCCCGGCGCCGGGTGAGTGAAAGCCCAGGAGAAGCTCGCGTGCAGGCCGGGGTGGGGCCGAGTGGGTCGGAGGGGCCGGCCTCCCCCCTCTCTCCGGGAATGGGTCGGCCCGCCCCGCCTTCGCCACCTTCGGGCCGGCCTCCCCCCCCCCCCCCCCGGGTCCCAGGCTCTCCCTCCCTGGCAGAGCGGTTGCCAAGGCGACGGCGGGCGGGCTGAGGCTCGGCTCGTGTCCCCGCAGGTGGCGGGGTGACCGGAGGAGACCCATGGCGCGGGGGCGCTGACCGAGGCGCGGGCGGCGGCCGGGCCCCGGGGCCGGCATGGCGGGCCAGTTCCGCAGCTACGTGTGGGACCCGCTGCTGATCCTGGCGCAGATGGTGCTCATGCAGACCGTCTACTACGGCTCGCTGGGCCTGTGGCTGGCGCTCGTGGACGCGCTGGTGCGAAGCAGCCCGTCGCTGGACCAGATGTTCGACGCGGAGGTAGAGAGTCCCCGGGCTGGCGCGGGGGGAGGTCTTGGCATCACGGAGTTGAGTAAGCTTTTGTCGTCTGACACTTCCGAGCTCTGCCTTCTTGCTTTGTGCCTCTGAGAAAGGGAGTGTCCCCCCTTCTCCCGCGCCCCCTCCACACCCCTTGCTAAGCCTCAGCTGCCATTCTTCAAACGGAGTGACAGTGAGACCCGAGGGTGGGGTGCAAAGGTATCCTTGTCCTAGGCAAACCTGATCCAGTTCCTGTCTGAGACTCTGGGGAAAGCAGCTTCACTTCCTGAGCCACGTTTTCACGGGGTGACAATGGTAGCTGCCTGGACACATGCCTCTATAAATCCTACTTTATTTGCTGTGCGATTTGTAGCTGATGTTACCTTTCCTTGTCAGCGAAATGACGGGACTGGCATTTTAGAGATGGTGAACTACAATACAAAGATCTCAGGATGACAGTTCAATGTAGCCCCAGACATACCAGCTGTGCAAACTTGGGCAGGTAGCTCCAACTTTCCTGGAAAGTGGGCATGTCATCCTTAGTTAAAAGTGAGGAGTCCCCAAGGGGCTTGGGAATCAGCCGTTTCCAGAGTGTAATGGGACCAAGAGGCAGCTGTAATACAGGTTATGAATATCGGTTTTCTAACTATCGGACCTGAGACTAGTCCTCACACTTGCTGCTTATTCTTTCATAGCTATTGAACAAGTTATTACCCCAAAAGAGGTGGTAATAAAAGTACTAGTAGTAATGAAACGCTTCTCAAGGATTTTGTAAGGATAATCAGAGATTTAGGATGTCAGAGGCCTTCGTAAGCTTAACATGGGAGACAGATGTTTGGCATTCAGCAGTATTGTGTCAGGGCTAGTGGACATTTCATCTGTATCTTGGGCAAGGGTAGTAGCTTCTTAGGAGCCTTGGTCCTCTTAGGAAGTGCATGTAGAAATCCTGGGTTTGTTAAAGAGTGATCTGAGTTCTAGGCCACAGGTCAGCAAACTTACGAAAGGTTATAGTTACTCATTTCTGCCATTGAGCAGCCATAGCAAGTGTGGTGGTTCATGCTTGTGATCTTAGCTACTTAGGAGCATGGGAGCTGGAGGCTGACAGTTCAAAGCTATCCCAGGCAAAAAAGTCCCTGAGACCACATGTCTAGAGGCATGGATCAAGTGGTAGAATGTCAACTGAGCAGGCAAACTAAGGTGCAAGGCTCTGAATTCAAAACTGGCCACAAAATAAATAAGGCAGCCATAGACAGTATGTAAGTAAATAATTGTGGGGCAGTGTTTCAATAAAATTTTATTTACAAAAACAGGTGCTTGGCCTTCATTTGCTGAACTCTTCCCCCTTCTATATCTTATTGTTTGTTTATGTATACTTGCTGTTTGTTTTACTTACTGTATCACTCTGAGCAACTCTACTTCTCTGAGCTTTTATATCATTCATTGTAAAATGAGAATGATGCCTTCTTACATACTGTGAGGATCAAATGAGATACAGTAATAGATGTGTGTGAAAAGCCCTTATAGGAGATAGATTGCTATACAGATGAACACCTCCAAGGTGTTCTGCTGGGATTCTGGAGCCTGGGGATCTGGGAGCCGCTGCTCAGCATATTTCCATTTCTGATTCTCTCCTCAGATCCTGGGCTTTTCTACACCTCCAGGCCGGCTCTCCATGATGTCCTTTATCCTCAACGCCCTCACCTGGTGAGTATCGCTAGTTTTGCTATCCAGCTTTTGGGTCTTAGTTACTGAGACTAATAACTTCCTAAATTTGGACAAGAGACACGCTAGCACTTGTGGCTGGAGACTGATAAAGTGGTGTACGAGGCCAGTTCTGGGAACAGCTCTGCTATGGGACTCCTTCCCCTGCTGTTTTGACTTAGGTGCAAAGCTCTTCTGCTGTGTGTTGCCTGCCTGAAGGCTTCTGTCTCTAATCACTTCTCTGATGTGGTGTTAGGTGAAGAATCCTACTGGAGTTAGGACAACTAGCTTCTATTCCTGGTCCCCGTGACATAGGCCAACTCCTTTCTCTCCTTACTTAGCCTCAGGCTTCTTATGTGTCTTCAGGGGCTGGGCTAGGTAAGGTTACTCATGAGCATTGCTCCTTAAGAACAGTTTAGCATTGAGATCTGAGGCTGGAATGCAGACTCACTTGGCTTTGAGTCTTAGCTGTACCGCTAGTCTAGTGATTTTGGATTAGGTCATCTAGTTTCTAAGCCCTAGTTTCCTCATCAGGAAAATGGCCCTAAGCGTATTACTTATCCCATAGCTGTGAAGGTTAAATTAGTGAATCCATAGGAAGTACTTAGAACAGAAAAATATTTGAAAACTGGTGGGCTTTGACCTAAATTTGTCTCCCAAGTGTATTTTGTTTGGCTTATATGTATGTCAGCACACACATGGTGTTTAAAACAATTTTTTCACTGGGTTGAAAGTATGTTTTGGAAAAGTTTAGATTTGTGGTTTTTCTTTTGAATAATGGGAAGATCATGTGATTCCAGGCTACCCTGGCATGGTAAGGATTTGCCTAGATGCAAGTGTGTGTTGTCCCTTAGTGTGCTTTCAGGTACCCTGCCAATCCCCAGCACTCCCCAGGGATAGCTGCCATCTATCTTCAGGCTTATCCTTTGTTTCTTCTCAGTCTGATCCACTTTTTTTGGTGCCAGTCCTGGAGTTTGAACTTGGCCTGAGCACTGTCCCTGAGCTGCTTTTGTTCAAGGCTAGCACTCTACTACTTGAGCCACAGCTCTGTTTCCAGCATTGTTGGTAGTTAAGTGGAGATATGAGTCTCATAGTGTTTCTTGCCTGTCTCTGCCTCCTGAGTGGCTAGGATTACAGGTATGAGCCACCAGCACTTGACTGGTCCGCTCTTGATGCCAGGCATCTAACACCACATCCCTTGCCTGCCCACTTATAGATCGCTTCTGACTGCTATGCTGTCCTAACTCCCCACCCCCCAGTAAGGCCAGGACAACCCAGTGACAACACGCTGCTGTCCTTTCCCCACAGTGCCCTGGGCTTGCTGTACTTCATCCGGCGAGGGAAGCAGTGTCTGGATTTCACTGTCACTGTTCATTTCTTTCACCTCCTGGGCTGCTGGTTCTACAGCTCCCGTTTCCCTTCGGCGTTGACCTGGTGGCTGGTCCAAGCCGTGTGCATTGCACTCATGGCTGTCATCGGGGAGTACCTGTGCATGCGGACGGAACTCAAGGAGATCCCTCTCAACTCAGCCCCTAAATCCAATGTCTAGAATGGGGCCTTTTGGACAACCACTCTGGTACTTAGCCCCCAACCACGTTGGGCTGCTCAGAGCCTCCAGATGAGGGCCAGCCCAGGTCTGAGAGGAGCCCTGGAAATGTGAAGTTTCTGTGGGTGGAGAGCCAGTGAGGCCCCACCAAGCAGGCAGGTAGCAGCCAGGATCACAGCTGCAAGAATGGCCTCTGTCTGCTGAAGCCTCAGAGGTCAGAAAGGAGACCTCTCTGAAGGCATAACAGATTTGGAGCTCTGTCACCCGAGCCATCATATCTATCACCAGCTGTTGTTTTAACAAAAAAAAAAAAAAATCAAGGATATCTGATTGGCGCAAACCACTCTCCCCACCCACCTCGGGACAGCTGTAACTTTTGCCTTGTTGCTGAACCACAGTGATTGTGTTTGAGAAAAACTTGATTTATGGATCCGTAGACACAGAGACATAGGTGCAAAGTGCTAGCCTGCTGTCAGAGGATGGCAGACAGAGGCATCACGCATAAGGAAAACGTGTGTGTGTGTGTGTGTGTGTGTGCGCGCGTGTGTGCGTGTGTGCGTGCGCGCGCGCACACCCCAGCACCCATGACTGACTTCTACTTCTCTCTGCCCAGTCCCCGCTCCGCTGCCAGCCTTCAGTGCAGCAGGCCGTGGGACCCAGAGAAGAATTCCAGCATCCCTTCTGATTTCACCCCCAGAATAAAGCCACGGCCTGTCTCTGGGAACAACTGGGCACCCGTATCCCACTGCAGATTCTTTTTCATATTAAAAGTTTTTTCTAGGAAGTGGCACTGTGGCTCAAGTGTTAGAACACTCGCCTTGAGCTAAAGAGCTGAGGGACAGCACTCAGGCCCAGAGTTCAAGCCCTCCCATGACCAACAAAATAAATAAAATAAATAAATATTCTTCTATGGGAACAGTATGATGGATACTCAGAGATCAAACAGCCCCAACTTTCCAGCCCAGGCTCCGCTGCGATGGTGTTGATAGAGACAGGAATTTGCAGCTATGATTTTCCTGTGGTGTGGAGCTTTTCTGCGAGGCTTACCGCTGTTCTTCCTATGTACATAAATACAGTATTTTCCAAGGTCTGCCTGTACTTTGTAATGCTATTGTTGGGACTGAGAGATTGAGCACAGCTAGATGAGCACTATAAAGGATTATGAGGCTGCCTTTTCCTTTCTTGGGTCCTGGTGTTACTCCTTTTTTTAGTTTAAATACTAAGTACTAGGCTGGGCATAGCGGTATTTACCTATAGTCCCAGCACCCAGGAGGCTGAGGCAAGAAGATTCAAGACCATAGTGAGTTCCAGGCCATCCTGGGCTACATAAACCCTTACTCAAAAAACCCACAAATACCTGGAACTCTTCTATCGTACCTCCTACATCTGCAGCCACCTCTGCTATGCCCTTAGTAAGCTACCCTCCCCCTCACCCCCATGATTATTTCTAAACAGGTGCAATGGAGCACACTGCGTTAGCCTCACTTGTGCTTTGAGGTCATCATGTTCCTCTTGTTTCTCTGGGACTTGCCCAAGTTAGCACTCAGTTTTCAGCTTTCAGTGTTAGGATGATATCGGTGGGTTCTGCTGTCTCCCTAAGGAGCCGCTCTCACCACCTGGCTGTCAGCCCTGAGGCGTAGAATGTTGAGGCTGGTGTGATGAAGGTGTGGGAGAAAACCTAGGCTGAGGCTGGGAAAGTGCCAGAACTCTGCTGTGGCCAAGATGGAAGGCAGCAGTTAAGGGGATGCAGTACTCCTGGCTGTTGGGCCAGGTGGTAAGAGCAGCTGGGTGAGTGCCTCTCTCCCAGCCAGTCTTCAGCCCTGGGCCTGTACTGAAAGGCTCCTGTGGCTGCTGTCTCCTTTGGTGGGCTGTGGTAGAAACAACTCTGGGATTTCCTTGTGTCATGTCTTTTCTGCCAGTTTTCTGTGATGGCAAGTCGGTGTACCTTGAATATTAGGAAATTGCCAACAATTAGAGGAACTGAGGTTTTTAGTTTTTCGTGATTCCGTGGCTGAACTGAGTGACAGTCACAATCAAGATTCTTAAAATTCCTGAAGTAGTAGCAGTTGAAAGGACTATGCATTGGTAGCAGTACTTGCCATTTTAATATCCACCTTTTAAAAGGTAAAGGCTTTGTTTCCTTTCCTAAGTGGGAAATTCCATTGTCTGTATCTTACAGATAAGGAGGACACTGCAAAGAATTTACTCATGGTTACTTAAAAAAAAATTTTCCCCCCTGTCCTGGGGCTTGAATTAAGCCTGTGCACTGTCCCTGAGCTGCTTTTACTCAAGGCTAGTGCTCTATCACTTGAACCACAGTGCCTCTCCTGGCTTTTTCTGAGTAGTTTTGTTGGAGATAAGTGTCTCAACAGACTTTGCTACCTGGGCTGCCTTTGAACTGTGATCCTCTGATCTCAGCCTCCTGAGTAGCTAGGCCTATAGGCATGAGCCACCGGCATTTGGCCCATGGTTAATTTTTAAAGAGCCAGGTGGACTTTTTTGGTACTTCGGTGGTGACATTAATCAGTTCACTCTGCAGAGGTCAGTAGTTAGAGATGTGTATGTTCTGACTGCTTAAATAGTCTATCACTTTATAATCATAGTTTTCACCCTACTGTATTTTATTTCTTGGTGCCAGTACTGGGGTTTGAACTTGGGGCCTAGGCTTTTGTGCTCAAGGTTGACACTATGACTTGAGCCATAACTCCATTTCCAGATTCTTGGTTAATTTTCTCATGGACTCTCCTGCTTGGGTTGGCTTTGAGCCATGATCCTTAGATCTCAGCCTCCTGAGAGTAGCTAGGATTACAAGCATGAGCTGCTACCACCCTACTGTATTGTTTTTTTTATTTTTATTTTTTTTTGGGTCCGGTCGTGGGGCCTGAACTCTGGGCCTGGGCGCTGTCCCTCAGCTCTTCAGCTCAAGGATAGCGCTCTACCATTTGAGCCACAGCGCCACTTCCAGCTTTTTTCTTTTTTCTTATGTGGTGCTGAGGAATCGAACCCAGGGCCTCATGCATGCAAGGCAAGCGCTCTACCACTGAGCCACCTTCCCAGCCCCCTACTGTATTGTTTTAAAAACAAAGCACTTTTAAAAAAATTCACTGAAGGTGAATAGTGTTTTATAAACATTACTAGCTATTTAACAAAGTGAGTATAATAAATTGCTAGAAATTTCAAATGATTGTAGGAAAGTAGACAATACAATATAAATGCTCTGTAAGTGGTTGTTTCACTGTCACATGTTTAGGAATTAACAAGAAGAAAAGTCTACATGTTCAGAATGGACAAAAATTTTATTTCAAATTTTCTATCTGTTCTTGGTTGATTGCAAGGATGCAGAAGTCTAGGGTATGTAAAGGCAGATTACACTTAACTTCCGTGGGTTATTATGAGGGTTTTATGAGTCATGGGTAAAGCATTTAGCTTTCCTTTCTGGAAGTACTCCATAATTCTTTTATCGTTATTAGGCTTCCTCCTACTTACAGGAGACAGCTTTCTTCTGACCCTGTGTTTCCTAATGTTAGGTAGGACATAGATTTGGCTGTGATGTAGCCAGGCCTTACTGAGTGGTTCATTAATATTCTGTGTGGTAAGAACTGCTACCTGTGTCTCCCTTTTGCAAAGGAAACACCTTTTCCCAACATCGAATAAGAAAAGGCTAGTCTTGTCTGCCTCAAAAACCTCGTTTTTACATTCTAATTTTATTTTTTGTGCTGGTACTGACGCTTAAACCTAGGGTGTGAGCGCTATCTCTCAGCTTTTTCTGCTCAAGGTAGTACTTTACCACTTGAGGCATAGCTCTACTTTCTGCTTTTTGGTAGGTGATTGGAGATAAGAGTCTCAGAGTTGGGCTGGGAAGGTGGCTCAGTGGTAGAGCACTTGCCTTGCATGCCTGAGGCCCTGGGTTCGATTCCTCAGCACCACATAAGCAAAAAGAAAAAAGCCAGAAGTGGCGCTGTGGCTCAAGTGGTAGAGCGCTAGCCTTGAGCTGAAGAGCTGAAGGACAGCATCCAGGCCCAGAGTTTAGGCTCCATGACCGGACCTCCCCCCCCCCCCCCCCCCAATTAAAAAAAAAAAGTCTCAGAGTTTTCTGCCTGGGCTGGCTTTGATCCACGACCTTCAGTTCTCAGCCTCCTGAATAGCCAGGATTACAGCAAGAGCTGCTGCACCCAGCTCACATTCCAATTGTTTAATTTCCTGATCCAGGAAATAGGGACAGTCTCAGGAATATAAATAGTATTTTATCAAAAGACTAAATGTGAACACAGCCCCCCCCCCCCCTCCGCTCTCCTTAGAGTTGGGGTTGGAACCCAGAGCTTTGCAAATGCTAGACAAACATTCTACCATTGAGATACATCCTCAACCCTAAACAGTTGGGTTTGCTGGGGATCCAGCAGTTGGTTCCTAAAACGGAGCAGTTAGGGTGCTGCTTCTAAGTAAGGACCTGCCTTGGGGTTTTCTTACTGTGTAGGGCCAGGAAGGATGCTTTAGAAGAGGCCACACATCATTCAGTACACTACAACTGGCTTCATAAGCCTAAATTTGGTTCAAGCCTTTTGAGAGGTGTTAGTAGCCCTCTATTTTTATTTTTATTTTTTTATTATATCTTTAAGTAGTTGTACAAAGAAGTTCCCATTCTATAAAACAGTATGAGTGCAAGGTGTCTGACAACATTGTCATCTATGTCTTGTGGAATAGTGATACTTAGTTAAAGTCACAAACATTTTAACCTTCACAAGGCAAATTGTCATTATCACGGTCTATAAAGTTTGTGAATTCTATGAGCTTTGACAGTACAATTATTTCTTCCACATCAGGTGATTACATTTCTTTCCTTTTGCTTAGTGTATGCTGTTCTCTCCCTCTCATTCCTCCCTTCCCATTGCTGTCTTTAGGTTGCTTAGTTCCTTTTCTTCTATGTCCAGTACAGCTGATGGGCCCCTTTGTTGTATGTTGTTCTGCTTCCCACTTATTCTGTTCTTCCTCCTGGCTTCCCTCCATTGCATGCATATATCTACCATATATATAGTTAAGAACATTTAGGCAATGTCATGGAGTCATTTAGCAATGATATGACAAAGTGGGTGGCTGTCCTTTAGTAACCCTCTTTTAAAAACCAGATGAAATAGACTCAAAGAGGTAGGTCCTGTGGTTTTATGCTCAGCTTCAAACAAGTTGTCTTCCACTTAATTGTTAGCCATTTCTGGAGTGGCCTTCTCTAAATCAGTACCCCAGTGCCTTACTGAGCCCAGAAACTGAAGTAGGTAAATGAAGGTGAAACGGGATTGTGGGGCTGGAGACATGGCTAAACTGGAGAGTGTCTAGCAAACACACCAGAAGTCCTGAGTTCAAACCCTAGTACCATCACAGACTCAAAGCAAAACTAACAGAACCCTAAGGATTGTGGGATGGTGTGCCAGGCAGGTTGCCAGAGGCACAAATGCCAGGCAGGCCGGGAGAGGGCTGGAAGGAGGGTACTGTTGGGAGTATCTCCAGTGACTTGAGCTGGACCTCAAGCCCATGAGCCTTAGTAGGCGGCTATACCCATGAGCAGCTGGAGTTCAGTTCTGTCCTCTGGGTGAAATGCAAGCTGCTACTCTTGCTCAGGCTCATACCTCTCAGTGCCCACTCAGGAGCCTTCCCTGGCAGGTCCCCTGCGGGGAGAGGAGGCTTGGCAGGAAACAGGTTTTATTTTTTTGGTTTTTGTAGTTTTTGATTGAGATCAAGCTGCCCATGCTAGCATGTTTGGTTGAGGTTACGGTGCACATAGTTCCAACCTAGGCCTAGCACAAAAATTTTTAAAAAGGAACTTGGGGAGGAGGATGGAGTACAGGGCGTGTTTCAAGGTTGCCTAGCAAGAGAACCAAGATGGACACTACGGGGAGCACTAGTAGGGGGGAGTGGTTCGAGTGGGCGGGGCGCAGCTGCTGGGGACTGGGGGGGGGGGCGCTCTGCCCCGCCTGCTGGAAGTCTTCCTGCAGAGAAAACATGGGCTCCCTCAGCTCTGCTCTCCCCAACCTTGTGATCAGGGCGCCCTGGCTTCCACGGCAGAGGGTGACCCCAACCCGATGGGGGCTGCCCAGGGTTTGGGGTTGAGGGCAGGCATTGGGGACGCAGTGCCCTCTCCCACCTGAGCTGGTGTTTCCCCGCGGTCCAAGGGGGTGCTACCGGAGGTCCGTTTATTGATCCCAGACGCATGGATGCTCCAGGCTGGCCACAGCGTGCCCCTCCTCTCCCGCCCGCTCGCGCGCCTTCTTCCAGGCTTGGCAGAACGGGGTGGGAGCGGCCGGGAGGCCGAGCTTGCTTTTCGTTCCTGGCACGTTCTGCCTGCGTGGCCTGGGCAAGGCGCAGGGCCATTGTGAGGCAGCTGGCACGCGCGCTGCCCTCTGACTTCACAGAGTGCCCCCGTCGGGGGCCGTGAGCGGGGCGCTGGGCGCTGCGGAGGGCGCCGAGTCGTGACGCACACTCCCGCCCCGTCTTTGCAGAGGGCATCTTTTCTCGCTGCTTCAGCCCCAAACAAGCAGGCAGGGCCAGCGAGCGGTAGCATCCCTTTGTGTGGGGTGGGTGACTTTATTTGTTGAATTTTCCCGCGCATTCCTGGCGTTCAGCCGATGGTAGATGTTTATCCTTTTATCCTCTCAAGTTTCCATCCCTGCTCACACCACCTGCGTGCGGAGACCTCCGTGTTAGGCCCTGAGACCGCCCCCAGCGGGCGCTGTCTTTTGGTGAGAGGGCCTACAGACCCTCCGGGGGCCGGACGGGGGCCGTGCTGGTTTTGCTGAAGGGGAACCCGCCATTTAAACTCGAGACAATAACCCCCTTCCTTCCCTGGGACCTCAATTATTCCAAAGGAGGGGCTGAAGTCTTTCCCCCTGCTCCCCTGATAATTAGGGTGCATGAGGAAGTAAGGGGCAGGCCCTCCCAAACGTTTTCTCCTTGCTAAAGGAGACTTGCTTTGATCTAAGAGGAGATGGGATACAGCAAAACCCAAGTTGGACATTTCTTCCCACATTTAGAACTCCCTAAATCTGCTTATTAAACCTCTTGACTGTGAAATTCAGAGCCACAGGAGCTTCTCACGCTGCGGATGATCCACGTCCGAATCACACTTTCGGTCTTCCTCCTCCTTCAGAACCCCTAGTTGTATCCTGAGAGACCTCAGCCTAGCTCCTAACCCTGCTGTGTAGCCTTGGTGGATGGCTTGCCCTCTCTGGGCCTGAAGGCAGAGTCTCTGCACTCCCCACCACAGTCCTTAAGACTCCACATCCCAAGCCCTGCTCTTGCTCTGCATCTCACCCCAGCCCTGCAGTGGTGTCGCCACACCCACCTTGTATTTTCGGCCCATAGGCATCTGAAGTGATGCAGAGCACAAACGGGTGCAGCAGCGCTTAGCCCAGCGTAAGCTAGAGGGTCTGCACATGACCCGAGGCCCTGGGACATGGATTCGAGTGGGCAGTCCATCAAACCAGACCCACTGGTCACCCACACCCAGCTGCTTCTTGTCTCCCATGGGAGTTCGGTGATGATAGGCCTTCAAGAAGAGGACTCTGGGACCCTTAGGGCGGATCTGCCTCCTCTGGACTCCAGTTCTCAGCCCAACACCCCTTGATGTCCTTGCACCCTCAGGATCCTGTTTTCTTGGCACTGCTACAGGTGACTCTTTTGCCTTGTTCTCCAGCTTTGACTCCACCTTGGGCTTCCAATCCTTGGCCCTTAGCTCCTTAGGTTCCCCTATGGACTCCACTTTCTGGGACTCCAGTTGCTTTTTCAGGGACCCAGCCTCCTGGAGCTCTTCCTTCTTTTCTTTCACTTTCTTGCAGACACTGTCCCTGCAGGGAGAGGAAAGGCTGTCAGCAAAGAAAGAGGCCCTGGTCCTCTAGTCTAATCCTGACAGAGTTGTATGTGGCCCACTCAGGGGAACGGGCCTGAAAAGAAGCTTCTCTACTGCCCAGGGGCCTGGTGGTGGAAGGTATGATTCATTTGCAGGGAAGGCATGGCAGAGGCTAATGACCAGTAGTTTGGATACTAGGAATATATAGCCTACCTGTGCCATTAGGTTAGGCTTTTCTGCCTCTGCACTTCAGTCTAGAAGGGAAAGGTCCAGTGTTTCCTTCTACTTGGTTTCCAAGAAACCGTAGGACTCTGTGGAGGGGTTTCCACTGCCTCCATCTGCCCTAGGGTGAGGGCAGGATGAGGGCAAGGTAACCCCCCAGCAACAACATAGTTGGAACTTAGAGATGTTTGAAAAGTTCCACTGCTTTGACAAAAACAATAAGCTTGCAAAAGTATGGAGCTGTGGTTCTACTCTTGCCAGTTCTGTTTCCTGAATGCCTATACCTAGGGAGGGAGCCAAATCAAAGGGAAGAGCCCAGAGGGGCTGGAAGACTTCCCCCCAGCTGTGTGATGAGGAGGAGGACCACCGTGTCCTCATGATGGTTCTGCTAAGGAGGAGGCAGTGGCTTGTGGGGCACAGGCTTCTAGGGAAACTGGGAAATAAATGAGCACATACTTCTAAAGCATTTGGCACTACAGCTGTCCTTAGCAGATACTAGCTCAAAATTTCCTAACATTCTGATGTGACTTAAGAGGAAACAGCCTCAGCAAGATGTACCGATCCTCAGACTTCAGTGGCCAGTCTGCAGGCTAGAGTTCGGTTGATGAGAGTGACCTCTCCCCCATACACAGCATGGAGATTGTGGTTATTCCCATAATTGGAGGAGGAGGAGGATGACCCCTGTTATGTTGACAGCTCTGATTTCAGACAGGAGTGACTTCAGATCCTTGCTCTGCCACTTACCAGGTCAGTTTAACTAAGCACAATCACTTACCTCTTGAGCCTCAGTCCCTCTACCAGTAAAATAGGTACAAAAATGCCTGTGATGTGGAGCCTTAGTGAACATTACACTCTAAATTCCCTAGCACAGTGCTTCATCCCAGTAAAGACAGCTAGTGGGGCCATTGTGTAGGTCACAGGTAGGCTAAGCTCACCCAGAGGAGATTTGGAGCATCTTGGGAACTCTGATTATTGAATTCCAGCACCTTCTAGCCAAGCTATGCAGCTCTTGGATCCGATGGTTCGAGCTCTTTAGTAGCTTCAAGAACGACAAATTTCTTAACACCTAGGAGGGGTGAGAAATGAGAAAATAGCTCTACTTGTCCTGGGATAGCCTTC
Source organism: Dipodomys spectabilis (assembly GCF_019054845.1). NCBI lineage: Eukaryota > Metazoa > Chordata > Mammalia > Rodentia > Heteromyidae > Dipodomys > Dipodomys spectabilis. The sequence goes on from NW_024870852.1 coordinate 20,048,767, forward strand.
TACTCCCCTCCCCCCCTGATTCAGATTGGTGCAGGGCTGGGTTTGCTGACTCCTCTGGGTTATTCCACTTGGCAACCTGGTAGGTAACCAGGGGCAGCATGGAGTAGGGGACCCAGCTTCCCCCACCCTGGGGCCAGAATGGGGCCTCTCACCATTTTAAGTCGGTCTCGTTCAATTAGTTTGCTGGCAGGTTGCTTTGTCTTGTCCTGCAGTTTGTTTTCTTGGATCTGAGAGTGAGACAGACAGACAGAGACAGAGACAGAGTGAGTCAGGAGGAATCCTCATTTCCCCAACATCTCTATTAAGCCACTCCATTTGGTTGAGATAACCTGACCAACCCCAGATGGGAGTTTTAATCATCTTAGTTTGGAGACAGAACTCATTTGAGCGCTCCTGATCTCTTTTCACCCTTTATCTTTCTCTCTTCCCTAGACTGGAAAGCCCCCATCCTGGTTAAGGCTGCATTCTCTATTAAGGCCCTTTCTAAGGAAATCACCCAGACTCCAGTCAAAAATCTGACCTTGAAAATCACTATATTCTTGGGCCTCTTCTTTTCGGATGGACTCATGCTGTGGCTGTGAGGCCTCAACTCCTGAAAAAGCAAGACTGGCCTGGGCACTGCCTGCGCCCTGCCTCTCTCAGTTGAGCCAGCACTCGGCCTGGGCATCTCATGGGTGCTGCTGAGCTGCTGGGCAGGGGAGCTGTGACATCACTGAAATGTGTGACAGCAGCAGGGTTGGGTCTCCAGGAAGTATGGTGGGGCAGGGGAGAAGCACACAGGCAGCAGTGTTACAACCTACCCCTGCCGCAGGGCATTTATCCCTCTTTTTGTTTTGTTGTTGTTGTTGTCGTCTCACGGACTTTCCTGCCTGGCTAGCTCCAAATCATGAAACTCAGATCTCAGCCTTCTGAATATAAAGAGGATTAAAGGAGCGAGCACTAGAGAGAGGTTGGCTGGGATACAGATTATTTCATTGGAATGCCTATCTAGGAATATAATTACTGGATCATATAGTAATTATATATTCAACTTGACAAAAAAACTAACATACAATAAGAGTATGGTAGCACATACCTATAATTCTAATGCTTGGGTGGCAGAGGCAGGAGGATTTTGAGTTCAGAGTTAATTTGGGCTACTCAGTGAGATCATGTCTTAAAAAAAAGTCAATTGAAGGCCCCATGCTGGTGGCTCACACTGTAATACTAGCTACTCAGGAGGCTGAGATCTGAGGACCATGGCTCAAAGCCAGCTTGCTCAGGAAAGTCTATGAGATTCTTATCTCCAATTAACCACTAGAAAATCCAAAGTTCAAGTCCCACAACTGAAAAAAAAAAAAGTCAATTGACTCTGCTCTGATCTTTAGTCTATACAGCATGACTTTTCCTTTTGATTCTTTTAAAGTAAATCTTATAATCTACCTTGGTTACTGTAACTTTACGGTAACACCTGAAATTAGTAAGTTCTGCAGCTTTTCTGTTCCTTTAAAAGAATCTTTTGGGCCAGGTGCTGGTGACTTACTCCAGTAACCCTAGCTATCCAGGAGGCTGAGATCTAAGGATCGTGGTTCAAACCCAGCCTAGGCAGGAAAGTCTCTGAGATACTTATCTCCAATGATTCACCCAAAAAAGTCATAAGTGGTGCTGTGGGTCAAGTTATAGTGTACTTGTCTTGATCAAGAAAGCTCAGGAATAGTGCCCAGGCGCTTAGTTCAAGTCCTAAGACACACACATACTCACACACACACACACACACACACACACACACACACACACAATATCATATTTTGGGTATTGTATTTCATTTACCTTTCTTGTACATTTTATTTGTTTTTAATTTATTTTTTTGTTGGTTGTGGGGCCTGAACTTTGGGCCTGGGCGCTGTCCCTCAGATCTTCAGCTCAAGGCTAATGCTCTACTGCTTGAGCTATAGCACCACATCTGGCCTTTTCTGCTTATGTGGTGCTGAGGAATCGAAGCAGGGCCTCAGGCATGCAAGGCAAGCACTCCACCACTGACCCACCTTCCCAGCCCTCTTGTACATTTTAAAATCAACTTGTGGATTTGTATACAAAATCATCTTAGTTTTTTTTTTCTTTCTCTTTAAAAACTTATATGTTGCAGGTGCTGATGACTCATGCCTGTAATCATAGCTACTTGGGAGATCTGAAGATTGCAGCTCAAAGTCAGCTTGGGCAGAAAAGTTCATAAGACTCTTATCTCCAATTAAGCATCCAAAAGGCTAGAAGTGAAGCTATGGCTCACATGGTAGAGTGCTAGCCTTGAGCAAAAGAACTCAGGACAGTGCCCTGGCCCTGAGTTCAAACCCTTAGACTAGCACATACAAATACATACATAAATGCACACAATATAAACACATATATACGTATATTCATATTCATATATATATAGTGCAAAACAATGGATTTCATTATTCACATTTTCATACATGTGGATAAGGTGTTTGATCATCCCCACTGGTCCCCTTTTTTTCCGGCTAGGGAGTTTTGACTCTGCCTTTGACTTTGTTCTGAGTCACCTTTTTATTTTATTTTATTTTGGCATCTACATTTGCAGTTAAATGGTTCAGTTTTTGTGCACCTGCAGCCTACCAGAAGAATTTTGGAGTTCAGAGGTCTTTTCTCACAGTTAAAAACTATTATTCTTAAAATTTTGAAATGATTATAGTCAGAGGAAATTACAAAAATAGTACAGAAAGGTCTCCTATACTGGTTTATTCCAGTGGTGACACCATTCAAAGCTACGGTGTCAAAATAGGAAACTGACATAAGTACAATCATGAAAGATTTTACTCACAGGCAACCAGTATTTGCATGCACTCATTGTGTGTGTATGTGTGCGTGCGTGTGCCCTCACAATTTTAAGAGGTGCTGAAAAGCTATTTCTGCTGGCCCTACAGATTAAAGGCAGTAGAAAAAGTGATGTCCCTGTCTCCTTGTTGTCTATGTCTCTGCTCTAAGCCATTCTCTGTTAGTCACTTTACAATCAACTTGGGTTCTGGGAAGGACTGGACTAATCAAGAACATCTTTTTTTTTGGGTCGGTCGTGGGGCTTGAACTCTAGGCTTGGGCACTCAAGGCAAGCGCTCTACCACTTGAGCTACAGTGCCACTTCCAGTTTCCTAGTGGTTTATTGGAGATAAGAGTCACGGACTTTCCTGCCCAGTCTGGCTTTGAACCGAAATCCTCAGATCTCGGCCTCCTGAGTAGCTAGGATTACAGGCATGAGCCACCGGCGCCCGGCTCAAGAACATCTTTATAGCAGGGTGCTGGGACTAACTCCTGTAATCCTACCTACTCAGGAGGCTGAGATCTGAAGATCAGTTCATAGCCAGCCCAAGAAAGTCTCTGAGACTCTTATCTCCAGTTAACCACCCTGAAAACAGGAAGTGGAGCTGTAGATCAAAGTGGTAGAGTACTGGCTTTGAGCAAAAGACCTCAGGTACAGCATCCAGGCCCTGAGTTCAAACTTCATGACCAGGATTTAAAAAGAAAAATCTTTATGACAAGGAACTAAAGTATATGCCTAAGGAACAATAGAACCTTTTATCATTTCAAAAGGATTATGTAAACAGTGAGCTGGGCACGGTGGTGTACACCTGTAATCCTAGCCCTGAGGCAAGAGGATTGTAAGTTTGATTTTTTGAATACTAAATGACTTGTATCACTGAGCAACTTCATTTTTATTGGTTTATATTTCTTTTTTTTTTTGGTCCGGTCGTGGGGCCTGAACTCTGGGCCTGGGTGCTGTCCTTCAGCTCTTCAGCTCAAGGCTAACACTTTACCACTTGAGCCACAGCGCCACTTCCGGGTTTTTTCTTTTTGCTTATGTGGTGCTGAGGAATCGAACCCAGGGCCTCAGGCATGCAAGGCAAGCGCTCTACCACTGAGCCACCTTCCCAGACCTTTATTGGTTTATATTTCTGGGTTTGCTGACATAGTAGGCCCCCACCACCCTTGGTCTCATCTTCCATGAGTTCAGTTATTTGTAGTCAACTGTGGTCCAAAAGTATTAAATGAAATCTCTCCAATATAAACAGTGCTCACCATTCTGGGTTGCATAGAAATCTGGTGATGTCTGGCTTCATCCTGCTCAGGAGGTGAATCATCCTGCCAGGTTGGGTGGCTGCATCACTGCCCCTACTTCAATCACTCAGTAGCCATGTCAGTTATCAGAACATCTGTCACTGTAGCACTTGTGTTCAGGTAACCGGTATTTCACTTAATACTTGTGCCAGTGCCCAAGAGGAGTGAGGCTGGCGATTTGGATATGCCAGAGGGAGGCTGACAAGTGCTAAGTGAGAAGGTGAAAGTGCAGTAAAATACCATCACATCCATATAACCTGTACTGCAGTATGTTGTTATGGATTGTTACATTTGTATTAGTTTTTACCAATCTCTTTCTGTGCCAACTTTGTAAGTTAAACTTTATGAAGATATGTATGTACGGGAAGGAGCCATACACACAGGATTCTGTATGGCATTCACTGGAGGTGTCTCTGAAAATATCCCCACATATAAAGGGATTACTATGGTCTGTTGAAAATTGTCATGTCTACTTTTATGAGGGATATTGTTCCCTGTTATGTAGTACTGTTGACGTAGTATAGTGTTATTAGGGATAAAGTCAGGCATTAAATAATAAAGGAGTCCATGCTCCAAGAAGACATTATCTTTCTCCAAGAAGCAATAGATAAATCCTACTATAGTTAGATTTACAACCATTTTTTTTTTGTAACTGACAAATCAAGCAGGCAGAAAATCAGTAAAAGTTATAGTTGGCCCAAGTCTGTCATCGACCAACTTGATCTAATAGGCATTTATAAAACACTTCACCTAGCAACAGTAAAGATAAAACACACACTGTGCCATAAAATATACCTGAACAAATGTAAAACAGAGCCATAAACAAAAACTCTGGTCACAGTGGAATTAAACTAGAAACCAATGACACGTATGAAAGAATCTCAAAATATTGGAAAATTAAACACTATTTCATTAACACATGAATCATAGAAGAATTCACAACAGAAATGTTAAATTATTTTTGAATTAAATGAAAATGCAGCTTACCAAATTTGTAGGATGCAGCAAAATTGTGCTCACAGGAAATTGTATGGCATTAAATGCATATATTGTATTAGAAAAGAGGAAGATCTAAAATCAATCTGGGCTTTCACCTTGTGAAATGAGAAAAAAGAAGGCAATTTAAGTCTAAAACAAGCAGGAAAGGATAAAATATGAGAACAGAAATAAGTGAAATTAAAAATAGGAAAACAAAAAAATTAGTGCAACCCAAAGCTGATTCTTTGAAAGAAACTATCAGACCTCGAAAGAAAGAAAGAAAGAAAGGAAACAAGGAAAGGAAGGAAGGAAGGAAAGGGCAGGCAGAAAAGATTAAAAAGAGAAAGGAAGGCAGAGAAAGAAGAAAAAGGAAGCACAGAAAAAAAAGACAAATTTAGGAAAGAAAAGAATGAAAGACACAAATTACCAATATTAGAAGTGAAAGTGGGGCCAGTGTGATGAGAAGGCTGAGGCAGGAGGATCATGAGTTCAAAGCCTACCTAGGCTATATAGAAAGTTCCAGGACAGACTGGGCTGCATAGTTAGATTCTGTCTCAGACAACAATGACAAAATAAGAAACTTCAACACTACTTATCCTATCAACAGTCAAAAAAATAATAAAGAAACGCTATCGCCAATTATACCCTCAAATTTGATAACTTTAGTGAAATTGTATGTGTTTTGTTATGTCTTACTTCATGCAGCTCCACTGATACCAATGTAATACTGGCCTCATAAAATAAATTGAGGTAGCTGGACCTGGTGGTACATACTTGTAATACCAGCACTTGGGCAGTGCAGGCAGGAGAGTCATGGGGTACACACTAAGTTGGGTAGAATCCTCTATTAAAATCATCTCAGCCTAATGATTTCTCTTTCAGGAGTTCTTTTTTTTTAGATATTTCAGGAGTTCTTTACATCAGATATTGTGATTTGCTCTTATAATCCCAGATTTGGAGAGGCTGAGGCAGAAGGAAAGTAAGTTGGAAGATAACCTGGCTACTTAGCAAAATCCTGTTGCAAAGAAAGAGAGAACAAACAAAAAAGATTGTTTAGCATATTTTAAACTACAGATTCCAAGCTAGGCACTGGTGGCTCACACCTATAATCCTAACTACTCAGGAGCTTGAGATCTGAAGATTGCGATTCAAAGGCAGGAAAGTCTGTGAGACTCCTATCTCCAAATAACCACCAGAAAACTGAAATAGCTCTGTGGCTCAAAGTGGTAAAACACTAGCCTTGAGCAAAAAAGTCTCAGACAGCATCCAGGCCCTGAGTTCAAGCCCCATGACTGACCAAAACATAAATACATAAATAAATAAACTATAGATTTCATTTGTACTTACCTGTTTCATTTTGGGTGCATTTTGGCCAGTTGTACTTTTCAAAGAATTAGTTGGTCCTCCACAAAATTGTCAACTTCATCTGTGTAGCACTTGTCCCGGTAGCCCTTTGCCATCTTTCATTTTCTGTTGCATTCCTGATGGATAGTTTGTGTCTTTTCTACATATTCTTTGTCAATCTTTTTTTTTTTTTTTGGTCACTTGTGGGGCTTGAATTCTGGTCCTGGGCTCTGTCCCTTAGCTCTTCAGCTCAAGGCCAGCATTCTACCACTTGAGCCACAGTGCCACTTCTGGTTTTCTGATGGTTAGTTGGAGATAAGAGTTTCATGGACTTTTCTGCCCAGGCTGGCTTTGAACCATGCCTCCTGAGTAGCTAGGATTACAAGCGTGAGCCACCTGCTCACGCTTTTTTTTTTTTTTTTTTTAATAAAATTTCCAGATCAGAACCTGAAACCCTTAAAATTTTTTTTACTCTATCTCTGTAAGTTCAAGGTAGAGATGTTTCTGGATATAATCCTTTATAAAAACTTGTAGATTGCTTTGAGTATTACTTATATCCAGTCTGTTAAACAAAAGACATGTCTACATGTTTCCTCTCTCTTCTATAGCTTTCTGTCAGGATGGCCAACAGACAAGTTTCCAGAATCTCTGTTGTTTGAATCAAAGGGTCTGCAGGACACGATTATAATTTGTGTGGATCTCTCTTATCTTTCTGAATAGTACTCTGAAACACTTCCTGAGATGTTAACATAAGATTTCACAGTCAAGAGTCTCAGTTGCATATTTGGAATAGGATTTCTTGGCAGTACTCTGGATTTGAGCTTTGCCAGGAAGCCATTTCTTAGTGTTACCATCATTTGCCATTTGGAGAAGGCTGAGCACTTTCCAAACCATGAAGCCTTGGCTCTTTCTTACACGTTAACATTTGAGGGCAGGATAATTCTTTAATGTTGGTGAAGCGGGGGAGAGGGGTCAGCTTTCGAGGGGCTCTCCTGGCACATGGCCTTTACTAGCTAGGTGACAGTAGCAACCTCCCCAGCTCTGACAACTGAAATGGCTCCAGACATTGCTGAGCATCCTCTGGGAGGCACTATCCCTCTCAATCCAGGACTGTTACTGTATTTTACTATAAGCAGCAAAAAGACAACAGGTGCCACCTTCAGTACTGTTAGGAAACATTCTTAGCTACATCACCCAACTTGTTGATACTTTTTTCTGGTTCCCATTTCACTGCAGGAAACAGATGGCTAAGCTTTGTGGCATAACCTATTTTCCAATAGCATTTTCCTCACTTTTTCTGCCTACCCTCACCACAGCATTATCAAAGGCCTAGGGCTTCTGTTAATACAATCTAGGTTTTTACTATATGCTTCTCTAAGCCCACACTGCCCATTTCCTATGTACATAATATGCTATCTCATTGAATATTGTATATGTAGTTCAAAAGATTGTTCTGCTGTTGGGTAAAATGTTATAAAAATGTTCATTCAGATGGTAAGCCTAATAGGAAGATTTTCTTTACTCATTTTTTTGGTCTGCTTGGTTTTATTGATCACCAAGAGAGAAGTGTAATATAGTACAGATTTCATTTCTTCTTTCAAGTCTGTTGGTTTTCACTCTGTTTCTGAAACTTTGGTACTAGTTATAGAGCACTTAACGTCTTCTTGGTGAATTGTACTTTTTATCGTTTTATGCTGTCCCTCTGTATCCCAGGTAATTGTCTTGTTGATATGTGCCTTACTCATGTTAACACTGCCTCTCCAGTTTATTACATATTATTCCACATTCATATTTTTTGTGCCCATCCTAGGCTTAATCTCAGGGTAGGGAGTGCTGTCCTTGAGCTCTTGAACTCTGGACCTGTGCACTGTCCCTCAGAGGCTCTTCACTTGAGCTTTTTTTTGCCCAAGGCTCATACTCTGCTACTTGAGCCACAGCTCTACTTCCAACTTTTTTGGTAGTTAATTGGAGATAACAGTCTGACAGATTTTGCTGCCTGGGCTGGCTTCGAATTGTGATTCTCACATCTCAGCCTCTTGTATAGCTAGGATTACAGGCATGAGCCATTGGCACCCAGCTCACCACCACTCACTTTTAGTCCATATCTTTCTTCATAGTTAAAGGAAGTTTTATTCATTTATTTATTTAGGTAATATTAAGGTTTGAATTCAGGGTCTTTTTCTTGCTAGCCAATACTTTCTTATTTTTTTTTTTCAGATAGGATCTTATGTTTCTGCTAGAGGCCACAGCTTCAAACCATAGTCTTTCCAATGGCCTCTGGGAATACAGATGTGTACTAGGCCTGGCCTCTACTCCAATACTCTTAGGCTTCTATATTACCTCCTGTATTAGCTTGTTGATTGTATCTTTTATTTTCATGGCTGGGGATTGAACTGAGTGCTTTATGCATACTAGGCAAGTGCTAGCTTATATTTCTTATAAAAAAGTTTTAGTAAGCCGGGCACTGGTGGCTCACGCCTGTAATCCTAGCTACTCAGGAGGCTGAGATCTAAGGATCACGGTTCAAAGCCAACCTTGGCAGGAAAGTCCGTGAGACTCTTTTTTTTTTTTGGGGGGGGGGGTGGTCCGGTGGTGGGGCCTGAACTCTGGGCCTGGGCGCTGTCCCTCAGCTCTTCAGCTCAAGGCTAGCGCTCTACCACTTGAGCCACACTTGCCACTTCTGGGTTTTTGGGGTTTTTTTGATTATGTGGTGCTAAAGAATCGAACCCAGGGCATCATGCATGCAAGGCAAGCGCTCTACCACTGAGCTACCTTCCCAGCCCTCCATGAGACTCTTATCTCCAATAAACCACTAGAAAACCAGAAGAGGCACTGTGGCTGAAGTGGTAGAGCACTTCAGCCTTGAGCTGAAGAGTGCAGGGACAGCGCCCAAGCCCAGGTTCAAGCCCCACCACCGACCAAAAAAAAAAAAAAAAGTTTTAGTGATTGCTCTTGCATTTACAATATGTATCTTTATTAACCTCAGTTTATCTCCAGGTAATATTGTATTCCTTCCTATATAGCATACAATAGCACATGTCTAGTTCTTCCATCCTATCACCTTTATATTTGTTGTTGCACATTTTCTTTTACAATATATGCTATAAACCCACAGTACTTTGCTGCTATTTTTATTACGCAAACAATAGTGTTATTTATTTTCAGTTCTAGGATTTGAACTCTGGGCCTTGTGCTTGCTAGACTAGCACTCTACAACTTGGACCACTTCTTCAACCAAGCAATTATCCTTTAGAGTGATTAAACATGAGAAAAATGGGACTGGGAATGTAGGTCAGGTAGACAAGGGAGATGAATTTGGGAGCAGATCTTCATCCACTGTACTCCTGACTGGGCTTCAGTCTTCTGTGCCAGAAAATGGGAACACAGATTTATTCCATCCACTAATGAGAAAGAGGGATCAAACTTACTAAAATATTACTTGGAAGATGAAACTTAACCAAGGCAAAAGCCTGTGAGTAGTGGTTACAAGCAGTCTCTGAAGCAGCCTACCCCTGGGTTCAAATTCCAGCTCCTCTACTAACCTTATAGAAGTCCTCATATTTTTTTGGAATGATTAAAAATGAGAAAAATATGACTTTCTTTTTTATTTTCTTTTGTTGGCAGTGGGGCTTGAATTCAGAGCCTGGGTACTACCCCTAGCTCTTCTGCTCAAGTCTAGTGCTCTACCACTTTGAACCTCAGCATAACTTCCAGTTTTCTGGTGGGTTAATTGGAGATAATAGTCTCATGGAATTTCCTGCCCTTGATGGCTTTGAACCACAGTTCTCAGATCTCAGCCTCCTGAGTAGCTAGGATTACAGGTGTGAGCCACCAGCACCCAGTCCTATATCTCTCTTTGTCTGAAAACTGGACATAATAATAGCACTTACCTCACCAGATTTTTGAGTGACATGTAAGAATATATGTAAAACACTTATAATAGTGACTAACACATTATAATCTCCCTAAAAGCGCTAACTATGAGGGATCCCTTCCTATAATTTTAGAAATGTGGGGTAGAGAGCAGTTCCTTACCTTTCTCAAGACTCATCACAGTCAAAACAGTGAAGGTTTACAGAGCATATTCCAAGTGCCCAAGTTCTAAACTAAGCATTTTATATTATCTCATAAACTATAGGGATTAATCATTCCTAGTTTATATGTAAGGAAATAAAAGGTCAGAGAATGTGTGAGCTCCTGGCTAGAGGCTGCAGTCAAATTTACAGCCCTAAGAGGTCTGGACAATGCTTGTTCTTAACCCTTCATGCACTGGTTCACACAAACCAGTTTCCACACTTGTAAACCAGTGGGAAAGCTACTTGTTCTGTTTATCTCATAGGCTTGCTTTGAATCCCAGTAATACAAGAGTTAATGACTTACTTATTTGTGCTGTTCTGAGAAGAAAACCTGGGCGTGACAGGACTTTTCACTCTTCTTTTAAAATGCACATGTGCGCCCCTCCCTCCCTCGTTGAACTAATTTCTTCAAGATTCCAGCTGTTCAAACACGAGCACCTGGATTTTGTTCTTGACAGTGGAGGGGATTACAACAGACTGGTGCTCTAAACGGGCCAAGCTGTGTAGGTGGGCCTGAGCGAGTACCGGAAAACCAGACAATGGGACCCTAAGCCAGAGAGGATGGTGAAAGGGAGAGGAATAGTGGGGTCGGAAAGACGCTTAGGAAAGAATCCACAGGAAGAGGTGTATTTTAATGTGGGCGGCAAGGGAGAGGGAGGTACCAGGGATGACTCCTCGCTAGCTAGTTCCCGTCTGGTTCAGAGGATGTTTGTTGAACAAATCACTTAGTGATCGAGCACTTCTGCACTCTGCACGGAGATCCCTGTCCTCCCTCCCCCCACTCCCGCTGGCCGGTCCCAAGGCCCACGGAGCTCAGGAGACACGGGAGGGGCCGGGGGGGGGGGGGAGAAGAGACTGGCACACTGAGCACTTCTGGCACTGGGCTGGGCGGTGGTGCGAAGGGGGCAAACATCTTCCGGGCAGTTTCCGCCGCGCCCCTGCACCCCGCCGGGCTGGACGTCCAGCATCCCTCTTAGCGGGAGGGAGGTGCTGGCTCCTCGCCGGCGTCCGGGGGCGCGGCGCGGCGGCTCGCCCCCGCCAGCCCGGGCCCGCTCGGCCCCCCACCCATTGCGCCGCTAGGTTGGGCGGCGGCTGTGTCGAGTCCCGGAGCCGGGAGTCGGGGTCTGGCGGGTGAGTTCCAGGGTCAGCGCCCTGCCTGGCCGGGGGCAGCGGGTCGGCCCCGGCTCCGGCAGGTTCCCCAGCGCCTTCGCCTGGGGGAGCCGAGCGCGCGCGAGCGGGGCAAGTGCGGCGAGGTGGCGGGCGGGGCGCGGCGCGGCGCTCCGGCGTCGGGGCGCAGCAAGTGTGCGGGGGCCGGGCGGGGCGGGGCGGGGGCGCCGCCAAGGCACCGCCGCGGGCGCCGAGGCGGGGGGCGGCGGGGCGCAGCGAGGAAGGATGCGGGCGGGCAACTTTTTGCCTGCCCTGCAAGTCCAAGTAGTCGCGCTCCCGGGGGCCGCCTGCCGCTGCCGCCGCCGCCGCCGGGCGAGGGCCGGGCGCCGGTGCCCGCCGCCGGGCGAGGGCCCCTCCCCCACTTCCGCCGCCCGCCTCCACCGCGCTCCCGGCTCCCAGGGCCGCGGGTCCCCGGGGGACCCGGAGGCGCAGCCCCACCCCGGCCGGCGCGCCCGCTCCCACGCCCCCGCCGCCCCGCCGGAGCGGACAGACTGAGTCAGCGGGGCCGAGCTGCAGGTAGGGCCCGGCGGCGGGCGCAGGTGCCGCGGAGGGGCCGGTGGAACGGGATGGGGGGTCCCCCTCCCTCCCGCCGGCGCGGCGCGTCCCTTTTTTGGGAATTCGTGCCTCTTGGTACTCGGGGCGGGTGGGGCTGGGCGAGGGAGTTCCCCATTTCTCCGGCTCCGGCCCCTAAATCTCTCCGTGTCGCCCCAGCACCTATGGTCGCGTAAACAATCCTGGGCTCCTGCCTTTGGCCCCGCGCCCCCACCCCCACCCCCGCGCAGCCCCTTCCATCTCGTGCGACCGGTGGGCTGCCGGGGAAGGGAGAAGCGAGGGGGGTCCCGGAGCCCTTCCCCCCTCCCCCCAAGCTCTGGAGCTCCCCCCCCCCCCCTGCTCCTAGACGCAGACGGCCCCAGGGCCCTGGGTATTTTTAGCGTGACCTGGGCGGCAGCTCCAAACCTTTCCCTGGAGTCAGCGTCAGCGCCTCCCATCTCCGGGCCAGCCCTGCCAGACTCCCCACACTTCCTCGGCCCTACCGGGCCCTCGAGTTGGGGTCCCCCAGAAGCTGACCCAGCGCCTGTGGAGCAGGTCAGGGTTGCTGTGTATCAGGTGGCTGAGGATGATGATCTGGTCCTTACCCCCAGTGATGGGCTCCGAGCCGAGTGCCAGGAGTGAACCAGTGGATGGCAGTGTATGCACAGGGCCTAGGCTGGCCCAGAATTCTGGTGTTCTAGAAAGCTCTCAGCTTTCTAGGGGCTCAAGAGGCTTGGACTGGATTAGAACCAGGGCCCATCCTTCCAAGTGCTCCTCACTGACGAGCAGGGAACTAAGACAGATGTGTCAGAGGAAAGGACAAATAGGTGTTGACAAGGGATGAACGATCCTTCCCTGAACAGCTCACCTTGATGAGTTCTATCTTGCATTTCAGGCAGATAGGAAGATTATGCTGTTTCAAATGGGAGACTGAGGCCAGAAACATGATTTCCTTAGTGCTAGCCAAGTCTGGGTTTTGGGTGAAGGGAATAGTGGTGATGGGGTACATGTATACAGAAAAAGAGGGCAAAGGATGTGAAGGAAACAGTTGCAGCACGGAGAGGAACTGGAGACTCTACCCTACCATCTCTGTTTTCTTCCCTGGCCTCCTGAGAGGAGCTGAGTCCATTAAGTAAAACAGGACCAGCTCCTCTGACCCTCTTGGAAGGGCATGGTACTGACAGCCATTGGCTGCCTTCCCTGAACACAGAGGATTTTTTCCCTGTGCCTGGAACCAGCATCCCCTTTGTGGAGCTAGGGCAGACCCTGCCTCTGCATGACACTTGAGATTTGTTTTAGAGCATTGTTTTAGGGCTTTGTTTTAGAGAAGAGGAAAAAACAGCCAAGGCCAGAGGTGTCAGAGGCTGGAAGCAGAGGTTTCAACGTTGGGATGCTGGCTGCAGTGGGGCTCCCAAAGCCCAGGCCTCCCTGGTCTCTCTCCTCTTCACAATTGTACTTGCCTTGCTCCTTTACCCTCCAGGGGCTGATATGGATCCAAATCCTCGGGCAGCCCTGGAGCGCCAGCAGCTCCGCCTTCGAGAACGGCAGAAATTCTTCGAGGACATTTTACAGCCAGAGACAGAATTTGTCTTCCCACTGTCCCACCTGCATCTTGAGTCACAAAGACGTAAGTTTCAAGTCCTTAAGAGTGAAATCAGGTTAGGATAGAGAGGATGCTTTGTGGGTCTTGAATCTCGCAGACTGCCCCTCCTCTTGTTTTCTTGGCCTAGTCTGCTTCTAACTTGGGATCTGACAAGTAACTCTGATTATCCCATCAGCCCCAGCCTGGGTGCTCCTGACTTACCTCCTTCTTCATCCACAGCCCCCATAGGTAGTATCTCATCCATGGAAGTGAATGTGGACACATTGGAGCAAGTAGAACTTATTGATCTTGGGGATCAGGATGGAGCAGATGTGTTCTTACCCTGTGAAGATCCTCCACCAACCCCCCAGACATCAGGTATGTCCCTCTCTTTGGGGACAGGGGCACCAGTAAGCCAGAGCTCACTGGAGTTCTGAAATGAGGCCAACAGGCTGGGCTGGGGAAGAATAAATACACAGAGGAACTGCAAGTGGGTATTTCTGTCAGCAAAAGAGCTGCCTGTTCTGGTTTTAAGGAAGTTGATTCTAAGGGGAACTGGATTACAAATCCCCAATCCAAAACTCTAGGAATGATTAAACTCCTTAGCGTTTTAAATTTTATATTTGTGAAAGTAATGTAAAATACAGTGTTTCCATTAGATAACTTGAGCACTTTTAGTTACCATAATATTTACTGATCAATATTTATTATGTTCCTAGTACTGTACTAAGGTAATCTATATCTATTTTTTTTAGTGGACTTAACAATGTCTTTTCCATTTATTTATTTATACACACACACACAATGTGTGTGTATGCACACACATTCTGGAGCTTGAACTCAAGGCATGGGTGCTGTCCCTGAGCTCTTGTGCTCAAAGCTAGTGCTTACCACTTGAGTTATACCTCCACTTCTAGCTTTTTTGGTAGCTAATTGGAGACAAAGAATCTCATGGGCTTTCTTGCCTGAGCTGTCTTCAAACCATGATCCTCAGATTTCAGTCTACTGAGTAGCTAGGATTTCAGGCATGAACCACCAGTGCAAGGCTCCTTTCCTTTCATTTTATAAAGAAGGAAGTTAGGGGATGTAGCTCAGTGTGTGTGCTTGCTTAGCACGCATAAAGCTGAGTTTGGTCACAGTACTGTAAAACACACACACACGAAGGAAATTCAACACACACACATACGAAGGAAATTCATCTCAGAGTTCAACTACGAGCCAGAAACTGGAAAAGTTATCTGACTACAAAGTCCATATGCTTAACTTCTAAGGCAGATAATCTCTTATTTACAAGTGCTACTGAACCAGGTGTGGTGGCACGTAACCATGATGCCTAGACTGGGGACTCTGGAGAACCTTGAATTTGAAGCCATCCTGAACTACAGAGCAAGAAGAAAGACCCTCTTTCAGAAAAACAATACTGGGCAAAGTCCAGCTGAAACTACATTGGGGTTTAAACTCAGGCCTTGTACTCTTAGTCAGCTTTCTGCTTAACAGCTGGCACCACTTGAGCCACATCTCTGCTACTTGAGCCATACCTGTAGTTCAGCATTTTGCTGGCTACTTTGAGATGGGACTCACATGATTTTTCTACCTGAGCTGACATTGAACCGTGATCTTCCAGGTCTCAGGCTCCTCAGAAGCTAAGATTACTGGCAAAACTACTGTTTATTGATGGCCTACTATGCTGGCCATTACATACACATTCTTATATTTTATCCCTTCCTTAACAGGAAGAGCAGAGTTCTTGAGAGGGAAAATGACTTGCCTAGAGCTTCTGAGCAGGTGATGTAGATAGAACTCAAACTCTTACCTGGATGACCTGACTCCAAAGCTGAAGCACGTGTTCAGGAGGAGCTGGGAGTCAACAAAGCAATTCTTGACAAGTACCTGCCTTCCTCTTCCTTTCAGTTTCTCTGCCAGATAATCTCTTTAAAGAGTCCTACAAAGCCTTATATTGTACCCTCGACTCACTTTTCTCTCTGTGCAGGAGTGGGTGACCATGCAGAGGAGCTGAGCCTACCAGTGCCCACGCCAGACAGGACCACATCCCGGACCTCCTCCTTGTCCTCTGACTCCTCCACCAACATGCGCAGTCCAAATCCTAGTGACGGTGGAGCAGATACACCCTTGGCACAGTCCGATGAGGAAGAGGAGGACAGGAGTGATGGAGGGGCAGAGACCAGAACCTGCAGCTAGCAGTGGGTCCCTCCTGCAGACGGACACAGCTGGCTGTTCTCCCTGTGAGACCCGAGGCCAGCCAGAGCACTCTGAGAGAAGACCACACACTAGCAGTTGGCACTGGGAAAGGAGAATGGGGGGATATTGTATCTTTCTGGGAATTAACCTCCTTCTGCTTTATTGCTAACCTTTTCTTGCGGCAACCCTCCCACCAGTTTTGGTTTATTCCTGAGGTAGGACTTGCAACTGAGTAGATGGAAGATGAGATAGGACAAGATGCACTTCTCTTCTTAGCGTTCCTCCCTCCTCCAAACTGTCCTGTAGTCTTCCAGTAGCGTTTCCTCAACCAGTGTCTCTCAGTGGACATGAACTTAGCACTCTAAATGAGGTGTGTGCTACTCCAGCTATCCTGCCTCCTTGTTTTTTTTGACAGGGCACGGTATAAATAATAAATAATAATATACCAACCATTCCATCTCCTTCACATTTCAATAGTTATCAAACCCTGTATATGTCCTTAGCTTTCTAACCAGTACTGTATCCCTAATTGCTCATTTGTTTTGGTAAGAAATATTTATTGGTAAGGAATATTTATTGAATACTAGTGCTGGGCACTAGGTTGGAATATAGTTCTGAGCAAGGGCAAGCAGTGTCCCTGAGCTCATGGATTTTACTATCTATGAGAGAAAAGCAAGTAAATACCACAGTTCCCAGTATAATAAGTACTATAATAAGGTATTACTTTGGTACCAGGAACTAGGGGCATCTTTTGCTAACTTACATGGTAATTGAAGAGCTGATTCTAAGCAGAGATCTAAAGATGATTATGGGTTTCCAGGCCAAGCAGCAGGGAAAGGGGCACCATCCAGGCAGGAGCAGTTTGTGAAGACTGAATGGAGAGAATAAGAACTGAAAAGCATTCTATTTGGTTAAGTTGTTGAATTTGAGAACCTAAAGAGGTAAGATTGATAAAGATCACAGTGTAAAATACTTTGAAGCCTGTATTAGCTTTCCATTTGACTACTAGTAAGAGATCATGACTTAAAAGATAAAAATACATTTCCTTATCCAGAATATAAGGCTCTGTAGTTACTTGAGCTCCAGGCTTCTTTTTGGCTTGTTCTGCTCAGGCATACCAGGCACATAACTTGCATGCTTATTGATTACTCATGTCTTAACATGGCTGCCTAAACCCCAGTCACCATCACGACTTTGAAACAGGCAGGAAGCAGGAGAAAAAATGGGGGATGGGCAAAGTAGGCACAGCCTGAGATGTATTTCTACCTTATGAAGCATTTTTGGAAGTTCTAAGCAAGAGCACTCACTTTTATCTCATTGGCCAGAACTTAGTAACATGGGAAATGTTTCACATGCAGACATTATTTATAGACAGGGACATGGCTTCTTTTTTTTTTTTTTTTTAGATATTCTCACTTTTGGAAAGACAACCCTTTCAAGTCACTGAAGAAGTGCCAGTGCATCTATGTGATATCTGCACTACCCAACAGATGTCCAAGAAGCACCCTGGCTACTGGGAAGGCCAGGGTGGCCCTTTTGGTAGGGCACTCTGATGTCTTGACAAAACCAGAGTTTTGTTACTAAGGACGAAGAGGACAATATTCATTGGGTAATTAGCAGTTGTCATGTTAGAGGCCATGTTAAAAGAGTTTGAACTTTATTAGGAGTAATGAAGGATTACAAGTAGTTGGACTTGCTTGTTTAAAGGCTAATTCTGGCTGAAATGTAGAGAATATGCTGGAAGGAAGCAGGCTTAAGACAGATAAATAACAGTAATTTGTGCAAGAGATAATGGTGGCCCAGAGGACAGGCGTTAGCTTGCTTAGATTGAAGCAGGGTATAAATAATGTCATTCAGTAAATATTAAATGTAAAGCTTACTTATGGAAAAAAAAAAGAAAGGTTCAGTCCCTACTGTCATGGAGTTTATAGTGTTGGGGGGGGCCCAAATGTAAAATTGCAACTTTGACTAGTGCTAGGGAACAGCTCACCTATTCAGAGTGGACACCAGGGTGGTGCCCTTGAGGAAGTGCCATTTCAGCTAAAACCTGGACAATGAGTAGGAATAAACTGGAAGAATGTCTGGAAGGCCCTGAAGCCTGTTGATTGGACAAGACCAGAATAGATGCTTAAAAACTAGCCAGTTAAGAGTTCAAAACAGCAACAAAATAGGCTAAAAGGAAGGTAAGGGTAAAAAGTGGACGTAATAAAGAGTCTTAGGAGACCAATTCCAAAAGATTCATTTATTTTTTGGTGGGGGGAGCTTGAACTCATGGTCTTGCACTGTTTCTTGGCCTTTTTTCACTCAAAGCTGTTCAGCTACCACTTGAGCCACATGTCCACTTCTGGCCTTCTGCTGGTTTATTGAAGATAATAGTCTCACAGTCTTTTCTGTCTGGGGGTGACTCTGAACTACAATCCTCAGATCTCAGCCTCTTGAGTAGCTAGTATTATAGGAGCCACCAGCATCAAGCTCCAAAAGATTTTTTTTTTTTTGGGTCCGGTTGTGAGGCCTGAACTCTGGACCTGGGCGCTGTCCCTCAGCTCTTCAGCTCAAGGCTAGTGCTCTACCACTTGAGCCACAGCGCCACTTCTGGCTTTTTTCTTTTTTCTTATGTGGTGCTGAGGAATTGAACCCAGGGCCTCAGGCATGCAAGGCAAGCGCTCTACCACTGAGCCACCTTCCCAGCCCTCCAAAAGATTTTTGATGGGTGAGTGAGAGGAAGGGGTTAAGTATGCTGCCATTGTTTCTCCTGCAACAGGATGGTTTGGAGGCACCTCACCCAGATGGGTGAGGTTAGAAATGAACCAGGTTTGGGAAAGGTGTAAATTTGGTTTTGAGACATATTGAGTTTGCAGTGCTTTGGAGACATCCAAGGGAAGGGCTTGTTGACTAGGTGCATCTTAACCCATGGATGTGGAATTCGGTCAAGAGGATTGAGTTGGAAAAATAAAGATGAGTTATCAATTTGACTGGTAAGTATAGCCATGCATGTGAATTAACTCGTCCATTGTTTGTTGTATTAAAGAGAGGTTATAGACTTAAGGAACATAACCAGTTTTTCACATTAAAAAGTCATTCCATTTTGCTCATCCTTCTATGTCTGAATACTACCAATGGGATAAGTGAGCTTCAGCCTAAATTTTACAGCTCTCTGTCACACAAGCTGAGTGACAGGATTTCTGTCTTCCTATAGTATGAGCTTATTGTCACCCTATAGGAGGCCATTGTAAGAAACCATTCTTAAATGCCCTTCTTAAAAACAGCAACGTGGGATCTCCAAGGAAGCTGGAGGGTCCTTCAGCCTTTCCCAGTCTCCAGGAAGCTTGTGGGCTTTATACCTTTTGTCCAAAAGCCCCTGGGTCCAAGTTGAGATCATTTATTAAGCTGAGCCAGGGCCTGGTCTTATGTTAGCCTCTAGGGTTTTTCTGTTGTTTATGACTTTGCTGTATGTAGGTGGCATAGTCCCACGTCCTCTTGTGCTTTCCCCCTTTCTTCCTTCAGAGTAGCAGGACTTTAGCTCCTGCCTTGACTGGCTCAGCCTGCTATGGCCTGTGACACCACTGTTCTGCTATGCAGGGCTTCTCAGTTCTCAGGTCACCCCCCCCCCCCCCCCCCGCTTTCCTCTAGAGTAAATGATGGGAAGCTGTATGAGTTTGGTTGCCATCAACATGCCAACAAGTCTTTTAGTACCCCAGGCACACAATGCTAAGATTGTGGGATTTGGGAGAGGGAGCCTGTGTGGAGAGAGAGATCTATAGTCCTCTTGAGAAGAATTGTTTGTGTGTCTCTGGGAAACCTTCAATTCACTTGCTTTGAGCCCCAGCCCTGTATGAAAAAGCCTAGGGTCAGCTGAGACCACAGGACCACTTCCTGATGGAGACAATGACCTCTCTGCTTGCCAAACCACAGGGGGTTGGCTGGCCTTCAGAGTCACCATCTCCAGCTGACTATTTTCTAAGGGCACATAGTACCCTTGGAGATGGGAGGATGGTATGTTGCCAACTCTTGAGTTATAGAGACTAGCTTTTAATCTCCAAGCCACAGTGTGGTTTCTTTCTGTTGTATAGACTTGTTACCAGTAGACATTATGACAGGCTCTGGAGAGAAGGGCAAACAAACTCATCCTTGTAGAACCCTATGCTTTGCGGGAAATAGGAGGGGTCACAGCTCAGATGATTCCCTAAAAAGCTCATGTTACAGAAATTCCCAGGACTACACAGAATTTAAGCAGCATGACACGTAGGAACACAAACATCTCTGCTATGATGTTCTATTATTCTGCTCATTAAACATTGAGTATGACTACTGTATGCTACCCACTTGCACAGCATAGACATCAGAAAGACAATGATCTCTTCCAGGAACAGACCTGGCCATAAACATTAGAAAGATGATGAGGATGAGGACTGTAGTTCACTAGAGAATGAGAAGGAAGGCAAGTCTTCACTGGGAGTGGCTGGGTCTTGAATGATGAGGGCAGGCAATTTCAAAAGAAAAGCCTACAAGTACAAAATGATCAGCATAACTGATGGGATTTGAACCCACATCAATCTAACTATGGCATTCCTCTTTATGTCTAATGGAGGATGGAACATTGGATGTAGGGAGAATGAGGGCATGAAGTAAAAGACATCTTTCTGACACTTCTTTTCTGGTTGGAAGTCTATCAAGAGATACCTTATTTGTTTCATAGATTTGAGATTTACCAAGACACTGTTTACAAAATCTTTCATTAATGTGTTTTCCATAGGATAGGTGGAAAAACTGAAAAGAATTTAATATTGAAATTTCTATAACTCAATAATAAGGCAAATAAGAGCAAGTAAGACAAAGTAAGAAAAGTAGAAGCAACAAAGTAAGAAACAAGGAGACACAAAAGATTTTAACAGGCCTTTTCACAAGAGAAGATACACAATGGATAAGAACATAACCAAGCAGAGTGCCAATGGCTCATGCCTATAATCTCAGGAGGCTGAGATCCAAAGATGGAAGTTCAAAGCCAGCTGGGGCAGGAAAGTCTGTGAAATTATCTCCAATTAACCACCCAAACACTGGAAGTGGCACTGTGGCTCAAAGTGGTAGAGCTCTAGAGCACAAAATGGCTCAGGAATAGTGCCTGAGAAGCGTGATAAGTTCAAGCCCCATGACCAACCAAAAAAAAAAGATACTTAGTAGGTGCTGGTGACTCAGACCTGTAATCCTAGCTACTCAGGAAGCTGAGATCTAAGGATTTCGGTTCAAAGCCAGCCAGGGAAGGAAAGTTCATGAGACTCTTGTCTCCAATAAATTACTCAGAAAAGCGAAGTGGCGCTGTGGCTCAGGTGGTAGAGCACTAGCCTTGAGCTGAAGAACTCAGGGACAGCACCCAGGCTCAGAGTTCAAGCCCCATGACTAACCAAAACAAAAAACTAAATATCATTAGTTACTAGAAAATTCCAAATTAAAACCATAATGAGATACTACTACATATACATCCAAGTAGCTGAGACCAAATTTTTTAAAAAAAAATTTGTTAAAAAAAAAACAAAAAACCAAACAGGTTGGGAAGGTGGCTTAGTGGTAGAGTACTTGCCTAGCATGCATGAAGCCCTGGGTCCAATTCCTCAGTAAAACAGTAAAAGCCAGAAGTGGCACTGTGGTTCAAGTGGTAGAATGCTACCTTGAGCAAAAGAAGCTCAGAGACAGGGCCTGGGCCCTGAGTTCAAGCCCCAGGACTGGCCAAACACCACCACCACCACCACCACCGAACAAACACCAAGCATGGTCAATGATGTGGAGCCACCTGAACTCTCACATATTATCGGTACAAGAATAAATGTCACATTTTGAGAAAGATCTGATAGTTACTATAAAACCCAACACACCTCTTTGGTACCGCAATTCTAAATATCTGCCTGAAGGATATATAATAAATATAGGTCTACAAAGACATTTGTACAGATTACTAACAGCCTTGTTCACAATAAGCAAAACAAAAACTCAGATGTCCATTAATAGAAAAATGGACAAACTATGACTTATCCACATTGTTAATACTGCACAGCAATAAAAAGAAAAAAAAAACTGCTGATATATCCAAGGACATGAATGATTCTCAAAGACACTACTCCCCCCATTAGAAGTCTTACATAAAGTTGCAAACGATATGGTGATTTCATTTTTATTTAGCTCTAGATCAAGTCTATTATGGGAAAATATCAGAACATATTGGGTGCCTCTGAAGGTGGTACGGGGGTAGGGTTTGACTGAGAAGAAACACTATCCATCTTCCTGGAGTTTTAAGTTTCTGGTGTGTGTGTGTGTTTGTACGAACCCAAAGTCTTAGGCATAAAGGTAGACAAACTATCACTGCCTTACATCCCCAGCTCCAGGTTTTGGAGTAATCCACTTGCTTGAGGTACATTAATGAATGTGGTTTTTTTTTAATTAATTTTTTGACAAACTGTGAAAGTACATTTCAAATTTGTGCATTTTACTGTATATTAATTTTACACCAAAAGAAAAACATTAAAACCAGTACTGGTGGCTCACACTTGTAATCCTAGCTGAGTCAGGAGGCTGAGATCTGAGCATCATGGTTCAAAGCTTGCTGGGGCAGGAAAGAGAGAGAGAGAGAGACATGAATATTTGAGTTAATACGCATTTCGAGCTATTTAGGAAGAAGTGTGCTAACATGTGTGATTTAGATGCATCAAAACAGGTGTGGCTCAGGTAGTTCAGCTCCCGCCTAACAACCTCCAGGTTCTGAGTTCAAACCTCAGTACCACCAAATACTACTACTACTAATAAGGCAGACTAAAGGAATCAAAGGGTTTAAAGATGGATGTGATAAACATCAGGTACGGTAAAATGCTAATGGTGAAATCTAGGCGATGGGAAAACACGTTCACTGTCCAGGTGCTGTAAGCTTTCCTGACACAAGGACGCTTATGGGGCTGATAGGAAAGCTCGGGCACCCCACCCCGACTCCCAGTCTCGAGAGGCTGAGGGCGGCGCTAGCCCGGCAGTGTGACCTGATGAACGTCACTGACCTTTTCACTGTCTCCTCAACTAGCAAATGACAATGGCCGTGTTCCGTATACTAAGCGCCTTCTGGTGCGCCCACCACCGCCGCGCGCCCACTGTCCTTCAGGTTCCCAGAGCGGCCCTGGAAAGACCCCCGCGGTCCCTCCCGGCGGTAACCTTGGTAACGCAAGCCCTACTTCCGGCACAATAGCGGAAGTCCCTCCCACACCTCCTCTTCCTATTGGATGAGGGCTTTCCGTGGCAGTGGGCAGTGCCGGGAGGCGGAAGCAGCTGCGGCCATGGCGGCCGCCATGCCGCTCCGGCTACTGGTAGTACTGCTCCTGGGACCGGGCACCTGGGGTCGCGCGCAGCCCCCTCGCGACAGCCTGCGGGAGGAGCTCGTCATCACCCCGCTGCCCTCCGGGGACGTCGCCGCTACGTTCCAGTTCCGTACACGCTGGGATTCGGAGCTGCAGCGGGAAGGAGGTCTGACCCGAAAAACTTCCGTGGCACCTGCTGGGCGTGGGGAAGGGCCTGTCCCTAGAGGTGGGGCGCGGTCGCCCAGGGGGGTCCCGTCCAGTGGGCGTCGCCACTCAGCTGCTCGCTCTCTCCAGTGTCTCATTACAGGCTCTTCCCCAAGGCCCTGGGGCAGCTGATCTCCAAATACTCTCTGAGGGAGCTGCACCTGTCATTCACGCAAGGCTTTTGGAGGACCCGGTACTGGGGGCCACCCTTTCTGCAGGCCCCTTCAGGTGCAGAGCTCTGGGTCTGGTTCCAAGACACTGTCACTGAGTGAGTGCCCACCGTAGGCCCTGTTGGGGGTCATAGGGGTGGGGGGGTGTGGCGGGGCAGGGGTTGCCATTCTGCCACTGTCCTTGAGGGGTAGTGCTTCCGGTGGGCAGGGATACTATGGCTCTACTGCTGGCTTTGGAAGTAAGACATGCTAGTACCACAGAATAGCTTTCTTTACTTTGTAAAGGGTACTTCCCTCCCCTAGTACTTTCAGATCTGAGTCTGAAATACACGTGTATTTCCCTACAGTGACAGATAAGCAATGATTGGTTCTTGTTTTGGATGTAAAGACATAACAAATAGGCAAAATGGGTAACTTTTAAACAGATAAGTCCTTCATTAAAAAGTAAGTATCAGCTAGGTGCCAGTGGTTCACGCCTGTAATCCTAGCTACTAAGGAGGCTGAGATCTGAGGATCGCTCTTCAAAGTCAGCCTGGACAGGAAAGTCCAAGAGACTCTTATCTCCAATTAACCAACAGAAAACTAGGAGTGGTGCTGTAGCTCAAGCGGTAGAACTCTTGCCTTGAGCTGAAGAGCTCAGGGACGGGGCCCAGGCCCAGAGTTCAGGCCCACGACGGCAAAAAAAAAAAAAAAAAAGTACCATCCATGCCAACATGATGTGTGGACTAGAATTGGCCTGCAGTAAGAGGGGCTTAAGACAGGATTTCACTATATAGCCCAGGCTGGTCTCAGACTCAGTGACCCTCTTCCTCAATCTTCTGAGTGCCACTGTGTCCGGTTGTTTGTTTTCTTTTCCAGGCAGGGTCTCGCATTATGTAGCTCAGGCTGCTGGCCTTAAACTTGTTGGAATTCTCCCACTTAACCTGCTGCCTTTTTTTTTGTTTGTTATCTGTTTTGCTAGTATTGTCTCCCTTAGCTCACAGTTGCCCATGCTATAGAGCTGTTATTTTAAGTTCTAGTGCTTATTAAGTTTTATGGATTTTATTATTATAGAGAATAAGTCTCTTGATATTTGAGAAAACAACACCTAATTTATTTACTTGCAGTGCTGAGGGTTGAATTTAGGGCCTCAAACGTATCAGGCAGGAGCTCTGCCAATGAGCTACATCTCCATCCCAGAAACACCTTATTTTAATTTGACGCTTGCATAGGGTCATAGAATGGCTGTTTTTCCTTTGTTCAGTGAGATTTTTAGGTAGCAGGTTTCTGAGGGTAGAACCAGGAGTAACCCTCGTGCCCAGCATATTCACAGGGCCCAGTCTGTTTTTTTGCCAGCTGCGTAAACTCAGGGAAAATCAGTGCGCTGATACCAGCTCCAAAATGTGGGACATTTTTCCTGGTATGGGAAGTACATAGGTAGCCCAGACTAGTCTTTGTCAAATTACTCACATTACTCACAACCTAGTTGAAGAGAAAAGGTACCTAGGACAAGATGCTGCTGCTACCTAGCGATCTTCCTTCAGGGACCTGGTGAGAGGCTTAGATATTCAGAACTGTAGCAGTGCAGGGGAGGGTATGTTCGAGGAGAGGAGGAAAGGTTTCCTGAAGGAGGAGCCAAGGACTAGAGCTGAAGGTTTAAGGTGGGCCAAGAAGAGTGAAGAGGGCTTTCCCGCACAAGAAGAACCATCAGAACAATGATCCATGAGGACACAGGAACTTTAGCAGGCGATCAAGGAAGAAGGGGCTGAGCAGCATGAAACCAGAAAGTGAACTGAGCAAGGGCAATGGTGTTCTAACTCCATCACCAAGCCTAATTGTTAAGAATGCATCTCCTCATCTAACGTCCCTGGCCACAAGTGAAGCGCAAATCAAAACAATATCCAGATTCCATCACATTCTAGTAAGATTGGCTAGCATCAAGAATTCGAACAATAACAGTTGCTGGCAGGGATGCTGGGAAAAAGAACCCTATTATACTTTTGGTAGGAATGTAAACTAGGATAACCATTCTGGAAGGCAGTTTGGAGATTCCTCAAAAAACTGAAGATAGAACTACCTTACAATCCAGCAGTACGACTCTTGGGCATCCACCCAGAGCATTGCAAGTCAGGATACAGTAAAGATACTTGCACATCCATGTTCATTGCTGCACTGTTTACAATAGCCAAGTTACAGAAACAGTCCAGATGCCCTACAGTGGATGAGTGGATCAATAAAATATGGTACATATACACAATGGAATTTTACTCATCCATTAGAAAGAATAATGTTATGTCATTTGCAGGGAAATGGATGGGCTTAAAAAAGTCGGGGCTGAGAATGTGGCTTAGTGATAGATTGCTTGCCTAACATGCATGAAGCCCTGGTTTCGATTCCTCAGTACTACATAAACAGAAAAAGCCAGAAGTGGTGCTGTGGTTGAAGTGGTAGAGTGCTAGCCTTGATCACAAACAGGCTCAGGAACAGTGTCTAGGCCCTCAGTTCAAGCCCTGGACCAGCAAAAAGAGAAGGAGGGGGAGGAAGAGGAAGAAAAAGCGAAGTAACTCTGAGACAAATGATACATGTTTTCTCTCATATGTGGAAGCTAAAGTTAAAATACAAACAAGTGGGCCGGGCGCTGGTGGCTCACGCCTGTAATCCTAGCTACTCAGGAGGCTGAGATCTGAGGATCGCGGTTCAAAGCCAGCCAGGGCAGGAGAGACCGTGAGACTCCTATCTCCAATAAAACACCAGAAAACCGGAAGTGGCGCTGTAGCACAAGTGGTAGAGCACTCGCCTTGAGCTGAAGAGCTGAGGGACAGCGCCCAGGCCCAGAGTTCAAGCCCCACAACCGACCAAAAAAAAAAAAAATACAAACATGTATGATAACATACAGGGCTCTATGCATTTACACACCAACTAACTAAAGGATGGTATCTTTTTTTTTTTTTTAAGGATGGTATCTTTAAGGGGGAATCCAAAGGTGTAACTCCTCTAAACAACTAATTACTTTTTTCAAAATAAATACCAAAGTGGAAACACGCTTTGGTGAGGAGGTAGAAGGGGAAGCACATGGAGGGAGGGTGAGCAAATGTAGCGTTAGAGCACCTGCCTAGCAAGTTGGAGGCTCCAGTACTCCTGCCCTTTCCCCAAAAATGTAGCCAGCTACCTTGAGCATGATATCTAACTGTGGGCTTTGTATGAGGAAGCAGAGGTAGCCCCAGAACAGTGAGCGGGTTTGTGTCTCTATCCAGTGTGGACACATCTTGGAAGGAGCTCAGTAATGTGCTCTCAGGGATCTTCTGTGCCTCTCTCAACTTCATTGACTCGACCAACACAGTCACTCCCACTGCCTCCTTCAAACCCCTGGGGCTGGCCAATGGTGAGATAAGCCCCTGCAGCCTTTTTCTTCTGCCTGGTACCTGCCCAAACCTTTGCCTCCTGTTTCCACAGTTCCTTCTTATGCCTTGGCTAGGTCCTAAGCCCTGTACATCCACAGGGCTCAGGAAGGTTCCCCAAGACTGCTGACTCTGCATCGCCTTCTCCCCAAGGGGAGGGAGTCCCACCCCAAACTGGGTCTGTTTGGGTGGTGGTGCTAAAGTATGGGGAGCCAGAGGAGTATTTCTGGAGTGTAGCTACTGAGGGGCAGAGCCCTGAGGCCACCCTAGATTTACCTCTGTCTTCCACAGACACTGATCACTACTTCCTGCGCTACGCTGTGCTGCCACGGGAAGTTGTCTGTACCGAGAACCTCACTCCATGGAAGAAGCTCTTACCTTGTAGTTCTAAGGTGAGTGGGCTCAGTATAGGGTGAGAGCCCTAAAGAGGAGATGGAATTAACAGAAGCCTCTTCAACCTAGCAACCAGGATGTATTTAAGAGACTGCATCCCACGCCAGATGCTCCACACAGGGTGCTGACCCTTCATCTCTTCCTGCCTCTTCCAGGCAGGCCTCTCTGTGTTACTGAAGGCAGATCGCCTGTTCCACACCAGCTACCACTCCCAGGCCATACATATCCGCCCTATCTGTAGAGTAAGTCATGGGGAATGGAGATCTGGGGTCGGAGAGAAGGTGCAGGAGGTAAAGATTAGCACAGGTTGAGTAGTAAGTGGCAGTTTTGATGCTGATTTTGTGGGATGTTGCCTGTGTATCAGGAAAATTGAGCCATTGCCTGGAGAGCACTCTATAAATCTGTGTCCCAGAGCACCACGAATTGGAATGGCAGCTATGGAAATGAAACTGCTGGCTATATCACTGGCCAGCTGGCATGACCTTGAGTGAATCATTTCATTTCCATGGGCCTCCTCCCCTCATCTGTCCCAGGAGAATAATTGGAGAATCAGCTCCTGAGGTTGTTGGCATAGTTCATCAAACTGATGCACATAAAGCTGCCAGCCCAGTGTATGGTCAGGGTCAAATCCTCAGTAATGTCCAGAGCAAATGCATCCAAAGATGTAAAGATCAGGGACTGTATCCAGGCCAAGTCCTTGATGGCCTTCACGGATGCCTTCTGACTCTTGTAGGATGCACGCTGTACCAGCATCTCCTGGGAGCTGAGGCAGACCCTTTCAGTTGTATTTGACACTTTTATCACGGGGCAGGGGATGAAAGGTAAACTCCTTTGACAGTTCATCTCTATCTACCTGTCCCAATCCTGCCCTACCCATGTCCAGGTCCATCCCCAGCCCCTGCTCAACCCTGTTCTTTGCTTCTCAGACTGGTCCCTTTTCCGAATGTTCTCCCGAACTCTCACAGAGCCCTGTCCGCTGGCTTCAGAGAGCCGAGTTTATGTGGATATCACTGGCTTCAACCAGGTACCAATGTGTCCCCATGCATACACCCTCTTCCCCAAAGCCACCTTGTTCCCCTGCTTGCTGTTTAAGCCTGCCCTTGTATTCTCAGAACAATGAGACTTTGGAGGTGAACCCACCCCCCACTACCACATACCAGGACGTCATCCTAGGAACCCGCAAGACCTATGCTGTCTATGACCTGTTTGACCCAACCATGGTCAATAATTCCCGAAACCTCAACCTCCAGTTCAAGTGGAAGCGACCTTCCGAGACTGGTAAGTGAAGGATGGGCCCTAGGCAGCAGGCTTCAGACATAGACTTACCTATGTCTTTGTTATAAGGTCATAGGGTGTACGTAACACCCAGGTCTCTGTAGTCATGGGATCTTGGTTCTAACCCTGCCTTTTCCAAGCTCTGTGACTAAAGTCCTAAGCCCATTGAGCCTTAAGTGTCCAGAACTGCAGCACAGTGGACTGAAGGAGGTATTTCATGTAAGATATGAAGTTTATTTATGTATTCATTCAATTAATGAGATATGTTTAATTCCTACTATGCACCAGTCATAGAGTGGTGAAAAAGCCAGAAGACACAGTGTGACAAGAAACTGCGTGACAAGGGGAAGCATCAGTTAGTTACTTGTATTTAGTATTGCCAAGGGAAGTGGTGGAGCACCTCATTTGGCTTGGGAGGGGGGGTCAGTGCTGGGCCCATAAGCTCTTAATAGTAGTAATCCCCTTATCATTGCTTTTGGCTATGGAAAACAGGGATGCTTCGTAGCCCAGTTTGCCCAGATCTAATGCGAAAGCTTTCTCCCAACTACTCTCTGGCTTGGCACCCCGAACATGGTTCAAGGGCTTCTTTAAGAACAACTAAGTGTTGACTTTTCTCTATGCAGAGGTCCCGCCAGTTCCCTTCCTGCATGCTCAGCGATACGTGAGTGGCTATGGGCTGCAGAAGGGAGAGCTGAGCACACTGCTGTACAACACTCACCCTTACCGGGCCTTTCCCGTGCTGCTCCTGGATGCAGTGCCCTGGTACCTGCGGCTGTACGTGCACACCCTCACCATCACCTCCAAGGGCAAGGAGAACAAACCAAGTAAGGAGCTGAGTCCCACCCCAGACTCCTTCGCCCTCTCCCGTTCCTTCTCTCCAGTGTCCATAGGCTTTCACTTCTTAACTATGTCTAAAAGCTTCCACAGGCATAGAGTTAGGAGTCATTTGAAAAGTGGAACAGGGGCCAGATTGAGAAGTAAGTGACTGAAGTAAGAACAGTTAGGACACATGCTACTGACGCTTCTCAGGAGGACAGTGTCAGGAGAGCAGCTCGGTATGTTCACTGTCTCCTTCTCCCTGGACCCGTGGGCATATCCTGTGTCTTATGATGCTAAGATAGAGAAAAACTTCGCCAAGAGAAACAGGTCATGGGAACTAAAAAGGTGGCAGGGATGAGATGGTGCTTTTTCATTTTCTTGGGTGGGTAAAGAGGTGCCATTTGGGAGATTTTTATTTTCTGTGATCTTTCTTCATATGAAGATTTGCTGAGAGCTTCCTATTAGGTGCCCAGCATAGCACTAAACTTGTTTTTCTTTGGCGTATGGATGCTGATAAGGAAGAAGGACTTTTTTTTTTTTTTTTTTGGGTCCAGTCGTGGGGCCTGAACTCTGGGCCTGGGCGCTGTCCCTCAGCTCTTCAGCTCAAGGCTAGCGCTCTACCACTTGAGCCATAGAGCCACTTCCAGCTTTTTTCTTTTTGCTTATGTGGTGCTGAGGAATTGAACCCAGGGCCTCATGCATACAAGGCAAGTGCTCTACCACTGAGCCACCTTCCTAGCCCCTGTAGAAGGACTTCTTAAAGAGGCTGTACCACCATATCCCAGGGGCTAAACTGAAAATTCCTTACATCTATTGTTTTCCCATACTTTCAAACCTCTAGTTAATGGTTTTACATATTTTCAGTCCTATTATTTGTACCATCTTCAAAATCTGTATTTCAAACATCCTACTTAGGTACTTTATATTTTTATGTTTGTTCAGTGTTTTACCTTTTATTTTGGAGAATTTTGAACATCTACACAAACAGAGTAAGTGAAGATACCTTCGGTAGTCTCTAGTCTCTTGTCACCTTTATTTTTTAACTTTGGTTTGTTTATTTGTTTATTTATTTTTGTCGGTCATATGGCTTGAACTTGGTCTGGGCACTATCTGAGCTCTTCAGCTTAAGATGAACGCTCTACCACTTGAGCCGCAGTGCCACTTCTGGTTTTCTGGTGGTTAATTGGAGATAAGAGTCTTTCGGACTTTCCTGTCCGGGTTGGCTTTGAACTGGGATACTTAGATCTCAGACTCCTGAGTAGCTAGGATTATAGGCATGAGCCACCAGTTCCGGGGTATTTTTTTTATTTTTATTTTTTTGGTTGGTCATGGGGCTTGAACTCTGGGCTTGGGTGCTATCCCTACGCTCTTCAGCTCAAGATGAGCACTCTACCGCTTGAGCCATAGCACCACTTCTGGTTTTCTGGTGGTTAATTGGAGATAAGAGTCTCATGGACTTTTCTGCCCAGGCTGGCTTTGAACTGTGATCCTCAGATCTCAGCCTCCTCAGTAGCTAGGATTACAGGCGTGAGCTACTGGCGCCCAGCTCAGTGCCTGGGTATTTTTTAACTTTTTATTTAGTTAAAAAGTTATTTTTACCAGTTCTGGAGCTTGAGCTTAGGACCTGGGCACTGTCTCCGAACTTCATTTGCTCAAGGCTAGAGCTCTACTACTTGAGCCACAGCTCTATTCCAAGTTTTTGGTAGTTCATTGGAAATAAGAGTCTAGAGACTTTTCTGATTGGAATGATCCTGAAATCTCAGCCTCGAGTAGTTAGGATTACAGGCCTGAGCCACTGGCACTCAGCAATTTTTAAATTTATTTTTTACATTATCTTTAAGTAGTTGCGCAAAGGGGTTTCAGTTCAACCCCTGCCACTGGCGCCTGGCACCTCCTGTCACTTTTATTCATGGCCTCTTTCATTTTTCTCTCTCTACCCTCCTCCTTTCCACTCTCCGTATTTCCCTTCTCCTCTTTCTCTTTCCTGTATCTTCCCCTTCCATCTGTCTTCTCCTGTCCCTTCCTCCCCATCCCTTCCTTTCTCTTTTCTCCCCTGTTCTTATACTGAGGATTGAACCCAAGGCCTTTGCTAGGTACGTTTGCTATTCCAGAGCTGTATCCTCAGTCAGAAGTCTCTTTTAATCTATAACAGTTCAGTTCACATGCTTTTTTTTTTTTTTTTAAATGTGCTATTTTATTTGTTGAAGAAAATAGGTCATTTATTGCACAGAATGTTCTACTTTCTAGATTTGTCTTCGTGCTAGTGTTTAATATGTCCCTCATTCCCTTGTATTTCTTGTGTATTAGTGGTTAGATTTAGAAACTTGATTAGATTTATGTTCTTTATTTTTGGCAAAATTCCCAAGTGATTCTGTGAACTTCATCTTGTGTCACATCAAGCACTTGGTGACTGGTGCCCCAGTTTCAGCAATGTGAAGATCGATTAAGTAGCCTGCAGTGGTTTTTTGTTTTGTTTTGTTTTGTTTTGTTTTCTGTTCTGGGGTTTTGAACTCAGGGCTTTGTAATGCCAAGCAGGCACTCTTTCTGCCAAACCATGCCTCCAGTCCTGATTTTTGTTCATTTTTTAAATAGGGTCTCACTTCTTGCCAGGGCCTGCACGTGAGTTTGATCCACCTGTGTTAGGCTTCCTTATAGCTAGGATGACAGATATGCACTGTCATGTCAAACTCATCATTGAGAAGGGGATCTTACAAACGTTTTTCTACCCAGGCTGCTCTTGAATTCTGATCCCAATGATCACATCCTACCAAGTAGCTAGGATTACCGGTGTGAGCCACAAATCCCCAGCGTCTGTTGTATTCTTCACAAGTCTTTCTTTATTTGGGATTGCTGGTCCTGGGATTGCTGCCCTGAAAACGTTCTCCCTTTTCTGAGACCCTGCTTCTTTCTTAGCCAGCCCTACCTCCTATTGTCCAAAGTCTACCCTGGTAGACATCCAGGTTGTGGCCTCCAAGGAAAGTGGTAGGAAATATTGGCTGTCTAGCCATAGCAACAAAGTCTGGGTGGCCCTTACCTGCTTCCAGGTTACATCCACTACCAGCCCGCTCAGGATCGGCAACAGCCCCACCTCCTGGAGATGCTGATTCAGCTGCCAGCCAACTCAGTTACCAAGGTCTCTATCCAGTTTGAGCGAGCTCTGCTCAAGTGGACCGAGTACACTCCAGACCCCAACCACGGCTTCTATGTCAGGTGGGATCCACCCCCAGATGCCCTCACCCTTGTGACCCACTCAAATCTGTGCTTCTTGCCCTTTGGCTAGGAAGCCAGTGAAGAGCATAAGCCTTTTGTTTGCTTCTCTGCAGCCCTTCAGTCCTCAGCGCCCTTGTGCCCAGCGTGGTGGCAGCCAAGCCTGTAGACTGGGAAGAGAGCCCTCTCTTCAACACCCTGTAAGTGTGAGCACACCCTACCTGCTGGGCATTACACAGATGATTGGGCCTCTGCAGGGTAGGTTGATGGAGGTGTTACCTCTTCAGTCCTAATAGAGCTCCTGGTGACCTATAAAATTTGTGGTGATTTGCTAAAATGATTCTGAAGTGCTTCTAGAATAAGTAGGTGAGAATCACAGTATTGATGGCCTAAATTTACTCATGGATCCTCTTAACAAATAATCACGGAGTACTTAGCGCATTGTGGGGGCTGCAGAGAACACCAGACATAGTGTGTCCCTGATCTCTCTGTGCTAACTGTCCGATGTCAAACTGTTGTGGAGGGAAGGTTGTGAGTGATGGGGAATTGAACCAGTAGATTATTTAGGAAGGCTTCTTTGAGCACTGAGAAATAGGCAGCCAAGTGAAGGCTTCAGTTGGCCACAGCCCATTCTGTGGTCTGGCGTATGTGTGTATTGAGCTTTCCTGTAAGATGCCTTCCTTGAAAGGCTTCGAGGCTGGGAGAACTCTGGGAGCCCTTTGAGTGCAGTGTGGGTTCAGTGCAGCTGCCCAGCAAGGTTGGGGTGATGGGGTGAAGCAGCCCCCATGCCTCACCACAGCCTCTCCACTCACCAGCTTCCCAGTCTCCGATGGTTCCAGCTACTTTGTGCGGCTCTACACAGAGCCGCTGCTGGTGAACCTGCCCACGCCAGACTTCAGCATGCCCTACAACGTGATCTGCCTCACATGCACTGTGGTGGCCGTGTGCTACGGCTCCTTCTACAACCTCCTCACCCGAACCTTCCACATTGAGGAACCCAGCACAGGTGGCCTGGCCAAGAAGCTAGCCAACATCATCCGGCGTCTCCGTGGTGTCCCCCCTCTCTGAGACACTCCTTCTTCAGCAGTTGCAGCTGGACCCCTCCCTGTAGAGGGGCGGTGATGACTCCCAGGGCTCTTCTGTCCATGTTCTCTCCAGAGTTGGCTTTCCAACCAGCTACCCCTGGACCGGACAAGGCCTAGAGTTGTGTGGTCCAGCCTGGTAGTCACGAGCCACATGTATTTAAATTTAAATTAACTTAAAAGTGTATTTCCTCCGCTGGCCACACTTGAAGCACTCAGTAGCTGCTTTGGATAGCCTGGAAGGATATTCTCATCGCTGCAGGAAGTTCTCTGGGGAGCACTGAGCTGGGTAACTGGGTGTGTGGAAGAATTTGTATCACTGTGGTGGGTGAGATTTACTTGTGAAATAAAAAAGTGGCTGTTGGGGCTGGGAAGGTGGCTCAGTGGTAGAGCGCTTGCCTTACATGCATGAGGCCCTGGGTTCAATTCCTCAGCACCACATAAGAAGAAAAAGCTGGAAGTTGCACTGTGGCTCAAGTGGTAGAGCACTAGCCTTGAGCTGAAGAGCTGAGGGACAGCGCCCAGGCCCAGAGTTCAGGCCCCACAACTGGACCCCCCCCAAAATAACAAAAGTTGCTGTTTTCCTGGTTCTTTGCCTCTTCCCATTGAGGTCTTGGAAGTTAGGGACGAGGGCCTGCTTGCTGGTGCCCCTCTTCATTTCTTCCTACCCCTGTTAGAAATCCCTTCTCCTCCTCTCCTGCTCGCCTTCTTGCCCCACCCTGGTCTGATCATAGTTCCCAGTACTCCCTGGGTTTGGCTGTAATCCTAATCCATTACCTTGGAAATGAATCCTGCTTTTGGAGGGCCCTGAAAACCAGTCCCCTTCCCCCAGGAGAAAAGGGAGAGGCAGACGTGGTTCTCTTAATTGCAGTGTGCATCAGAATCACTTGGTCTCCTGTGTGCTTGCATAGATAATGTGGCCAGGTCTTTGAATGTTTAACAGGCTCATCAGGAGCCTGGGTTGTGGGTGGTCTACCCACAGGACCACCCACAGGCTTCTAAGCCGGGCCTTTGGATCAAACCTGTCCCTACCCACCTTCCCTGCTTATTATATAACCCCAGATTCCTGTGAAATTGGTCTTCAGGCAGGCCTCCCCCGCTTTCATCTTGTCTTTTCCTGGCGTGCTTGGCATCAACTGTGTAAGCTAACGATGGCGTCCCTCCCCCCACCTGTCTGGCTCACTCTTACTTACAAAGCCAGGTGAGATGTTGTGTCCTCTAGGAAGTCCTCCCTGACACCCTGGGCTGTTGTAGGTGTCCCCTTGGCTCCCACAGCCCCTCTGCAACCCCCCCCTACCACACACACACACACACACACACTACTGCTCCATGCTCCTTACTACCTGGTGTCATTGTACTTGCGTTGACTTTGTGTTCCTACATGCTCGGGCTGCTTCATCAGGACCTGGCGCCGCTTCAGGACGTGCTGCCAGTGCCATCCACGGCGGCAGCCGTTCTGCCTTAGGATCTGAGATCCAGGGTGGGAAGAGGGCAGGGGGCACCCCAGTGTGTGCACAGCAGTGTGACACAAGGTTGGAAGTGGTGTCTTTGTGGCCCCTGTTTGGGTCACTAAGGCAGTTTCTATGAGCCCTCAGAGCTGAGAGGATGTGTGTGCATGCCTGTAGGTGAAAGATCGTGAGTGAAAGCAATGTGGTCAAGATGCTTTTCTGTGAGCGTTCTCCCCAAGCAGTAAAGAACAGGCTGAGAGTGTGGTAAGAATGCAGTGGCTGGATAAGAGGGCTTGTCTAAGTCAGGTCCTGGATGGCTTTTATGGTCCCCAATTCCCCACTACCTCCCCTCCCCCACCACATTAGCACCTAGGAACCACCTCTACTATCACATTCTAGGTATCCACACACTGACAGTGCCTGTCTCTGTTCAGACCTCTCTGACTTCTGCCAATGGCCTACTTGGCACCCACATTTGGATAGCTATAGGCATCTCGGGTTTAAAGTCTCTAAAACTGAACTTTAGGCATTCTCCATCCCTGCCCCAAACCTGTCCATCTCTAGTCACCTCTGTCAGCAGCCACTCATCCTATCTTTCCATCGCCCAGAGCCTAAACCTTTGAGCATTCTTGATCCTTCTCTCCCACACCTTGAATGCGCCTTACCACCTCCTATCCGATTTTTAAATAGGTCTTCCCTGGCCCTACCTTGTTCCTGACTGTTCACAAACTGCTGCCTTTGCTGATTGTTTTCCTCTGCAGCGCTTACCACCAAGGAACATACTGTGTACCTAAACTGTTAATTACTCCTCCTCCCTGAAACACAGCTCTGTGAGGGCAAGGATTTTTGCCTTTTGGAGTGGCGGTGTGTGGGAGCAGTCCCTGGCATGTAGTTTGCATTCCAGTAGCTGAAGACGGAATGTGAATGGTGCATGAGTTCACGCAGTAAGTTTGCTGCTAAGTAGGCCAGGCTACCAAACATGTAGGTTGAGAGCCCTGCAGTTCTTGGTGTGTCAGCACTGGGGCAGTCTTTTATTCCTGCACCCAGGGCTAGGGTGCTTTTTTTTTTTTTTTTTTTTTTTATGCTCATGGAGATTTCACCAAATGAAAGCCTGGCCTGGGCCAGAACAGGGCTGGCACAAGGCCGTGGCCTTGGGAAAGGACCAGAGGAACAGGCTCAGTTGCTCCTTGATGTGTCATGGGCTGGGTTGGGTTCCCCAGGTAGAATGTGGGTCCAGTCTTCATCCGGAGGCAGGGGGCTGGGGGGGCCTGTGGAGGAGGGGGTGAGGCCTGCAGATTTGGTAGGCCATTTCGGGCTCCTGAGAGCCCCGGCTTCTTATAAGCAGTTCCGCAGGTCAGACCAACGGCTCTTCTGGGAAGTTTTGGGTACACCAGCCTTGAGGCCTTCCCAGGCCAGTCCTGGAAGGATGAAAACATCGGTTCAGAACAGGGCCTCAGAACAGGTAGGGTAACAACCAGATTTCAGTTGCAAATCCAGGACGGTGTGAGCCTCATCCTTAGCCGCTCTTTACTTTGGTGTCCGTGGAGAGGATGGACAGTTAGCTTCCCCCTTGATGGCCTTTTTGGTGTCCTGAAGCCAGAGCCATCAGGCTAGAATGTTCATCCTGTGGGCTCCTCATCTCTTTCTCCTGGCCACAGTGACTTTCACCATCTCTGCCCACATCACCGTCTTCTGTGAACGCCACCTGGCCACCTCCACCTCTGCCGCCACCTGCACATTTCATTTTTGTTTTTGAGACAGGGTCTGGGTTCTATAATCCAGGCTGGCTTCCAGTTCTCCATCCTCCGGCACTGACCTCCAAAGTGCTGGGATTGTAAGTGTGCACCACCATGCCTAGAGTCCACCGCACATTTAAATGGCCTACTCAGCATAATCCATAATGCTTTCTTCCTTACCTCCATATCACCAACCAACCATGGCTTGCCACCTCGGCCCTCACCCACCATCGCCACCCTCGTAATATAGCACCAGCTCCCAGATGAGTACCACCTGCTTCACCACCAACACCTCAACAGCCTTCTGCCTTCACGCATCCACCAACCTGTCACCATGGCTACTCTTCCTGTTTCTATAAGAGAACTCGCTGGGAGGGGGGAGGCCTGCAGAACTGCTGGCATTGCCCTGACAACTACCCTACATAAAGCTTTTACACTCACTGGATGTCGAGTCATAGTATCAGTGGAGAGAGCCTTGGTAGGGCCTCGCTTAAGCAGCTGACACAGGCAGGGACCCCGTGATTTCTGGTGTGAGATTGGCTATGGGGTAAGGAAAGACAGGATCACGGGACCTTTTTTCATTAACTAGTATTTTTTCCTGAACATCTCTTCTATACCAAGCCCTGAGTTAGGTGTTTGCCATACCTTCTCCACATACAAAGCTCAGAGAAGTGTGTTCATTTTCCAAAACATAAGTTGGGGACTGTGTGGTAATCCAGACACAAGTTCAAAATCCTAACCTCTCAGCTTATTTGAGGGCTTTTCCTAAGCCTTGTCACACACACCAGACCACGCACATGTTACCGCTAGCTCTGGGATGCCAGTGGCTCGGAGTTTCCAGGCTAGGGCTCCTGCCTGCAGCAGAGGGCAGAGCCCAATCCCCTGGGCTGAGGACATGAGCTCAGAGGAACTGGACTCCTTACA
The DNA here is from genome assembly GCF_019054845.1 of Dipodomys spectabilis. Taxonomy (NCBI): domain Eukaryota; kingdom Metazoa; phylum Chordata; class Mammalia; order Rodentia; family Heteromyidae; genus Dipodomys; species Dipodomys spectabilis. The sequence goes on from NW_024870852.1 coordinate 20,086,714, forward strand.
TGGAGGTGGACCGGCGATCCTCAGCCTCATGGGGTTGTGAACACCGCTGCCTCTTCTGGAATACCAACCCATATTCAGCCTTGTCTACCACAGACTTGAGTCTGGACAAGCTTGCCTTGGTGAGTGACCCCCGGGCCTCAGTTTCCCTATTTGTACAAATGAATGGGGTGGACAACATGGGCCCTCAGGGAGAACAAAACATCTGTTCTCCATTCTGTTATTGTTGGTTCCCAGCCAGAGCCACCCAGCTTGTTGTTTTAACATCCCAGGAGAGAAAACAGCCCTTTGTGTGTTGGTTTATTTATTTAATTTAGAAATACTGAGCCTCTTGTTTTAAATGAATAGTCATGCTTATTTTATTTATTTATTTTTTTTAATTTTTTTTTTGGGTCCGGTCATGGGGCCTGAACTCTGGGCCTGGGTGCTGTCCCTCAGCTCTTCAGCTCAAGGCTAGCGCTCTACCACTTGAGCCACAACGCCACTTCCGGCTTTTTTCTTTTTGCTTATGTGGTGCTGAGGAATCTAACCCAGGGCCTCAGGCATGCAAGGCAAGCACTCTACCACTGAGCCATCTTCCTAGCCCCATCATGCTTATTTTAAAAGGGCCGAGCTTATACTGGAGAGTACAAGCCAGAAGCATGAACTGTGCCGCAGCTCATACCTTCTTTCACTTTGCTCATGCTCAGTGCGAGCTTGGCCCTGTCCTTTCCTTCTTCCAATTAGTGTCCACATATTCTCTTTCATTTCCTGCTCACTGTGTAGGAGAGTTGTTATTGGAAGGACAAGCTCCTGGAAATGACTTTTAATTGTTTGGGGCCATCTGGGTTTTTATTGTTGTCAGTTTGGGTTTTGTTTTGTATGGTACTGGGGATTGAACTCAGTGCCTTGAGATTGGTAGGCAAGTGCTCTACCACTTGAGCCATACTCCTCATCCGTTGGTTTTTAGCCCGTTTTTCATATAGCCTTACACTGTTGCCCTTAGATCATGATCTTCCTACTATGTCTCCAAGGTGGCTGGGATCACAGGCCTGAACCACCACACTCAGCTGGCTTTTGAGATAGCATCTTGTTAACTTTTTCCTGGGGTAGCCTCAAACCTATCTCCATGATAGGACATATGTACCATGTCAACATTTCTGCCAGAACCCCTGAGCTAGCAAGTAGGAAGTCCTACAAGCCAGAGGCTACTATGATTGGAGGAAGTCAAACAACAATGGAAGGCAGTGGTCAGGTGTTCCTGGGAAAGGGCCTTCTAAGGACATTTATTTATTTATTTTTGTACTGGGGACTGAGCTAAGCATGGACGCCGTCTCTGTGCGATACTCCAGCCCTCATCTTACGATCCTAGGGCATGCTTTCTAGCCTCACTATTAACAACAAGATTTGGAAGGATCACATGTATTCCTCCTCATGGAGGGCCCTAAACAGAGATGTGCCAGTCTCAGAGATTTTTGGTTGTGGTTTTTGCCTAATGGAATGAAACTCAATAAGATTCATAAAAACCCGCAGAGCTATTAGAACTACAGACATGAACTAAAAGAGCAAAGTCCGAAGAAAATGAAAGGAGGCTTTGAATCCTCCTATCCAGTTCTATAGAAACTGAAGAAGGGACATTTTGTTTGTGTGTGTGTGTGTGTGCGCGCACGTGCACATGTGCACACACACGCTAGGCTTGACTCAGGGGCCTAGGCACTGCCCCTTAGCTTTTTGCTTAAGGATGAGGCTCTGTCATTTGAGCCATAGCCCCACTTCTGGCATTTTACTGGTTAGTTGGACAAAAAGAGTCTGAGTTTGTCTGTCTGGGCTAGTTTCAATCTAGGACCGTCAGGTCTCAGCCTTGTGAGTAGCAAGGATTACAAGTGGGAGCCACAGCCACATGGCAGAAACATTCTATCATGAGACAATTCTGCTATCTGCATCTTTGTCCATAAATCTATGTTTTTAAAAACAAAAACTGCATTTTAGGAAATACAAACATTTTTACTTTTTTTCCTTTTCCTAATCATAAAAAGAACTCAGGTAGCCAGGTGCCAGTGGCTCATGCCTATAGTCCTAGCTACCACAGAGGCTGAGATCTGAGGATTACAGTTCAAAGCCAGCCCAGGCAGGAAAGTCCGTGAGACTCTGATCTCCAATAAACCACCAGAAAACTGGAAGTGGCACTATGGCTCAAGTGGTAGAGTGCTGGCCTTAAGCTGAAGAGCTCAGGGACAGTGCCCAGGCCCAGAGTTCAAGCCCCATGACTGACCAAAAAAAAAAAAAAAAAAAAAAAAGAACTTGGGTAATCAAATAAAGAAGTTAAAAAAAATATATATATATGTATATATATATATATACATATACATATATATATATATATATATATATATATATATATAGCATCATATACTTCCTATACAAATACAATAACAACACTTTTTCTTTCCTCTATATTTTTTTCCTCTGGTGAATTCCTCCTTCCCCTCAAATAAGGTTTTTTTTTGTTTGTTTGTTTGTTTTTGTCGGTTGTGGGGCCTGAACTCTGGGCCTGGGCGCTGTCCCTCAGCTCTTCAGCTCAAGCCTAGCGCTCTACCGCTTGAGCGACAGCACCACGCTTCCAGCTTTTTCTGCTTGTGTGGTGCTGAGGAATCGAACCCAGGGCCTCATGCATTCAAGGCAAGCACTCTACCACTGAGCCACCTTCCCAGCCCCCCAAATAAGTATTTTTTAATTAAGCCAAGCCACAAGTATTGTTTCTTTAGGTGCTCTACCAAGTGCTAGGGATATAATATGGATGAGCCAGGTATCCCCTAAATCTTTCTGATTGACAGTCTAGCTGGGGAGGTCATTTATCAATTGATGATGAGTAATACGCATCTAAATAAAAATGGCAGAGGACACTCGGGGGAGTGATTGGGTTATAATTTAGACCAGGGCTCAGGGACAACCCATGAGAGCTCCCGGGTGAAGAAGCTCCCAAGTGGAGGGAGCTGGGCGGGGGCCGGAGGAGGCTGCTGCTTTGTGGCCCAGGCCAGCATGGGGGAAGGTGGCACGGGGACCTCAGGAGGGCCAAGCTGGTCCCAAGTGGTAAGGAAACCAGGTTCACCCAGTGTGCAAATAACAGGAGCACAGAGTTCACATGGCAACCTGGAGTGGCACAGACCCAAAGCAACGTTTGTTTCTTCAGAAACAGTGGGAGACTGACACCCCAGATACAGGTAAGCCAAGTCTTCGGCTATCTTGAATCAAAAGCTGCTGGCTACGAGGACTTGTGCAGGAGTTGTGTTTTCTCATTGGAGACAGCCATTCTTTTGCCTGTGTCCTGGTGCTTGGGGCCTGTCTGGTATCCTGCAAATGTCGTATCTGGAAGGCTCTGACTTTGAGGTGTTCTTGCATGCGTGGGTGAAGGCTTCTCCTTTCTGCTCTTCCAGCTCCATTTTGATAGGATTTTACATAGCGCATCTATTTTTATACTAATTTAACACAACAAGCATCCACCGAAAAGGAAGCATTACCCTAATATGTAACATTTGCAGTGCTCTATGCAGTGTGTAAAATGCTTTCGTAACTGTTTTCCTCTTGGATCCACAGCTGCTGAGTGGCATGACATCAGGCCTTAGAACCGCCCCAGGTGCCATGACCCCTGCCCTCTGGGAAATAGAATTTTAGGTGAGGACCAGCAGTCAGCTCTGCAGGCAAACGTTTGCTCTTCCCTAACCACCCCATAGGAGAGGTCAAGGCTGTCCAGGTGAGCAATGTGACCCCGTCCCAAGCAGACGCTTTCAGTGTGTGGCACCTCTAACAAGTCCCAGGCATCAGAACATATGGCTCTGTGGGATCGAGGCTGTCCAATCGGAGGGGCTTTTCCGCCCCCGTGTGGTCAGACTGGAAATGACAGCTGCCCAAACTGCCTGGTGCACCCCATGTATCAGCTTCAATCCACTGGCTAGGATGGTCATGGGCTAGTCCCTTCTTCTCTGGACCTCAGTTTCCCCGTATATGACAGGAGCTCCACCCTTTCCACCCATGGATGATTCATTGGCAATGACAAGGGATAGAATAAATAGGAAGAGGAACTTGGATCTGGGCCAGCAGTGGTGGGCTCAGGAGACAGGCGTGGACAGGGTCTCGTTCCTCCGGTTCCTATGGGGGTCTGTAGAGAGAGCTCTGTAGGAGAGCTCCTGTGTTTACCCGTAGGTCAGATCTTAACTTCAGGGTCCAACTGTGAGTTACGGAGTGTTTTCCATTTCCACCACAGCCCTCAACATTCTTTAGCCTCCAGTGCCACTCCCCACATTCCTAAGAAATGGGTGTTGACTTTATAAACAACCTCATTTCACCAGTCTAGGGAACTGGGACCCCAAACACTAATTTGTCAAACTTAGACCCACTGAGAACCATGCAGACTTAACTATAGCAGTCCTTTGCACACCCAGCTGAGAGTTTGTAGCATGACATAGGAATTAAGGTCTCTCTCTTTCTGTCTCTCTGTCTCTGTCTCTCTCTCTTTCTTTTCTTTTTTTTTTTTGCTGGTCATGGGGCTTGAACTCTGGGCCTGGGCACTGTCCCTCAGCCCTTCAGCTCAAGGCTAGCACTTTACCACTTGAGCCACAGCACCACTTCTGGCTTTTTCTGCTTATGTGATACTGAGGAATCTAACCCAGGACCTCATACATGCAAGGCAAGCACTCTATCACTGAGCCACCTTGTCGGCCCCAAGCTGTTATCTTAGTGACTTGTTAGTGGATCTTGGCAATTTAGACACATCAAGGCTTGAAGAGGCCACGTGTAGAGACACACACTTGTGTCCCGGCTATTCAAGAGGTAGGGGCCACATTGTTAGACCTTGTCTCAACACACACGCACACGCACACACACACACACACACACACACACACACACACACACACGAGGGTCTTGAAGGCAGCTGACTGGGTGACATTGTAGTGGCCACTGCCATTAACATGTGTACACAGTGTGAGGAGAGCTAAGTACACTGGAATCCAGGCAACCACTTAATTCTCTAATGGGGCGGGCGGGGGGGTGGGGGGGAGATCCTGTTTTGTCATTCATGAGGCTTGAACTCTGGGCCTAGGCGCTGTCCCTCAATTCTTCAGCTCAAGGCTAGCACTCTACCACTTGAGCCACAGCGCCACTTCCAGTTTTCTGGTAGTTAATTGGAGATGAATCTCACAGACTTTCCTGCCTGGGCTGGCTTTGAACCGTGATCCTCAGATCTCAGCCTCCTGAGTAACTAGGATTACAGGCGTGAGCCACCGATGCCCCTCAATGCTCTCACTCTTGCAGAAGTCAAGTGATTGAGGATTCAAGGAGATGTAAAGATGGAAGTTCAGGCAGAGGGATGTAGCCGTGGGAAAGAACTCAGCTTGTGCTGATGTTGCCTCCTCTGATGCTTTCCAGGTCCCACAACGCCCTCCCCCCCCCAGGTACCTTCTCTCTTTAACCTCCCAATTGAGGTTTCTTTCAGTCCTGTACCTAAGATACGGCTCTGGTCAAGTTTATGTGAGAGAAAACGGGCAGGGAGGCACCTGCTGGAAGGGCTGAAGCTCTGTTCTCACTCACACCTGCCCGGCCCGAACCTGCCTTTGAACAAGAAGGGCTGTTGCTCAGCCTTTTGGCTCCAGATAGGGGACACGCAGGGAGATCATGCAACAGAGGGTTCTGATCCCAACTCTCCTGTACTTCCCTTCTCTCACATCAGTTCCTACCCACCTCCCCACCATCCCAGTTTAGATCTGGAAAGTTCCATCAGCCATCCTGATCTCCTAATCAGGAAAATTAACTGCCTCTGCTCTCTCTCTCTGCACAGAGGGGCCTCCTGGCCACCCTAGTGGCTTGTGTCTGACCAGATGACAGTGTCTAGGGGTTTGTCCACACGTCCTAACCAGCATTTATTTTTTTTTATTATTCCTTGGCAATAGCCAAAATCCGCATGAGGCTGAGTCCTGCTATGCAGCCCAGCTGTCCTCCTGTGTCAGCCTCTCAAGTGATGGGGTTACAGGCATATGTCACCATACCTGGCTTCTCTCTGAATTCCTCCTAGGAAATTAGGCAATTGTAACTTGAGGGACACTTTATGATTCTAAAGAGTTTATCAGCGCATGCCTGTCATCCTAGCTAGATCTGAGGATCACGGTTCAAAGCCAGCCTGGGCAAGAAAGTCCATGAGACTCTTATCTCCAACAAACCACTAGAAAACTGGAAGTGGCGCTGTGGCTCAAGTGGTAGAGCACTCGCCTTGAGCTGAAGAGCTGAGGGACAGCGCCCAGACCCAGAGTTCAAGCCCCATAACTGACAAAAAAAAATAAGTTTATTATATCAAATGCTCACCAGACAGCCCTGTTGGATCCTGATTCCCATCTCTAGGGAAATTCTTTTTCTTTTTTTTTTGGTCGGTCGTGGGGCTTGAACTCTGGGCCTGGGCGCTGTCCCTCAGCTCTTCAGCTCAAGGCGAGCGCTCTACCACTTGAGCTACAGCGCCACTTCCGGTTTTCTGGTGGTTTATTGGAGATAGGAGTCTCACGGTCTATCCTGCCCAGGCTGGTTTTGAACCGCAATCCTCAGATCTCAGTCTCCTGAGTAGCTAGGATTACAGGCGTGAGCCACCAGCACCCGGCTCTAGGGAAATTCTTGGTTCTTGTCTATTCCTGGCCTTAGCCCTTTTCCTCAGTCTCCCTGAGGTAATATAAAAAAGAAATGATTGGCCTTTATTGCCTATTCCTGGAATGGCAGCCTGGAATTCCCAGCATCTGCTGGCCTTCCTGTGCTAAGGAGCTGATGCAGTGTGGGGCTTGGAGCTTTGGCAGTTCCTGGCCCCTGGCCTTCAAGGAGAGGAGGGGGCCCCTCAGACTGAGTTCAATCACTCCGGTGGCCAGTGATCACCAGGCACGTCAAGGTGATGAGGCCTCAGTGGCCCCCGAGGGATGGGTTTGGACAGCTTCGTGGTTGGCGAGCCCAGCCCTGTGCTGGGAAGGAGCCATGCTTGGAGGTGAGTGCAAGTCCTTCTCCCCTTCACCCATGCATCTCTTGATTTGGGGTGTTCCTGGGTTGGGAATCCTTTCTAACACACTGCAAGCAAAGAACCTTCCTGAGTTCTGTGAATTGTTCTGTAGGATTATTCAACCAGAGATAGGTTGCAGAGCCCCACAATTTAGGCAACCAGTCAGTCCGTAGTACACGTAGACCCTGGAATGCAGGACTGGTTTCTGGTAAGTCAGATGGCTCAGAGTGGTTAGTTCTTTCTACCTAAGGTCACACAGCCAGCGAATGGCACTGTAAAGACCTTAGACAACATGTAATATAGCGGTTTCCAGGGTGTTTTTGAGGTCCAGAGGTACCAGGGTGGGAGCGCTGGGGGAGGGGCTCTGGACACCACATCCGAGGACCTACCAAGCAACTTTCTTTTGTTAAGGCTGGGTGTGGCAGGCCCTGCATAACTGTAATCCTAGCCCTTGGATGGGGTCCAAAGCCAGTTCCAGCCCCCCCCCCCAAAAAAATCTTGAATCACTATCTAAGAAAATAATAAAAACACAAGAGAATTGGGAGTGTGGCTGAACTGATAAAGTTCCTTCCTAGTATTTTAAACACCACTACACTCTCTCTCTCTCTCTCTCTCTCTCACACACACACAGACTTAGAAGATTTTACTTAAAAGTGAAATCTGTAGCTAAAAATGATCGGCAGCCATACTCTTATCCCATGGATGTTATTCTTTACAAAAATGGATGCTGTTGGACAGAGTAACCTGCCTTTCTCTACATTGCAACCATTTTCCAATGGCGATAACTATTCTTCTAGAATATTAAGTTGCAAATGTAGTGTGTCTTATAACAAATATTTATCTTTTGAGCTCTGAAGGAACTATATGTTTATTATAACGGCTGGGAGGATGGAAAGATGTAGAAAGGAAGTTTAAAGGCAACCCTAGCCTCAATCCTTCTACCTCTCCCTCTAGAGTAACTGGGATTACAGGCATGTGCCACTACCTTTTATTGTTTGTTTTTAAAGAGAGACTCTGGCTGTGTAGCTCAGGCTAGTTTTGAACTCCTTGCCTCAGTCCATCCTCTGTCTCAGCCTACCTCCGAGACTATGAAGGGGAGGATGCAGGTCTGTGGGCATGCTGGGAGATGGGGAGGATGTGTGTCTCTGGGCATGCTGGGAGATGGGGAGGATGTGTGTCTCTGGGCATGCTGGGAGATGAGGAGGATGTGTGTCTGTGGGCATGCTGGGAGATGAGGGGGATGTGTGTCTCTGGGCATGCTGGGAGATGAGGGGGATGTGTGTCTCTGGGCATGCTGGGAGATGAGGGGGATGTGTGTCTCTGGGCATGCTGGGAGATGGGGAGCACACATGTCTCCTAGCCACCGATGTCATTCCTAATCAGTGCTGGTGTTAGTTCCAAGAAATCCACTGTCTTGGTTAGTTTTGGGAACTGCATTGACTATGGCGCACAAGTGTGTTGCACAAGCACTTTCCTCAGAAGCCTTTATATTCTTAGTTTGCTTGGCTCCTGTCTTCTCAATATCTTGTCTGTTGTTGCACTACATACCGAGCAAGTTCCGCCCCTGCCACGGTTTTTTTGTTTCGCCTTCTGGTGGTCAGCCCTGGTCGGCTCCTGGTGCGCCAGCAGTGTCACAGGCGCTCTTCTATACGGCGAAGCTAAAGCCCTATTGCTTGAGCGACCCAGTCTCTGGGGAAACCCACAGTCCTACCCTCTGCGATCCTGTGTCCTCTCAGAATTGGGGTAGAGAGGAGATTCTCTGGGGACCAATAGTACTTCTTCAGAACGTGTGTGTGTGTGTGTGTGTGTGTGTGTGTGTGTGCCCATGCTTGTATGCTAGTCCTGGGGAGCTGTCCCTGAGCTTTTTTTTTACCCAAGACTAATGCTCTATCACTTGAGCCACATTTCTACTTCTGTTGTTGTTTTTTTTTTTTGGGGGGGTGGCTATTGGGAGTTAAGAATCTCACAGACTTTCTTGCCCTGGCTAGCTTTGAAATGTGACTCTCAGATCTCAGCTTCCTAAGTAGTTAGGATTACAGGCATGAGCCATTGGCTCCTAGATATAAACCATTTTTTCTTTCTTTTTTCTTTTCTTTTTTGTGTGCCAATTCTGGGGCTTGAACTCTGGGCCTGGGTGCTGTCCCTGAGCCACTTTGTGCTCAAGACTAGCCCTTGACCACTTGAGTCACAATACCACTTCCAGCTTTTTCTGATTAATTTACTGGAGATAAGAGTCTCACAGATTTTGCTGCCTACACTGGCTTTAAACCACAATCCTCTGATCTCAGCCTCCAGAGCAGCTGGGATTGCAGGTGTGAGCCACTGGAGCCTGGCTTTAAAAAAGAAATGAAAAGAAAGTCTCTGTCTGTCCCCTGGTGGCAGTGTCAGGAAATGAATTTCTCCCTTCACCCATTACAAAATGCTTCCCATGACACTGAAATACTTGAGTTTTGGGGTACTAGCTTTTTAAATCTCCCTTTCTCCTTCCATCCCCCTTTCCATTCCTCTCTTCCCCTTCCTGCTCCTCTTCAACTTCTCCCGCCCTCCCTCTGTTAGTGCTGGGGATTGATTTCAGGGCTTCATGCATGCTAGACAGGCACTCTGCCTCTGAGATGTGTCCTCAACCTTTTTTTGTGTGTGTGCAAAAAGTGAGCTTAAAAGGTTCAAATTAGTAGAATAATTCATATAAATATGTATTCCATCTCTGCAGTAACAGGACAGACACAGGCTCTGCTCTCCTGGAGTGCCCTTTCTTGCTGATAGAGACCATGTGACTAATAGACACACTGACTGTGGCTGGAGAGGGCTGCAGGGGTGACAGGAGAGTTAGCAGGGCTGCTGGGGGGGGGGGGGGATGGGGCATCACAGAGAAAGAGATTCCGCCTGACACCTGCTGCTTGAGTAAGAGTTAACAAGACGATTGGGGGGAGCAGGGGTGCTCTACATGTGCAGAAAAGTCAAAGAGCTAGTTTAAGCAGGAGGAGAGGACATGTGGGAATGAATGGGATGATGACACGGGATGTGGAAGTGGAGGGCAGCTATGCAGAGCCTTTCTGGACAAGCTGAGGATGTAGGCGTTTTCCAGGCCTAAGGGAAGCGCTTGGACATCTTCAGAGGATGTCTTTGGTAAGAGGTGGAGGGGAAGAGGCGGGGCTTGAGGCAGGGGTGGCCATGGCAACTGTCCAGATGTTGAGAAGTCACCATTTTTGACTGGGCAGGAAGCAGGGAGAGAGGTGAGAGGGTAGAATGAACAGGTTTTGCTAAGGTATTGAAGAAGGATCGCTGGGGGCCGGTAGCTCACACCTAGAATCCTAACTACTCAGGAGGCTGAGCTATGAGGATCATGGTTCAAAGCCAGCCCAGGCAGCAAAGTCCATAGGACTCTTTATCTCCAATAAACCACTAGAAAACTGAAGTGGTGCTGTGGCTCAAGTGGTAGAGCACTAGCCTTGAGCTGAAGAGCTGAGAGACAGTGCCCAGTCCCAGAGTTCAAGCCCCATGATGGAAAAAAGAAAAGAAAAGAAGGATCAAGGGCAATGGGCTTTCTGGCCTGAGCAACTGGAAGGCAGGTGCAGAGGGAGGATCAAGTCTTGGAGGAAAGTCGATGCATTTGCGACTATCGATGGTGCGTCTGAAGCACCTGGGTGCCGAGGAGCATCTAGACAGAGCTGTTGAGTAGACTGACTCACACGCTCAACAGACCTGAGGGGAGTTTGGAAACACAGCCGTGATGGTGTGGTGGTGTGCGCCTCCCATCCCAGCTCCTGGGGAGGCTCACTTGATCCTAGGAGTTCAAGACCAGCTCAGACCACAGACAGGAAACAAAAGCACGAGCTAGACACCAAGGATTCAGATCTGACCTGGCAAACTACTGTCAACACAGGCAAGTCCCTTCATTTCTCACCTCCCCTCCACCCCCAGTCACCTGGAGAGTGGACGCAAGGATGACAGCGTCTGTCACGTTAGACATTCACGAGGACCAAAGGGTGAACACAGGTCGGGAAAGCTTTACCATCGGTGCCTGCACCAGCGAGGACACCAGCACTGGGCTATAGCTATGAGAACTTATGTGTGCACTGGGCACTGGTCTGTCCTGCTCCCCCCCATCCTGAGGCTGACAAGAGCCAAGACACAAGGGGCTATTTTAGGTAGGAAGCTCTGAATGGAGTGAGGATGGCTCTGAAGGAGTCAGGTGAGGGTCTATGAGGTGTGGATGGGAAGATGGATGCAAAGGCCCCTGGAAATCCTTTCCCTGCATGGTAGAAGATGAGCAGAGCTAGAACTGGAGCCACACCTGGTATTTGATGATCATTCCAGATAACCAAGAAGCTACTTGGGACATGGCAGTAGCGTAATCTGAGTTAAGTTTTCAAAGGTCTCACATGGCCAGGAAGAGAGTGAAACACATCCAAACTGGAAAGAGGTTGGAAATGGAGCATGAATCCAGGTGGTTTAGGTTTGGGTTTCCCACTCCACAGTCCAAGGGCCCCAGGGAATCTGAGATTTCCCACCTGGATAGAAAATGGCACGTCCTATGCCGTGGATGACAGGACTTGGGGAATGAGATGACGCCAACAATAGGAAGAGGCAGCTGTCCTTGACTTCCCTTGTGACCCTGGAGATGTCCACCTAGACTCTCCTTTGCACAGGTGGTGCTGGTGTGGTAACTTTGTTTTTTTTTTTTGGTTGGTTGTGGGGCTTGAACTTGTTCTGGGCACTGTCCCTGAGCTCTTAGCTCAAGGTGAGCGCTCTACCTCTTGAACCACAGGGCCACTTCCAGTTTTCTGGTAGTTAATTGGAGATAAGAGTCTCATGGACTGTTTTTGCCTGGGCTGGCTTTGAACCTCAATTCTCAGATCTCAACCTCTTGAGTAGCTAGGATTACAGGCGTGAGCCACTGGCACCCGGCTTGGTGTGATAACTTTTATACATCTTTTGTTGCACTTGTGTGATTGTCTTAGAATGATGCCAATGAGTAAATGCCACCTCACAATCTGTTTTACTGGTGCACTCTGTAGACATGCCATTCTCCTGTACCGCTGTGAGTACAGACCGCCCACGGGCTGCGTGAGACGTCCCATCTGGGGGTGCCACTCAGGCCTGTGTATCTCTGCAGTGTGGAAATGATGTCTCTTCTCTTAGTGCTTAAAAATGCAAAGAGTGTGCCAGGCACTGGTGGCTCACGCCTGTCAGCCTAGCTAGTCAGGAGGCTGAGATCTGAGGATCACGGTTCAAAGCCAGCCTGGGCAGGAAAGTCCATGAAACTCTTATCTCCAATAAACCACTAAGAAAACTGGAAGTGTCACTGTGGCTCAAGTGGTAGAGCGCTAGCCTTGAGCTGGAATGCTGAGGGACAGCGCCCAGGCCCAGAGTTCAGGCCCTCCGACCAGACCCCCCCCCCCCAAAAAAAAAGCTCCGGGACAGTGCCCTGGCTCTGAGTTCAAGCCCCAGTAACGGCACAAAAGAAAAATTTTAAAACACACTGATATTATTATTGTTGTTGTTATTATTTACTGTCTCTTTGTCACTATTTTTTGCTACTTGCTCTTTGTCCTTATTATCTGATTTCAGTTGAAATCATTTGCCTATCTATTCAAATTTCATGTCCATTCTTACCTAGCTCCCTGTTCAAATGCAAAAGAAATTTTTATCAATCCCCTACCTAGATAGTTTCATGCTCAAATATTTCTCACATATAAAATCTAATTAATACTTGATGTCTTTTTAAAGTTTTCACTTTTACCAAAATGCACTTTAAATTTGTAAGGAGTCAAAGAGCTCTGGAGGATTTCCTTTAAGGAAGCAAAGATTTCTGGCTTGTCTCTTCCATTTCCTCTTCTTCCAAACTAGATTTTGTTTTTTTTTCTTCTCAGCTGCACCTAAATTGCCAGCTTGATTTTCCAAGTTTAGGACTTGTCACCAGCAAAATGAAGACTCCACTTTCTTTCCTACCTGCCTCCCTCATTTTTACCCTTCCCAGCCCTCTTCCCCTATATGGTTCTGGCATAATATCAGTCAGCTTCCAACCCTGCCTTCCAATCCTGGACTTGCCCCGCCCCACACCTGTGAATCTGGCGTCAGGCACTAGAAACATCTGGAAGTGGAGAGGCAGCACACAGGCTGGGTCCCACCTCCTGGGGGGAGGGAATGCAGGTCTACAAGGCAGAGCAGGTGGGAAGCATGAGGCCCAGGTGTCACAAGGACCACAGCAATTCCTGGCTTTTCTGGCGCTGGCTGAGAGGAAGGCGGATTGCTCCTCAGCTGCCATATTTTCCTCTTCCTGTAAGGAGTGGGGTTGCCTGGGTGGTTGAGTCTGAGCTTCTTAGGCAAGTAAAATCAGCTCTCACCTCCCGCCCCCGTGCAGCAAGGAAACCCTATTGAGAGAGAGGACTGAGTCAGTACAGGCCAGTCTCAGTCCGCGTTACACATTCCTGCAACACAGGAGGAAATTGAGCAATCACAGTGGTCCAGCAGCTTGCTGAGATCACACAGCGACCGAGGAGGGTGGACTCCTAGGGAATGGATTCCGGGGAAGAGCAGCTCAAGGTCCTAGCCAGATGGCTCACAAACAGTGTCTTGGTTAGGGATGGGAGCTTTCTAGCTGGCTAAGCCTCCCAGGACAGAGACTCAATATCATCCTGAGCTGGGAGTACTCCTCACACCTCTGACCTTGAGCTGGTCTCCTGTGGGTTTTTTTCATTATTTAGAGAATACTTAATTAGTTTCTGTAATCAAACCCAAGTAGATAAGATCTGACATATTTAATACAGTGCATTTAGCCTTGTACAAATGGAAAAAAATCAAGTTCAACATTTCTAGGCCAATATGGCTATTAATCCTGTGGGGTTTTGAGCTCCACTGCATACTAGAAATATGATTTGAAAAGCCTCACAGTGCAGATTCAGTTTAAAGAGGTCCTAGGTTGAGGTGTCTCTAGATAACTAGGCAGAAAGAAAGTCTCTTTGGAGGAACCTGTCCTTTAGATTGCAAAGAAGTCATATAGAGAAAGATCAACAGAAGCCTGAGGTCACAGTCAAAGATTATTTAAAAAAGAAAGAAAAGGACGGAAGGAAGGAAGAAAGAAAAGAAAAGAAAGAAAGGTGTCAAGTGCCAGTGTCTTGTGCCTATAACCTGAGCCACTCAGGAATCTAAGAGCTGAGTGCTGCAGTTCAGGGCTGCTGGCAGAAAAGTCTGTGAGACTCTTATCTCCAATTAACTACCAGAAAACCAGAAGTAGAGCTGTGGCTCAAGGATCTGAGTTCAAGCCCCAGTACTGATGAATACATACACACACACACACACACACAATTATAAAAAGGGAAACAAGGCCTGATTGAGAGTCAGGTGAAATGACCAAGTGGAATAAAATCTACAAATACTTAAGATTTTGGATTAGACAAATGATAAAAAAATCAGACTTTCAAACAAGCAGGTTAAATATTATGCAGGGATAAATATATACAGGTAGTTAAACTAGGAAGGCATGCAATGACCCAACAAGCACAAAATTCAAGTTGTGTGCTCGTCTGAGAGGGAAGGAAGGGGAAACAGCAGGAGAGGCATGAGGAGGCTTCAGAGATCTTACTAATGTCCTTCCAGCAAACACTCATCCACCCACCTCCCACAGTGGTTTCACAAGGCCTTACTGCATTGTTATTTTTATATTTTCAGCCTCTCTTTCCAAATGCTACTTTGCTGGTCTAATATTTAAGAAAAGCAATAGCAATGCAGCATGAGGCTGAAATTGCATGAACGAGTCTCCTTAGTACCTGGGATCCATGTTGGGTAAATACCTGCATAATCTCTCTTCTAAAACATTTTTTTAGCCGGGTGTTGGTGGCTCACACCTATCATCCTAGCTACTCAGAAGGCTGAGATCTGAGGATCACCGTTCAAAGCCAGCCCGGGCAGGAAAGTCCATGAAACTCTTATCTCCAATGAAGCACCAGAAAACGGGAAGTGGCACTGTGGCTCAAGTGGTAGAGTGCTGGCCTTGAGCTGAAGAGCTGAGGGACAGGGCCCAGGCCCAGAGTTCAAGCCTCACAACCGACCAAAAAAAATTTTTTCCCTTCTGATCTATTAGAAAAATGTCTCCCCCTCTTGTCCCAAAGTATCTCCCTATTTTTCCAAGGAGTTCAGTTTTTTTATTTTCTGTCTGCACATCCCCAGGCATTGGGAAGAGTTCCCTCTGGTAGATACCTACAGCACTTCTACAAACCCATTTCACCTGGGCTGCCTTCCCTTATCTCTTTCTCTTCCTGGAGTCTTTGTGCGAGCAAGGCCAGGCCAGTTTCTCAATCATTACTGTGTCCCCAGCACCTGCCTCCAAAAGCACCAATACTTTGGTTCACTTTGGGGCTTCTAAACCTACTGTCCCACCTCTTCTTGACCCAGGAACTATTTCTCCTGTATCACACCTGGGTGTTTATCCTTTCTGTCAAAGGTGTTGAAAATAGATGGCTGATTGTTGTTTTGGTGGACCTGGGAACTCAGAACTCTTGCTAGGCAAGCACTCTACCACTTGATTCACACCCTTCAGTCCTTGTTGTTTTAGTTATTTTTCATGTGTCTACCCAAGGCTGGCCTTGACTGTGATCCTCCTATCAATGCCTCCTGAATACCTGGGATTTATAGACATGAACCACTATACCTGGCTTGTTGGTTGAGTCAGGGGTCACATATTTTGCCCAGGCTGTCTTCATCTTTAGACAGTGATCATCCCCATCTACGCCTGTAAGTAGCTGAGAGGTGTAGGATAGCACTCCTGACGTAACAATTATTTTCTAAAATCTGTGGCAAAGACATCTTTCCTTGCATAATTCTTCCATATGACCTAGCTACTCCCCTATTGAAACTTAACCTCTCTATTCCAATCTGGGCACATCTTCTGACTGGAGCTATAGAATATGGAAGAGGTAACATTGACCAGTTTTGGAGTAACTCTGGTAGCTTCTATTTCCTTGGAAGAGCACTGCTCCCTCTCAGTGCCCAGCCACCATACCATTGGATGCCAAAGGTGTCCCCAAGAGCCCCTATTACTAGATCTAAGGAGTCTGAGTTCACAGTCTTCACAGTCAAAAAAAGGTAGCCAGGCTGGGCACCAGTGGTTCATGCCTATGATCTTAGCTAACTCAGGAGCTGAGATCTGAGGTTCACGGTGCAAAGCCAACCTGGGCAGGAAAGTCCATGAGACTCTTTTTTTTTTTTTGGTCCGGTTGTGGGGCCTGAACTCTGTGCCTGGGCGCTGTCCCTCAGCTCTTCAGCTCAAGGCTAGCACTCTACCACTTGAGCCACAGCGCCACTTCCGGCTTTTTTTCTTTTTTCTTATGTGGTGCTGAGGAATCGAACCCAGGGCCTCATGCATGCGAGGCAAGCGCTCTACCACTGAGCCACTTCCCAGCCCCTCCATGAGACTCTTATTAATCACCAGAAAACCAGAAGTGGCACTGTGGCTAGCTTTGAGCTGATGAGCTCAGGGACAGTGCCCAGGCTTAGCGTTCAAGCCCACAACCGACGAAAAAATAAATAAATAAAGGTAGCTAGACATTGGTGGCTCACACCAGTAATCTTAGCTACTCAGGAAGCTGAGCTCTGAGGATCTTGGTTCAAAACTAGCCTGGGCAGGAAAGTCCAATTAACCTCCAAAAAACCAGAAGTAGCACTGTGGCTCAAAGTGGTAGAGTACTAACCTTGAGCGAAAGAGCTCAGGGGCTAGCAGGCCCAGGTAGCTCATGCCTGTAATCCTAGCTACTCAGGAGGCTGAAATCAGGATCATGATTCAAAGCCAGCCCAGGCAGGAAAAGTCCATGAGACTCCTATCCCCAATAAACTACCAGAAAACAAGAAGTGGTGCTATGGTTCAAGTGGTAGAGCACTTGCTTTTTTTGCTGAAGACCTGAGGGACAGCGCCCAGGCCCAGAGTTCAAGCCCATGACCAGAAAAAACAAACAAACAACAACAAAAAAAAACCAGCTCAGGGGCAGTGCCTGAGTTCAAGCCTTACAACTCTTCCCCCTACCTTTCTCTTTCTCTCTCTAACTTTCTCTCTCTCTTCCTCTCTCTCTTTACCTCTCTCTCCCTCTCTCTCTTTCTCTCTCTCTCTCTCTCTCTCTCTCACACACACACACATACACACACACAAATTATAAAAAGGTGCCTCAATGTCTGCAATCCTAGCTACTCAGCAGGCTGAGATTTGAAGATCGCAATTGAGTTATGAGCTCACTGCCAGTCTTGTGAATCAACTTTTTGCTCAAACATAATCAAGCCCTCACAGGACAGCAGTCCCAGCCCCCCCTCCAACTACAATCTCACAACAAAACACACACAAGCACCACCCAGCACTGCACCAGACCACTGTAAGTTCCAGGCTCCAGGGCCCTGCTAGGCTAGCTCAACAGTCCTTTCCCTGGAGCTACCGTCATATGACGTCATATGACCTCACCAGCAGACACGTTCTCTGACATTTACAACCAGCTGTGCCTGGAGATTCAGGAAGTGATGGTGGGTAGGACAGAGAGTAACCCACTTACCAGAGGAAATGTTTCTGGGGAAAGCTCTGAGGGAGAAGATCCCGAAATACAGCCATCACAATTGTGGCTATCTCCAAGAGCTATCACTTGAAGGAAATCAGCGTCACAAAGCAGGCTCACCAGAAGCACAGCAGAGATCACGCACCATCGGCCAAGGCAAAACTTGAAGAACACAGGTTGTTTGGAAAGAGCAAAATCTTTTGACAGTAGCTATGGACCAAATCTTGCTAATTCCAAAAAGGAACAGATCTTTCCTGGTGAAAACACATCCAGATGGCACATCACAGTTGCTCTACTGGACAACTCTAAATAGGATTCTCTAAATAGGATTCTCTTTGATGGTTTCGAAGTGGAAAGGTGCTGACAGATCTGGAAACTGCATTGAACATAACTTCTGTTGTCCTAGCTGCCGGATGCTTGTCCTACACACCCCCAGGACTAAGACAGATTCACTATTGTCACCTGGATGTCTTCATTTATTTTTGTGGTGATTTGATGGGAGTGGAAGCATTTCATGGGGAAAAAGAATGTGCCTACAAAGAGAACACGTTTGATAGAATGCTTGGTAGTTTAGTGCATATGTAAACTCAGTCCATCCTATAGCATTCCTGGAGAAGCCTGAGCTTCTATCAGCAATGCAGATGCTGTACTACCAGGATGCATACAATGGTTGTTCAACCATGCTCCCACAATCCTAGCTACTCAGGAAGCTGCGATCTGAGGGACAAGGTTCAAAACCAACTTGGACAGGGAAGTCCGTGAGACTCTTAGCTCCAGTGAATCAAAAAGCCATAAGTAGAGCTGTGGCTCAAGTGACAAAGTGCCCTGAGTTCAAGCACTACTCCTGGCACAAAAAAGGAAAAAAAAAAAAAAAGGCTGCTATCCTGCTAACTTCTGTGTTTTTTTTGGTCCAGTCATGGGGCCTGAACTCTGGGCCTGGGTGCTGTCCCTCAGCTCTTCAGCTCAAGGCTAGCACTCTACCACTTGAGCCACAGCACCACTTCCGGCTTTTTTCTTTTTACTTATGTGGTGCTGAGGAATTGAACCCAGGGCCTCATGCATGCAAGGCAAGCGCTCTACCACTGAGCCACCTTCCCAGCCCCCCTGCTAACTTCTTCAGTGCAAACTACCTCTGGGGCTAGGACATAATTAATTGCATTCTGAGCTTTAGTAAAAAGAAATACCAGCCGGGCTTGTGCCTGTAATCCTAGCTACTCAGGAGACTGAGATCTGAGGATCACGGTTCAAAGCCAGTCTGTGAGACTCTTACCTCCAATAAACCACTAGAAAATCAGAAGTGGTGCTGTGGCCCAAGCGGTAGAGCACTTGCCTTGAGCTGAAGAGCACAGGGACAGCGCCCAAGCCCAGAGTTCAAGCCCCAGGATGACAAAAAAAAAATTCACTTGGAAATACTACTAATAAATTGTTGTTTAAAGTCACTAAATTTTGAGATGCTTTTTTACTCAGCAATAGTTGACCAGAGAAGTGAGAAAGCAAATGAATACAATCTTGAATCTCATGTTCTAGGAAAGGAAATAAGCAAACAGACTGGTAAGTAGCAAATATCATTGCAGATGAGGATAAAGGTCATCAAGAAAACCAAGGAAGTGGTGCCACTTGCTCAAAGTGGTAGAGCTCTAGCCTTGAGCAAAAGAGCACAGGTATAGCTCCCAGGCCCTGAGTTCAAACCCCATGACCAAAAAGAAAAAAAGAAATGGAGAGTGAACCAACCAAGGTCATATCATTATAAGCTGAGGGGGAAATAGGATCAAATTCTCAAATGTGCAACACTTATCCATACAACAATCTGGGGTCTGAATGCTTCAGGCATGAAAAGGTTAAAACCAGCCCAACAGCTTCAAGGCAAGAACAAGCCCGCAGAATGCCAAGAACAGTCAGAAAACCAGTGTAGTTGGAACAAAGCAAAAGGAGATGAAATCAAAGAGCTAGGCAGCCCGGATGTCAGGTCAGGCCTGCAGGCAAAGGTGAGCAATGCAGGTTGTCTCTTAAGTACAGTGGGAAGTCATGGGCTCGTTATAGCTGGGAGGTTGATTTGTCTTTGTTGCAGGCTCCTCTGGCTGCTCCGATGAATGGATTTTAAGAGGGCAGCTGCAGAAATTGGGACCACAGTAAGGGGATCTTTGTGGTTCTCATAGCAAAAGATTAATGGTAATGACTGACCCCTTGTATTAGGCGAAGGATCATCAATAACTTGGTACTGGCTAGTCCATTACATTAGGAAAACAGCTTTGGTTTATCAGCCTTGCCAACAAGATAAAAGTCACAGCTATGTGCTCACCAAATTCCTCTGATAGCAGGAGACTAGTTCCACAACTGTTGTCCTTCCTGTGATAGAAAGGAAAGGGACTCACAACTGCCATGAAATCTATGTCCACACCGCTGGGAGCATACGAGGGAATCCATGAGATTTTTACTGTTCTGAGGTTGAGTGATGTGGCAGGTTTTTTGTGCATTTTGTTTGTTTGTTTCCTTAATACTGGGGTTTGAACTTAGGCCCTCACACTTGCTAAGCAGGTATTCTACCATTTGAGTCACTCTGTTGTTTTTGAGATAAGGCCTTGTTTTATGCCCAGCTGGCTTGGACGTGGATCACCTGCCTTTGTCACTGGGATATCAGATGTGAACCACTGTGCCCAGCCATTGGTTAAGACAGAATCTGGTGAACTTTTATGCCTAGGCTGGTCTTGAACTGTCATCTTCTGATCTCCACCTCCCAAGCAGATGGGATTACAGCCCTGAGCCACTATGCCCTGTGCCAGTTTCAGAAAGATGACTACAAATGTGTTGACACTCCTCCTATGGAGAAATGGAGTCTATGTCCCCTTCCCTTGACTCTAGGCAGGCTTGTGATGGCTTCAACTCTGAGTGTAGTAGAAATGATGCTGTGTGCCTCTCAAGCCAGCTTTTAAAAGGTCATTCAGGTCTACCCTTTCCATTGGAGCATCAACTCCTGGAGCCCTATGCTAAGCTTTCCAAGCAAGAAGTCTGACAATCCCAAAGCTGCCATGCTGTAAGGAAGCCCAAGGCACATGGAGAAGCCATGTCAAGGCTCCAGTCAACATCCCAGCGAAACCCAGACTTTCAATCTTCCCAGCCCCATTCTAGTCCCATCATTCCATGATGTCTGGATCTTTCTAGCTGCAGAACAAGGTGTCACACAACAGTGATAAACTATCTGCATGTGCCCTGACCGAAATGCTGGCCCACAGAATCCATGAGCATAATAAAATGGTTTCTATTTCACACTAGCTTTAGGGTGACTTTCTATATTGCCATAGTAAGAACTCATGGAATATTGATGTGGTTTGGTTTTTTTTTTCCCCCTGTGATCCTATTGGACTTCTGAGTAGACTGCAGAAAAGTAGAATAAAGTTCTGTAAAGTTCTGATGTTGATCCTCAACAATTCTTCTGAAATAGAAATAAAGAAGAGACACTACCCAGCAAATAGTTTCGTTACGTTATATTTTTCCCTACTGTCCATCCCAGGAGAATAGTGAAGGTCCTGAGATTTGGAATGAAGAAAACCTTAGTTTGAGTCCCAGATCTACCACTCCCTAGGTCTGAGATGTATGGCAAGTTAATTTACTTCCCTGAGCCTCAGTTTCTTCATTTCTAAAATGAAGAGAATACTTCTAGCTTGATAAGATCAATATAATTTGGGAGAATATTTTTTTCACAAAGCAGTTAAGACTGTGCCGAATCCTTGATGAATATCTTCTGTCGAATTTCCCTGTAAAAGCCATAGATTCTCTTCCTGGCGGTGCTTCTTCCCTCGGTGCTGTCATCTACCTGTGCTTTCTGATAGCCTCAGGCCTGGCCCTGAGACATCCTGTGCCGTCACTCCTCATCAGTTTACGTTGCCTGAACTCATGTGGGTGCAGTCAGATGAGGGCTTAATTGGGCTTGACTGATTCTGTCTCAAAAATCATATTGACCATTGGCCTGAAGCTCAATTGAGGCTGCCAAGAGGAACACATGGCCGGCGCATCTCACAGCATGGCGGCTGGGTTCTGAAAAGAGCACTCCAAAACCTGCGGCTCCAAGATGCAGGAAATGGAAACTACCAGAGCCCTCCACAACTAGCTGGGTTTTTGGTTTTTTTTTTCTCTTTTGGTCATAGGGTTTGAACTCAGAGCCTGAGTGCTATCCCTGAGCTTCTTTTGCTAAAGCCTAGTGCTCTACCACTTGAGCCATAGCTCCACTTTGGGCTTTTCTGGTGGTTTATTGAAGATAATAATAAGAGTCTCATAGACTTTCCTGTCCTGGCTGGCTTTGAACCGTAATCCTCAGATCATGGGATCCTCAGATCACTCTTAAGTAGCTAGGATTACAGATGTGAGCCACCGGTGCCGGGCTTCCTTCTGCCATATTCTAATGGATCCAAACAGCTAGAAGACATAACCTGGACTGGAGAAGAAAGTCCCACTTGTTAACGAGGAGTAGCGGGATCTCATGGCAGAGAGCCTTGAGGTAGGAGTTGCCGTTGCCACAGTTTCTAGAAACGTGGGTCTGCCACGTTGTAGTTTCAGCACCCTCAATGGGGTCAGAAGTGTCAGGACACAATAAGTATTTGTTTAATGAGCAAATCAAATGGGAGGGGAAAATCTTCCACAGAAGAAACTACCTAGTATACAAGTTGAGACTTTTACTTTCTTTTATCCTAAACTTCAGAGTCAGATTTAAAAAAACAACCACAGAATTTAACCGTTGTACATTGCATGGATTTTGCTCCACAATGGACTTTTTTTATGTGCTGTGGGGAAACCTGACTCTAAGCTCCTGGGGACCTGAGGGGAAGTAGATCCCTGGGCCAGCTGTGGGATGGAAGGGTGAGAGGTCTGTGGGACAGAGAGCAAAGATGTGGCTGAGAACAAGACCATCACACCACCACACTAAGAAGCCCCTCTGGTAACAGAGGGCCAAGAAAGTTCACACAGAGAGAATTCACACGTCGAGAACTATATTCTAGGGAGATTGCTTAGTTTGGGGACTGGAGTCAACAGAAGGCCTTTAGAACAGCTGAGAGAGCCGGAACTCCTTCTGCATCTTAACGCTGTCACCTTCAGGATCAAATCTTTCTGTTTCTCTGAACCTACTTTCTTGCCTTCGTGAAGCAGGGAAGAACGGCCACCTGGAGCTTTGCAGTGACATGATCTTCCCCAAGTGGTGAGTCAGAGGAGGAACTTGGTACAACGAGAGTTATTTTTAGAATGAGTTATTCCACTCATTCATTCCACAAATATTTACTGAGTGCTTATCACCAGGATGCACCAGACACAGTGAGGGATATAGCAGAGAATGAAAGGAACATTCCAGCTGCTATAGAGCTAAGGAAGAGACAGCCAACTCACCAATAAACCCACAAGATATAGAGATATGTTTATTTAGTTATTTATATAGCAACTGGTGGTAAGTGCTTTGGAGGAAGTAAAGCAGGTGTTGCTATTTTACATACAGCCATCAGTGAAGGCTTTATTCTGGCTTCTGCCAGAATAAAAAATAGAGGTAAACTAGTGGTTGTCTGGTAGGAAAGAATTGAAGGCAGAGGGAGCAACAGGTGCAAAAGCCCTGTGGTGGCTAATGTCAAATAAGGGTGTGGAGATGTACAGAGCTGTATGAAGGAAGCAAAGGTGAATGAACTTGGGAATAGAGTTCGAGAGGTAAACAGAAGACATGCTAGATGGGATCTGTGGGCTGAGACTGGGACTTGGGATCTTATTCTGAATGCAATGAGCAACCATCAGAGGGCTTGAGCAGAGAGGTAATGTAATCTGGTGGTAGCCTCCAGCCACCCTGTGCATCAGCCCTGGGATCGGGCTCTGTACAGTCTAGATAGGAGCGGCACTCAATGGGAGATGGCTTATTCGCTTCTGCATCTCTGCTCTCTTTCTAGGACCCAGGAATATACTCATGAACAAAACAAAATGAAACAGACCTCCTGCCTTGTGGACCTTTCATTCTGCAGTAGGATGCAGCCAAACGAGCGGATAAACCAATGCCTGCTACTTCACCATCAGATGGTTAAAAGTGCTTGACCAAAGATGAGCATGGAAATATGTAGAATGAGGGGTGAGGGAAGCTATACTGTGTGTGTGAGGCCATCCTGGGTCTTGAACACAGGGCCTGGGCGCTGTCTCTAAGCCTCTTTTGCTCAAGGCTATCACTCTACCATTTGAGCCACAGCTCCACTTCTGGCTTTTTGGTAGCATATTGGAAATAAGAACCTCATGGGCCTTTCTAGCCTGGGCTGGCTTTGAGCCTTGAGCCTTCGTTCTCAGCTCTCAGTCTTCCTGAGTAGGTAGGATTACTGGCATGAGCCACTGGTGCCTGGCTTGAGGCTATACTTTTCAATTGATTTGTCACAAAAAGCTTTGCTGAGGATGTTTGAACAAGGATGCAGAGGAATAAGCCGTGACAGCTTTGCTTTGTTTTGTTTTGGTGGGAGGGGGTTGGAAGTATGTCAGACAGAGAGGAAAGAGCAGGTACAGAGGCACTGAGGGAGGAGTTCTTAATGAATTTTGAGAAGGACAAGGCAGCGGGTTCAGCTAGACAGTGTTGTAGGGGAACCTGGCAGCAGATGAGGTGAGAGATGAGCAGAGGTCAATGGGAGGGGACTTAGGGTGCTTACCGTGAGAGAGGTGGGAAGCCCCAGGACTTGGAAGGAACCTCATGGCTGCATGTGGAGAACAGATGGAAAGGGGTCATATTATAGTCCTTGAAGGGGATGGTGGAAGAGGTGAGAAGTGCATCCTGGGAGTATTTCTGCATCTGAAACCAGAGCCCACAGGGCTTCAGATAGATTACTGTGGGCCAAGAGAGAATAGGCGTGGATGGCTACACGGCTTTGGCCTGAGAGGGAGAGATAAGTTATGGCCGTGGTGGAAATCAAGAGCACCGTGTTGGAGCGGCATCCAGGATGCGTGTTGGACATTGCAGTGAGGATACACAATGGTGCAGAGTAAGGAAGGAGCTGGGAACAGATGGGAAAGCAGAAGAGATGGGGATGGAAGGTGTTCAGACGGAAGATCAGACTTAGGGACACTTGATGGGGAGTGAACAGAAGTCAGCAATGGCACAGTGATTATGGCCTACTTGCTCTACAAGAAGAGGCAGGAGCTGTAACCAGTCTCATGGTGAAGGTGATGAGTACATGCGAGACCTGAGTGTAATGAGCAAAGCCAACAACTGAGGATGGAGAATGGAAAGAGAGACTGAATGTTATGGACTCAGGGAAGTGGTTAGGGATGGAAATAGACATGGACTGAGCACCTACTGTGTGTCTGACACATTGCTAGTGCTTTATGTTCACCATCACAAAGAACTCCTCAAAGGTGCCCACTGCCAGATGAGGAAACAGGGATTGCAGGATACTGCAGAGGGACAAAAAAGCATCCAAATGAGTTCCCTGCCCTGTAGCAGTGGGCAAAGTCAGAGTTGATGAGAATCTCAGAAGGGAAGAGAGGTATGATGTATCAATGGTCATCGTCACTTACTGAGTTTGTGCCGTGTGCCAAGCATGGAACGTTTGTTTTCCTCTCAATACCTCAACCCCCTGGGAGGTTTTGTTTCCATATGAAAATCAAATGAGTTGCGGCTCAGAGGTTAATCTCTTCTTTGAGGTCACATTGCCAGTAACAGAGTTGGGATCCAAACCTGAAGCTCTCTGACTCTAAAGTCTGTTATCTTAAATAAAAGGTTTTAGACTTGTGCTTTTGGGGTTGGTTGTTTTTGTTTGTTAGCTTCTTTCCTTTCAGTTCCTTTTTTCTTTTTTGCCAGTACTAGGGCTTGAACCAGGACTTGAGCACTGTCCCTTAGTTTTTTTGCTCAAGGCTGGCACTCTACCACTTGAGCCACATCTCCACTTCCAACTTTTTTGGCGGTAAGTTGGAGCTAAGAGTCTCACAGACTTTCCTGCTCAGACTGGCTTTGAACGAAGATCCTCAGATCACAGTCTCCTGAGTAGCTAGGATTATAGGAGTGAGCCACCAGCTCCTGGCTCTAAACTTGTGCTTTTAAGAGGCTTGGAGACTCATAAGTAAAGGATGCAGGGAAGTAGAGGAGCTCTGTTTTTGTGGACTTTTACACTAAAACCATGTAGAAAAAAACTTTTTTTGTATAAAGAACTTAGTTTTATTATTTACTGTATTTATGCCATAAAGATCTTAATCATGAGTTAGATGAGAATAAAGACTGTAAGGAAAACAACAACAACAACAACCTGAATTTAGAAGTCAGGAACTCAAAGATGAGCCCAGCATAGGGTGCTAGATCATTCTGGTTGCTAGCAACAGAAAACAATTCTAGCTCTCGTCAAAGAGAGAAGGTGTGAAAAAATAAAGGAAAATTCACAATGAAAACAACACTGAAGGAGCTTTTCAAACTACGGTTCAGAAGCCAATAAGGAGTACAACCTAGGTACTTTTCAAAAGTCTCCCTAAGAATGTGAACTTTGGCCACCTTTCTCTTTTGACCACAGGCTTACACAGAACTGATGATTAAGCTGAGCCCAGCGGCTTAAGATGCATATCAGGAGATTCCAGGACTTCTGTTTTCTGGACAGTTTTACCAACCACATACATTCTTTTCTTTATCGTCCATGGATTACAGAACACCTGTATTCTGCACCTGTTCTCTCTTTTCCCCCCCATTTCAGTGGAAGTTTCCTACATACGACTTTCTCTTTGTACCACTTCTCCAGGAAAGCCCTCACTTGTCTATGAAAGGCCCCACTTGAGTTCTCTGACTCTGGGTGTCCTGGATTGCCATTCCTCAGACTCCTCCATCCTCTAGAAAGTCCCTTTACTCTTGCAGGTTCTGAGTTTGGAATGGTTGACAAAGAAATATATGGAAATGGTCTCATAGGGGGTGGGGAATGTAGTGGGTCCATTCTCCCTTTAACTATTCAGGCTTAAAAACCCAGGGTCAGCTTCTAATTGGTCAGATACTTTGTAATCCTTCCACCCGACTCATCCTGGTGTAGGAGGAGCCATTCCCTCAAACCCAAATCAGAATGCTTTATCAGGGGTTAGAGGCGTGGCTTAGTTGGTAGAGTGCTAGCCAATGAGTGAAAGCGTTAGGTACCAAGTTTGAGTTGGAGTCTCAGTCCTAAAAAAAAAAAGAAAAAGTGGGTGCTATATCAGAAAAAGGATAAACAGATGGTTGGAAAGCCAAACAAAATAGCCAATATACTCAGAGAGAATGCCATAAAATGAAAAAAAGTTCAAGCAGATGCAGCTCCAATAGCTAGATAGCTAAAGTCATACCCACATACCCTGGGGAATTTTCAGATCTTCACCATTATCTGGTTTACAGTCACTTCATAGAGAGCATGTCTACAGATGACTAACATCGCCTTCCATTATAAACCTTTCCTTCCTTCTTTCCTTTCCCTTCTTCCTTGATAAACAGTAGTTCACACTCATATAACCTGTCATGTCCAATTTTTTAGATGTGTCATCTATTTTTGCCTCAGATGTGTGTGTGACAAAGAGAAAGATACTGAAATAACAGATCTCATGAGCAAACACTTTAATATTAGTGTTTTCCTTCTGGCTTATTGGCTGCATTTCTTTGCCTAGCTAAGCCTGTTTCTTCATCTGTAAAATGACCCCATCTATAAGTCATATGACCTAATCTATAAAGTTGGTCAATAAAGTCAAGCTACTTTTCACTGAATACATCCTATATACCCATTCCACAAGTCACAAACTGCAATGCCCTCCAAAAGAAATGGACAGGTGAGTTGCTAGAGTGGAAGTCTTTGGGGGTGGGCATGTGGGACAATAAGAAATGGTAGGGATTGTGGGAAACGAACAAATATTTCCCCCATAAAAAGATAGTACCCAGGCATTGGTGACTTATGTCTGTGATCCTACTCAGGAGAGGGAAACTTGAGGATCCTGATTTGAAGCCAGCCCAGGTAGACAAATCAGAGACTCTTATTTCCACTTAACCAGCAAAAAAGCCGGAAGTGGCGGTGTGGCCCAAGTGGTAGTGCACCAGCACAAAACATACATACATACATACATACATACATACATACATACATACATACATGACAGATTATCTACTTAGCTCTAGGTCAAACTTTGATCTCCAGACCACAGTATCAGCATCACCTAGAATCCTGCTAGAGATGATTCTCAGGTCTGACCTTAGACCTAGTAAATCAAAACTCAAAGGATGAGCAACCCCACAGCCAATGTTTAATAAGCCCTCCAAGTAATTCTGGTGCATACTCCATTCTGAGACCCTGGGCTCTAGCTGATGATTTCAGGACTGTCCTCGTCCGATTTTGCAAGAGAAGCTAAAAATTTCTTATATGACGTTCTCTCTGCTTTTAAATCTTGGCAAATACTTTACAATTTAAAAATATACTGTGTGAGCTAAAAATGCATGCTGGATTTTCAACCTCTGGCACATGCTCTTCCCTTTAATCTTGGAATAGAATCCCCCAGGATGTTATAGGGGTGCTCGTTTTGTGGAGGAAGATGTAGATGAGGTCCTAAATAAGAAGTCCTACCCTAGGTTAGAGCCAGAAAGTGACTGACTTCTGGCTTGTGCACTGAAGCATTTGGTTCTAAAGCCTCTCCTCCTCCTACTTATGCCCAGAGCTTGGCACCACAAAACAGAACGTTGATGTCACTGACCTATGAAATGTTTCCTCCATCCTTCTACACCACCCCATCCTGCCCCTCCTCCCTGAGCTCAGAATAATCCACATTCCAGGAAGAGAGAGCCAATCAGCAGGGGAGCCCGGGAAGGGTTGGGAGGGGTAAGACTGACCAGAGATAGCTGGATAAATCTGGAAGAAAGCTCTGGGTAACAGCACCAGGGCTGAATGTCCAGTTGTGACCTGGTCTACAGGCTAAAGCCAGTCGCTCACCAGTGGCCCCTGTATGCCCTGGGTTTCCAGAGTCTGACTTGGGCTGTGTCCCTACCTGGCTCCTGTCTTCATTACTGTTGACTTTCTCCGAGCTCAGAGTAAATAGCCTTGGTCCCTCCCAACAACCGCATGTCTCCAGTCTGCAGGCTAGGCCTGGGATGGGAAGCATGGGAGATATTTGCAGACTCTTCTCCAGCCTCTAGATGCTCCCACCTTACCAACCTCCACTCAACTGCCATCCAGGTTTTCACAGCCCCAGACCCCTGTAGCCTCAAGCCACACCTACTTCCTGAGGCCTGCAGAACCTCAAGTCACCCAAGAGCCTGAAGAATGATTGGAGACATTTCTTGTCTAACTCCCTTGATAAATGTGTGGGCATTGATTCTACAGCTTGTGCATACAATTGTCCTCCAGTATCTGCAAGAGATTGGCTCCAGGACCTCTGTGGACCCAAATCCACCCAAGTCCAAGTTCCTTATATAAATGGAGTGGCGTTTACATGTTAACGGTGACTATTCCTGTGCACTTTAAATTGTCTATGGATTACTTGTAATGCCTAGTACTACACTGCAAAATCTATGTAAACAATTGAATACATTGTTTAAGGAACAATAACAAGAAACTAAAATCTATACAGACTTACTACAGATACCAGGAAAGATTGGCTGAGCCCAAGAATATGAGATCGATAGAAATAGAAGGATGACTAGACTTATACATCTTCTTAAGATAGGTATAGTATGAGGCATTGCTTGGACATTCATAGCCATTTATGTATTAGTTATTATGTGCTACGGCTGGGGTACCTGTATTAATCAGTGTAGTCCTGCCCACATTGAATGCATCCAAGACAGGCACTGTACACTTATAGTCTCTTTGCTGTTTTATATAATCATCATTCTCACACAGACAAAATGGCATACAGAGGAGGAAAGTAATTCATTCTGTCTCTCAGCAGGGAAGTGGTAGAGGTGAGAGTCAAACATAGGATCTGTTATCCCAAAACCAGAGCAAATCGGTTCCTTTTGATGACTTTCTCTATATCAAGTGTCTTCTCTTAAGTTCAGTCCAGTGGTTCACACCTTTAATCCTATATATTCTGAAGGCTGAGATCTGAGGATCTGCGTTCAAAGGTAGCCACAGCAGAGTGGAGTGAGTCTATGAGACTCTTAAAAGTCAGACACGGAGCTGTGACTCAAGAGGTAGAGAGCCAGCTTTAAACAAAAAAAGTAAGGGACAGTGCCCAGGCCCTGAGTTCAAGACCCACTATAAGCGCGGGCACACACACACACACACACACACAAGCACACACACACATACAGAGGCACCAAGCAAATACTTATGGTGTAATGAAAACAGCCTGGACCAAGAGATGTGAGGTTCAAAACCCCAACTGTTTGTCTTCGCGCGTGCATGCATGTGTGTGTGGTCCCAACCTCTCAACGTCCATGTTGCTTGTTCTATACAGCAGATGATCACTAGGGATCGGCCAGAGGCCAGGAGACAGCCCCTGGCACCCAGTCGGCCCTGACAGCTGTGGCACCTAGGATAACTGGCAGCTGTTCACAGGAGGCCCCATGGGCTGCCTGGTCCTTGTCAATGGGTCCGTTTATTAATAACAGCTGCAATGTCCCTCGCCTCTCCTCCAGACTGCGCCACCTCAGCAGCCTCCTCCCACCCACCCCCCCAGCATCCCACTGACCCCCCAAGTCCAGCCATTTGATCTCCGGGCTCTCCTGGCAGCCCTATTGGGCTTGTCCTTTCCGTCTGAACCCCGGACCCCCAGGTGTTCCAGGGAGAGTCGTGGGCTCTGGACACCTGAGCCCCCCACCCCCACCCCCACCCCCGAACTCAGAGGCCCCAGGAGGGACGGAGGGAGGGAGGGGTGGGCCAGGGTCCCGGCCGCGCGGGCTGGGCTGCGCCCAGGCTGCTGGCTGCTTCGGTTCCTGGTTCCCACCGGGGCCAAGAGTGACACCTGATCCCTGGGGATTGTGAAATGCTGTGAGGTGGCAGCGCGCCCGTGTTTCCCGCTGGGCTCTCCACCTCCTCCCCCTGCGCCCCTGCTCGGGCCCCGCCCCGCCTCCACGCCCCCCACCCCCACCCGCACCTGGTTAAATCCCCCCACTGGGGCTACGGCTCAGACCTGCACCCCGCCCGCCCGGCGCACACCATGCCGGTCCCCGTGTGTCCCCTCTGCCCGCTGGCCTCTGCCCTCCTCCTTGGGGCGCTGCTGCTGGGCCTCCCCCCAGCCACAGGTGAGCGGGGCGGGGAGAGGCCGAGTCGGGCGCAGCCGGGCCGGGGCGTAGCCTCTCTGGAGACTGGGCCGTGAAAGTTAAAAATCGGGGTCCCCTGGGGGGAGGGCAGACTTACAGCTGGTTATCCTTGGAGCTGAGGGTGTGGGGGGACGAAGGCCCTGGAGGTGGGGGGACCCCTGCAGATGGGGGGGGGCGGGGGCCCGAAGTGCGGCCGGCACGGTGCCAGCAAAGGGATCAGTGCAGAGCCCGGGACAGCGCGCGAACCCACGCTGCCCGGGGGGGCCCCCCCGCGTTCCCTGGCCAGGAGATGCGCCCCCGGGGGCCTGGGGGGCCTAGGCCCAGCGAGTGGCCTGGGCACCCCAGGTGCGCATCCTCCGGGACCGGGGCTCAGCCCTGCCCCACTGACAGCCCCCCCCCCCCGCGCCCCTCTCCCCCCGCACAGAAGGGGGGAAATCGGGCGTGTGCCCCGAGCTGCAGGCCGACCTGAACTGCACCCGGGAGTGCCAGGAAGACCGAGACTGCGCCGACAACCGCAAGTGCTGCCCGGCCGGCTGCGGCACCCTCTGCTCCGTGCCCAATGGTAACCCGCGCCCGGCTCCGGGAGGAAGGGGACCCGGAGGGGCCCGGAAAGGCCGAGGGCAGCGAAACTAGATCCGCCTAGCCATCCCACCCCCCGGGGAGGGGGGCAAAGGCGTCACGGAGGCGCGGCCAGGGCCAGGGCCCCCACCCCCGCCCACCCCCGCCCACCCCTGCCCACCCCTGGCTGGCCTCGGGCTGTGGTGTAAGACCGTTTCCGGACTTGCACCGTGGGCCCTGGTTCCGGGCAGCCTGGGGATCCGGGTGCGGCCTCCTGCGGGGAACCCCAGGCCCAGGCCCCAGCTGGGGCCCAGGTAGGAGGGGCGCAGGCCTCTAGGAATCTGCCTCTCCTGCCACCCCTGGGAGCGCCCTGCCTGCCAAGACCTCAGAAGCCTCCCTCCCAGGAGCTTTCAGAGCCAGGAAGAGCACCTGTGTGCGTGTGCAAGGGAGGCGTGGCCAAGCCACACCGCCATCCTGTGGCTGGCACTGGAGGGAGGTTCCACTTGTGGGAAGTCAGGACCACTCCTGGGCACCTGCCCTCTTTCCTTCTCTCTACAGCCATGGCAGAGAGAGATGGAGGAGAGGGAGGGGGAGAGAGAGAGAGACAGAGACAGAGAGAAAGACAGACAGACACAGACAGACAGACACAGAGACAGACAGGCAGGCAGGCAAACAGGCAAACAGAGAGAGAGAGACAGAGACAGAGAGAGAGACAGAGACACAGACAGAGAGCGCTGGAGGCTCTGATGTCACACCTGCTGGAAGTCTTGTCTTTTCCCCCGGCTGAGGACTCTGATCAGGGTAATGGCGCTTAGCATAGAATCTAAGTTTCTCTTTTCCAGAGAGGAACACTGCTAAGAGTAAATTAGATTTTGCCAGACAACCACGCAGACATCCAGGTATAAAGAAGAAAGAAAAGGTTTATTGCCAGTAAAGGGACCAGCAAGACCCCTCTCATGAGAGAGAAGTGCCAGCTATTGTATCCAGTGACCTTTTATAACCTCTGAGGTTTAGGAGGTGGAGATCCTGGTGTGGACATGAGGGCCAGGGGCTTCATCATGGTAGCCTAGGATTTATGGCTGCTGGCCACGTTAGTAGATAAGGGGCTGCAGCTGCCCAGACCTGAAGGTTGCTCTAAGGGGATCTTGCTGTCCCAGAGGAGGGCCATCTCAAGGCAAAGGGGGGTTGGAGGCTGATTATTTACTGCCTTTACTAAATGGGCCTAGTGTTGCCTAGGAAGGGAGCATGCTAAGCCATGGGAAGGGGAAGGAGTGTGCTAAGCTATGGGGAGGGAGCTCATTGGACTAACAAAACAGAGGATGAGAGGAGACAGGGATATGGTGTGTGTGTGTGGTGGTGGGGGTGTATATGAAACACAGAGGTACTGTAATTAGATCCTCAATGATTTTTCCTCTTTATTTTTTCCTAGAGATGCCCACAGAGGCTGGGAAGTGGGAAGTAGAGGATCTGGAGAGGTGGAGCTGGGGAGAGAAAGCTAAAGCAGATTGCCAGACAGGAAACCAGAAGGACAAAGGGAGTCAGTTCTGTCAGATGGATGAAGATCCTGTTTCCTTGTCTCAGATGGCAGAATCAGGCAGGAAGAGAACAGGCCAGCAGACCTCCTGAACCAGAGAGAGAGCCCACCCCTCTGTGAATCCGGCTCTGGAAGTTCCTTGGTGCCTGATCCTGAACTGGTTGCTTTATCTCTCTGAGTCTGTTTTCTTGTCTTAAAAAGAAAATAGGAATGATCATCTCAGACTGAGACTAACATGAAAGCTAATGCAATGGTACATGGGAAGTATCTCATGACTGAGTGGACGCTGTACCTGGTGGCTTGCTTTGTTAGTGGATGATTCCTTGTTTTCTCCCTTTTGCCCAAGGGTCACTCAGGTCAGGAGCTCCTGCTCCTTTCCAGGGATGGGATTTCTTCATCTTAGAAAGCTAGGTCTCTGTCAGCCACTCATGTTCCTCTATAGTAACTCATCCAGTTCTTGGTATCTGTTGTACACACACACACATATATACTATATATATTTATGTACATATATAATATATCTACACACACATATGGGCCTTATATCCCTCTCTTCAGAAAGCATAGTTTTGTTTGTGTGTGTGTGTGTGTGTGTTAGAAAGTATGCTTTCATCTGTGCATGGATAATAAGACTGTATGGATTGCCATGGTGCTGAGTGATTGTAACTTGGAATGAGTCTCCAGGAGTGAATGAAGGGGAAAAGTCTGAGTCTGTATCCCCTCCCACGGCACTGCCCTTCACAGTTTCTGAAGCAGCATGGTGCATGGAGCCTGTGTACAGGCTCTAGAGCCAGATTTCCTGCAGTTCAGATTTTACCTTTTATTTTTATTTATTTTATTTATTTTTTACCTTTATCCTGCATGGCCTTAGACAAAGTGTTTGACTTCTCAGTACCTCTGTTTCCTTCTCTGAACCATGAGTAAGTGTTAATGGACCTTCTCTTCTTCTTTTCAGGTTAATGTTCACTTTTCAGGTGAACAAATGTATGACAAATGCTTAGAATAATGTCTGGCCATAGCAGGAACTAGGCATATGTTCACATTTACAATTATCAATTATAAACAAAAAAAATGCTAAGTACTTGGATCTTTGAGGGGAGAATAATACATGTCTGCTTCCATTGCTTTCCAGTGTCAGATGACACTGGTTCCATGTCACATCTAAAAGACTCTGGGACTCTGGGAGGTTTCAGGCTCTAAACCTCAAGGTCAGAAAATGGCAGAACTAAGCCAGGCACCAGAGGTTCACGCCTGTAATCCTAGCTACTCAGAAGGCTGAGATCTGAAGATCATGGTTCAAAGCCAGCCCAGGCAGGAAAGACTATGAAACTCTTACCTCCAAAAACCAGAAGTGGTGGTGTGGTTCAAATGGTAGAGCACTAGCCTTAAGCTGAAGAGCTGAGGAACAGTGCCTAAGCCCCACGACCGGCCAAAAACAAAACAACAGAAAATGGCAAAGCTGGGGCTCAGACTGAGGTCCCAAAGTCATCTGAGAGCAGCAGGAGGAAGGACTTAGAGGCAGCCCTCCCTAAGACCCTGAGAGTAGCTCAGACCCCCAAGATAAAATGAGACAGACAGCTCTGTTGGTGGTGAGCCAGCAAAGGGGAAGTGAGGGTCATGCTAACTCACTAAGTCCCTGTTCCCCTTTAACCTATCTCCCTTTACTCCTTGTTATACCTAGAAAAGATAGGTACCTGCCCGAGTGTGGAGTTACCCCAGCTTGGGATCTGCCAGGACCAGTGCCAGGTGGACAGTCAGTGTCCTGGCAGGATGAAATGCTGCCGCAATGGCTGTGGAAAAGTGTCCTGTGTCACACCCAACTTCTGAGGTAGGTGGGGGGCTCGGAGAAGGGTGCTCTTATGCCAAGGGGCAATAGTATCTGCACTAGGTTGAAAAGGAAAAATGTTGTGCTTTTTTTGTCTTTTCTTTTTTTGGCACTGGGAATCGAACCCAGGATGTTGCACTTAGTAGGCAAGCACTTTACCACTGAGCTATATCCTAGCCCCACCTTGGACACTTTATGGGTGCTTTTATATCTGTTTCTTTATTTTCATTATCTTGACAAATATTTCCCAAGCATCTGTTAGTATCATGGACCAGTCTGGATGCTGGGGATGCTCTATGAACGGACAGATCAGACAAAAACGTTTCTCTGGTGGGGTATCACATCTAATGGGTGGTGAGCAAAATAAATATGCAAGCAGATTGTGTGGGACATCGATGCCACAAGAGCAAGAACATAGAGAGGAGGTAACAAGTACCTGAGGGAAGAGGAAAAAGGGGTGCTCTTCCAGTTTTCACGTGGGACAGTGGGTAGAGGCCTCGCCAAGAAGGTGGGAAATGAGGAAAGGAGCCAAGGGCATGTCAAGGAGAGCCCTGGAGACAGAGTCAACAGCAGCAATGAAAGGCTGGACATCCCTTGGCACTTCCAGAAGAGCCAGATGGCTGGAGCCAAGTGAGCAGGGAAGAGTGATAAGAAGAGAGGGAACGAGATGAGAAGGGCCTGCAAAGCTCATTTGGGGTGTACGGGCCACGGCTTAGACCCAGAGGTGTTGCTGTCGTAGGGTAGAACACGGCCTGGGTGACATTTTCAAAAGCCAGACTGTAGAGATGCAGGGCCGAGGCAGGGCTCCTGTGATGGGAAGGTGAGCAGCGAGGTGGATGGCTGTGATCTCTGGGGAAGGCGGGTGGGGCGATGCTTGCTGGTGAAGAGATGGCTTCTTGGTTTGTTATCTGGGATTATAGTAAACCAGGAGCTGCAGGGGAGTCACTGTGTTGTAGGAGAGAGGAGTAGTGGAAGGAAAAGAAGCAGTGGTTGAAAGGCCTGGTGAGAAGATAGGAAGCTCTTCTCATGACAGGCAGAAGAGCTGATCTTTCGCTGAACTGTTTACCTTTAAAGGACAAATGTGGTAGAAATCAGGTAAATTTGTGTTGGGAGTAGGTTAAGCCTAGGGATAACTTCAGGTCTTCTAGTGGCTCTGGGTGCGAAGAAAATATAAAAGATGATGAAATCTCCCTCTCCCTTGTCTAACATTAAAAATAAAACAATATTACATCATAAAGTAACTGCTTGGTTGGTCCATAGAGTGAGTCAATACTGGGGCTGTGACCGAAAAGTGACCATCACCCCTTCCCAGAGCTTGTAGTTCAGTGGGTAAAAGGTGGGTGACACTCCCTTGGCCTGTGGGCAGTGCCTGGTGCTGTGGGAAACAGAGGAACCATCACCCAGGCAGGGTTTGGCAGCATATAGAATGGTTTGGGTCCAAGAAGCCTTCCCAGAGGGGTGACCCAGAGCCAGCATAAAAATTGGGGTGTGTCTGTGTGGAAATGGTGACAGTGAACAAGATACAGTGTGCTCATAAATTGACATGTTCAACGAAACCCCTTTGTACACAACTACTTCAAGACAATTTAAAGATATATATAAAAAGATGAGTGGAAGTTGGTAGGATGGTGAGGTGTGGCGGAGAGGCTGTTTCAGGCTAAGGGAGTAAAATGAGCAAGGACGTGGAAGGGCCCTTTGGTTGCAATCATGATTGTCCTGTCCCACATTGAACGTCAGCTCAACCAAGGAACCCACAGTGCACCGCTGAGAAAACCAAAGCCTGTGAGGGAGGACATGCCCACGCTCCCAGGCTCGCTATTTCAAAGTGTGCCCTTTGGTGGCAAAGAGGGAATGATGACTTTCCTAAGACCCAGAGCTCTCCCAGGATGCCCACCGCCTCTTAACTCCATGGTGACTTTTATTTTTTTTGTTATGGGACTTGAACTCTAGGCCTGGGTGCTGTCCCTGAGCTCCTCAGCTCAAGGCTAGCACTCTACCACTTGCATCACAGCGCCATTTCTGGCTTTTTCTGTTTATGTGGTGCTGAGGAATTGAACCCAGGGCCTCATGCATGCGAGGCAAGCACTGTACCGCTGAGCCACCTTCCCAGCCCTGCATGGTGACTTTTGCTGACAGGAAGACTGCGCAAATTTCAGCTCTGACAATTTACTGGCCTTTTCACCTTCCTGTGTTATAAGCATTTTGTAGAATCCAGACAGGTTATCTACCTGGTCGGCTGATCTCGGCTTCATTTAAGAAATGAAGGTATAAAGGGGTAGGGGTGGGGGAGGGAGATTACTGGGGAGATAGGCATGTGCCAGTCCATATAGCCCATCCAGGAGACCGTAGAGGTCAGGTAGGACCAAGGCATATTCCTAGAGGTGTCCCAGGAATGATCTGAAGCAGACAAGATGAATCTGGAAGCTAAAGAGAAATTTCAAACAGAACCCTAAGAAGGTGAAGCGGTGCTATGTGTGAGTGTGGGGTAGGGTAGAGTTTGGGCATGATTCCAGCTGCCTGCTGTTGTTCCCTATGACAGATATATTGCTAATGCTATTATCATGATCTTCTTCCTCCAACTTCAGCCACCACCAGCACAAGGAGTTGGGAGGTGATGCTTCTGCCTGGCCATGCATCCAGCCTCATCTCCGCTGTCTTCCCCACACTCTGGCCTCTCTCCTGATTTCTTCCTCCCTTTTCCATCCAATAAAATGACCACTTTCAGCATCGGTTCTTATCACTCTGTCTGTCTTTTTTGTTTCCGCTGACATTGGTTGAGGTGGTGAGGGGGCAAGTCATCCAGAGATGAATTTTTTTTTTTTTTTTGCCAGTGCTGGGGATTGAACTCAGGGCCTGGACACTGTCCCTGATCTTCTTTTGCTCAAGGCCAGAACTCTACCACTTGAGAGTCATAGTGCCACTTCCAACTTTTTCTGTTTATGTGGTACTGCAGAATTGAACCCAGGGCTTCATGCATGTCAGGCAAGCACTCTACCACTAGGCCACATTACCAGCCCCCCAGAAGTGAATTATTGACCTTTGGAAGAGTGAGCAGTCATTCAAGACTTACACCCTGTGTGCTAGCACTTTCCTGGTGAAGTTTGTCCTGTGACGTTGGTCAGGCTCAGAGAGGTGACGAATGCCTCAGATCACTCAGGCGCACGGGGATATTCTCATAATGGCAGCAAGCATGTACTATGTGATAGACACAGTGCTGGAAGATTCCCTGCAAATAGTCCCTAACAGTCCCAAGTTATAGTCTGGGACTCCAAGGGGTAAATTATGTAAGGCTGCGCAGAATCTACCTATCCTTCTTAACTTCTTAGACTTCATTCTTACACTAGGCTCTCCCATGGCAGCGGCATGAACTATTGTATCCATTCCCAAGTTCTCAGGGCTGTGGGGTTGCTGCAGTTTGTACCCCTCCTCTGAGTAGTTTTCAAAGCCACTGAGGTTGGTGGTGAGTGTGGATAAATATCTTAGTGCAGTGCTTTGGCAGAACGGACGATGCTCTCTTCCTTGGACAACAGAGGCTGCTGGTTTGGGCTGGAAGAGAACTCAAGGGTGAGTGTCCCTCACACTCAAGCTGTATTTCACTGTGTACCCTGTATCAGAGTGAAGAGACAGAGGGAGCCTGGGAGGCCTTTGAAAGGGCATTTGGGGAGTGCAAAGATGCTCCTGTGTTCTTTCTACCTTGTGATTTTAGACAAGTTCGTGCTCATCTTTGTTCCTCTGTTATAGTTCTTCGAGTCAAAGAACCAGCAGTCCCCATGTTTTCCTCCTCTCCCCCCATGTTGTAGTAATGGGTATTGCTTGAGGCAAACTAGGGGACTCTAGGTCCGAGTTTCCTCAGTTCCTCCCATGTGTCAGAGATATGTGATGCAGCCTTAGTAGACACAGGCTTTCGTAAACACTCATTTTTATTTAAGGTTGCCTTAAAACCCTTAGGTCCCCTTTCCATTCCTCCTCTTCTTTCCCAGTTTCTGTTGTTCCCTCAGCTCTCACTGTCATGATATCCCAGAAATCCTTTCCTCGTCCAATGGAGGACTTCCTACTATCATGCCACAGGTTTCTAGTTTACCTTGTTTATAAACCTTGATCTTCCTGTGGTCAGTAATTCATACTATGGAGTGAACGGTTCTTCTGAATGTTCCCATGTACTTCTGTGTGTTTTACACAGATGATCTGGATAGTAAAAACAGGAGACTAACATGAATAGTATTTCAGACACACAGATGAAGGATGTTCTGAACTCACCAGAAATAATATCATTGGGAGGGATGCATCTTTTTTTTATTTGCCCAAAAGAAATACATTCAAGATCTTTAGCAATCTTGACTCCATTGGGGAACTGTGTTCTGGATCCAAAATTAGGTAACTCTGTAGGTTCTCTTACATTCTTTTTTTTTTTTTTTGGGTCCGGTCGTGGGGCCTGAACTCTGGACATGGGCACTGTCCCTCAGCTCTTCAGCTCAAGGCTAGTGCTCTACCACTTGAGCCACAGCGCCACTTCCGGCTTTTTTCTTTTTGCTTATGTGGTGCTGAGGAATTGAACCCAGGCCTCAGGCATGCAATGCAAGCGCTCTACCACTGAGCCACCTTCCCAGCCCCTCTCTTACATTCTTGTATTGTTACGTTGTTTTTATTTCCTCTGCAGCCTCCATAGCCAAACAACGCACATTCACCAGTGTTGACATTGTAATGCCATCATGGGAAGGAGGCCCAACAAGGGCCTATGGCCTTAGAAAGGCTGCATGGATTCTGGGTGGCTGTGTTGATAAAGAAAAGAGAAAGTGGGCTGGGAAGGTGGCTCAGTGGTAGAGCGCTTGCCTTGCATGCCTGAGGCCCTGGGTTGGATTCCTCAGCACCACATAAGCAGAAAAAACCGGAGTGCTAGCCTTGAGCTGAAAAGCTGAGGGACAGTGCCCAGGCCCAGAGTTCAAGTCCCACAACCAAAAAAAAGAAAGAAAAAAAGAAAGAAGAAACGAGAAAGTGGTGGGAGAGCACCAAACCCATACCCTCAGCAGCCCTATCGTCCCTCTGGCCCTGGGACACAATGCCAAGACTGTCCACAGCAACTGCCCTCTCCACAACCAGCCACCACCCTACCTATCTCCACAGAAGCAGGAGTTTTCACTTCTAAAAGCAGCCCAGTGTCGTGAAAATCCCATCTACCAACTGGGTAGATTCAAATCTCAACTCTTCTACTTACATTACATTATAAACTTCTCCAAGTGTATATATCTCCAAGCCTTTCTTTCTTTTTTTCTTAAGACTTTTTTTATTGTGAAAATACTGTACAGAGGGGTTACAATGACCTGGGCAAGATAATGAGTACATTTCTTATCAAGCATTGTAGCCTCCTCCTTTGCTGTATTCCCAGGTTAAGCGTTACGACCTCCCATTCCATACCACCCTCCTTCTTGAAAGTGAAGGCTTGAGCTGGAGGTAAGGGTCAGGAGAAATGAGAAAGTAGCCTGGAATTGCATGGAGTCGGCAGCAGTGACCAGCCCCGGGTTACCTTTATAGGGAGAAGAGGGAGGAGCTGGCCCACATGCCGCTCACTAACTCCAGTGGCTGCTACTCGGAAGACTGGCTATCTCTGGAATACAACATCCAGTCAAAGGACAGTTCCATCATTTTCCTCCTGGTCTTATCTGACCAGGCCACTTAGATCAATTGTTTACCTCTAAAGAACAATAGAACATCAGTCAACAGTTGCCATATGTCTTTGTTCTTCTAGAAAGCATGGCAAATACTCCTTGCACATTCTTCCTAGAACTTAGATGAGAACCCCACTAGACTTACAACCTAGTACTACAGTTAGAAACTAACCTAATCCATGTGAAACACCAGGATTCATGTCCTGAAAGCACGGTGCCCAGCGTCACAGTGCTGAAAGGTGAGGGAATCTTTAAATGAGTCTCTGAGACCCCAGTGAATTCCCTAGAGAGTGGGTTGTTATGCAAAGAGTAAGTCGGACCCTGAGCCACTTTGGATTTATGTCTCACCATGTAATCTGTCCTTCTGCCATGATGCCGCCTGCTATGCTGTGACACAGCCAAGGGGGTTTCTCAGGGGTCAAGCCCATGGGGCTTTCAAACACCAACACGGCCAAGGGTCATCTGCGGTCCTCCTCACACAGCAATGCTCCCAGATAGGTCAGAAACTGTCACAGGCAGAAGGTCAGACTCCTTATGTTTAAATATAAATGTCAAAAACACACACACGCAGTACTGGGCTGGGAAGTGGCTCAGTGGTAGAGTGCTTGCCTTGCATTCATGAGGCTCTGGGTTCGATTCCTCAGCACTCCATAAGCAGAAAAGGCTGGAAGTAGTGCTGTAGATCAAATGGTAAAGTGCTAGCCCAGTGCCCAGGCCCACAGTTCAGACCTCATGACTCACAAAACAAAACAAAACACCTCAGTACAGATGGAAGACCCAGCCTTAGGCTACAGAGGGTCACTTGTGTTGAGATGCAACCCAGCCTCGAGTCCAGCCCATGTCCTACCAGCTTCCTTCCTGGGTCCATATTACTTTGAGAACCAACATTGGCATATGTTTGTCCCATTTCTGCTTGAATCCAGCTAAGCTTTTCAGTTAAAAAAATCCTATCATATATTATTTTTTTAATTGACAAAAGTTATGTACATTCATGGTAGACTTCATAGCGTTCTGAAAGAGATACACTTCATGCTGTCCCAAAATTGACAAAATCAAATTGCCTAGTGTACTCATCAATTTGCTTGTGTTCACATGGAGATCAGGGACCCCAGGTCAACATTAAAGACAAGTTCTGAAGCCCAAAACCTCCTCTGGTACTCATAGAACTAATCTTGATATTTGGAAGAGACTATTCTGATTCTGTATCAAGTCCAGATTACTTCCAGGACCTTCCCATGAGAAAGGAATCCAGCAAACGATTTCTGTGCTGCTCCCTCCTAGCCATTCATATGTGGCAGGACCTTTCCAAGGTAAAATAACCCGGTGGCTTATGGGGCCACAGTGTGAGTGAGGATAGGCTTCAGGAACATTCTAGAAAGGGTATACATTGGACTACAGCACATAATGGGAACACCTATTAAGCTAGGGGAAAAAAAAATCTCTTCCTTTGTGGATTTCTAGACCAAGAATCCCTTCATATCGTGCTTTCTGAACCTTAGCAGACACACATGCAATTCTTATTATTTTAAACAGAAAATAATTTTTTTGGTACGTGAATATGTATGCCAGTCCTGAGGCTTGAGCTGGGGTGGGGTGGGGGGAGTTGGTTCTGTCCCTAAGCTTTGCTCTCAAGGCTAGCACTTTGTCACTTGAGCACTTCTGGCTTTTTGGTGATTAATTGGAGATAAAAGTCTTATTTTCTTTTCCAGGCTGACTTTTGAACCATGATCTTCAGATCTCAGCCTCCTGAGTAGCTAAAATTAGAAACATGAGCCACCAGTATTGGCAGAAACGCTTTTAAAGGATGTGTTTGTGGGGGGGGGGGGGGCGGGCGGGAAGGAGGTCATGGGGCTTGAACTCTGGGCCGGGTGCTATTTCTGAGCTCTTCCTCTCAAGGTGAGTGCTCTTCCACTTTGAGCCACAGTGCCACTTCGGGTTTTCTGTTTATGTGGTACTTAGGAATCAAACTCAAGGCTTCCCAGCCCAGGAATGCATCTTTTGCTTAATAAAAAGAGAAATTCAATGGTTCTTCACACTCTTGCCTCTATGGGGAGCTGTGATCTGGTCTGGAAGTTAGGTGACTTTGTGGCCAATCCCACACAGTATTTTGTTGCCACTACTGTCATTGCCTCTGCAGCCAATGTAGATGCATTTCTCTCATTTACTGGTCTTCACATTGTAATTCCACCACACAAAGATGTGTCCATAACTGCCTTTGGCAGGAAGAAGTGTGGCCAAATGGAATGAGCTTGTTTGCACGATCAGAAGAGAGAAAATGGCTATGGGAAGCCAAACTCAT
Organism: Dipodomys spectabilis; assembly: GCF_019054845.1. NCBI lineage: Eukaryota > Metazoa > Chordata > Mammalia > Rodentia > Heteromyidae > Dipodomys > Dipodomys spectabilis. The sequence continues at coordinate 20,129,305 of NW_024870852.1, forward strand.
CTTCTAAACCCATGGCTCGTGGCCACATGGCATTACTTGGCACATTTGTCCTCTCCCCATCCAACCATAAACTTAATCATCTCCATAGAAACTGAGAGTTTTACTTCTTATCTTGTGCTGTACTATTTGACCCACGCCTCCAACCCCAGGTTTTTACTTCTGAAAGTAGCCTTGTATAGTGGGGAAAAAAAACAAACCTATAGTTGAGAATCCAACTCAAGTGGATTCAAATCCCAACTCTGTCACTTAATACTGTTCAACATTATACAAAGTTAGCATCTCTAGCCCTCTATTTCTTTTTTCTTTTCTTTTTGTCAGACTTGGGGCTTGAACTCAGGGCCTGGGCACTGTCCCTGAACTTCTTTTGCTCAAGGCTAGTGCTCTACAATTTGAGCCACAGCACCACTTCTGGCTTTTTACTAGGTAGTTTTTTGGAGATAAGAGTCTCACAAACTTTCCTGCCCCGGCTGGCTTCAAACTGTGATCCTCAGATGTCAGCCTCCTAAGTATCTAAGATTACAGGTATGAGCCACCATATCCAACTGGATATACTTTTTAAGTCATTCAAAGAATCCTTCCTTCATTGATATTTTGAGGACTCAACACTAGAGAGCCATGTTTTATGGTTATAGGTAAGAGTTTCAGGTAAGGATTTTAAGTGCTGATCTGGCCAGATTGTGCGAGTGTGTGTAAGAGGAAGTAGGCACTCTGTAGCTGTGGTGCCCGGGAGGATATTTGATTGTAACTCAGTGACTTAGCCTTGCTGAGATGATTTGTGTCGTAGTGTTTCAGTAATTCCAGAAGATGGAGACCAAGTATAAATTTTGTAGCAAGCAGCTCTTGCTAGTTAGTTATCATTTAAGGCCATTCAAGGAATCTTACCCTGTGTCAATCATACATGAGTGCATATAGGTAAAGAATAGCTACGAATGGAAAATGGAAGACCTAAACCATGAATCGTGGCCATTGAAGAAAAAGAACTTAATGTATAGATAACCTATTCTATAAAATTATCACAGAAATCTTCCTTGAGGGCTGGGAAGGTGGCTCAGTGGTAGAGCGCTTGCCTTGCGTGCCTGAGGCCCTGGGTTCTATTCCTCAGCACCACATAAGCAAAAAGAAAAAAGGCTGGAAGTGGCGCTGTGGCTCAAGTGGTAGAGCGCTAGCCTTGAGCTGAAGAACTGAGGGACAGCGCCCAGGCCCAGAGTTCAGGCCCCACGACTGGACCCCCCCCCCAAAAAAAAAGAAGAAGAAGAAATCGTCCTTGACCCTAAGGAGAAGAGCGCCATCCAGATAAAGGAGGTTTGCAGAAAAATAAACTGGCAAGTTCAGAGAAGACATGGAGATAGATACATAACTAAAACCCTAAATGTGCAGAGCAAAAAAAGAATATTGAAAGCTGCAAAGAAGAGGAAAGAAGTCACGTACAAGATCAAATCTATTAGAATAACAGCAGCTTTCTCCCTAAAAAATTTAAATACAAGTAGGGCATGCTATCAAAGAAGACAACTGCCAAGACACTATGTTGGAAATAAGCTTTACAACTTGGGGTGATGGGAGTCAGTGGGGGAGGGAAAATGGGAGAAAAAGAGGGAGGGGGAAATAATGTTCGACAAGATATGCACCTTACTTATGTAACTGTAACCCCTCTGACATTGCCCTTTCAATAAAATTAAATTAAATTAAAAAAAAGACAAAGAAAACAACTGCCAAAATTAGTGTAGTGTAGTGTAACTGCCAAGATTAGACTAGTGTCTAAGGCAAAATGAGACTTCAAAACTTAAGGAGAAATAAAGATTTTCCCTGCTAAATGAAAAACTAAAGAAATTCCCACCAGGCTCTGGTGGCTACACCTGCAATCCTAGCTATTCAGGAGGCTGAGCTCTGAGGATCACAGTACAAAGCCAGCCTGACAAGAAAGTCCATGAGACTCATCTCTAACTATCAGAAAACTGGAAGTGGGGGCTGGGAAGGTGGCTCAGCGGTAGAGCGCTTGCCTTGCATGCTCGAGGCCCTGGGTTTGATTCCTCAGCACCACATAAGAAAAAAGAAAAAAGCCGGAAGTGGCGCTGTGGCTCAAGTGGTAGAGTGCTATCCTTGAGCTGAAGAGCTGAGGGACAGCGCCCAGGCCCAGAGTTCAGGCCCCACGACCGGACCCCCCAAAAAAAAAAAAAGAAAACTGGAAGTGGCTCTGCGGCTCAAGTGGTAAAGTGCTAGCCTTGAGCTGAGGAGCTGTGGGACAGCATCCAGGCCCCGAGTTCAAACCCCACAACTGACAAAAAAAAAAAAAGGAATTCCTGATTACTAAACCAGCAAAGCAAAAGATACTTAAAAGAGTCAGACTGTCTGTAGCTACTACTCAGGAGGCTCACACCTGAAGATCTCAGTTCAAAGCCAACCAAGGCAGAAAAGTTTGTAAGATTCCATCTCCAATTAACGGGCAAAACAAAACAAAATAAAACAAAAACATCAGTCGAGCGAGAGTGCAAGGCTCTGGAGATTTTCCTGTTTCTTTGACTACATCCTTGGTACTTGTGGCCCAAGAATCTCTTCATCAGGATTCATCATAGCAATACGGATTTATAGACCTTAATGTAACTTTGATTATCTTAGGCAGAAAATAATTTATTAAAAAAAATTAGAGTCACTTACATAATCACCAGCAGGCCCAGAAAAAAAAAATAAGGTTAGAATAACGAGTGGGAATCCAGGAGGCTGCAAAGTTGCAACCAACAGAACCCTGGACACTGGTTACCTATCTGGCACCGCTGATGCTGTCTCTGTCATCTCTGCTACCCCCTGGAAACAAGAGACGTGTGTCTGTTGTGGCTGCTGCTCTCATAATGAATTCTCCTTTGCCTCAGCTCCTTTGCTCACTAGATCCCAGTTCACTGTCTGTGTTGGTCAGCTTTTCAATGCTGTGACAAAATACTTGAGGCAAAAGACTTAGAGGAGAAAAGATTTCCTTTAGTTCATGGTTTTGGAGGTTTCATTCCATGATTGATGGACCCCATTGTGTCTAGACCTGTGGCAAGGCAGAAACATCATGGAAGGACAAGAGTGGGAGAAAGGTTCTCACTTAGTAGCAGACAGGAAACTTAGTGACACAGACAGAAAAGGGTCAAGGGCAAGGTACAACCTTCAAAGACATACCCTCTGGGCCGGGCGCTGGTGGCTCACGCCTGTAATCCTAGCTACTCAGGAGGCTGAGATCTGAGGATCGCGGTTCAAAGCCAGCCCGGGCAGGAGAGACCGTAAGACTCCTATCTCCAATAAACCACCAGAAAACCGGAAGTGGCGCTGTAGCTCAAGTGGTAGAGCGCTCGCCTTGAGCTGAAGAGCTGAGGGACAGCGCCCAGGCCCAGAGTTCAAGCCCCATGACCGACCAAAAAAAAAAAAAAAAAAAGACATACCCTCTGGTGGCCTACTTACTCCAATCATGTCCTACCTCCTAATCTCCCTCATTTCCCACTAATGCCATCAAGTTAGGAAGACATACCATCATGATCCTATGACTTCTCCCAAACAAGCCTTTAATACCTGAACTTTTAGGGAACATTTTAGATTCAAACTATAACACAGTCTGAGGTGAGCATATCTGATTGGCCACTTAAGTTGAACCCCCACTTCTTAGCTGCAAGAGAGGTTGGGAAAGCAAATGTGCTCATTAGTTTAGCTTCTGTCACCCAACCCCAAACTCATCCTTTGACAGACTTCTGCAATGCTGAGAATGAGATTGTGCCTAAGCAGTTTCCCTTTACTCTTCCAAGCCAGTTTGCGTCTGGCTGTATTCGGGGAAATAAGTGGAGAAAGTTTTCTTTTCCATTTCTGGCTTTCGGTCAGCATGTGCCTAGAAGTAGTAAAATGATTCCTCTCTGACCCAACAGCACTAAAGCTTCCCAGAAGTACTAGCATCAGCTAGCTATACCTTCCCACCTAGTGCTCCAAATACCATCGGAGCCTCTGGGGGTCCGACACCAACAGTAGCATACTTCTAGAAGACTGAGTCAGCCCTGCAACACAGCTTCCATCTCTCTGTTCCCCAAAAAGTTGACTCAGCGGCCAACCCCTTGTCTTAATAATAACGTTATCTCCTCCCAAACCTATCAGTGATCGATGTCTCAGCGTGTTCTCCTTTTTAATCCCAGGTCACCAATAATTAATTCTTAGTGTTACATCATCTCTGTTTGGAATGCCCAATATGGTTTCTGTATTCTTACTGCACCTGTCTAATACAGAACAAGACCCTGATCAGCTCTGATACTGGAGCAGGGTCTCACCTCCTTCCAAGACTCCCCTGGTAGGGAATTCTTCAACTGGGAAAATGTAATGTTCAAATGTAGCAATATTTGTCAAATGTAATACATGCAAATGTAGATACTGAATATTAAAAAAATCCCCAAATGAAAAATAGTCACTCAATCTACCCTGATTGTCAGGAGTTTGTAGGATCTGGCAACTTCAGCCATCTCTTTTCTTACCTGAGTCTTAGCTCTGGTTTTGCTGTTGAGGTGCAAAGTTTCCCTTTGTTCAATATAGACAAAAAGATAGAGGATTAGGGGTAGGGATCAGACACTCTCTGTGCTTCCAAACCATACCAGCTTCTCCTCAACTTTTACAATTCTAGAGACAATTCCAAGGAGGGAGAATAGGACAAGAGGGAAAAGAGGAGTCCTGGGCCTAGATAACATCTCAGTAACACCTGAAGATTCCACTTGAGGTGTCTTCTAGCATCCAATAGGCAGATTAATGAGCAAACCATTGGTCCTAACAAGATACAGGGTCATCAGCTTCCTCTGAGTGCCTGCAAGGCGAAAGTTCCTGGTGCTTAGCTCTGAGTTCATTTCTGAGCAGAATAGGTAAGCAGATGATATCAGCCACAGGGCACCCTCTGGCCATCTCAGGCCTTGTTGGTCCCTAGACTTCTGGAACAGAGCGATTTGTTCTAGTCATACACGAATGCCAACTCCAATCAGCGACCGAAGTATATCAAAAGGATTCGTGAGCACTGGGTATTTATTAGATTTGACAGGGTCTCTATACTGTCATATTCTCTTTAATGCACAAAGACATCATTAGTTCATCACTGATGAGAAAGAAATTCTGAGAGGAAAATCTCTCCACCCTATCCTGTCCCATGTAGGGCATTCATTCAACGAGGGTCAAAGTTGATTCAAATTTGAGTCTCCTCATACCTTATTCCTTCAACAGGATGCAGGCCACTGACGGCTTCTGGGTAATTTAGTCTGAGTCATACAGGATGCGCAAAACTAGAACAAGCTGCTGCTCAAGATAATAGACTGGGGTCTGGGAAGGTGGCTCAGTGGTAGAGTGCTTGCCTTGCATGCATGAGGCCATGGGTTCGATTCCTCAGCACCACATAAGCAAAAAGAAAAAAGCCGGAAGTGGCGCTGTGGCTCAAGAGGTAGAGCACTAGCCTTGAGCTGAAGAGCTGAGGGACAGCGCCCAGGCCCAGAGTTCAGGCCCCACAACCAGACCCCCCCCCCCAAAAAAAAAAAAGATAATAGACTGACCCACAGAGATACAGAAGCAAGGAAAAACCAATGTAAGCAAATGTCACATACAGGAACAACTTAGTGAGGTAGATATTTTACAGTGGTTTCCTGCCCTGCTCCTCCTTTTAAGGCTTCTGTCTCCCCTCAATCTTTTCTACACCAGAAACAGATGGCAAACTACTTCTTTTTAAAAGTTTATTAGAGCCAGGTGCTGGTAGCTCACACCTGTAATCCTAGCTACTGAGAGGTGAGAATCACGGTTCAAAGCCAGCCCAGGCAGGAAAGTCTGTGAGACTCTTATCTCCAATTAACCACCAGAAAACCAGAAGTGGTGCTGTGGCTCAAAACAGTAAAGCACTAGCTTTGGGCACAAAAGCTCAGGGACAGTGCTTAGGCCCTAAGTTCAAGCCCTAGGACCAACAACAACAAACATAGTTTATTAGCATCAGTTAGTTATACCAAGATGTTTCTTTGGACATGTCCATATATGCATACAATGTTCCTTGATCAGACTCACCCCTCTTCCTCAACAGCTCCATTGTTCCATTTCAGACATGTACATAAAGTAATTTGACCATATTTACCTCTTCATCTTCCCCATTCATCCTTTGCCTACCCACTAGTACCCACTCCCCAAACAAGATATGTTTCACCTTTCTAAGTTTCATTGGTGCTAAAAGACGTAGTGATTGTTCAAAGCAGCTTTACATATACCTGTGCCACACATCAATCAAGTTGTTCCTAAGGCATTTGGCACAGTTTAACGTGTAATCATTCAGAATTTTAGTATCCAGAGCCCATTCATCTGGCATAACTCAAACTAGACCTTCATATGCTTTGAACAGCATCTTCCTAGAAATCACCACTTGGTTCTGCTTCTCTAAGTTTGATTATTCTACCATATGTCATATGAGCATGTACATTTTTCTTTCTGTGTTCTGCTTATTTTATTTAACATAACGTTCTTTGGATTCATCCCTAAGGTAGCAAATCACATGATTTCCCTCTCTTAAAAGGTATTACATTGTTTGTCTATGTTATATTTTCTTTCAGTGGAATTGAGATTTTTTTGTCTTCAAAGATCCCAAAGGTTCTTTTTTTCTCTCTTTATTATTATTATTTTTTTATTGTGAAAATACCGTACAGAGGGGTTACAATTACAGGGGCAGGGTAATGAGTACATTTCTTATCAAGCATTGTTGCCTCCTCCTTTGTTTCCCCTTCCCATCTCTTCCCATCTCCCCCCCCCCCCAACCCCCTACCCCCCACCCACCTCCCCATGATATAACCCCTGCTTTCACTGTAGTTGATATTGATATAATTTGTGGAGGGGAAGGGAAGAAAACAAGTGGTTTAAATAGGGATACAGATGGACCCATTGCAACAATGAGATGTACAAGTCGTTATGTCGAAACTAAGATTTTTAACTCATGCTTTCTAGGCAACCTCCCTTACCAGTGAACCATGCCTCCAGCCCAGACTTTTGCTGGTTATGTTTCAGATAGGATCTCATTTCTTGCCAGGGCATAAGAATATCATTAATAACTCAATATTTGCTGTTTTACACGCATGAGGAATATTTTCTTTTAGACAGAATTATATAAAAGATTTTTTTTTATCATTCTTGTGGTTCGAGGGCACAGACCTATAAACAGAACTTCAAACATCAAGGATGGCTTTGCTTGTGGGTATATCTTTTACGCACCCTAACTATAAACAAAATCAAATTTTACTCAGGGTTTAATGAGTAAGGTTACATGAAAAACTAAACTATCCTTCTATTCTTTGCATAAAAATTAAGTCAGGAGCTGGTGGTTCACACCTGTAACCCTAGCTACTCAGGAAGATGATATCTGAGGCTTGAGGTTTGAAGCCAGTTCAGGCAGAAAAGCTATGAGAATTTTATTTTGGGTCCGGTCGTGGGCCTGAATTCTGAGGCTGGGCGCTACCCCTCAACTCTTCAGCTCAAGGCTAGCGCTCTACCACTTGAGCCACAGCACCACTTCTGGATTGTTTTTTTTTGCTTATGGGTGCTGAGGAATCGAACCCAGGGCCTCAAGCACGCAAGGCAAGCGCTTTACCACTGAGCCCCCTTCCCAGTGCTATGAGAATTTTATCTCCAATTAACCAACAAAAAGCCAGAAGTAGAGCCATTCTTTAGTGAAAAAGCCAGCTAAGAGCACCAGGCTCTGAGTTCAAGCCCCAGTTTTCTCTCTGTTTCTCCCTCTCTCTGTCTCTGTCTGTCTCCCTCTCTTTCTTTTTCTCTGTCTCTCTCCCTCTCTCATACACATACACACACACACAATCCTTACAGAATTGATATAATGAATGCAACACACTAATTAATAATAATTTCTGTGGATTTTGTGGTATTTGTCTACTTTTAAAAGTTTGCAGTTGGTGTTTTGTAGAAGGGGAACTTCTTTGTATAACTAAAGATAATAATAATAATAAATGTTAAATAAAGAAATGCTAAAGAAAAAAAGTTTGCAGTTGGTTGTAAATTTCTGTTTGGCATTTCATTCGCACTGAGGTTTTCAAGAAGCCTATAATTTTTTGAAGGTTTAGCTCATGCAAAGTCTGATCTGTTCTGGCTGCATTTTTAACATCTTTTGACAATGCTGCCAGGGCGCAGTATCACCATAGTTCTCAAGCGTTAGAATGTTCACATTCTTCTCTCTTTCTTTTGTCAGTATGGAGAAGCCTAAACACTTCTTGTTCTCTATAACCAGCATATAGGGAGATGTGAATATATGTGTCTTTCTGCATGTTGTAGATGGAAATTATTCAGATAGCAGACCTCACAGAGCACTTCATTTGAGTCTTACAGAAAGTTTTATAGAAATAAATGGGGATCCTGATTAAGGGGGTCAAAGGGTGAAGTGCAAACATGATTGAAGAGAAGCTTAATTGGAGGAAAGGAAGAAAATTCTGCGTATATTTTTTTTAAATACCGAAGTTTTAATTGGCTGAAGTCTGGCCAGTGAAAGCCAATAGGAAGCCTCAGTTGAGCACACATGGAGAGAGTTCTGGAGTATGAGCCAATCCTATGGTTTGTTCCATCTCTGCTTTACCCTATCCAGGAAGTCGCATCTGTAAGAGAGCAAAATAAGGGTTGAAACACTTAAGGAACCAAATTCACAAGTTAATGCAGAAGAGAGCTGAAAGCATTTTGACATCTTTGGGAGGAAGTGAAAACCTCACAAGGACATTGCACATTCTATTTTGTCCAGTATAGTCCCAGTTGATACCTGTTGCTCCAGCTTAATAAACAGTCACACCCTTTTAACTCTCGTAATTGTCTTGATTTGGCCAGTTAAGTATGTGGCTTCCCTGGCTTTAAGTGACCTTTCAAAGTCTGGGTGAGAAGTAAAAAAAAGCCTGTCAAGAAGGCAGGTGAACGGTGTCAGTGCAGGGCCCCCTACTGGTTTGATCTGGGAAACTCCACTGTCTTCTCTCTGCACTGACACTTGCCAATTTTCCTTCCTCTATGTCCTTTCCTGTCCTCTCTTTCCCCAGAGGCCCTCCTACTGACACCAGCACAAGGTACATTCTTTCCTTTTTCTTTTTTCTTTTTTAGATCCAAGACACGGACTCAAACTCAGTACCTATCTGCCTGATGACTTTGCTCATTGGCCAGTGCTCTACCAACTGAGCCATGCCTCCAACCCCACAAGGTACATTCTTTTTTTGTTTTTTTGGTCGGTCGTGGGGCTTGAACTCTGGGATTGGGCGCTGTCCTTACGCTCTTCAGCTCAAGGCAAGCGCTCTACCGCTTGAGCCACAGAGGCACTTCCGGTTTTCTTGTGGTTTATTGGAGATAAGAGTCTCATGGACTTTTCTGCCCCGGCTGGCTTCGAACCATGATCCTCAGATCTCAGCCTCCTGAGTAGCTAGTATCACAGGCGTGAGCCACCGGCGCCTGGCAAGGAACAACCTTATCTCGTAATTTGTGCTACTTCTGTCAGCCCCAGAGCAACCAAGGTCTTGAAATAAACCAATTCTTAGATCTCTCAATGTAGGCCTGGTGAACATGGGTGTCTGAGACCTCATGGAACTTACGTTTTCTTTTGCAGGTGACAGAGCAGACAGCTTGGGACTGGAAATTGTTAAGGTTCCCTTGGCAACCGCCATAGATGAACTTGGTGCAGAGCTCAGTTTCTTTATTATACCACCAGCGCGGAAGGTAGGCCAAGCAAGGGCCAATTTTCTTTGGCATACTGCATACATCTAGGAAGATCACAGAGCAGAACCATTTGGATGTCTGTCTCCCTGGAGGACATTCACCCTACCCGCTTGCTCTGTCTTCTGCTCTTTTGGTCATATACAATAAATGTGATATGATTATTATATTATAAATGATTATTGTACTGGCATGCGATTATTATATGATGTGATCTATAATATGATTATATTTAATATATCTTGTCTTATATAGTATATTATTTTACATTTGGTCTATTTTATATTTACAGCACACATTCTGACTCTAACAGCTATATATGCGTGGGAATGATGCTCGCATCAGGTAGAATTTAAGTGGCTACTGGACTTTAATTGCAGACAATCACTGAAGAAAGGGCCAGGCAACTCTGTGGTCCAGCTTCCACACCAGTCTATGGGAAGGAATGCCAAGATCCAGAAAGAAAAAGAAAACCCACACTGCTAGTGTGACGGAGGCAAACAGGCAAAAGGAGCTACAGCCACATCTCCGTGATCCAGGAGGAGGGGTAGGACTGCAGAAGGGGCAGGGAAGAGGGCATCCCCTGGCTCCGGGGACCTGGGAGGCACCTTCTGAGATGTCTATACATTTCTTTCCACAGCTGAACCAGCAACACTTCATTCTGTCCGGGCACTGGGTGCTCTTCCGACATTGGTTCAGTTCTTGGATTTCACACTTTACTCTGATATGAGGACATGACCCTGAGGGAGGAGAAATGTGCTCCCTGAGGCCTGGAAGAAACCATTGCTCTTGCTTCCAAGACCCAGACCCCAGAAGGTGTTTTAGCCCTCAGAGAGTTCAGGGGTTCTCATACTAGGAACACTCTCAGCCCCATAACAACTTAGCATCTAACTCTTAACACCCGCCCTGCACCCCATCGCCTGCCAAATTCCTGGGGAAAGGATGTGATCTTCTAGGACTGGTCAGGTAAGTTGTCCTTGCTGTGTTGGGCAGGAGGTTTTGTACCCTTTGGTGTTTGAGATCTTCTTTTCTGACATCAGGTCTGGGTTTTAGAGTTCAGTTAAATTTTTGGTATGGTAGGTACTCTCTTGATTGGTTTGTTGCCAGTCCTGGACTCTGGTCCTGGGCACTGTCCCTGAGCTTTTATGCTCATGGCTAGAGCTCTACCTCTTGAGCCACAGCTCCACTTCTGGATTTTTTTGGTGGTTAATTGAAGAGCCTCAGAGACTTTCCTGCCTGAGCTGGCTTTGAACCATGATTCTCAGCTCTCAGTCTCCTGAGTAAACAGAATCACAGGGTGAGCCACTGGCATCTGGCTTAACCATGACTTTTTAAAGTGCCCAGTATATTCTAGTTGCCAATTGTACAGTCTCCATATTTCAGCATTCCAAGGGACTTCTGGAAAGTTCTTTACTACGATGGCATGGGCCCTCAGTGGCTGTGGGGAACACAGGAACCAATATGGGTAGTGCTAGGGAAAGATCCACCCTTAAGGGGACTCCTTTTTGACTAGTCAGCTCTCAGAATCGATTCCATGGCTCTAGATCCAAGCATCTCCTGGAAGAACTCCTTGGAATGCCAATAAGGACTCCGTTGGCATAGATCTAGCTCCTTGCATTTACCAGGAGCATCTTACCAGGAGGAAAGGGACTGACATACAGCTTCCAAAGCTCTCTTCTCTCCTGCCCCAGGGTTCCAGGCTGAACTGTGGAAACTACTCTTCATTTATTCTCTCCTCCCCATCAAGGTCCCTCTCCCTGGACAGGCCTGTGTCCCCAGTACTTACTTAAGAAGAATCCCTCAACCAGCCCAGGGTCTCTGACACCTCTCAAGAGGATGGATGGTACCATGAATGGTAGAAGTCCCAAGAGTTCCATTTGAGGAAGTAGTGGCCTAACTGATAGCATCAAAACTAGGAGTAATAGTTCAGAAGCTCCTGCCTCTATGCTGTGGCTACCCTGGCCTGATACGCAGGGAGAGGAGGTTGGACACAAGCCAGCCACTCTCCCTCCACGGAGAACACCAAGTCCCCAAGGCGATTGGTGAAACCAGCTGGTATCCACAGTGCCGGTCCTGGGGAAGGGGCTCTTGATCGGCTGCTCTTGGGCCTCAGCTGCTGAGGCTGTCTGCTTCTCATGTCGACCCTTGACCAGGACATTGCTTAGCAGAAGGGTTGCTCAACTCGAGATTTCCTTTTCCCAGAGGCAGTTTGGAAAACAAGAGTATCCTAGTTCACGTCTTTTTTATTTCCCTCTTCTCCTAGCATGACTGTTTCTCACTATTTTTCTTCTTTGTACCTCCTTATGATTTTTTTGTTTTGTTTTGTTTTGGGTTTTTTTTTTTGTCAGTCATGGCACGGCACTTGAACTCAGGGCCTGGGCACTGTCTCTGAGCTAGCTCAAGGCTAGCACTCTTCCACTTGAGCCACAGCACCACTTCTGGCTTTTTCTGAGTTGTTTATTGGAGATAAGAATTTCATGGACTTTTATGGCTGGGCTGTCTTTGAACCATGATTTTCAGCTCTCAGCCTCCTGAGTAGCTAAGACTACAGGTGTGAATAACTGGTGCCCGGCTTCTGTGTGTGTGTGTGTGTGTGTGTGTGTGTGTGTGTGTGTGTGTGTGTGTGTTTTGTTTTGTTGGGGGTCCGGTCGTGGGGCCTGAACTCTGGGCCTGGGCGCTGTCCCTCAGCTCTCCAGGCTAGCGCTCTACCACTTGAGCCACAGCGCCAATTCTGGTTTTTTTCTTTTTGCTTATGTGGTGCTGAGGAATCGAACCCAGGGCCTCTTCACACATGCAAGGCAAGCGCTCTACCACTGAGCCACCTTCCCAGCCCCTGTTTTTGTTTTTTATCTTATGCTTGTTTCTGGTTTCTATTCCTTCTAAGTCTCTCTGTCTCTCCCTCTCTGTCTGTCTGTCTGTCTCTCCCTCCTTCCATTCCTCCCTCCTTTTTTTCTGTGCCTCTTTCTCTCTGTTCTTTACTTCCTCTCCATTTTCTTTCATCTATCCATTTTCTTTACCTATTGTCAGGGTAAAGATATTGTTGGGACGAGGGTGGGAAGGAGAACAAATGGATTCCAGGCTGCACTCAATCTTCAGAGCGTCTGACACTGTTAAACTATTTTGAAAGCAGGAAAGAATAGTAGAATGGGCAGAGGATCTTGCACAAGGTGCAATTTAACATAAGCTGTGCAGAAGAGGAGTAGCAATATCAGTAACAGCTTTAGCTGCTGCAGCAGAGCTGAAGAATGCTCCACTGATTGCTCCTGAATATTTCCACAAATATCGATAGTAGAGGGTAGATTGTGGATATACTGTAATCTGAGCAATGAGAGGGCTAGACTGTAGTAGGAACTGCTATTGCTAACGCATTAAGTTCACCTTTGATTTCACCAGCAACTTCACAAGACAGTTCTTTATTATTTAGCCATTTTTCTTAAGTTGAGATAGAACTTATATCACCTTAAAGCAATAATTTTGTAGTTCTTGATGGCATATATCTGTAATCTAGCACTCAGGTGGTTGAGACAGGAAAAACAGAGTTCAAAGCCAGCCTGGGATACATAGTGAGAACTTGGAGAGAATTTAAACTCGCATAATCACATTGCAAATCAGCACAGAGGTTCTTCAAAAATCTAAAAGTAGACATGCCTGCTATACTCCTTGGGTATATAAAAAGGAATATAAATTAATACCAACAGAGACAGTAATACTCCTATGTGTTTGGGTCTTTTGTTGTTGTTGTTTTTTGTGCTGTTCCTGGGGTTTGAACTCAGGGCCTGGGTTCTGTCCCTGAGTTTCTTTTGCTTAAGGATAGTGTTCTACTACTTGAGCCACAGCACCACTTCTGGCTTTTTCTGAGTAGTTTATTGGAGATAAGAATCTCAAAGACTGGGCTGGGAAGGTGGCTCAGTGGTAGAGCGCTTGCCTTGCATGCCTGAGGCCCTGGGTTCGATTCCTCAGCACACATAAGCAAAAAGGAAAAAGCCGGAAGTAGCGCTGTGGCTCAAGTGGTAGAGTGCTAGCCTTGAGCTGAAGAGCTGAGGGACAGCACCCAGGCCTAGAGTTCAGGCCCCACAACCAGACCCCCCCCCCCAAAAAAAAGAATCTCATAGACTTCCCTGCCCAAGCTGGCTTTGAACTCTGATCCCCAGACCTCTGCTTCCTGAGTAGCTAGAATTATAGGCATGAGCCACCAACACACAGCTTATACACCTTTGTTTATTGAATCATTGTTCACAACAGCCAAATGGTGGAATCACCCCAGTAACAGATGAATGTATAAAGAATTTGTGGTGTATATACACCATGGAGTATAATTCAAAAGTATGAAGTTATCCCTACAGCAGTAACAAAGTTCTTGCTGTAAAGTTCTTGCTGAAAGAAAAGAAGAAAGAAGCTATGCCATTTGCAGGAAAATGGATGAAACTGGTAGCTGCTGTGTTGACAGGACCTAGATATAAAATCTTTAAAAATAATAATAATAATGGGACTTGAGTGTAAAAGGAGCAGTGTTGGGTGGTGGAATCAACAGGAGGGGGAAGCGAAATGGGGAGGGTTAGGGGTGGCTAAAGATGTTCAAAGTATATTACATATAGGTATTATGAAGACAGCATAAACAAAACCACAGAATATTGTTTTTCTTGGGGGGGAAGAGAAGATTGAGAGTATAATAGAGAAGGTGAACTTGCTCAGAATTCACTGTATACATCTGTAGAATTTTCATGTGATCCTCCCAAATACTTAAATAAATCATAAATAAAAATAAACAAGCCAGACACTGGTGGCTTATACCTATAATCCTAGCTACTCAAGAGGCTGAGATCTGAGGATCGCAGTTCAAAGCCAGCCTGTGCAGGAAAATCTGTGAGAATCTTATCTCCAATAAACCACTCAGAAAAAGCCAGAAGTGGTGCTGTGGCTCAAGTGGTAGAGCGCTAGCCTTGAAAACAAGAAGCTGAAGAACAGTGCTCAGGCTCAGAGTTCAAGCCCCAGGACAAGCAAAACTTAATTAATTAATTAAAGTAAACAAGTTCATTTGTAGGTGAACCATTCAGTGATTCTTTTTCATCTATTCATGATGGTATGCCACCTCACTTCAATTAGTTCAAAAACATTTTTCTTACTCCAAATTAAAGCCTCCTACCCATGAGCAGTCACTCTGGTTTTTTTCCCCCTTAATCCATAACTATTAATCTACTTTCTGTCTGTATAGATGTATCTAGTCAGATATTTTATATCAATAGAATCACACAGTTTTTCAGTGCAGTGTGTATTAATGAATCCTTTTCACTATGGATAAGCAACTTGCAGCGTACCTGCTTCTCTACAGTGGGTTTTCTCTGGCTTCCTAGGGGCTTGCTCAGCTTGTGTGTGGAACAATCTGGAAGAGCGAGAGATTTAATATCCCAGGCATCTGGTGAGGAGTAATACTCAGTGATCAATACTTCAGCCTCCCCAACACTTGAGGCATGTTTTATATGGTGTCCCTGACTCATAGTTAATTCCTCTCCTTTCCCTGAATCTCTCCCCCCCCCCCCCCCCCCCGCCACATCTATGCTCCTTGGAAAAACTTACAAGTAAGCTACTTGTACCCAGGCCCAAAGTTCATTTGTGTGGCTTCCAAACTAAAGTGATGCCTGTGGGTCTCCATTTTAAGAGGGTCACCACTTTTTGAAGAGAACTCTCCACTCTCTAGGTTCCCATGGCTCTCAAACCCTTGAATGGTGTCACCAGAAACTTCAGTGAAGACTTACTCTCTACAAAGAATAACATCCCCCACGGATGTGAATTACTCAGACACAGAAGGCACGGGATTAAACCAAACATTTTATTTTGAGAATTAGTTTCTACCCAGAGATTAAGCAGCAAGCCTTGGAAGTTGGGGATGGAGGGGTGAGGTTTTCCCAATGGAAAGCATGAGGCATGGAAAGAGGTAGAGATGGAGGGGATGGAGGCAGATCTTCAGTCCTCTGTTGGGAAGAGCTAAGACCTTGGAGCATCAGTCAAGTGCATAGACAGAGCCCACAGTGGGGGCCAAACCCTGGTGGTTATTCCAGTGAATGCTTCTCTATTCAGGTACCTGTTGACAGGGAAAGTATAAGATACCGCATCTTGAACTCAGCTTCTCTTTGGAGCTTGAAGCTACACAACTTCCAAAAATGTTTATGCACCTTTTAAGATAAAAGGAAGTCCTGGAATCCTAGCTACTCAGGAGGTTGAGATCTGAGGGTCACAGTTCAAAGCCAGCCTGGGTAGGAAAGTCTGTGAGACTCCTATCTCATGGCTATGGTTCAAGTGGTAGAATGTTAGCCTTGAGCAAAAGAGCTCAGGGACAGTCCCTAGGCCTTGAGTTCAAGTCCCAGGACTGGCCTGTATGTGCACGCACGCTCGCGCGCTCACACACACACACACACACACACACACACACACACACACACAGAGTTTAAAGAAAGAGGTTTAAAGTGGATGTTTAACCCTTTTAAGGGAAAGTAATGAAATCGGATGGCTGACAAAGAGATGAGGAAAAGATGAGGAAGTTGGTGGGCAACTTGGTTGGTTGATCAATGTGTCCAGTGCTAAGCTGGATATTCTGATTATTCTGTGATGGGTCTCTGAGATTCCACCTCCTTTATCGTTACGAATTCTCCCCATATTCCTACCTCTCCACACCCTCTTTCCATTCCTGATTCCCAGAAGACCACTGTGTGTCTTCTGCAAGGTACATTTTTGGGGCTTCTGATTGGAGCTGGCTCTGTTCTGGAACAAGCCAGCCAACACCCAAAGGGCCATAGTGAGAGAATAGGAGCCAAGGGCTCTGAGACTCACGTTTTTTTTGGCAGGCATTCTGGCAGATGTTTTTTGTTTGGAAGTTGTTATTGTTTCCCTGGCAACCACCATAGATGAAGCTGTAGCAGGTATTATTTTCATTACTATACCACCAGCGATGAAATAAAGCCATGCAGGGGCCAGAGTCCTTTGGAAGTTGGCACACATCTGTAGAAAGATACCCTCACCCAAGTTAAGAACTCAGAATACTCAGCTAAGGGGAAAAAAAGTGTTACTGCAACTAACAAATCATTTTATAAAAATAAGCACTAGGAAGCTGAAAGATGCTTTTTTGGTGGGGACCACAAGAGGGTGAGGACACAGGAAGGGAGAAAGGAAGGGTGAGCAGATGCAGTCATTGTATTCAATGCACATTGTGTAAAAAATTGAGCTATGTAACTTGAGGGTAGGGATGGGATGGGGAAAGATGGAGGGGGTGCACTGAGCAAGATGCATTGTACTCCTAACCTGACTTCTGGGGTTGAAACCCATTTGTACAACTACCTAGTAAAAGTAAATATTTTTAAATGTTATTATTTTTCCTGGAAAACATGAATACCATGACCAAAACTGAAAGCAGATTCTTTCCTCTATCACATTGTGTGAGTCCAGTTTCATGGATATGTTACATACATACAGAGTGTGTATCTGTATCCCTGAATATAGAATTGTTCCACATGATATCTTTCTTTCCTACTTTCTTCCTTCCTTCCTTTTTTTCATTCCTTCGTTCTTCCTTCCTTTCTTTTTTCTGTCCTCCTTCTTTCCTTCCTTCCTTCCTTCCTTCCTTCCTTCCTTCCTTCCTTCCTTCCTTCCTTCCTTCCTTCCTTCCTCCCTTCTCCTTCTCTCAACTCCTCTGTGATGTACCCCCTAACTCCATTCTACGTCCCATACAATCACAGTTGCCTGCATCAAGCCTGCATTCCCTACCTTGCTTCTGATCTTTACACGTACATTTATCATTTACTTATATCTTCAGTCTTGTTACTGAGATTCTAAGTCTCCAGATTGCACTCTTCTCCACAAGTGAATTATATAACTACACAGGGATATTCTGTATGCATGCGGTTCCCCTTTTCTTCATCTTCTTTCTTCCTTATCTCTTCTTTCACCCTAATTATTATTAACACCCTAGTTACAACCCCTACACATATTGTTTTTTATACTTTTAGCCTCTTTGAATACCATAAAAAATGTAACTCCCCTGAATATACAGTGTAATTGGTTGTGTAGCTTATGTTATCAAGGGAATTTTACAGTCTGTAAATATCTAGATGGGCACTGAATTGGATGCCTTTGTTAGGGCTGAGGCACAGTGAGAAATCACATATCAACCCAGCTAATACACAGAGGAAGCCAGTAGAAAGACTTCAGTCAAATAAAATCTCTAACCAAAAATTGTAAATCTTGGTTTGAGATGAGTAAATCTCAGCATAGAAATACAAGAAGTGTGAGAAATCAGGGAAATATAATCCTTACAGAAAGTGACATCACACAACAAAAGATTAAAACAACAATGAAGTAGAGGAAACCCCACAAATTCAGTTCAAAGGAATAAGAACGCTCAAGAAAATGCAAGGGGACATTTATAAACAGTTCAATGAAATAAAAGACAATGCTAAAAAATACTTGAGTGAATTCAAAAAGAATTCCAAAAGCTCAATGGCTATTAAGTAAAAGTAAATGAATAGCTAACTGAGATCAATGATAATACAGCTAAGGAGCTACAAGATTCTGAAGAGACAACTTTTCAATTTTCTTTTTTCTTTTTCTTTTTTTTTGGTCAGTAGTGGGGCTTGAACTCTGGGCTTGGGAACTGTCCCTCAGCTCTTCAGCTCAAGGCTAGCGCTCTACCACTTGAGCCACAGAGCCACTTCTGGTTTTCTGAGTAGTTTATTGGAGACAAGAGTCTTATAGCCTTTCCTGCCCAGGCTGGCTTAGAACCATGATCCTCAGATCTCAGCCTCCTGAGTAGCTAGAATTACAGACATGAGCCACCAGCACCTGTTCAACTTTTCAATTTTCAAAACAACTAAATGAAATAAAGAAATCCATGCAAGACATGAAAATTACTATCAATAAAGACAATGAAGTCCGCTCCAAAAAAAGATGAAGCAGGAGTCCTGAATATGAAGAATACAGTGAAAACCCTCTCCAGCAAAGCAGATGAAATGGAAGACAGAATAAGAAAATACAGAAAGATCAGAGAAACATGAAAGGAATTTTCAAGAACTTTAGGCCTCTATTAAAAGATTAAATACATGAGAAGGGTAAACAAAGGAGGAGGCTGCAATGCTTGGTAAGAAATGTATGCATTATCTTGCCCATGTAATTGTAATCCCTCTGTACAGTATGTTCTCAAATAAAATAAAATAAAATTTAAAAAAAAAAAAAAGATTAAATACATGAATGATAGGCATAGAGGAAGGGGAGGAGGTGACTGCTGAAGAGATAGAAAATATTTGGAAGCAAACGTCTCAAATCTTGTCTTTTTTTTTTTTTTTTTAGGTCTGAAACCAAGAATAAAACTCAGTTCCTGACACTTTTGCTCATTGGCTAGCGTTCTACCAACTGATTCACGTCTCCACCCCCAATTTCTCAAATCTTGAAAAAGAGAAGCCCATCCTTATACAAGAGGCTTTTAGAATACCCAATAGACTAGGAAGCCCATCAGAATGAGAGCAGATAATGGAATAAAACCAGGGCTTGACAGTAAAAGATATAATCAAAAATAAGGAGGCCTGACAACACATTATTGAGTGGTGAATGGGCCATAGAATAAATGAGGAGAAATTCTAAAGTTCCTAGAATCGATGAATATGAAAAGTTGGATTTGCAGGGCTGGGAAGGTGGCTCAGGGGTAGAGTGCTTGCCTTGCATGCATGAGGCCCTGGGTTCAAGTCCTCAGCACCACATAAGCAGAAAAAGCCTGAAGTGGGGCTGAGGCTCAAGTGGTAGAGCGCTAGCCTTGAGCTGAAGAGCTGAGGGACAGCGCCCAGGCCCAGAGTTCAGGCCCCACAACTAACCACACCCCCCCCAAAAAAAGAAAAGTTGGATTTGTACAGGTGGAGAGGCAATGAACCAGGAGCCAAAGCTAGGGGAAATTGATTTCATGTATCACTTGCAGCAACAACGTTGGTGTATGTTAGGACAACAATGGTTTCCTGGTGACTCAGAAAATCATGAGTGACAAATAGCCAATAAGCCATTTGATTCAATCCCATTCCTGTTACTGTCATTTTTTTCTTTTTAGAAATAGTCCTAGATATTATCAGATGGGATAAGAACGTAACCAGTGTCACCTACCATATTAGCCACAGTAATGCATCTAAATCCCAGATCTTTCAAATCCAGAAATCTTGCCCAGAGACCAGCCCTCTGTGAACTAAAGGACAACGCCACTCCAGTTGGCCAAAAAGGAAGGACATGGGTAGAGGAGGGGGTTATTCCAGGACTGAATACTACCTTGTCGGACATCCAAACATTTTTTCCCACAGCTGAAGACGCAACACTTCTTGTTGTCCCGACATTGCCTGTCCTTAGTACACATGTCCCTTTCTTGGAATTCACAGTTCTCTCTGACTCTGGGGCATTTCTCTAGGAAAAGAGAGATTTTTTTTTTCTTTTTTTTCAGTTTCATGTTTTTTTTAAAAATGTATACACATTGTTACAGGTAATTTTTCCAATATGTCACAATAATACCGTGGCAATAACAATATCTCTTCTTGTTAGATGCTTATTGAAGCTTTCATATTTATTCTAAGTATTATTTATTTTAATCTTCACTACTGCTATGATTTTTTTTGGGGGGGGGGTCCGGTCGTGAGGCCTGAACTCTGGGCCTGGGCGCTGTCCCTCAGCTCTTCAGCTCAAGGCTAGTGCTCTACCACTTGAGCCACAGTGCCACTTCCGGCTTTTTTCTTTTTTGCTTATGTGGTGCTGAAGAATAGGACCCAGGGCCTCATGCATACAAGGTAAGCACACTACCACTGAGCCACCTTCCCAGCCCCAACTACTGCTATGATTTAAGTATTTCATTACCCCCACCTCATTGGTGATCAAATTAAGACATTTAGAATTTAATTTATTTTCCAAATTTACACATCTCTTTAGCATTTAGTCAAGATTTCTGGACACAAAGTCTGTGGTAATAATTTTTTTAATCCATACCCTCAGCTTACTAAATATGTCCTGAAACATTCTGTGGAAATTTCGTTAAAGAAAACATCATTGTTCTTGCTGCTATACTTTACAGAATTACATGTTGGACAATATATTAATACAACAAGTCATTTAAACTCAGCTTTTCAATAGTACACACTTCTTGCAATTTTTTCCTTTTTAATGGATTACTCTTCTCAGTTTACATTTGTGTTAGCAATTCTGAGCTAATTCATTAACATTTCTGTCTCAAATTTTATATCCCTACAAATCTCTGAAGCTATTGGGGCATGGTTGTAAAAAGAATGTATGCTATAACACAAAGATAACAACAAAAATGCAAACTAATAAATACAAGCAGCAAAACATCAACAACCTGAAGGTATACTTGTGATAAATTGTCCCCAGATACTAAATAAATACCTTCCAAGACACAAGGGACACCGACCACTAACTGACTAACTTTGAGGCATAAGTGTACTTTGAAGAATGTACAGTAAGAGGATAAAAGGATTTCTGTAAAGATCATGATATCTAATTTCAATATCATAATACATTTCATGTTTGTGCCCCTTCCAGACACCAAAGTTTCCTAGAGTCTACTTAAGGGACTTCGAGGAAACACTGTTCTTTGACCTTGTATTTTGAGATAATTTTAGACTTATAGAATAATTACCAAAATGGTTCAAAGAGCTACTTGTCTTTTATCAGCATCTCCGAAGAGAGGTCTTACACACATGAACCATGGGGGACACAGTCCCATCCTTCTCCAGGCCCAGCTCTGGGGAGTTGGGTAGATTATATTCACTTTGTTCATCCCTAGGAGTCCTCTCTTTCAGGGCCTCCTTGTGCCATTCCCAGCACTGTTCACTCTACACACCTGCTGGTCACCCCTCACTCTAACTCCCTTGGTCCCACCCCTCCTGCCCCCACCATTCGGAGGCAGAACTTCTCAAGCACTGGTGATATTTGTGCTGGAATGAAGACTTCCCTGAGCATTATGGGACATGAAGCAGTGTCCCACTACTCCAGACATTGCAAATGCTCCAAGCAGGAGGGGAAGGGAGAATTGCCTCACTGAGAGCCACTGATGCAAGCTGATCTGATCATTCCTACCTTGCTAAAATCAGCAGGGGAGAGGCCAATATTATACAGTGATTTCTATCATCCCAGGGTATATCCTGGACCTTGAACTCAGGGCCTGGGCACCGTCCCTGAGCTCTTCTTTTTGCTCAAGGTTAACACTCTACCACTTGAACCACAGACCCACTTCTGGCTTTTTCTGTTTATGTGGTACTGAGGAATCGAACCCAGGGCTTCATGTATGTTGGGCAAGCACTCTACCACTAAGCCACATTCCCAGCCCATTTTTCTTCTTCTTTTTAAAAAATTCTACCACTTATCCTGTCTGAGACTGGGTTTTTTCATTTGTAAAATTGCCTTGCTCTTATGGAGTTGTGAGGAAGAAATGAGACATAGAATGTAAAGTATGATCGTATTACCTAACATTTGTCAAGTAGTTATCATTAGCTACACAGGCTTCTAAGCATTGAAGTGCATCATCTCCTTTAATCTCTACATCTGCTCTAAAAGGAAAACCCTAGTAAGATCTCTACTTTACAGATGAAGAAACTACAGCACATGAAATTTAAATGATTTGCCTCAGGTTTTGTGGCTGCCAGGATTCCACTGCCATGTTCCACTCCAGAGTTCTTCACTCAAAAATCCTTATTTTTTTCCTCAGTGTTCAGAAAAGCTAACTGTTATCATAATTACCATATAGACATGGAACATGTCTATATGGTAATCATATAGACATGCTTTACATCTAAAGGGACTTCTAGATTCTATCCTTGATTCCAAAGTCAAAAACATTTCACCTAGGGCTGGGAAGGTGGCTCAGTGGTAGAGCGCTTGCCTTGTATGCTTGAGGCCCTGGGTTCGATTCCTCAGCACCACATAAGCAGAAAAAAAAAAAGCCGGAAGTGGGGCTATGGCTCAAGTGGTAGAGTGCTAGCCTTGAGCTGAAGAACTGAGGGACAGCGCCCAGGCCCAGCGTTCAGGCCCCATGACCAGACCCAAAAAAAACAACAAAAAATTTCACCTAAAGGCAAGAATATTTTATAGGAATACATTAAAAAGAACCAGAAGATAGAGACAGTGTTCCAAAAATGAGGTTTTTTTTTTGGGGGGGGGGTTGTTGTTTTTGTTTGTTGGTTGGTTGGTTGGTGGAGGGAGGTAAAGGGACAGCCCCTTAGTCTTCTCAGATTCTCGTACACTCTTTGATAAATGCTGCATTCCATGTCTATCCCCCCTCCCACCTCCCCAGGGATGATTCCCAACTTTAAAGGAGATGAAAGTGAAGACTGCGCGGGCTTAGTTTCCTGCATTCACAGAAAAGATCTCCCACAAACGGGGTCTTCCCTCCTTAAATATCTCCCTCCTCTCTTAACCCATGGCCAAGGCTAATATGGAGGAATGCAACCTACATCTGAGAAATTGTCCCTGAATTCTTCCTCCTAGCAAACTTCCCTCCCTCCCAGGCAAGAGTAGAGGCCCAATACTTACTGGGGAAGAGCCAATCACTTAGACCAGGCCCCTGAACCTGTGCAAAGAGGATGAGTAGCACAAAGATGCTCAGGATTCCAGATGATTCCATTCTAAAGAGTGTCCGAACTGGTTTGTGATTCCAAAATGTCTGACTGCCTGTTCCTCTAGTATCTGGCTCCCTTGGATATGAGAACTGGACAAAAGCCAGCCACCTCCTTTCATGCTGGGAACACCAAGTTCTTGAGGTCATAAATAGGACTGCTGATATCTACAGCCCACAGCTCTGGTGGGATGGGTGTCTTATTGGAGATCTGCACTGCATTGGTCTGGACCCTCTGGTCAACCAGGGGAAGTGAGTAAGCCTGCCTCACATTATCTAGCATGTTCCCTTGCAGATCTTCATCTTGATAATCTGAGGAGATATGAAATGTCTTTCACACACACACACACACACACACACACACACAATGAGCGCCTTCGCTTCTATTTGTCTCTAACAAAGTATCCATTGAACTCTTAGCTGTTTCTTGTGCCTCTTTGTGCTTAGCTTTCTGTCCCTTTTATCACTAGCTTTCTCTCCCTTTCTTTTTTTTCTCTAGGTCTCCCATTATCTCTGTGTTCCTTTCTCTCTCTCTCCCATGGTTTCTTCCCAACATTTAACCTTGTGTCTTCCCTGAGGATCACTCATTCTTTGACTCAGGCCAAATCATAAGGATGTTGTCACAGAGCAGAGTGTTGGAGAAGAATTGGACTAATAACAGAATTTTCTGAGAGTGTTTGTCACAGTGGTGTTCGTTTGAGAGCAGGACAGAATGTTGGAGTTTACAGGGAGCCTCTACTCCTTTCTTTGAGGAGAAAATAGGAAGTTAAAACACACACACACAAAAAAAACACCTGCCTGAGTGACAAATGATCCAAGTAAAGTAACTGTTGGAGTCTAACGAAGCTACTGGAAAGAGGGTTCTGGAGAATTTGAACTGTAAGGTTACAAATCCGCAACCTTAAACACTTAATCCATACATGTAAGAAGGAGAGACACTCTTCAAAAAACAAATGCATACTCCTGTAGACTCCTCTCCCTTTTCTTTTCTAAATAGGTATTACCCCATTGTGATCACTGATGCTCTCCAAATTCTCTCACGTGATAGAAATGAGATGAACTCAGTCTTAACCTTTTGTGAGCAACTACATGGTCACAAAATTTAAGATCACAGACAAAGCCTTCTCAGGAATCTTATCCCATCAATTTCACACTTTCATTGAAGAAAGAGACTAGGGCATAGACTGTGAACCAATGTCTCATTCTACTTCTATATTCTTCCAGACTCCACAGTAGACAGTGAAAATCTGGAATGTCCAGGTGGCAGGAGCCACTGACTAGAAGAATGAATTATGCAATAATCAATGCCATGGCTTTGCCTGTTTATTTGTTTGGTGTTAATGACTACACCCAGAGCCTGGCACATACTCTGTCTCAGACCTTGTTGTCTTTACTTGCGTTCTTATTCCAGAGTTTCTACATAGTAGAAGATGGTTTTTAAAAAGTCACTGAGGGATAAAAAAGAAGAGTAGGATTTAGCATAATTTTCAGATTCGATGGGTATTTTTAAAACAATAGGCTGGGCACTATGGCTCATGTCTATAATCCCAGCTACTTGGGAGGCAGACTTTGGGACGAACACAGTTCAAGTACAGTCTAGACAAAAAGTTAGAGAGATCCCCTTCTCAACCAATAAACGAAGAATGGTAGTACACATAAGTTGTTCCAGACATACAGGAAGTGCAAACAGGGGGATCGTGATCCTTGCCAGCTCCAGGCAAAAACAGGAGACCTCCTTCTGAGAACTTCATGTGTGTGGTAGGATGAAACTCCAAGCATACCATCATCTGAAGTTTGCTGAGGCATTCATAAATCTCCCTCGTCAGTCTAATGAGCAGATCCCAAGCAGCCAATTTATCTGAGGTATCAGAAGGGCTCTTCTTTGAGTGGATCACATCTTTAGTTAAGAAGTCTTTCACCTCTGTGGTCTTTGCTATAAGAACTCCTTTTATATTAGTAATATTTCCCTCATTGACAGAGTTTCTCCCTTCACCGATCCTTTCCTACCTCCCTCCATAACAAATTCCTGGTTCTTTTTATTTACAAGTCATACATGTAATCAATCAGAGGTTGCAAATGTTAACCTTCAGGTCAAAATCTTTGTCTCTGGCAGTTCAAGATAATGGATGTTGTAGTCCATCTGAATCTTCTGCATTCTTATTCTCATAACTTCTGGGGTTTCTTCAGAATGTGGTCTACATTATTTTACTCTGTGTAAGATGAAGAATAGTCTATTAAAATTACATTGTCAACATTCAAGAGTTCTTGATGATGGGCTGGGAAGGTGGCTCAGTGGTAGAGCGCTTGCCTTGCATGCCTGAGGCCCTGGGTTCGATTCGTCAGCACCACATAAGCAAAAAGAAAAAAGCCGGAAGTGGCGCTGTGGCTCTAGTGGTAGAGCGCTAGCCTTGAGCTGCAAATAAATCAATTGCTTGGGTAACAGATGTCAAAATCAGAATCAAACTGCTAATAGCCCTGGTAGTGTACATTTTTGAAAAGTAATAGTTTCAAAGCTGGATACCAGTGGCTTCCAATTTAGGCTGAGATCTGAGAACTGTGCTTTGAAGCGATCCCAGGCAGGAAAGTCTGTGAGGCTCTTATCTCCAATTAACTACCAAGAAGATAGAAGTGTAGCTGCAGTTCAAGTGGTAGAGTGCCAGCCTTGAGTGGAAAAATAAAACTCAGGGGACAGTATCCGGGCCCTAATTCAAGCCCTATGTTCAAGTACCAGCAGGCACACAAAAAAAGCGAGAGTTTTTAATTATGCTGCTCATAATTAATTATTTTGATGCTGCTATTTCCCACTTACCATTCAGTTTTTAGGCTCAAAGCACTTGAGGCCACAACGCGAGCAGCATTTCTCCTCGAGTGGACAGTCGCTGTCCTGCAGGCACTTAGGTTTATCAATCTTGTTACACTCCGCCGGCTTACGTGGGCAAAAACCTGGTTTGACTTGATGGGATACAATAAGACGCATTTGACACAAATTTGGAGGATATAGTTAACAACAGAAGAGGTCTTGTCCTTTGGAATGATGAAGTCTCAAAAGAGTCCCCACTTGCCCCCAAAGAAATAGTGGATACAGACAGCATCTAGAACTTCCTTGTCTCATAAACTGTTGAAATGGAGGAGCCTCTTGGAGGAAGGGCATTGCCCAAAGCCACACAGAAACATACAAGTTGAAGCCAGTTGATAACTTTTGCCTCTCTCCGCCATGCTATGCTGTGCCTCAAAGCAGTAACAATCCCCTGCACCACACACAGAAGTTTGTAGCTTCTGCTTTAGAAACAGAAAGAGTTGACACCCAGCTCAAAAGTATGTACTATTGGCCTTTTCCCTAGCGCACCTTACAGAACAGGAATTATTAGGAATATACCTAATGGTAAAATGGGTGTGGGGGTGGGGGGGTATCAGTGGACATTGCCACTGACTTGAGTTCAAGCCCCAATACTTGCACACATGCACACATACATATATACATATATATCTATATGAATTTTATGTAGCCATCAGAAAGAATGAAATAATAGTATTTGCAAGGAAATGAATGGATCTGGAAAATATAATACTGAGTAAAGTCAGCCAGGTCCAAAAAAAATACATATCTTCCTTCATACATGGATTTTGGACCCAAAATATAACCTCCCACGTAAATACACTGAGGGACAGATGCACACACACACAATTTATGCTAACTATAGTCTGGGCAGGAGTGGTACCATGGATTAACCCTTTGAACACCTAATGGACAGTTTAACAAAATGAATACAAGAAGTTGAAGCAAGTTTGAATAGGGAAGAGTCTTGGAGGGGAACAGATGAATGTAAAAGGGACAAGGAACAAATACAGTCCAAATACTCAACGTACAC
This sequence comes from Dipodomys spectabilis, assembly GCF_019054845.1. Lineage (NCBI taxonomy): Eukaryota > Metazoa > Chordata > Mammalia > Rodentia > Heteromyidae > Dipodomys > Dipodomys spectabilis. The sequence continues at coordinate 20,156,509 of NW_024870852.1, forward strand.
ATGCAATAAACGAAGTCGGAACTGTGAAATAAGTCTGTGGGAAGGGGGGAGGGCAGATGGGATGGGGGAGGATAATAGAAGGAGTGTCTCTGACCGAGAAGCAGTGCACACAGAAATGAACAGCTTAAATTATAACACCCTTGTACAACTATTTGAAGTTCCCAAGTTGTGTCAACAGTCAGTTTAAGAGACATCTGACACTATCTAACCAGATGTGGTTGCTCACACCTATAATCCCACCACTTGGGAAACTGAAGCATGAAGATCATAAATTCCAGGCCAGACTGGGCTACATCTAGAGACCCTGTCTTTAAAAACAGACATTCTCAGGGCTGGAAATGTGGCTTAGTGGCAGAGTGCTTGCCTAGCATGCATGAAGCCCTGGGTTCGATTCCTCAGTACCACCTACAGAAAAGGCCTGAAGTGGGGCTGTGGCTCAAGTTGGTAGCATGCTAGCCTTGAGCAAAAGAAGCTCAGGGACAGTGCCCAAGCCCGGAGTTCAAGCTCCAGGATTGGCAAACAATAACAACACCACCACCCAGGGCCCCCCGCCCCACATTCCATGGGCTGTCATGGCATTCTTGGCACACACCCAGTGGGTGTTGGAGTCATACTCATAGTCCTTACCGTTCCAGATCTTGGCACAAACAAAACCACACTTGGAGTCACAACACTTCTCCTTCTCAAGGCAGTCCAAGTCATTCTTACATGGGAGTGGACACTCCATTCGCGAGTCGTGAGGGAAGATTGGGCAGTGTCCTTTCTTGACTAAAATGAGAGCAGACGTGAACTCCTGCAACCCCCACTTCATCCCTCCATCCTTGAAACTACTTTTACTTCCTGTTCAAAGCTAACTTTTCTCTTCCTTTTTTCTTTCTTTCTTCCTTCCTTTATTCTTTTCTTTCTTCTTTCTTTCTTTCTTTCTTTCTTTCTTTCTTTTTTTCTTCCTTTCTTTCAGTCTAACTTTCTTTCTTTCTTGTGTGCTACTCCTGGTGCTTGAACTCAGGGCCTAGGCACTATCCCTAAGCTTTTCTACTCAAGGCTAACACTCTACCACTTGAGTCACAGCTTCATTTCCAGCTTTTTTTGTGTGATTAATTGGAGATACAAGTCTTGACAATTCTAGATAGGAAATGTACTTACTCATGACCTTATTCATGTAATTATAACCCCTCTGTACAGTACCTTTACAATAAAAAATATACATTTTTTTAAAAAGTCTCTTGGGGCTGGGAAGGTGGCTCAGTGGTAGAGCGCTTGCCTTGCATGCCTGAAGCCCTGGGTTCCATTCCTCAGCACCACATAAGCAAAAAGAAAAAAGCTGGAAGTGATGCTGTGGCTCAGGTGGTAGAGCGCTAGCCTTGAGCTGAAGAGTTGAGGGACAGCGCCCAGGCCCAGAGTTCAGGCCCCACGACCAGACTGAAAAAAAAAAAAAAAGAGTCTCTTGAACTTTCCTACCTGAGCTGGTTCTGAACCTCCATCCTCAGATCTCAGCCTCTTGGGAAGCTAGGATTACAGGCATGAGCCACCAGCATCCAGCCAAGGCTAATCTTTGTGAATGCAGCATCCCCTTTGTCCACTTCCTAGTGGTCTATGGAAGAACAAGACATCTCACCACATCCTGAAATATTGTTGCTGATGCCTCAGCACGGAATCCTAGTCCTTCCTGTCACTTGCTAAGTGATTTCATGTTCACTACCACAAAGGAATGGTTAGTCCCTACGGAAGTTTCCCACAAACCAGCTCAAACTCATCTCCATGGCCTCTTATTCCTGCTGGCCCTTAAAAGAAGGACTGACATCTTGGCCACAGGATCATGATCCCTTAGAGCCTCCCACACATAGAAGCTTATAGTAGTACTAGCTTCATCCAGTTGGGTGCTATTCAGAGAAATTTATGGGATTAAAATTCTAGTTCTATCCCTGACCTGCTACGAGTCCTTGAGCAAGGAAGTTTACCTGTCTGACTCTGTTTCCTTATTTGAGCCTGGCACTGGTGGCACATGCCTGTCATCCTAGCTACTCAGGAGGTTGAGATCTGAGGATCGCAGTTCAAAGCCAGCCTAGGTAGGTAAGTCCATGAGACTCTTCTCTCCAATTAACCACCAAAAATCCAGAAGAAATGGGGCTAACGTTCAAGTGGTAGAGCACCAGTCTTGATCAAAAAACTTAAATCCTACTTTAGGATTTGTTTTTGTTGTTTTGTTTTATTTGAGATAAGGTCTCCCCATGTAGCTCACCCTGGCCCTCAACTTGTGATCCTCCTACCACAGCCTCTTGCAGTGCTTTATCTTTTTATGCTTACTGTGGTTTTACTTCTTTTCCATTCTCTCTGATATACCTGGAGTCCGTATCAGGGACACCATAGGTGAGTGAGAATACATTTAAATGTTGTGCAGATGAATGAAGAGCAAAGGATGGCTGAATCTGGTCATACTATCCAATGTACCCAGGTGAATGTACCCAGGTATCTTGAAGGGTACAGTGCTGCATTTTCAAGGTCCCTGTTCACCATTACCATGGTTACCATTTAGTGAGCCCACACCCTGGACAGCCACCCTGTCAAGCCTTGGTGTCTCTGATCACGTGGAATCCTGTCAACAATTCAGCAAGATGGTTCCCATGATCCCAACATTACAGAGGAGGGAACTGAGATGAAGAAACACAGTAAGCTAGAAAAGGAGGATTTTAATAACCCAGGAGCAGGAGGGACACTGTCCCCCAGCACTACACTGAAGAATGGACACAGCCTTTCACCTTCACCGCACCTACTTTCCACCGCCTTCACAGCACTGCAGAGCTTGCCTGTGTATTGTCATGCATGGGTGGGCTCTCAGAAGTCTCTGGACAGAGTTGAGGTTGTGAAGAATACCACCCACCGAGGGGCGTAAACCTGGTTCTCAGCTGGCCCCATTGGCCATTAATACTTTATTCATACTATCTCATTTTTTTTGTGTAGGAGCGGTGGCTTTAAGGATAGAAACATTGTAGATGGAGAGGGCATAAAAGCAAGCTCTGGAAGAATAAAGTTCCTGAGTGCGAGTCAGGGGCAGTCATGGGCCTGAGAAGCAGAGAGTGGGCCACCCATTTGCTCAGAAGAGAAAAAAAGGATCAGGCGACTCTTGGGCATTGCTCTCTGTTACTGGGAGGCAATGAAGAGCCTTGGAAATCTTGCCAGAGTTTACTTATTTGTAGGGAACGGGAGCCTGGGTGGAGGAAAGGCATTATGGAAGAAGCTATGGAGGGAAATCAGCTCATATGAATGTGAAATGACCTGGAGAAGGAAGGATCAAGTTTTATATCCCTGGCTCTTCTCCCCGCCCCGGCTCCCCACATTCCAAGGAAGCATCCCAGAGTGGTACTTCCATCCCTGGCCTGACTCCCAGAGGCCCCTTCTAGTCATTTTTATTTAAACGTTCAGTTCCCTGCCTTAAGATTCCCATATGATCTCATTTTTTTTGGTCATGACAAATCTATTATTGAGTACATGCTGTTATTATCCTCATATTATAGATAAGAAAACTGAAACTTACAAAGGCAGCTAGCTCACTAGCCCAACACCTCCCAACCAGTGAATTAACAGAGCTACCTCTTGAATCAAGGAAGATCAATCTCAAAGATGAGTCTAAAACCATACTCATATACCATTTCTAGTTAAACCAGGCCCTCCCACTGCTAGTGATAAAGGTCTTACCAAGTAACTGGCAAGCACTCCTGCAATCTTCCTTGCTGAGGAAGTTGTTGGCATTCCCCATGCAGCCACCATACGTAAACAATCTGCATTGATATTGTTTAAAGTCAAAATACCACCGACTCAAATTCTTAGCACAGCTTCCTATGTTTAAAGGTTGCATGCAGGGTTCTGATGGCAAGAAACAAAGAGAGAAGAACATAAAAGTTAGTGATAAAAGACTCCCAAGCTTGGGCTGGGAAGGTGGCTCAGTGGTAGAGCACTTGCTTTGCATGCATGAGGCCCTGGATTCAATTCCTCAGCACCACATAAGCAAAAAGAAAAAAGCCAGAAGTGGTGCTGTGGCTCAAGTGGTAGAGCGCTAGCCTTGAGCTGAAGAGCTGAGGGACAGCGTCCAGGCCCAGAGTTCAGGCCCCATGACCAGACACCCCCCCCCCAAAAAAAACAAAACAAAACAAAACAAAACAAAAAAAAGACTTCCAAGCCTTTAGGCAAATGCCGGTAGCTCACGCCTATAATCCTAGCTACTCAGGAATCCAAGATCTGAAGATCTTGGTTAGAACCAAGGCAAAGCAGGAAAGTCCCTATGACTCTTACCTCCAATAAGACACAGAAACAAAAGCGGAAAGTGGCTCAGGTGGTAGAGTTCTAAAGAGAAGCTCAGGGACAGAGCTCAGGCTCTGAGTTCAAGCCCCAAGACAGGCACCCAAAAGAAAAAAAAAAAAAGGTTCCTGGATTCTTAGTCTTTGTCATAATTCACAATGCCATTGGCCAAGTCACAGAAAGAGCCACAGTCAAGAAAAGAAAAATAAGACAAAGGTTCTAGTCTTATCTATACAGGGAACACTTCTGAATTTCATTGGTTTTTGTTTTGTTCTTGAGACAGAGTCTCACTAAGTGGTCAAAGCTAGCCTGAGATTTACTATGTCAAGCAGGCTGTCCTCAGATTCATGATCTTTCTGCCCCAGCCTCCCCAGTGCTGAGACTGCATGTGTATGCCATGGGTCTGATGTTATAAGCATCACTTGCTTTCTTACAAAAGGTATTATGAAGAGCATGGGAAAGTACTTTGGGGTTTATCTTTCTTCTCCAAGACTGAGTGTTGAGAGAACCAGACCTGTCAACAACTGTATCCACAGTGCTTAACAAAGTAGTTGGCACAATGACAGCAAAGACACAACCTCTCCTGTCCAAAAGCTGACCTGACATAGCCGAGGTCTGCTGTTTGTCTGTTGGACATAAAAGTTCTCATAGGACACCAGCATTGTTCAAGGCCACTCTAATGCTGTAATAAAGTGAGACAAAAATTAACCCTGAAACAATAAAATAGCAAACACCTCCTTCTACCGGCTAACACGAGTGACTTTCACTTTATTAACAATTACAGCTCTAGCCTCATTCTAGCTGCTCTTCCTACAGAGAAGATTCAACTACTGAGCCAAAGAATTGCCCCATTGGGGCTGGGACTGTGGCTCAGTGATAGAGTTCTTGCCTAGCCTGCGTGAAGCCCTGGGTATGATTCTTCATTACCACATAAACAGAAGAAGCTGGAAGTGGCACTGTGGCTCAAGTGGTAGAGTGTTAGCTTTGAGAAAAAGAAACTCACGGATAGTGGAGTTCAAGTCCCAGGACTGGTCAAAAAAAAAAAAAAGAAGTGCTCCATTTTCTGAAAATGCCTAATCCAAGGCAACCCCCCCCCCATTTCTGTGGATCCCCTCCAAATTATCCAACCCAAGCCCAAATGCTACAATAAATTCCTACAGCAAGGCCTCACAGTGGCCTACAGTAGAGCCTTGCACTGTAATGGGTTAAATTCAACGTGTCCACCTAAAAATGTGTTCCTCGTAGACTTTGCCCAAAGGTCACTGACAATAGATATTTGTGGAAGAAATAACTGAAGAAATGAATCACTACGGAAGGCACAGTTTCCTATATATAATAGATGCTAAATACTAAGCAAGGGGGAAAAAAAACTCCTTAAAGATCAAAGAGTAAAAAAATGATCCAACATCTCAGCTGACTGAGTTTGATTTTTTTTTTTAATCACAGTGCTAATGATAGTCTCCCGACGTGTTGTCATGAACATACAAAAGGTATTAGTTGGGGGCTGGGAAGATGGCTCAGTATTAGAGAGCTTGCCTTGCATGTCTGAGGCCCTGGGTTCCATTCCTTAGCACCACATAAGCAAAAAGAAAAAAGCCAGAAGTGGCGCTATGGCTCAAGTGGTAGAGCGCTAGCCTTCAGCTGCAGAGCTGAGGGACAGCACCTGGGCCCAGAGTTCAGGCCCCATGACTGGACCAAAAACAAAAAAAGGTATTAGTTATTTGTGAATGAATGCATGTTGGACTAAAGAAGACCAACATCTGGCTGATTTTGCACCGGGTCATGACTCAGGATTTATACTTGAGGGTGGAGAATTAAATCAGATAATGAGAAAAGCATGAAATCTGGCCTGTTTGTCCTGCTTTCCCTGGTTCTGGGTGGGTCAGTTGTGGGTAAAGAAGTGGAAAGCCCCGAGAGCAACGTCGCCTTCAGCCCAGATGATATTACCCACAAACGGATCCATGCACTTTTTCCCACAGGCAAAAGGGCAGCACTTCAGGTAGGCTTTGCAGTTGTAATCTGTCTTGCACAGATCCACAATTTTCGTTCTGCACTGGAACCTCTCTTTGGGGCACTTTCCTGCTTTCTCTGCAAGAAAGAAATGTTTGGACAAACACATACCTCGAGAACTTTGACTTTTCTCCCCTGGCAAAGGTGAATAGATCACATCTCTCAACCCCATCATCCTGTACCTTCAATTCTCAGTTCTTATTCTGCAATATATTTAGGGGCCAAATCTGTTCCTTAACACTCTTGGCCTATCTAGATAGATCTGAACCAAGAAATCTGTGCTCAGATATGACTAAAGGGAAAGTATCTTGGGTTTAATGTAGTGGTATACTCTTATAAATGTAAGATTTAGGAGGCTGAGGCAAGAGGGTTGCAAGTTCAAGGTCTACCTGGGCAATATAGTAAAACCCTGTCTCAAAAACAAAACCCTTACCTTTGTGCCATTGCTGTATTCTAATGAAAAAGATAAGTCAACAACCTCTTGTCCCAAACAAAACTAAACAGAAATGTACCTTAGACTCCAAGGCATGAAATAAGGTAGAGAACAAGACCCTGCCTTAAGTTGAGGCATTCTTTTCTTGAAAGCTAGTATTTTATTTTATATTATTTTTTATTTTGCCAGTCCTGGTGCTTGAACTCAGGGCCTGAGTGCTGTCTGTGAGCCTCTTTGTGCTCAAGACTAGTGCTTTACCACTTGAGTCACAGAGCCACTTCTGGTTTTTTCTGAGTAGTTTATTTGAGTTAAGAATCTCATGGAGTCTATAATCCTAGCTACTCAGGAAGCTGAGATCTGAGAATAGCAATTCAAAACCAGCCCGGGGAAAGAAAATCTGTGAGACTCTTATCTCCAATTAACCACCAGAAAACCAGAAGTGGCACTGTGGCTCAGGTAATAAAGCACTCGCCTTGAGCTGTAAAGCTGAGGGACAATGCCCAGGCCCAGAGTTCAAGCCCCAACAACCAACCAAAAGAGAAGAAGAAGATGAAGATGAAGATGGATACGAAGACGGAGACGGAGAGGAGACGAAGAAGATCATCTCATGGACTTTCCTGCCTGGGCTGGCTTCAAAGCACAATCCTCAGATCTCAGCCTCCTGAGAATCTAGGATTACAATAGGTGTGAGCCACCAGTGACCAGCAAAAAGCTAGTATTTTTAATCCTTAACTTCTCTGCCTCTAGCTACTTTGTCCAAAGGGGACTAAGAAGTAGTGGAAACATCATAGAAACAGAAATCAAGACTCAACATTGGTCCTTAACTTCTTTGTGATTGCAGTCTGAGTTTAACTGTGTAACTTTTGAGTTGCCTCTAAGAGCGGAGGAAATGGTGGGGTAGAATCATATTTGCCAGACAGATCTGACTTAGCAGCCTACCTCCAATATTAACCAGGTAGATAATCATGGGAACATATCTTCCTTCAACTGTGTTATAATTCTCTGTTCTTTGAAAAGAGAATAGTTCAGAAGAATGAATTGGATGCTATGACAAAGACAGTCTTAATTAGAACCCTCCTTGTAGCCTGGCCACGTGGTCATAGCCACTTACCTTATATATAGTCTTTTCCCTGGTACACATACCCAGAGGGATTCCTGGGGACACTTTCAGAGTTCTGGTCTCTCCCAGCATTACTGAGCATACAGGGAGGTCTCATCTATTCCCACAATCCCAGCTCTGATTCCCACATTTTCTTCCAAACCTACCCTCTATTCCAAGCTAAAAAAAATAATCCTTATTTCCAACTGCCTGAGAAACAAAAAAAAAAAAAATTCAGGTATCTCATTATCCCTGTTTAAAACAGAACGGTGTCACTCCTGGCCTAAATCAGACCTGCTTATACTCTGTTCCCAATCTTCACCTTTGGCACCAATGTTTTCAGTGTTGTTAAAATCCAGAGATTCATTCCCTTTTCTTCATGAACCCCAGCATGCTGTTCATCAAGGATTTTGATCAATTCTATCTCCTAAATCTCTCCCCAAATCCATCTTCTCTCCCTCTTTACTGTTACTTTATAGCGCCTGACCTCATCCCATCTCTCCTCTCAACTATTATACTATGGTTCTCACACATCTTGTCTCTCAGGCTCATTCCCAGTGACTTATCAATATTAAAACAATAAACCAGGAAACTGATAAGTAGTTGGGAGGGACAAGCAAGGGGGAAATGGTGAACAAGGGTAGTTTTCTATGTCTTTGAATCCAGCCAGCAGCAGAGGCCTCAAACAGCACCAGCCGCTGCCTCGTGTCTACGTCTCTGTTCTCAAGACAGCCTCTCAAAACAGAAAGGCCAGAGCCTTTTGGAACCCACGTTGGATTTTGTTGCTCTGTGATGCTGATGTCTGCTCCAAAGAGAGGGAGAAAAGCAGCAGGAGAGCTCTGTTCCTCCAGGAAAAGGCGGAGCTGTGGAGAGGAAGAGAACAAGATGGGGCAGGGGAACACACAATCCAGAGAAGGAATATAGCATGTGCAGAAGAGCCTTCCAGATTTGTAGGCACATTCTAGTTACCACAAATGAGGAAAACCATGCAACCTGTGTTACTTTAGCTCTGGCTTACTTTGCTTCCTATAATTTTCTCCAAGTCTTTCTACTTCCTTACGAATGGTGCAATATCATTCTTTCTGATGGATAAGTAGAATTCCATTGTGTCTATATAACCACATTTTCCTGATCCATTCATCCACTGAGGGGCATCTGAGTTGATTCCATAGCTTGGCTATGGTAAACAATGCTACGGTGAACATGGTTATGCTGGTGGTTAGCTTGTATCTGGAAGGTTAAGGTTGGGGGTGGTCACAGAAAAGGTAGAACAAAGGATGAAAAAATACAACAGTGGTACTCACTAGGCACTATGTGGAAAATGAACTGTACATCTTGTGGGAGGGATGGGAGGGAAAAACAGAGAGAGAGCGAGGGAAGAGGAGACAATGGTTCAAAAAGAATTACCTGATTCATTACCTCATTACCTGATTCATGTAAATGTAACCCCTCTGTATATCAACTCTACAATAACAATAAAAATAACAATACTTTTTTTTTTTTTCAAAAAACAAAGAGCTTTCCAGAGGATTCTCCCAAGTCCTGTTACTTCATGAATGAGAAAACTGAGATCTAGACAAAGGAAGGGTTTGTTGAGGTTGAGTGACAGGTGGAGGAAATGTATTACCAGGCTTCCCCAGGGGCTTTATACGCTGTCTTGGCTCTCTGTTTGCCTTCTGAAACACTCGCCCATTACTGCACTCTGGACTAAGCGACCATACTTGAATGATAACAGGGGTTTGTTTGGAACCAGGGCAGGGTTATTTTGCTTGCAATCATTCCTGGGGCAATCCCAGCTGCTAATGTATACCTTTTCAGTGCTTTACTGATGAAACAGATCCTATGAGTTTTTCTCTGGAGGTCCCACATAGACCATATCAGCTCTTGGTTTCCTAAGAAGCAAATAGGATCACGGATGAATGACCTTGAGTTAACAAAGTCATTTCTCCGATACCATCTATTGTAAGACTCTTAGTGAATGTATCCATAAGTGCCTATTACCCTTTAACTATTGAGTCTACAGTCAGAGGTGGTATATGTCATTACTTCAATTCCCCTAAAAGATTAAAGGTCCTACAGTACTTTAAATTTATTTGATCAGGCCAGCCTTTTGGCTTAAAATTTAACATAGTTATATCTATTAACTGGAGTCTTGAAAATTAGTTGATTGAATTAGCCTACGGCCCAAAACAATAATCAGAAAGTCTTAGTAGAAATCAGAGTTTCTGGGATGGGCATGGAGGAAGAAATACAGAAAATAAAGGATGTTCAGTTATAATTTTGCTTATGGATTTCCTAATGCAATGCAAGTGACAGTTATACTAAAATTATTTGTTGTTTAGTTGACATTCCAATTTAGCTCTTCATCATGTATTATTTTTGTCAGTCTGTGGCTTGAACTCAGGACCTGGGCACTGTCCCTAAGTTGCTCTTGTTCAAGACTAGCACTCTACCATTTGGGCCACAGCACCACTTCCATTTTTTTCTGTTTATGTGGTACTGAGGAATTGAACCCAAGGCTTCATGCATGCTAGGCAAGCATTCTACCACTAAGCCACATTCCCAGCCCTAGTCATGTATTTTATATTTGTTAAATCTAGCAACTTTAGCACAGACTGATCTGTTTTGGTAGGAGGGAAGTTTAATTGGGCAAGATCCTATAAGACACGGGTGCATAGGGGGCAAATACATATGATCTAGCAATCTCATTACTGGATATGTAGCCAAAGGCAATGAAATTGTTGCATTGAAGAGATACCTGTATCCATGTTTATTGTGGCAGTATTTGCAAAGCCAAGTTATGAAATCAAGAGTCCATGGGTAGAAGAATGGCTTTTTAAAAATGGGAATATATATACAACCAAATATTATTCAGACATAAAAAGTATAAAATACTGTCATTTATGGCAACACAGCTGGAACTGAAGGATATTATGTTAAGTAGAGTAATCCAAACACAGAAAGGCAAATACTACTTGTACTTTTTCATTTGTGGAAGCTTAAAAAGTTGATCTCATGAAAATGCAGAGTGGAATAGAGGTCAGTAGAGAAAGGAAAGGGCAAAAGGGAAGGAGACTAGAAGAAGAGGGGATAATGAGACCAAATTACAGTTGGAGGAAAAGTGGCTCTAATATAGTAGGTTAACTAATGTCTGAAATGAATTCTGCATTTCAAATAACAACCAAGGAAGAGTTTACAAGATTGTAACACATAGATATAATAATATTCAAAGTGATGGAAATGCTGTTTGCCCTGATTTTATCATCATACCTTATATAAATATACCAAATTATAAGGCTGTACTCCATAAAGATTCTATTAGTTAATATAAAAATAAATATTAATTTGAAAAGGTGTTATTCACCATGATAAGGTAGGACTTTTGCCCTGGATACAAAGGTGGTTCATATTAAGCACACCAATAAGTATGACAGACAATATTAACAGAATTAGCTGGGCGCCAGTGACTCACCCCTGTAATCTTAGCTACTCAGGAGGCTGAGATCTCAGGATCGGGGTTCAAAGCCAGCCCGGGCAGGAAAGTCCATGAGACTCTTATCTCCAATAAGCCACCAGAAAACTGGAAATGGTACTGTAACTCAAGTGGTAGAGTGTTCGCCTTGAGCTGAAGAGCTGAGAACAGCACCCAAGTCCAGAGTTCAAGCCCCATGACCGATGCCCACCCTCCCCCCCAAAAAACTAACAGAATTATGGACAAAAAAGCCCATATGATCATCTCAACAGATGGAGAAAAGGCATTTTACAAAATTCAATACCTTTTCATGATTAAAAAAAATCTCTGGGGGGTTGGGAAGGTGGCTCAGTGGTAGAGCGCTTGCCTTGCATGCCTGAGGCCCTGGGTTCAATTCCTCAGCATAAGCAAAAAGAAAAAAGCCAGAAGTGGCGCTGTGGCCCAAGTGGTAGAGCACTAGCCTTTAGCTGAAGAGCTGAGGGACAGCGCCCAGGCCCAGAGTTTCGGCCTCACGACCGGACCAAAAAACCAAAAAAAAAAAAAACCAAAAAAAAATCTCTGCATGGAGAATTGAGACAGTCATGTCCGACTGAACTCCTTTTGGCATTAATACTTTGTTCCTTGCTTGTATATGTTTTCCGTAATACACATGTTAAATAAAGAGTTTTTTTTTAACTCAATGAATTAGATTTAGAAGGAATTACCTCAAGACAATTAAAGGTCTTATCTCAACCTATAGCTAACATTATACCCATAAGAGAGAAAAATGCAAGCTTTTCCTCACTGATTAGTAAAAGAAAAAAGATGCCCATTCTCATCCTTATCTTATGCCAGTTCAAGAGCTTGAACTCCGGGTCAGGCACTGTCCCTGAGCTTTTTTGCTCCAGGCTAGTTCTCTGCCACTTGAGACACAGCTCCATTTCTGGCTTTTTGGTCTCATTCATTTTCTTTTAGTTCATTTCAATAAATGTTATCTTATATGATCAGAGGCACATAGACATTGTTCCTTCATCTATTTTCTTAGCATGAAAGTCCTGTGTCGATTAGGCAAAAATAAATAATTAAATAAATAAATGAGTTCTTTAAGAAAGAACGAAATAACCAGTTTGTTGATGTAATCCTTATATAGAAAGCCTTAAAGATTACTTCAAAAGGAAGTGGCGCTGTGGCTTAAGTGGTAGAGCGCTAGCCTCAAGCTGAAGAGCTGAGGGACAGCGCCCAGGCCCTAAGTTCAAGCCCCATGACCGACCAAAAAAAAAGATTACTTCAAAAGCCTGTTAGAACTAATAGATGAATTCAGTAAAGTTACAGGATACAAAATCAACATGAATAAATCAGCTGCATTTCTACACCTTAAAAAATCTATAAAAGAAAATTTTAAAAACTAATTTAATTAGCATTCAAATATATCCGTCAGCAACTATAACCAAGGTAGAAAAAAATCTATACAATAAAAACTATCAAACACTGATGAAAAGCATTGAAGAAGGTTCAAGTAAATGGAAAGATATCCCATGTTCATGGATTGAAAGACTTCATATTGTTCAAATATCCATACTACCAGCAACCTACCATTTTCCCCAGCTTTTCCAAATGACAGTGGTTGCTCTTGGTAGCAAACCGAGGAGCATTTTGTGACTGAAAGGTCTAAATATGGCCAGGAAAGGGAAAGCCAGTGTCAACTTCCAGGTTCCGACCATGAAGAACTACAGGCGAGACCCTACTCTCACTCTAGTACCACCCACTTTGGCTCTCACGCAGGAAGCACCCAGCTTTCTACCCTGTTTCCACGGCTGAGAGCTTCTTGTTCACACCGCTCTTCATTCCAGGGACATGGTACATTTCACTGCATGGCCAGTTAACCAGGAATGTGCCTGTAGCCTGGGCAGAAGACCATGAGGAGAACAGCTAGCTCTATAGGTCTCTCTAATATACCTTGCCCTAAGCTCAAGTAGAGTAAGTAAACAAGCTTCCTCCAGAGCATTTTGTTTCCAAATGACTCCTAGTTTGCTGCGTACCCTCATATTGAAGCAAGGAAGTAGGTAAACGTCCAGTGTGAAGTACTCCACACACATTTCCATAACATGTTTCTCAATCACCTTAAATCTTCCAAAAATTTTCCCCTTTTAACCTTTCAGTGGTTGAGAAAAGACTGTCAAGAACTCTCAACATGACCAGAGATGAATTTAAAAATTCTGTGTTCTGGGGCACCAAGGACTATCACTATAAGGAAACTGAGTCACGAGGGTATCAGAACAAAGATAGGGCAGAAAGTGAACTCAGACCAAGAGGCGTTATTCAGGAATGAAGCCTGGGAAGGGCAGCCAAGTCTCCTTCAGCATGGCTGAAGAGGAAATGGAGCACCCCCCTTACAACTAGGGATCTTTAAATATTAGGCAGAACAGTGAAGTGGAGGGGGGCAGATGGAAATGGGGTGAGATGGAGACAGGGTGGATGAGCAATGCTATTTTGACTGAGGAGTCTCAAGGTCTCAATAGCCTCTGTGTTCATCAGGGGCATTGGCATCTAATGGGCCTTGGTCTCAGGCTCTCTCCCAAGACCACTGGTGGTACATTGTTCAAGGGGACGGGGAGGGAAGATGATTCTTCAGTGAGTTCAGCAGCAAGGACAGTTCTAAGCTACAGCTGTCAGGTGGCAGCAGCTGGGCGGGGGGGGGGGGGCGGGAGGGGGGGAAGGGGAGCTTTAGGTTAAGTCCTTTTTTCCATCAATCACATAAGATTTGTTGGTCTCAAATTTTCAGGGAGCTGTCAATAGTGAAACTGCATTCATGCTCAGCTTTGAGGTTATCCAAGACCCAGGCATACTTGAAAGAAAGCTTTCCCATCTCAGGAGCTCCTCTAAGTTTTCAATGGTTTTTGTTATTGTTCTTGATGATGATGATGATCTCACTACATCTGTAGACTGGACAGCCAGTAATGGTAGATTTGCTTGAATCTACATGTCCAATAACCAAAATGTTAGTATAAGCCTTTTCCTTTTCCATTTTTGGTTTCCGTGTAGTGGTGGTTTTCATCACAACTGATCTGATGGCAAACCTGGTGTGCAAATGAACCCTTCAGATATCCTTTGATGTTTATTTAGCATGTGCTTTGATCTAGGAGATTCCAGAACTTATGTAACCAATACTAGCCATAGTTTTCCTTTAGGATTTTTGCATTTCTTGCTTAAGAAGTTCTCTCCAATGCTAAAAAGATGAGATTTTCCTCCTACCTTTTCCTTTTTTAGGGGCAAGAGGGGATATGATTGGTATTTGAACTCAGGGCCTATCACTCAGGCCATACCTCCAGCCCTTCCTATCTTTCTTCTAAGTTGTGTTATTTTTCACCTACCATAAAGAACAGAGAGTTCTGGAAATGGAGTAGATGTACTTGTCACTATTTTTCCCCCTTAGCAAAACCAGAACCTCCAGACTGTTGTGTTAGTTAACTTTCTGTAACGTGCAAAAATACTCCACTGGAGCAAATGCCTCAAATGGAAGAATTACTTATTTCTGCTCATGGTTTCCAAGGTTTTCATGGTTTCTGTAGTCCTCGGCTCTGTTGATGCAGATCTCAGCCTCCTAAGTAGCTAGGATTATAGGCGTGTGTCACGATTGCCAGGCACGTTTCTTTTTTTTTAATCCAAAAATTTTTAATAATTTTATTGAGATTAATTACATAAATTTCACAGTATTGTGGGATAGTGATACTTAGTTAAAGTCACAAACACATTTTAACCTTCACAATTGTCATTATCGTGGTCTATAAAGTTTGTGAATTCTATGAGCTTTGACAACATAACTATTTTTTCTGCATCGGGTGATATGTCCATCTCTTTCCGTTTGTTTAGTGTCAGCTGTTCCCTCTTTCCCTCTCATTCCCTCCCTCCCATCGCTGCCCTTGAGTTGCTTAGTTCGTTTTCATCAATATCCAGTGCAGCTGGTGGGTAATCCAAATGGTTTTTATTGCTATGAGGTCAGGTTGATTATCTGTTATTTCTGATTCCCACGTTTACTGAATCATTAAGAGTCGTTGGTTTCATTAGAGTATTCCAGAACCAAATTTGGGCTTTGTTAATCTTCCATATTTTGTGTTTATTCCTACTTATTACTTTCAGTTCTAATCTTAGTCTTTCTATTTTATTTAACATTACTTCTCTAATTTTTTAGATAAAAGGTAAAATCATTTATTGGGGGGGATTTATTCTCTTTAAAAGTGCGTATTAGTAAGGCTAGAGCTCTTACTCTAGTTTTAGATATTATCCATTGTTTTTGTGAGTTTGGGTTGGTTAGTTGATTTTGAGATAGAGTCTTGCCATGTAGCCCAGGTGGGCCTTGAGCTCACTTATATTGCCCATGTTAGCCTTGAACTCATGATTCTCCTGCTTCTACTTCCCCAGCAATGGAATTATGTGCATGTGTCCCTGAGCCTGCCTCATATCTACATGTTTTGTAACTCCCAGTTTTATTTTTCACTTAAAAATATTTCCCTTATAATTTCATCTTTGATTTGTGATTCCTTAGTGGTTTTTTTTTGGGGGGGGGGTCCAGTCGTGGGGCCTGAACTCTGGGCCTGGGCTCTGTCCCTCAGCCCTTCAGCTCAAGGCTAGCGCTTTACCACTTGAGCCACAGCGCCACTTCCAGCTTTTTTCTTTTTGCTTATGTGGTGCTGAGGAATCTAACCCAGGGCCTCATGCATGCAAGGCAAGCACTCTACCACTGAGCCACCTTCCCAGCCCCCCCATGGTGTTTTAATTTCTAATCACATAAATTTTTTTCTAGCTACTTTATTTCTAGCTTAATTATACTGCAACTTAAACTTGACAGTACTTCTGAATACTTTCTACCCATGTTGATAAGTCACCGTTTTATTTGTGTTGTGAAATCTGGTCTATGATTGCTGATTTTTTTTGTCTTCTTATTCTGTGGCTGAAATTGCTTAACTTTGATCAAACTTCTATGTCGGTTTACTTTGGACCAATCCTTCCAGTAAAAGCAAAATAAGACCCCTGGAGGATCTCAGCCCATGCCTTTAAAGATCAATCTCCTGCCACTTTTGAAGCTTCCAGAGAAGACTAACTCCAGGCTGTGAAGCAAGACAACCGGAAACAAAGGCTCTGGGTGTACCTTTGTGTACCCAGGGGGCAAATGAGAGGTCATTTCCACTCCAGTGCCCTAACCATTTATTCTCAAAGGCCATGTTAGCACTCTTTCTGCCCAGTGCTCCTCCATAATACTCTTCCCCACCCAAATCTGTATTTTATTTTTTTTTAAAGTCTTTTTTTTTTAATTTAATTTAATTTTATTTGTGAACATACTGTACAGAGGAGTTACAATTACGTGGGCAGGATAATGCGTACATTTCTTACCAAGCATTGCAGCCTCCTCCTTTGTTTACCCTTCACATCCCTTCCCAGCCTCCCCCCTCCCCCCCAATCCCAATCCTTCTCCTCCCCCCCCTCCCCCCCCCCCCCCCAGCACCGACGTTGTAAAGCTAGTTGTACTTCTCATTGTTGCAACAGGTCCACCTGTATCCTTAAACAACTGGTTTTTCCCCATCTCCTCCACAAGTTACACTGACATCAAATATAGTGAAAGCAGGGGTTATACTGTGGGGGAGGGATATACAAAGCAACAAAGAGATAATCTTATAAATGCGTTAGAAACACATGCATGAAAGAAAAAAAACAATAAAATACACATCTAAGGATTCATTTTCCTGACATCACATTATCTGACCTTTTCCGCTTGACTCATACATATACTATATATTGCAAATAAGGGAAACCATGGGACCTATGTTTCTTTGGGCCTGGCTTACTTCACTTAATATAATTTTTTCCAAGCCTTTCCATTTCCTAACAAATGGGGCAATGTCATTCTTTCTGATGGAGGCATAGAATTCCATTGTGTATATATACCACATTTTCTTGATCCATTCATCTACTGAGGGGCATCTGGGTTGGTTCCATATCTTAGCTATGGTAAATAATGCTGCAATAAACATAGTTGTGCTGGTAGCTTTAGTGTGGTCTTGTTTGTAAACATTAGGGTAAATGCCCAAAAGTGGGATTTCTGGGTCATAGGGGAGCTCTATGTGAAGTCTTTTGAGGAACCTCCATACTGCTTTCCAAAGTGGTTGAACAAGTTTACATTCCCACCAACAATGAAGTAAGGTTCCTTTCTGTCCACATCCCCTCCAGCATCTGTTGTTATTAGAGTTCTTGATTTTTGCCGATCTAACTGGAGTGAGGTGATATCTCAATGTTGTTTTCCAAATCTGTATTTTAAACCTATCTCTGACCCCTGAGATACACATATTTCAGACAACTCAAACACTACTGTACATACATGGTTAGAGAAAAAGCTCTGTATGCTCACTCAGTGTGCCGAGTGAATTTGGGGAAGTTCAACTACCAATCTGTGTCTATTCATTCTCTCCTTTGCTATTTTTAACAAAACCATATTCTAGCACTATAATGAATGATTTTGCTTAGCACATCAGCATGTACTACAATCTAGAGCTTAGACCCAAGTTCATGATCAATCTTATCAGTGGCTTCAATTATTGTTGTGTAGTGGGATAGGGTATCAGCCTTTCATTACATTCAGATTGGCCTTTTCCTTCCCTCATTTTGTCTAATCCCACCAGGAAAGAAGACATCATTTTCACCCTGAGGTATAGCAATTCCTTCTCATCTTTCAGGGTAGGACCAAGTATGTCTTGTTCCAGGAAAACCACTCTGATGTGCAGCCCATCTAACCATCCCCTCCTTCATACATCAAGGTATTATCTGTATCCTTTGTCCCTTCTCCTCGTGCCCCTCCCTGGCTTCCATTTGTTTGGGTCATTTGAATTAACTCTTCCTTGGTCTCTGTACCAGCAAGATAAACAGTGATAAACTCTCGCGTGTGAAGTAGCTTTTGCCCATAATCTGGGTGTTTTATAGCCCTCTGAAGGGTGTTTGTTCTTCCCACAATACTTACATAGAAAAGACTTTGCTAAATCCCAAATAACTGAATAAAGACAGTAATACATTAGTCATTGCTGAGCAAAGGACATGGTGAAAGAGGCTATGCCATCTCCTTCCATGATAGACCATGGGTGCCATCCGCTTTATGCAAGATTTTATTTCCAGACATTAGTTGCAATAAGAAGTAGCTTGTGGGGGACCTACTTGGATGACAAGTCTGACGTTATGTGAGAAAAACTAAATCCAGATATGAGGAAACACAGAGAGAACATAGCTTCAATCACCAAAAGAACATACCATATCATATATAGGACATTAATTAAGTCCTTGGTTTTAAAAAAGACCAAACCTCTGAAAGCTAGGAAGGTAGAGAGATCCAAACTAGGAGGAAGGGAGGCTGAAAACAAATAGTTGGGGCAGCAAATAGTTCTGGGACCAAGAAACAAGAAATGGAAACCCTTGATTACTCTACATATTTGGCAAGGACCTAAGACTATGACTGTGCTAGCTAAAAGAAGAGGAGAGAGAGGAAAGAGAGACATTGTCCTGGGTACATGTCTCCAACTCCCAACTCCCACCTAGGGCAAAAAGATGGTTCCACAGGAAGTCATGTAGTGGTCTTCCCAAACATTCCATGTGTCCTCCAGCTCTCATTGTGGGGTTAAGGTCCAGCGCTGAGCATGATGTTGCTGATTTTATGTTATTTGTCTTTCTCTGGAAAAAGAAAAGGGATAGGGATTTAGTCACAGAGAGGGCTTTTAAACCAGGCTCCCTACACTTGGGGGATAATTTCTGTGGCTTAAAAATGACCACACAATGCAGCGGCATGAGCTCGTCATCCCAGCTGCTCAGGAGGATGAGATCAGGAGGCTGAAAAGGAACTGACAGTTTGACCAGCCAACTGGACAAAAAAGTTCTCACAGCCCCATCTCTACAGGAAAAAACCGGGTGTAGCATCTAGCTCTCATGCCAGCTAGACCAGGAAGTGTAAATAGAATGGTATTCCAGGCCAGTCCAAGCAAAGAACAAGACCCTATGAAAGAAAGCAAGGAAGGAAAGAAGGAAGGAAGGAAGGAAGGAGTAAAATGGACTGGGAGAAGTGGTAGAGCTCCTCTCTAGCAAGTACAAACCCTGAGTTTAAACTTTAGCACCTCCAGAGAGAGAGAGAGAGAGAGTTCTGTGAATACATCCTAGAAGCACAAGTGGGAGGGGATGTCAGGCCTCCTAAGGTTTGATTGACTTGGGTGGGGGTGGGGGTGGAGAGTGAAGACTCTGGCTAGGCCACAGTCTTTCCACACTGGATGAAGAGGGGAAAGTTGCTTTTCAGATCCTACCGAATTCTTTGCGGGGCATACAGACACTTCCACAGTAGGAATGGCAGCAATGATGCTCGCCGGCACAGTGCTCATGCTTCATGCAGTTGGGCTTGCATTGATCCTGCGTGGGTCTCTTCCTGCAGGGCTCCAGTATGGGCCCACTGATAACTGGAACAGAAGGTGTACACACAGCAGCCCTCAAAAGAACATTTCTGTTATCAGCTCCTCCCTTGCCCACATACCCACTCCACATAGCTCCCTCCTTCCTCTCCCAGCCCAAGGACCTAGTGGTCTCTTTGGTTCTTGAGAGTAAAGATCCACTCCCCGTAACTCTGATAATAAAATCACCTCACTTTAAATCCCCAGAACTTAAATCCAATTCCCAGAACCAAGAGTCCTAAGAGATCTCATCCCTCACCCTTATTTTACAAGGAAAATACCCGGATAATTCTCACCGAGTAGCTTGAGTTCACATCCCTCCATGCAAGCTGTCAGCTGACTAGCCTTCTGACGGTGGCCCAAGCATACATAAATAAAAGCATCGTTCTACTCATAACATCCGGAGGTGCTCAAAAGTTGAGATCTAACCATTTCGTTTCTCCTGCACATCCTAACCTTACAAAGGACCCAATAAAGGTTTTTGCATCATTTGTTTTTGTTATTGTTGTCTTATAGCTAGCCTCTGGCTCCTCTTTACAATCAAACTACCCACCCACCCCCCAAAAAAAAAGTCCTTTTAGTTTCTATTCATGATTCATTTGAAAGCCCAGGCAAAATACCTACGGTACTCAGGGATGTCAAGGTCGAAAAAAGTTCTCCCTTTCCAACTTCCGCCCACAGGGACAATCAAGAAGCAGAGGAATAACAGCCATTGCAGAACCAACCACTTCATGATTTTGATTCTGGACAGCTGAGTTGTAAAGGCAGCAGGAGACCCAGGACTTGACCAGTCCCCTGATAAGGGTAGAAAGAGAGTCTGGGTGGAGAGCTGGGAGCTCCCGACTGGCTGGCCACTGCTCTATCTGGTTTTGCATCGTCTCCTTCTCAGTCTGCCACACTCAGACGGGACATTGTCTTCTCATGAAATGCTTTCCCTCACTTGCATTTCACGCTCCTCTCCTTAGAGGAATGCAGGTTTGCTCCCACCATCGCCTTGTACCTTAGGAGTTTGAAAAGCCAGGAAAGTACAAAGTGATAAAGTGTAAGTTATTCATTACCCAGCCATAACAACTGTTGATACTTTTGTGCATGGAATTTCAATCTTTATACTCTATCAGTATATTGATTTTCTACATTTATATCTACTATTACCCTGGGCAATCTACATTTATATATATATGTATGTTTTTCAATGTTGGTATCCAATTGCACATACTGTTTCTGACACTTTTTAAAATTTAAGCAAATATTTTGGATATCATGTATTTTCTATAATTTTGGGGCAAGTACCACATATTGTCCTTGACCATACCACTAATCCTGAGTGAGGTCTCACAAAGTTAACATACTCATGTAAGCATTACTAAGATTAAGACAGAGAAGACCAGTACTTGATGCGCACTCAGTGATAAAGAACTTGTCTTGTACACACAAGGTCCTAGGTTAGATCCCCAGCACTGCAATGGATGAAATAAAGTTGAATACAGTCTCAGTATGGCTAGTGCAACCTAACTAGCTTAGTGCTGAATTCATGAAAAGAACTGCATACTATTCTTCTATTATCTCAACAGACAGAAATCAGTAGTCTAAATTTTATTTCCACAAACTAGATCTGCCTGTTTCAAACTGTCTGTAAGAGGAAGAATGAATGTAGTATATATTATTTTGCATCTGGCTTCTTTTCTCCTTGTGTTTGAAGATTTTGTCTATATTGTGAATTTTGTCTATTACTGCATAATATTTCACTGGTTTGGTACAATATACTTTGTTCATTCTGCTTTTGATAGATATTTAGGTTATTCCAAAGTAGAATGTTAAAAAAAAAAAAAAACATTTCAATGGGACTGGGAAGGTGGCTCAGTGGTAGAGTGCTTGCCTTGAATGCATGAGGCCCTGGGTTCCATTCCTTAGTACCACATAAGCAGAAAAAGCCAGAAGTGGCACTATGGTTCAAGTGGTAGAGCACTAGCCTTGACTAGCCTTGAGCTGAGGAGCTGAGGGACAGCACCCAGGCCCAGAGTTCAGGCCCACGGCCAACTAAAACAAAACAAAACAAAAAAACCCAAAAAACAAAAAACATATTTCTATGAGTATATTGTTTGTGCCGGTCCTACGGATTGAACTCAGAGCCAGTGTACTATCGCTGAGCTGTTTTGTTGAAGATTAGTGCTCTATCACTTGAGCCACAGCTCTACTTTTAGCTCTTTATTTCTGGTCCTGGGGCTTGAACTCAGGGCCGGGGCACTGTCCCTGAGCCTCTTTGTGTTCAAGGCTAGCACTCCACCACAGCCACTTCTGGCTTTTTTGAGTAGTTTATCAGAGATAAGAGCCTCATGGGGACTTTTCTTTCCCAAGCAGACATTGAACCGTGATCCTCAGGTCTCAGCCTCCTGAGTAGTTAGGATTACAGGCATGAGCCACCAGTGCCCAACTCTGTGAATATTTTCACATAAGACATTGAGCTTGTATGTACAGTCAGCTCTCTGTGAGCTATATAGCTATGGTTTCAACCAATCATGAGTCAAAAATACATATTTCCAGTTCTTATTTCCAGTTCTTTTCAGACTCAACGTTACTGGCTGAAGTCACACGCCTCTAGTTATAGGTGGATCTCTTCATTGGCAGAATTCATTCAGAATTCTCCTTTCTACCACCTGCTAAGGTGTCCATACCTCTTGCAATGGTGCACAATCAATTCCTATATTATTTAGCTTTATTCCTAACTTAAAGAGTTATGGGGTAAGCTACATACCACCAGTATTCAAAGCTTAATCAACAAAATACTTAGTTATTAACTAAGCCCTACAAAGGGAGGGGAACGAAAAAAACAAAATGTTTAACTAGGGATACAGGTTGACCCATTGTAACAATGAGATGTACAAGACACTATGTTGAAGATGAATTTACAACTTCGGTGGGGGGGAGGAGGGAGGAGGTAGTTGTGGAGATAGGAGGAAAGGGATGATAGGGGAAAAACAAAGGAGGAGGCAACAATGCTCGATAGGAAATGTGCTCATTATCTTGCTCATGTGACTGTAATCCTACTGTACAGTATGTTTTGTAAAAACATACAAAAATGAATATAAAAAAAAGAAAACTTTGGGGAAAAACTGAAGAAGACACCAGAAAATGTAAAGACCTCCCATGCTAATAGATTCATAAAATTATTAAGAAAATGGTCATACTACCAGAAGCAATCTACAGATCCAACGCACTACCCAAAATCCCAATGTCTATCATCACAGAAATAAAAAAAAAAATCAAGCCAAAAGTTCATGTGGAAGGCTGGGATGTAGCTCAGTGGCAAAGCACTTGCCTAGCAAGTGCAACGTCCTGGGTTCGATCCCCAGTACCAAAAAAGAAAAGACAAAAAAAAAAGTTCATATGGAACCATAAAAGACACCAGATAGAAAAGGGAATTCTGAGTAAAAGGGTATTATAATACTAGACCAAATAACCAAATTATACTACAGAGCCACAGTAACCTGACAGCTTCAAACTGGCACAAAAACAGACACGAAAACAATAAAACAGAATAGAAGACCCAGTAATAAAATCAGCCATCTTATTTTTTTAATAAAAAGAGGCGAAAACATATGCCAGAAAACAGACAGGCTTTTCAACAAATTGCACCCGGGAAACTGGTTTTCAACTTGCAAGAGACTGAAATCTGACCCCATCTCTCACTCTGTACAAAAATCAACTCCAAGCTGGGCACCAGTGGCTACTACCTGTAATCCTAGCTACTCAGGAGGCTGAGATCTTAGGATAGAGGTTCAAAGCCAGCCTGGGCAGGAAAGTCCATGACTCTTATCTCCAATTAACCACTAGAAAACTGGCTAACCAGATGTCTAAGTCAAACAGAAAGGTCAGATAAGTCGATGTTAGAGAAATGAACCCCAAGATAAGTATTCAAATGTTTTTTTCTTTCATGCGATTGCTTCTAACATATTTATAAGAGTATTTCTTTGTTGCTTTGTATGTCCTTCCCCCATGGTATAACCCCTGCTTTCACTGTATTTGATGTTGGTATAATTTGTGGAGGGAAAGGGAAAAAACAAATCATTTAATTAGGGATACAGGTGGACCCATTGCAACAATGAGCTGTACAAGTCGTTATGTCGAAAAACAAAGTTTACAACTTTGGTGGGGGGGGCGGGAGGGGGAAGAGGATTGGGTGGGGGGTGTGGAAAGGGATAGGAAGGGGAAACAAAGGAGGAGGCAACAATGCTTGATAAGAAATGTACTCATTATTTTGCCCATGTAATTGTAACCCCTCCATACGCTATTTTCACAATAAAAAAAAGAAAAAGAAAACCGGCTCAAGTGGTAGAGCACTTGCATTGAGCTGAAGAACTGAGGGGCAGTGCGCTAGCCCAGAGTTCAAGCCCCACAACCTACACACACACACACACACACACACACACACACACACACATACACACATCGACTCCAAATGGATCAAAGAACTTAGAAAGCCTTGAAACATTAAATCCACTACAAAAAAAATAAATCTGGGGGCTGGGAAGGTGGCTCAGTGGTAGAGTGCTTGCCTTGCAAGAGGCCCTGGGTTCGATTCCTCAGCACCACGTAAGCAAAAAGAAAAAAGCCGGAAGTGGTGCTGTGGCTCAAGTGGTAGAGTGCTAGCCTTGAGCTGAAGAGCTGAGGGACAGCACTCAGGCCCAGAGTTCAGGCCCCACAACCGGACCCAAAAAAATAAAATAAATAAATCTGTAAAACTCTGGAAGTTGTAGGCACAGTTAATTGTTTTCTGAATAGAATTCCAATTACAAAGAAACAGTAGGACTACATCAAATTAATGTTTCTGCACAGAAAAAGAAAAGATTACCAGAACTAAGAATGTGTCTACCCCCAGGAAATGGAAGAAAATCTTTGCCAGCTATTCAACTCACAAAAGGATCAATATCCCAGATATACAAAGAACTTGAAAAAGTAAACAGCAAACAAACAATTCAATTAACAAAATGGGCAAGTGAATTAAACAGACAGTTCTCAAAAAAAAGAAATACAAATGACTAAATAGAGGCATGAAGAAATGTTTAGCCATAAAAATGCAAATCATAACGACACTAAGATTTCCTCTCACCTGAGGGCATTTTACAGCATCTCTGAACCACTGTCCCTTCCTGTACATCTGAACTTGAAGCCACTAGCCAGTATGTTGTTGGGCCCTAGCCTTTGTCTTACCTTGATCTTTGCTGTGTCATACTATAAAGCCTTTTCTTGTCAGGGACTGGTGGCTCACGCCTGTAATCCTAGCTACTCAGGAGGCTGACATCTGAGGACTGTGTTTTGAAGCCAGCTTGGGCAGGAAAGTCTGTGAAACTCTCATCTCCAATTATCACCAAAAATCTAGAAGTGGAGCTATGGCTTAAGTGGTAGAGCATTAGCCTTGAGCACAAAAGCGCAGGGACAGCACCTACGCCCTGAGTTCAAACCCCAGAACCAGCATTAAAAAAAAAAGCCTTTTCTTGTTCTATAATGTTTTGTCTACAATATTCTAACTCATCAATATAAATGAGAATATTCTGTCCTCTTTTCCAAGAAGAGACACAAGACTTGATATATGGATAGTGCTCTATAATATCCTCATCCAAAGGAAGCAAACTTTTTTTTTGGTCGGTTGTGAGGCTTGAACTCTGGGCCTGGGTGCTGCCCCTCAGCTCTTCAGCTCAAGGCGAACACTCTACCACTTGAGCCACAGCGTCACTCCAGTTTTCTGAGTGATTTATTGGAGATAAGAGTTTCATGGACTTTCCTGCCCAGGCTGGCTTTGAATCTCTATCCTCAGATCTCAGCCTCCTGAGTAGCAAGGATTACAGGCATGAGCACTGGTGCCTGGCAAGGAAGCAAACTTTTAAAACTGATCTTCTAGATAATAACGACAAATGGCAGAAATACAGACATAATCTGGGAAAACAGTATGAGCAGCAAAGCTTGCCTTGTATTACCTGATGGATTTGAATGCTATTACCTGAGTAAAACTACCAGACAGTCAGAACTGACCTAAAAGAAGTACGAAGAAACTAAGAATAACAGGAGGATCCCATTCTAGAAGCTCATGTGTTCTCTCCAGAAGGCAGAATGCTTTTTTATTCTGTTGGGCAGAGTGATAGGCTGGCCTTCAGCCTTTATTAAGGAGTTTGATTTTGCATGAATACACAGGTCACAGACTGTCATGTGTTCACCAAATCCTATTTTCGGAACTATGACTAGACTCCATTTCCCAGCATCCTTTGCAAAACGGAGGATGTGTTTGCTAATGGGATGCAGACAAAAGTGAACTCAACTTCTAGACCCAGCCCCTTTTGCATTTCCTTTTTGCTCCCTTTTACTTTTCCTCTTCCATCTGTTGATTGGATGTAGAGGAACCAACAGAGGATGCAGGAATTGACAGACTCTCAGGTGGAAGGGTCATTGAATTATGGACGGATGACTGAACACCCTTGGTGAAATGTATACAACAAAGTAATGAAACGAAGTACATTCTTATTTGTTATAATGAAACGAAGTACATTCTTATTTGTTAACTCCATGCATTTTTTTCTTTCTGTTTGTTTGTTTAAGATAGAGTCTCACTATGTAGTCTTGGCTGGCCTCAAACTCACAATCCTTTCTTTTATTCTATTTTTTTTTTTTTTTACGAATCTCTGTATTATTGCTACCTCAATTAGCCAACCTGGCTAATACATAGGTTTAACAGGGAAAACAGAGTTGAGTACTTGTGCCCATATGAAATGGACTGTTAAGGATTGAAACAAAGGAAATTAAATCATAGAGAAAGGGGTAGAGAAAAAACACAGAGTCTCAGGGGTTCATGTATTTGTTTATTGGGCAAAAATTTGAGCCTTCTCAAGGTCAAGGCTGCTCAAAGGGCAGAGTGATTTTTCTTTTTTCAGCTGGAGCAAGTAAGTGTCCCAAAAGAGAACCCGGTAGCACTCTTCCTAGAACACGGAGTCATCCTTCAGCCCACACTAATAGTATATTTCAGTCATCATTGTTTTAAAGGGCTCTCTGGAAGAGAAAAATCTGGCAATCAGAAACCAAAATCCTGGGAGAAATCCATTCCAAACTTAATAACACCCTAGGTCCCAAATAAGAACAGAAATGCCACTTTAATTTCCCACCTCCCAAGAAATTCACTAATTGAACAGATAGGGAACAAATCTTGGGTCTGGCTGAGAAGGAAAGGCATGCTAATCAAGTTATTAAACAAAGGAGGGATGTAAAAACTGATTGGAGATATTTTGAGGAAAGCAAAGAGACTGGGTATGAATAGAGGAAAAAATCAGAAACCTCATCTTGAGATCTTGGTTTATTTTGCCATGAATGTCCTAATTACAGATAGGAGGCCATTGTCTTAGACTACCTGTTTCTTTAACTGGTGTCGGGTGACTGAACTCTGTTTTCAGGGGTCACAGTTTCTGAATAATGGGATAAATACAACAACCAAGACCAACCAAGCCCTAACTTCCCCAGTCCAAGCAACTCACTCATTGTCCAAGCAAATTTTCCCACAATAGGTCCAGCAGCATGTAGCATTTGGACTGAAACACTGTTGTTCTATGGTGCACCTGGTGTCACAAAGCCGTATCGGAGGCTGGACCCAGCATTGCTCAGTTTCTTTTAATTCATCTGGAATTGAGATGCTGTAAGTTAGTAAGGCCCATTCACTTCTCAACTGGAGAAAGAAAGAGAAAGAAAGAAAGAAAGAAAGAAAGAAAGAAAGAAAGAAAGAAAGAAAGAAAGAAAGAAAGAAAGAAAGGAAGAAGGAAGGAAGGAAGGAAGGAAGGAAGGAAGGAAGGAAGGAAGGAAGGAAGGAAGGAAGGAAGGAAGAAAGAAAGAAGGAAGGAAGGAAGGAAGGAAAGAAGGGAGGGCAGGGAGGGAGGGAAGGAAGGAAGGAAAGAAGGAAGGAAGGAAGAAAGAAAGAGGGGAGGGAGGGAAGGAGGGAGATAGAGAGAGGGAGGGAGAGGGAGGAGGGAGAGAAGGAGGAAGGGAGGGAGCGAGGGAGAGAGAAAGAAAGAAAGAAAGAAAGAAAGAAAGAAAGAAAGAAAGAAAGAAAGAAAGAAAGAAAGAAAGAAAGAAAGAAAGAAAGAAAGAAAGAAAGAAAGAAAGAAAGAAAAAAGAAAGAAAGAAAGAACATTTCAAGCTGAACAATTCCTTGGATCTTGGACTTCAAACCACAATATCTCTACCTTCCAAGAAAGTTCCTCTGAGTCCTGAAAACAGAACCTGGGAGAGCTTCACCACACAGGACACCACCCCCCACCAAAATTACTCTCACTGAATTTTTTTTTGGGGGGGGTCCGGTCGTGGGGCTTGAACTCTGAGCCTGAGCTCTGTCCCTCAGCTCTTCAGCTCAAGGCTAGCGCTCTACCACTAGAGCCACAGCCCCACTTCCGGCTTTTCTTTTTTGCTTATGTGGTGCTGAGGAATCGAACCCAGGGCCTCATGCATGCAAGGCAAGCGCTCTACCACTGAGCCACCTTCCCAGCCCACTCTCACTGAATTTTTGTTTGGGGACCTTCTATTCTCTATTTGTAGAATTGTAGAAAACTGAACCAAGAAAACACAAACGATTCCCTCTCCCTCTCCTCTAAGTGTGTGTCTTCCACGGTCCTGCAGACCTCCCCCTCCATTCCTTTACTGCCCACAATTTCTCCATGTGATCGACCAAGAACCCCTTAATTGTCTTCTCTGTTTTTTCACTCTGAGAGGTTTTTGCCCTTCCAATGAACAGATGTATGTAGGTGTTAACCATCATCCTTTTGGTAGCTATCAAATGTTCGCCCAGGTGAGAAACAGAAATTCTGAAGATAAGGGCTCAGCAGGAAACTGTGTGTTGGAGTTTCCTCTGCCAAAGATGAGCTGGCATTGGAAGATATTATTCCTGCTTGTGTGAACAGAGTCTAGTTTTGTTCCCTTTCCTGTACTCACTTTTTCTTTCAAAGTCTGGAGAGAGAGGGCGCTACAAGGGATACTGGACTGGGAGCATCTCATCTTGTGGATGTCTCTGCTTAAGGAGAATTCTGATCCTCACAGGGGTGGGGAGTCTTTGTTTCTCCCAATGATCATCTGGATATTTGTAATATCATTCAGCAGCCACATGAAATTATCAACATAGCAAACTGGCTGAGGGGAGCCAAAAAGAAGCATACATATCTGTCCCATAGGTACCAAATTATTTATAGGCTTTAGATAGCCACCTGCTGGACATTTCCCACCCATTCAGGGCTGACCCTGGACCTGTGAGTTCTGACAGACAGCAGTGGGAGATATCTGGATGGGCCAGGGGCTCCTCTCCCTTGCCCCAGGACGACTAATACCAGTTCTGAACCTGAAGCCTCCCAACACAGGCAGACGCATCCCAATCCCATAGATGAACATGGCGAATAGGAGAGTCCAGAGCTTCATGGCAGTCTCTGCTTTGTGTCTCTGTTGAGTTCAGGCAGGAAACTGGGTCCCAGTATTGCTAGAGGTGGAAAAGGGCTTGAGGAGAATAGAAGATAAAGGAGAGAAATGCTTGTGAATACTGCTTGTTATTCTTTCTCCTAATTTTCCTTATTTGTCCTCCAGAACCCACCAGTTCCCCAACTACCCATGGACCACTCCAGGCATCTTCCCATCTCACATTTATAACTTTTTCTTTGGGAAATTATTTCTTTTAAGATGTGTCACTTTCATTGTAATGAAAAGCAATAGCCCAGCCACAAGTGGCTGTAATCCTAGCTACTCAGGAGGCTGAGATCTGAGGATCTGGTTCAAAGCCAGCCTGAGCAGGAAAGTCTATGAGCTAATCTCCAACCAACCACCAAAAACTTGAAGCAGCCGGGCACCGGTGGCTCATGCCTATAATCCTAGCTACTCAGGAGATTGGGATCTAAGGATTAAGGTTCAAAGCCAGCCTGGGCAGGAAAGTCCGGGAAACTCTTATCTCCAATAAACCACCAGAAAACCGGAAGTGGCACTGTAGCTCAAGTGGTAGAGTGCTAGCCTCGAGCTGAAGACCTGAGGACAGCGCTCAGGCCCAGAGTTCAAGCCCCATGACCAATTTTTTTAAAAAAATGAAGCAGACTGTGGCTCAAGTGATAAAGCATTAGCCTTGGGCGGGGGAGGGGAGAAGCTCAATGACAGTTCCTAAACTCTGAGTTCCAAGCCCCAGGACGGGCACCAAAAACAGACAAAAAAATAAGTTTTAGAAGCATAAATCATTAGATATGTTCATTTTGAGGCCTATTAAATTATCTGAGAGAAGCTGGTTGATGGTGGCTCACACCTGTAATCCTAGCTGTTCAGGAGGCTGAGATTTGAGAATCACGGTTTGAATCCAACAAAGGGCAACAAAGTCTGGAAGACTCTTATCTCCAATTAACCATCAAAAAGCCAAAGAGGATTCATGGAGCTGTGGCTTAAGTCGAAGAGCACTCATCTTGAATGAAAAAGCTCAGGGATAGTACCCAGGACCTGAGTTCAAGTCTAGTACAGACGCGTGCACACACCTCCTGCCACCCCCCCACCCCCCCCAGCCACACACACATGAAAAAAAATCCCAATAAAGAAAAACAACATCATGTTCAAGATACTTCTTACATCATTCTCAGAGTATCCTCACACCCAGAGTTCTGAGTGAATTCTTTTGGTCATCTATGAAAAAGTATAGGCCGGTTAAAAGGCCCTCAGTCATCAGAAAGACATCAAACTACTACATCCTCCCCCATACTTAAGACTGTGAGTTTTCCATATTGTATTAAAGAAGAAAAAAAGAGAAGCTAGTGATAGAGCCAGGGATACTGCTGTGTTGTTTCATCTGTCTTCCATTTACCTTTGGGACCTCAGACAGGTCGTGCCATGTCTCCCTCAGTTTTCTTAATGAATAATAAATTCCCATATCCTAAGCCGGGCACTGGTGGCTCACGCCTAGCTACTCAGAAGGCTGGGATCTGAAGATCAAGGTTCAAAGCCAGCCTGGGCAGGCAAGACTGTGAGATTCTTATCTCCAATAAACCACCAGAAAACCAGAAGTGATGCTGTGGCTCAAGTGGTAGAGCACTAGCCTCAAGCTGAAGAGCTGAGGGACAGCGCCCAGGCCCAGAGTTCAAGCCCCACGACCACCACCACCAACAACAAAAATTCCCATATCCTAGAAATTGCTGATGGCTTCCAGGCACATCTGAACAAGCCACAAATAAAAGCTCACATCTAAAGACCCTTACTTCACCTACCTCCGAAAGTGGCAGTGGTAGCTGGCTGACAGCTCTTTTGTCTACCCTGTTATTACTAGGTTTTGAGTGGGGGCCTGGAACAGGGCACAGACCAACAGGAAATCAAGGTCAAAGGCCTAGAACCTTGGGTGATTTGGGTTGTGGTAAATCTTTAAGTTCCACACAGGAACTACATGTGGGCCATATGACAAACGATTTCTCTTGAAGTCCATCCAAAAGCACTAGATTTTCTGATATGGGTAGTACCTCCTGATAAACTTGGAAGAACACAATGGACCTGGGTTACAGCATTTGCTACCCACTGCATACCCAAGTCACATGACCCCCAAATTTCCCACAGGCAGGGAGTCAAGACATACTCTGGACATCTTCTCGGTGTTGATTGTCCTTTGCCAATAACATTGCAACACTACCTCTCACCCAATACCTTCCAGTTTTATGGAGATAGAGATTAGATAAACTTAGAAAACCCTTTAGAAAAGCTAATGACCATCCTAGTGAAGGAAATGAAATGATCAGATCGAAGAACACCAAGATCTTGACATGGGCTTGTTCTTTGAAGTGTAGAGAGAACAGTTTATTTTGCCTAACAATTCTGGTTGACCTCATTACGCTGAGTGACAATACATCATGGGTGAGAGCTTGCTGCAGAGCAAACCACTCAATTCACAGCCATGGTGGGGGGGGGAGAGAGAGAGAGAGAGAGAGAGAAAGAGAGTCCCACTAAACTTTTTGAGGGCATCTCCTCAATGACTTAAATCTACCACTGGACCCCATCACTTTAAAGTGCACCATTAAGCCGGGCGCATGTTGCTCATACCTGTACTCCTAGCTACTCAGGAGACTGAGATCTGAGGATCATGGTTCAAAGCCAGCCCAGGCAGGAAAGTCCGTGAGACTCTTATCTCCAGTTACCAGAAAACTGGAAGTGGCGCTGTAGCTCAAGGGGTAGACCACTAGCTTTGAGCTGAAAAGCTCAGGGACAGCACCCAGGCCCAGAGTTCAAGCCCCACCACCAAAAAAATAAATAAATAAAACGTCCACCACTATTCCTAGCACCACAGGCCATTAAAACTTAGGCCACTGAAGGGGCATTCCACAACCTAATTTATACCATATGTGTTTGTATGATATACATAGAGTATCACACATATATACCAAACATCAAGGACAATATTTATGGTTTATAGGTACTTTTTTGTACTTTTTCATGGGTTTCATTGTGACATTTCAGACATGTATTCAATGTATTCTCATTGTATTTATCCCCATTACATCTCTCTCTCTCTCTCTCTCTCTCTCTCTCACACACACACACACACACACACACACACACACACACACACAGGTCCTTTTGTCCTTTTGTTTAAAAAAATGGATTCTTTATGTAAGAAAAAGTTTGATATTTTTCTTTCTGCATCTGGCTTATCACAATGATCTCCAGATCCATTCATTTTCCTAAAATGACGCATTTTCATCCGTTTTGGCTGAGTAAAACTCTGCTATGTCTATATGCCATGTTTTCTTTATCCATTATCTGTTCATAGACAGACACCTAATCTATTGTGTTTCCCATTTACTTTATAGACAAATTTACTTCCTGTTGTGAGTGCACGTTCATTTTGATTGTGATTATGAAGTGAGGTCAGGCAGCAGCTTTTCTCCTGTGGAATCATGCTGGCACTCAAAAAAAGTGTTTCCGACTTTGGAATCCAGACTTTTGGATTAGGGATGCTCAACCTGTACTTACATACGTATCTATTTAATATATGCTTGCATGTTCTTCTATATTTATACTTGGTACATTTAGCCACTTTTACTACCTTTTACTTTAGAAGAGTGAAAATGTATGAATAGAATTCAATGTATATTGAATAATATTCAATTGTCATCATCATTGTCATAATAGTTTTAATTGGCAATCTGTCATAATATTTAACGAATATTCCTACAAAAGTAGGAAAATGGAGGGGATGGTGGGGTTGGGAGGGATGGGAGAGAATGGTGAGAGGAATGATACTGATCAAGGTGCATTGTTCTTATACACTGACAAGCTGGATTGGAATTCCTTTATACAACAACTCAAAGATAATAATAATATAATTTTTGGACATGCTAACCGGGTACTGGTGGCTCACAGCTGTAATCCTAGCTACTCAGGAGGCTGAGATCTGAATATTGTAGTTCAAAGCCATCCCAGACAAGAAAGGTCATGAGACTCTTATCTCCAATTAACCACTAGAAAACCAGATATAGTGACCAAAAACCACAAGCGGCTCCGTGGCTTAAAGTGATAAAGCACTAGCCTTGAGCGAAATAGTTCAGGGACAGTGCCCAGGCCCTGAGTTCAAGGCCCACCAACCAGCAAAAAAGAAAAGAAAAAGAAAATGCTCAATATGACATCTTGTAGGATACTGACAGTATTTATAGTTTACCCAAGAATGATGCAGTTATAGAAACCCATCTTTGTGAAATACTTCCATGATTAAATAAGACTGGCAGAAAGTAGGTAACAAAAATGACTGACAGGGAAAAAAATGAGATAGTTGTATTAGACAGATGGAGAAACTAAACACGATACTATGAAATCTGGGTCAATTATCAGTAGTGAGGTATTTCAAATTACGTATTTGCATTTTTCTAGGAAAGGCCTTGAGTTTGGAGCAGGAAGACAAATTTCTTAAGAGAAATTCTGTGAGCAAGAAAAGAGGGTTGGTTTTATGAGAGCAGGTGACGTCCCTGAAGAGGGCCAATTCCACCCCAGTGAAGGGCAGGCAAAGGGCAGGAAACACAGAGGCTCTTGTTCTTCTAGGCTTGGCCAGCAAGGGCAGCAAAGAGCAAGAGGACAGTCTCCTTCCTTCTTTCCCTCTCAACACCCAGCTCTTCAGGAAAGTCTTTGCCATCCTCCCCAGACCTAGACTCATGACTGCAGTCAGAGTCATGCGACCTAGGGCTGTGTTGTCACTCATGCTGCTCCTCTGGGTGTTGCTGTGGCTGCCTCAGACTCACGGAGGGCCCCGTAGTCGGAGGAGGATTGAGGGTAGGTGATGGCTGGATGGGTGGAAGGGGAGGTGGCCGGGAGGGGCTGAATCCAGACTAAGGAGAACCTGGGTTCTGATACCTTTGTGCAAACTCAGCATTTCCCACAACACTGTTCAGAGATCCAAAATGAAGGGTGACACGCTGTGGTGAGAGGTGGATGGAACAGGGCTGAGGGAAAGAAGACAACTGTCCTCTGGTTTATGAACAGCCACAGAGGCTCCCAGGGCAGACACAGGCGTAGAAATGCTGTGGGTGTGGGAAGGGGCACTGGACAGGAAAAGGATGACATAGGGAGGCAAGTTGATGCCATCACGGCGGGGAGCAGGAGGGCGTGGGAGGGAGCTCGCTGAGCAGGCACACCGAGGCCAGGCCAGTGGGGAGAGCAGACAGGACCATGCTGAGTCCATCTTCCCCTCGCCCCTACAGGTCCAGAAGGTGGAACGGGGGGGGGGGGGGTGAGGCATCTCGGGGTGCTCTGAGCTCTCAGGCTGTGAGTATAGAGTGAGCAGGTTGCCTTCACCAGGCCTTGTCTCCGAGGGAAGACAGGTCCTGGGTACAGGGGTGTGGACAGGGTCCAGGAAGGGCAGCAGGGCCCATTGGGACCTAAACACCACCCATGCCAAGGGTTTGGCCAGGGGCCCAGAACAATCCCCTGGGGGTGGTGGGTGCTGTGAGTGGACCTGCATCCTGGGGGCTGGGGCAGCATCAGTGGAAGGAGGATGCTGTCCAGGCAGAGGGCCCCATCCCCCAACTCCCACCCCTTCTCAGAAACCCAGACAACCAGCTCAGAAACCCAGGAGCCTTCCTCAGGAATCAAGAGGTGTGAGAAGCGCACCAGCATCTATCTGTGCAAATACCCCTGTGAAGTCCAAGAAGACTGTGAGGCAAGCAACGTGTGCTGTTCCACCTTCTGTGGGAACGTGTGCATCAACACCCTGTGAGTGGCCGGGGCTGAGCTTCCTGGGACTCCCGGTTCACCATTCCAAGGTGCAGTGCCCCCAACCCACCCACAGCGGAAGCAGGAAGACGTCCACTGCAGGGCCACCACATCACCAGGCCAGATGCCCGCTCTCTGTGGAAACCCTGTGTTCCTGTCCAATAAACCAGAATGAAATGCCGGGGGATGCGGTCTGTGTGAGTCCCACTGCTTGTGATCAAAGGACCCACAGAGCTCCCCACTGGCCCCCACTCCTCAGCCTGCTCTCCCCTCCCTCCCTCCCCCTTCCCCCTCCCCCTCTTTCCCCCTCCAGATTTCTCTGCTTTCTCCCTTTGGTCCATGAACCCATCGGCCCCCAGGAGGCTCCATTCTCTGGCTCTGCTCTCTGAACCAGCTCTCCCTGGGGAAACTGCCCCAAACAGCAGGGCACAAAGCTCAGGAGAACATTGCTCAGCCTGGGCTCAGAAGGATCCGGCCAATCATGAGAGTGGTGAGGGTAGATCCTGCAGCACAGGGTGGAAGGCCTGGTTGTCCCTGCCCCACCTCCCTGCACTTGGCCTCAGTACTTTATTCTCCCACATGTGCTCCTGAGCTTCTGATTGGTTCCAAGGAGGATCAGGAACCCATGGAAGTCCAGAGATGCTCTAAAGGCCACAAGCAAGGGAAGCAGTCTGGAATGCCCGGGGGAGGATGTTTCCTCACTGTGTCCATCGCCTGAGGCCTGGGGCCTGCTTGTGAGAGCCTGCCTACACCTCCTCCTGTCCACCACTGCTCAGAGTGGCCACTCTGATGGTGGGGCCTGGGTTGGGAGTAGGCATTGGATTGCCCAGGGCCTTCCATGAGCTGAATGTCCCCTCTGTCCCCAACCCTCTAATTTTCTTTGGATCCTGAGGATCACTAAACAGTGGAAAGCTTGAGGTTTATGCTGGTGTTTCTAAAGTTCTGTGTACAGAGACTGACCCTCCCCACACAAAGCTGGTGCCATCCACCATTTAAATAGTCCCTGTGTGCCAGGCTCTTCCCACATGAATGCATGAACCATGGAGCATGAACTCTCCAGGAGTGAATACATGAACTGTGGAGCATGAACTCTCCTGGAAGAGTTGCTCTGCTGCCTTGTAATAAGAGCTGTCATTCCAGTTCTCTCTGGACAGCTACCTCCTCCCCCCCCCCCCCCCCCCCCCCCGCCCAGGTAACTCAGAGGCTCTACACAGCATATGGCTGCCAGAAGAAATGCCCAACTGGTTGTAACTGAGTGCATGTCTTCCCTCTGCAAAAATGCAGCTCCTTTTTTCCTCTCCTAAAGGGATTTATGACAAATTCTTCTATTGCCCACCCTGTGCCCTGGCCTCTAAGTTGCAAATGAGAACTTAGAAACATGTAAGTCTACCGGCTGGAAAGGTGGCTCAGTGGTAGAGCTTGCCTCGCATGCCCGAGGCCCTGTGTTCAATTCCTCAGCACCACATAAGCAGAAAAAAAAAGGCAGAAGTGGCGCTGTGGCTCAAGTGGTAGAGCACTAGCCTTGAGCTGAAGAGCTGAGGGACAGCGCCCAGGCCCAGAGTTCAGGCCCCATGACCGACAAAAAAAAGAAAGAAAAAAAGAAAGATGTAAGTCCACCTAGATCATAGACCAAAGGGAAAGGTGTGTGTGTGTGTGTGTGTGTGTGTGTGTGTGTGTGTGTGTGTGTGCGTGCGTGTGCGTGTGCAAGAGAGAGAGAGAGAGAGAGATCTATGCCTCTTGGAGCAGC
The DNA here is from genome assembly GCF_019054845.1 of Dipodomys spectabilis. Lineage (NCBI taxonomy): Eukaryota > Metazoa > Chordata > Mammalia > Rodentia > Heteromyidae > Dipodomys > Dipodomys spectabilis. The sequence goes on from NW_024870852.1 coordinate 20,193,232, forward strand.
ACAGAAAAGTGACTGGAATGTACAATACTATTTTCTGTCTGGCAGGGTTTACTAAACATGTATCCCCAGGAGCTATTTGATAGCCTGCTCTAATCAGATTTCACTGGAGAGGAAATGGGATAGATAAACAGTAGCACTTTAGCAGCCTGGAGCTTTGCCCTTTGCTAAGTCTCTCTTCTGTGTTTGCTCCAGGACTAAATCCACATTTATTATTTTTCCTGGAAGGAGTTTTCCGTGCACTTCGTGGCACAGAATCTCCAGGTTTCATTCAAGGAACTGTCTGTCTAGCAAACTAGCTCTTCAGGTTGCATTCTAGATTGACCCTAAACCATAGAACACAGAGTTCAAATCTCAGGACTGACAAAATCAAAAGAGCAGAGCTAGATGTATCACACTACTGGATATCAAAGTGTATTCCAACAGTATGCTAGCATAAAAACATGTATGTCAAGGAAAATGTTAGAGAACCCAGAAACAAACCCACATATTTATGATTAATTCACTTTCAGCAAAGGCGTCAAGCCCATACAAGGAGGTAAAGAACAGTGTCTTCAATACATGACACTTGAAAAACTGAAAACCCACAGGCAGAAGAAAACCAGACCCTACCTCATCCTTTAGCCAAGAACCAATGCAAAGTAGATTTTCAGGAAATGTAAATATAAACATAAAACTCCTAGGAGAAAACCCAAGGAGAGTAGGTGCCGTGGCTCATACCTGTCATCCCACCTACACAAGAGTTAGACCGCCAGTCTGAAGCCAACCTGGGCTATACAGTGAGTCCTTATCTCAGAAAATAAAATGGACTGGGCTGGGAAGGTGGCTCAGTGGTAGAGTGTTTGCCTTGCATGTGTGAGGCCCTGGTTTCGATTCCTCAGCACCACATAAGCAGAAAAAGTGGGAAGTGGTGGCTGTGGCTCAAGTGGTAGGGTGCTATGCTCGCCTTGAGCTGAAGAGCTGAAGGACTGCATCCAGGCCCAGAGTTCAAGCCCCATGACCGGCAAAAAAGAAAAAAAGAAAATGGACAAAGAACCTAAATTCTCAAAAGAAGATGTACATAAGGCCAACAGGTATGTAAAAATGGTCAGTATCACTAATGATTGAGGTGACGCAAGTCATATTTATAACAAAATATCTCCCACACCTGTTACCAAGATGATTATGAAAAGAATTGCAAGTGTTGCTAGGACTTGGAGAAGGCGAATGAACACTTGCACATGAATGCTAGCAATGTAAACTGGTAAATTCATCCAGTCATTATGGAAAACTACATGGAGTTTCCTTAGAAGACTAGAAATGGAATTACCATATTATCCAGCAATCCCACTTTGGGTATATATCAAAAGGAATTGAAAGCAGTATGTCAAAGAGAAACCTACATTTCTGTGTTTGTTGCATCATTATTCACAATAACCAAGACTAGCAAACAAACGTAGGTTGTTTGCATAAAGTGAATGGATAAAGAAAATATACACAATGAAATACTATTCAACCTTGAATAAGAAGGAAATCCCATCATTTTCAACAGCTTGGAGGACATTATTCAAAATGAAATAAGCCAGGCACAGACAGACAAATATGATACGACCTCATTAATATACAGAACCTAAATATAGCCAAGCTCTGCTGGAAGTGTGGTTTAAGTAGTAGAGTACGTGCTTGTCAAGCTCAAGGAGTTCAATCTCCAGTACCACAAAAAAAAAAAAAAAAAAACCCTCAAAAACAACAGCAACAACAATAACAACAACAAAAGTCAGGCTCATATAAGTAGAGACTAGGATGATTGTTAGCAGAAGCTAGGGAGGGGTGTGAGAAGGGAATCAAAAATGTTGATCAATGGGCTGGGAAGGTGGCTCAGTGATAGAGTGTTTGCCTTGCATGCATGAGGCCCTGGTTTCGATTCCTCAGCACCATGTAAAGCAGAAGGGAAAAAAAAGCCGGAAGTGGCACTGTGGCTCGAAGAGCTGAGAGACAGTGCCCAGGCTCAGAGTTCATGCCCCACGACCAGACCAAAAAAAAATACAAAATGTTGATTAAAAGTATAATAGCTGGGCACCAGTGGCTCATGCCTGTCATCCTAGCTACCCAGGAGGCTGAGATCTGAGGATCAAGGTTCAAAGCCAGCCCATGCAGGAGAGTCTATGAGTCTCTTATCTCTAATAAACCACCAGAAAACTGGTCGTGGTGCTATGGCTCAAGTGGTAGAGTGTTAGCCTTGAGCTGAAGAGCTGAGGGACAGTGCCCAGGCCCAGAGTTCAAGCCCCATGACTGACAAAAAGAAAAGAAAAGATTCCCGTACTCCAGCTCACTTCTTTTTTTTCTTCTTTTTTTTTTTTTTTTTTTTTGGTCATGGGGTTTGAACTCAGAGCTTAGGCACTGTCCCTGAGCTTTTTATACTCAAAGGTAGTGCTGTACCACTTTGAGCCACAGCACCATTTCCAGTTTTCTGGTGGTTATTTGGAGATAAGAGTCTCTTGGATTTTCCCTCCTAGGCTGGCTTTGAACTGGGATCCTCAAATCTTAGTCTCTTGAGTCACTAGGATTACAGGGATGTGCCACCAGCGCCCAGCTTCACTGCATTCTTATAGTGCCCCATGGAATGAAGCCTATTATTGTTGCCATGTTGCATTATTATTATTGCTGCATTTCAGAGAGGTGAAATGACTTAACCAAAAATCACACAGCAAGTCAGATTTCAAATCTGTACCTGAAGATCCTGATGCCTGTAATTATGGTACCACACTTCTATCAGCTTCTAGGAAATATCTCACTAGCTCCTCACAAGAGGTCTCTGGAGAAAGTGCTGTATTATCCTTATTTTACAAATAGGTAGCTGAGGCACAGGAAAGATCCATGACTTGCCCAAAGAATGTGGGAACTAAGATTTACATCTAATATAAATCTGCTTTAAATATCCATTTTTATTGTAGCCTTTTCCAAGCCTTCTTGGACAAGATCTCTTGACTGGCATTGTCAGGGTGATGCTAATAGTGGAGAAATTCATATAAAGGTGAATGGGACTTCACAAAGCTTACTACAGAACACTACAGAAAAACAGATCCATGAATCTGCTCCTGACCCCCACAGTCTTTGTGACTTGTGAGCTAGGGAAGGAGAGGTCACACAGGTACGTGCTGTTCTGTGTTTTGCCTGCAGTAAGAAAAATAAGACACTCCTTCAAGAGGAACTTACGCACAATGTTCTGTATATGCCCCACTTATGACTTTGGACAGAACTCCCGGATTTGTCACAGCTGAAGCATGATTACAGGGTGAGTCACTGAAATCTGTTCTGCTGGTCACCTGTCTTGCCAGGCAGAGGTTCCAAAAAGCTACCAGACAAAGAATTATTATTTCCACCAACTTGGACATCTGCAGAGGTAGGTGGGTATCAGGATTTGGGGGCTGGAAGTGCCAATCCATAAAAGCTTATTTGCTTAGATGGGTCCAATGTTGGCAATGGAATAAATGATCATCTTTATTGCTCAAATAGAGAAACTGAGCTAGAGAAAGGAGACATGGATGAGCCTGTGAACTCCAAATACAAAATGCTGAGAACAGCACGCCATCTACCAAGTAGTGAGAATGTAGAATATGAATCAAACAGAGAATTCTCAGATAAACTCCCAATGAGGAATGTTCAACGAAAAAGATTGACTGCAGTCTTCAAAACTGATACTTAGGCAATTTTAAAACATTATTTACATAAAGACCAAATACAAGTTTGTTCTAGTATTCATGGTACGTAGCTGCAGAAGATGCATGTTAAAATTATGAATTACTGCAAACCAGATGGATTTTATAAGTCAATCACTTGGAAAATAAAAGTGAGAAATCATGAGTGAAAAAAAATGCAATGTTAGTGGCAATTAACAGTGGTACACCCCTGTAATCCTAGCTATTCAGAAGACTGAGATCTAAGGATTGTGGTTCAAAGTTAGCCTGAGCAGGATAGTCTGTGAGAGTCTTATCTCCAATTAACCACCCAAAAGCCAGAAGTAGAGCTATGGTTCAGGTGGTAGAGTGCTAGCCTTAAGCAAAAAAAGCTAAGGAATAGTGTGCCCAGGACTGAATTCAAGCCCTAGTATCAGCATACACACACACACACACACGCACAAAGTCAATGAAACAAAACAAAACAAAATGTCACAAGACAAAAACATTTTAGAGCGAGTAGATAAGATGGAATACTCATGGCAGAGTAAATAAAAATATGATATGTTTTAATCAATGTTAAAATGAAGTTGATAACTGTGCCATGTTCATGTAAGAGAATTACCATTTTGTTAAGAAATATTGAAGTATTTAGAAATGAGAGCCATCATAAATAAAAATTACTCTCTAGTCATTCAGGAAAGAGAGACAAAGACAGACAGAAAGACATGAAAGAGCTGAGGTAAACTCTTAAAATAGATGAATCTGGGTAAATGGGCAAATGGCCTAAATCTTTGTACTATTTGTACTCTTGTAACTTTGAACTCATTTCCAAATAATAGCTTACAAAATGTGAAAGGCCCTCCCCCCTGAGAACTAAACAAGCATACGGCTCGTTACTATTTTTCTGCTTTATAATTTTGCATCTGTGCTAGAGAAATGAGTTTAGCTCACTTCGTTTTACACCTTGTAAACTGTCCACAGGTACAATTCCAGATTTTGAACATTTGAAGGGATTTCAATCAAGGCACAAGGGTTTTCTTTTGCTTGACTGAAAATGAAGCAAAGAAAAACTTTGTGGGAGCATTGTTCCCTTGCAGAGAGAGATTCACATAAAAATGAAGGCTAGTGGGCTGGAAAGGTGGCTTAGTGGTAAGAATGCTTGACTGGCATGCTTGAAGCCCTGGGTTCAATTCCTCAATACCACCTAAACAGAAAAAGCCAAGTGGCACCATGGCTTAAGAGGTAGAGTGCTAGCCTTGAGCAAAAGAAGCTCAGGGACAGTACCTAGGGCCTGAATTCAAGCCCCAGAACTGGCTAAAAAAAAAAGAAGAAGGCGGCTAGCACCTCACCTAACCACAAGAATTAATTTCAAGTAGAGAAGGTAGTTGAAATCGCTAAAAGAGACCACAACAAAGTGTACTTTAGTAACTGTCTCCCTACCTGAAAGAGAAAAGGACAGCTAAGCTTCAAGCCAGTATTTATTTGACAGATACTGTATGCTAGGCGTGAGGCTCAGTGCTTCACATATTTGGTGTTTTCAATGTGGGTACAAACATAACTCATATCCTAGATAGAGAACCTGAGGCTCTGAGATTGGCCAGTCACATAATGTGATGAGGTAAATGCTGGGGTTGAGACTCAAGCACTGTTTACATTCTCACCAACAGTGTATGGATTTTTTTTTTTCCTGCTTCTTGCCAGTCTCTATTTAGTTTGTTTTCTTAACCATAGCCATTCTGACTAGGATAAGATGAAATAGCAGTGTCATTTTTATTTGCATTTCCTTTATGGCTAGGATGTTGATCATTTCTTTATGTCCTATTAGTCATTTATGTGGCTTCTGAGAATTGTTTTTACTCCGTATATTTTAGAGATTAACCCTTTATCCATTGAATGAATAGCTAGTGACATTTTTCTCCCATTTTGTGGGTTGTCTCTTGGTTCTAGTAATTGTTTCTTGTTTCTTTTGCTGAGCAGAAACTTCTTAGCTTGATTTTAACTCCCATCTGTTCGTTGTTGCTCTTATTTGCTGGGTAATTGGAATCCTTTCAGAAAATAAATTTCTGGGATAGGAATGCGGATTAGTGGTAGAGTGCTTTCCTAACATACATGAAGCCCTGGGTTCGATTCCTCAGTACCACCTAAAGAGAAAAAGGCAGAAATGGTGCTGTGTCTCAAGAGGTAGAGTGCTGCCTTTGAGCAAAAAAAAGCTCAGGGACAGTGCCCAGGCCCTGAGTTCAAGCCGCCCCCTCAAAAAAGAAAGACATTCTTGTGTCTCTTTGTCTTCCAGTGTGTCACCTATGTTTTCCTGTAGTAGTTTCAAAGTTCCAGATGTTACGTTAAGATCTTAGGCTCATTTGGAGTTGATTTCTATTCAGAGTGAAAAGTAGGGGTCTACTGTTAGCCTTCTGCACATAGATAATCAATCTTTCCAGCCCACTTTTTTTTTTTTTTTTTTGGCCAGTCCTGGGGCTTTAACTCAGGGCCTGGGCACTATCCCTGAGCTTCTTTTGCTCAAAGCTAACACTCTACCACTTGAGCCACAGCACCACTTCTGGCTTTTTATGTTTATGTTGTTCTGAGGAATCAAACCCAGGGCTTCATGCATGCTAGGCAAGCTCTCCTGCCATTAAGCCACATTCCCAGCCCACGCACCACTTTGTTTTAACAGACTGTATTTTTTTCCAATATGTGCTCTTGGATCCATTGTTGAAGACTGGGTAGCTGTAGCTATATGGATTCATTTCTGGGTCTTCTGTTGCATTGCTTTTGTGCCAGTACCATGCTGTTTTTGTTACTATGGCTCTGTAGTATACTTTGAAGTCAGATATTGTGTTACCTCATCAACAGATGAATGAATAACAAAAATGAGGGTATATATACATGATGGAGCATTACTCAGCCATATAAACACGCAATTTTGTCGTTTGTAATAACATGTGAGGATCTTCTCAACATCTTTAAGTGAAATGAGTCAGGCACAAACAGACAAATACTACCTGATCTTATTCATAAGTGAAATCTAAACTGGATGCCAGTGGCGTCCTAGCTACTCAGGAAGCTGAGATCTGAGGTTAAAGCCATCCCACACAGGAAAGTCTATGAGTTTATTTCCAATAAACCACAAAAGAAAGAGGAAGAGGAGAAGGGGGGGAGGAGGAGGAGCAGCAGGAGCAGGAAGAAGAAGAGGAAGAAGAAGAAGAAGAAGAAGAAGAGGAGGAGGAGGAGGAGGAGGAGGAGGAGGAGGAGGAGGAGGAGGAGGAGGAGGAGGAGGAGGAGGAGGAGGAGGAGGAGGAGGAGGAGGAGGAGGAGGAGGAGGAGGAGGAGGAAGAAGAAGAAGAAGAAGAAGAAGAAGAAGAAGAAGAAGAAGAAGAAGAAGTAGTGGTAGATGTGGTTCAAGTGGTAGGATGCTAGCCTTGAGCTGACGAGCTGAGGGACAGCGCTTAGGCCCAGAGTTCAGCTCAGAGACAGCACCTAGGCTCTGAGTTCAAGCCTCAGGACCATCACACAAAAAAGTGAAATCTAAAAAGTTTATTTCATAGAAGTTGAGAGTGCAAGAGTAGTTATCTGGGGATGGGAGAATAGAGAGGAGGGGGAGGATAAAGTCTTGTCAATCAGTGTGACTGTTATTCAAGAGGATGACAAGTTCTGTTGCCCTACGCAAAGTTAAGAATACATTATTTCTGGGCACCAGTGGCTCACAGCTGTAATCCTAGCTGCTCAGGAGGCTGAGATCTGAAGATCACAGTTCAAAGCCAGCCTGGGCCAGCCAGTGAAACTCTTATCTCCAATTAACCACCAGAAAACCAGAAATGGCACTATGGTTCAAGTGGTAGAGGGCTCACCTTGAGCTGAAGAGCTCAGAGACAGTGTCCAAGCCCAGAGTTCAAACCCCACAATCAAAAAAAAAAAAAATACAGGGCTGGGAAGGTGGCTCAGTGGTAGAGCGCTTGCCTTGCATGCCTGAGACCCTGGGTTCGATTCCTCAGCACCACATAAGCAAAAAGAAAATAGCTGGAAGTGGCGCTGTGGCTCAAGTGGTAGAGTGCTAGCCTTGAGCTGAAGAGCTGAGGGACAGCACCCAGGCCCAGAGTTCAGGCCCCACGACCGGACCCCCAAAAAAGAAAATACAGCCGGGCGCTGGTGGCTCACGCCTGTAATCCTAGCTACTCAGGAGGCTGAGATCTGAGGATCACAGTTCAAAGCCAGCCCGGGCAAGAAAGTCCGAGAAACTCTTATCTCCAATAAACCACTTGAAAACCAGAAGTGGCACTGTAGCTCAAGTGGTAGAGCGCTAGCCTTGAGCTGAAGAGCTGAGGGACAGCACCCAAGCCCAGAGTTCAAGCCCCACAACCGACAAAAAAAAAAAAAATACATTATATATCTCAGAGTAGTTAGAAGAGAGGAATCTACCATTATTTGCCATTATTATTTGCCATTATTAATTTGATGGCTGTACCAATTACTCTTTTTTTGGGGGGGAGGGGGTAGTCATGGGGCTTGAACTCTGGGCTTGGCACTATCCCTGCACTCTTCAGCTCAAGGTGAGCGCTCTACCACTTGAGCCACAGCACCATTTCCGTTTTTCTGGTGGTTCATTGGAGAGAAGAGTCTCACAGACTTTCCTTCCCTGGCTGGCTTTGAACTGTGATCCTCAGATCTCAAGTCTCCTGAATAGCTAGGACTACAGGGGGTAAGCCACCGGTGCCCGGCACCATATCTGAATCAAAACATGAACTGCGAAGGAAAGTTTGTGAGACTCTTATCTCCAATTAATCACCAAAAACTACAAGTGAAGTTGTGGCTCAAGTGGTAAAGCACCAACCTTGAGCAAAAAAACCTAAGGGATGGCCCCTACACCCTGAATTCAAGCCCTAGTACTGGCACACAAAATAAATAATAAAGCGAAAAATATGAACTGTATTTTATAGATACATACGAATATTATATGTCAATCAAAAGATAAAAGAATAACTCCAAGGAGGGTGGTGTATGTATATAATCCCAGCATTTGCAAGGTGGAGGGAAGAGCATTGAGTTCAAGGCCATTCTAAGCTAAACTGTAAGACCTAACTCAAAAAAATAAATTAAAAAATAAAAGGCTTGAGGGCTGCGAAGGTGGCTCCGTGGTAGAGTGTTTGCCTTGCATGCCTGACCCTGAGTTCCATTCCTCAACACCACATAAGCAGAAAAAGCTGGAAGTGGTGCTGTGGTTCAAGTGGTAGAACGCTAGCCTTGAGCTGAAGAGCTGAGGGACAGTGCCCAGGCCCAGAGTTAAGCCCCATGACTGACAATAAATAAATAAATTGAAGACAGGTCCCAGTGGCTCACGCCTGTAATCCTAGCTACTCAGGAAGCTGAAATCAGAGGATTGTGGTTTGAAGCCAGCCAAGGCAGGAAAGTCTGTGAGCCTTATCTCCAATGAGCCACAAAAAAAAAAAAAAAAAACATTGAGCAATGATCAAATGGTAGAACACCAGCCTTGAGTGGAAAAAAAACACTCAGGGACCGCACCCAGGCCATGAGTTTAAGCCCCAATTCAAAGCAAAATTTGAAGGGCTCTTTACCACTACAACTGCCTCAAAAGAGTTCAAATTAAAATGAAAAAACAATCTTTTATATAGAAAAAGGAAAACAAGATGTGCGAGATGGAAAAGCTGCATTTGGCAAATGCCAGAGGCCCACTTAGGTGTGTGTTGGGTGCTGGGTGTTGGGTGTTGGGTGCTGGGTGCTGGGTAGACCAGGGCAAGAGATCATAACTAGAAAAAAAAGTGGAGGGCATTCTGCATTCTGTAGCGAGACATCCTCTTGCTTAGCCTCTTTGTTTCCCCATTTATGTCTCTTGATCTCTAGCGGTGTCTGGGAAGAGAACTGTCTCTCCCACTGCCTGTGCAGATGCATCCAGATGCATGCAGGTGGCACCATGAATCTCCGGATAACCCTGAGCATGGTGTTCCTTTGTTTGCTGCTGCCGTCTGTGCTGAGCAGAGTGAAGAGCAAATACTTCAGTAGGTGGTGAGATGGCCCTGGGAAAACCAAGAGAGAGGGGGCTTTGCTAGTTTCTGGATTCGTAAGAAGGTATCATGTCTGATGCATCTGATTTAGGGCCTGCCTGCTCAGGACTACCCATGGAAGGAGAAGACATGCCTCAGTATGCATGCCCAAATCCAACAGCTCCCGAGATGAGCCCTCAATGCCCTTTTCACCCAGCGACGAGTGCTGGGCACTGGTGGAGCTGTGGCTCAAGTGGTAGAACACCAGCCTGAAGTAAAAAAGCTAAGGGATAGCACCCAGACCCCGAGCTCAAACCCCAGTATATATACACACATTCTCTCTCTCTCTCTCTCTCTCTCTCTCTCTCTCTCTCTCTCTCTTTGAGAGAGAGAAAATAGCAATGAATATTTATCAACTCATTCAAATTCCATAGCTATAAGGATGTAATTTTCCCCCAATGTCCTTGGGGTTTGGGTGCCAATATAGAGCTCTCCTACCTTCCCAAACATCTAAAAGTTCTGTGCTCTGTGTTTATTTTGATGGGCGCCAAATGGATATTTCTTTAGTCTTTTTTTTTTTTTAATGTGTGTGTGGCAGTACTGGGCTTTGAATCAGAGCTCATCTGCTTCCTAAGTAGATGCTCTATCATTTAAGCAACACCCCCAACATAAATCACTCTGTTTTTTTTTCTTTCTTTTTTCTCTTTCTTTTTTGGAGGGGTCAGGTGCTGTTCCTGAGGACTTTGGTTACTCCCAAAATTGAGAGTCAAAGAGGTACACAATTGGAGTTAGCAATGAAAAGGAGAAAGAGGCCGAGCATGGTAGCTCACGCCTATAATCCTAGCTACTCAGGAGGCTGAGATCTGAGGACCATAATTCAGAGCCATCCTGGGCAGGAAAGTCTGTGAGACTCTTATCTCCAATAAACCACTCAGAAAACTGGAAGTGGCACTATGGTTCAAGTGGTAGGGTACTCACCTTGAGCTGAAGAGTTGAGGGACAGTGCCCAGGCCCAGAGCTCAAGCTCCATTACAGAAAGAAAGAAAGAAAGAAAGAAAGAAAAAAAAGAAAGAAAGAAAGAAAGAAAGAAAGAAGGAAAGAAAGAAAGAAAGAAAGAAAGAAAGAAAGAAAGAAAGAAAGAAAGAAAGAAAGAAAGAAAGAAAGAAGGAAAGAAGGAAAGAAAGAAAGAAAGAAAGAAAGAAAGAAAGAAAGAAAGAAAGAAAGAAAGAAAGAAAGAAAGGAAGGAAGGAAGGAAGGAAGGAAGGGAGAGAAAGAAAGAGAGAGAAAAAAAGAAAGAGAGAGAAAGAAGGAAAGAGAGAGAGAAAGAAGGAAAGAGAGAGAAAGAAAGAAAGAGAAGGAAAGAAAGAGAGAGAAAAAGAAAGAGAGAGAGAAAGAGAAAGAAAGAGAGAAAGAAAGAAAGAGAAAGAGAGAGAAAGAAAGAGAGAGGGGGAGAGAGGGAGGGAGGAAGGAAAAGGAAAGAAATGGGTATTGTAATGAAGGGAGAGGCTATATCTCAGGCCTCGGATCTCCTGTTAAGTAAGTCTAGGTCTTACAGGAGGGTCCATGAATGCTGGGAGGCTACAGGAAACCCAGGAGCCTGCAACACAGCTAAGTCCTGTAGGAGCAGAGAAGGCAGTGACAGTGCAGTAGCTTGAATTTGAGGAAGCTCAGCAAGAGAGTTTTCTTAGAAGGCAGACATAGATGCCTTGGTGGGGATGTAGGGCTCAGCTTCTAGAAGATGCTGTTAAATTTACGAAGGGCCTCTCTTCCTGTGGCTGGCTGTGAGGCCTTGTCAGCTACTTATGGTCTTATCTCAATTGCAGGGGGTAAATTCATCGAGCAGTGCTGGAAATACCCAAAGGTGGATGAATGTTCCCAGAAGTGTTCTAGGACCTTTCGATGTTTCCTCAAAACTCATGTGTGCTGCTGGACCGATTGTGGTTTCATCTGTTTATATAACGAGGTAAGATGGACGAGTTTGCACGAGGCTGTAGCTTCATAGATGTTTGTCCTCTACACAGAGACTATTCCTAAATAGAAGCCTGAGGTTTTTCAAATCCGAGAGACAAAAATGAACAGAAAACAACTGACTCTCCAAACCTCGAAAATTTTCCTGGCAAATAAAACCAACACATCAGCTTAGAGCCTACAATTGCTGTCATAACACAGTGAATGTTCGCATTGTCCTTTTTGCATAGTAGTTAAGTATTATGAAAAGTACATAGTACTTTCATAGTTTGCTATTTTCCTAACTTTTGTCCATATTGCTAAACACTGTCTCCATAGTCAAATGTTTTTTGTGGGCCCAATCGGCTCTGGCAGGTCATTTAATGAATCAACTATTCACCGCTCAGAACCACACAACATATGTTGGTCCATTAAGATATTTCTTTTTTTTCTTTTTCTTTTTTTGTCCATCATGGGGCTTGAACTCTGGGCCTGGGTGCTTTCCATGAGCTCTTCAGCTCAAAGAGAGAGCTCTACCACTTGAACCACAGGACCACTTCCAGTTTTCTGGTGGTTAATTTGAGATAAGAGTCTCACAGACTTTCCAGGCCGGGCTGGCTTTGAACATGAGCCTCAGATCTCAGCCTCCTGAGTAGCTAGGATGACAGGTGTGAGCCACCAGCTCCTGGCTCCATTAAGATATTTCTTCCTGGTTGGGCTGGTGGGTTGAATGTTTGTTTCTCAAGAGCTCCCTGGTCTCTAAGACACCTACATTTTTTTTCTCTTACAGAGACCCTCCACAAAAAAATCATATAGACTCCACTCTTCGAAAAAAGAATGACACAAACAGGAAGAAAAGTGTATCTCAGACTAGGTGAACAGTGGTACTGACGTTGCAACAGAAGCTTTCCACAGCTGCCATCTTGAGGGAGAAGAATACCAAGATTTGAGAGTCAGGTGGCTTTTTGACTCCATCCTATCTACCAGGCAATTAGAGTGTCTGCCTGTTCTAAATGGGCTATTATAGATATGATTCAGAGTAGACACAATCGGAGGTAGATACAGTTGTTGAGAAGTAATGTCCCAGAACTCAGAGGCAGACCAAATGCTTCTCAACATAGAAAGCTAGAACTCTAAATTCGCACTGAGAGACCACGTGTGGTAGCTGGGAGATGTTTAAGAGCCATCAGAGCAGTTCTGTGGGTCTGCATTTGGGAACATTAGTCTATTTTTCCTGGGGGGGAGGGACAGGGAGTCTGGCTTTTTTTTTGGGGGGGGCGGGTAGGAAAGGGCAGTATTGGGGTTTGAATTCAGAATCTGAGTGCTGTCCTTGAGCTGCTTTTTTTTTGGGGGGGGGTCCGGTTGTGGGGCCTGAACTCTGGGCCTGGGTGCTGTCCCTCAGCTCTTCAGCTCAAAGCTAGCACTCTACCACTTGAGCCACAGCGCCACTTCCGGCTTTTTTTTTTTTCTGTTTATGTGGTGCTGAGGAATCGAACCCAGGGCCTCATGCATGCAAGGCAAGCGCTCTACCACTGAGCCATCTTCCCAGCCCCCTTGAGCTGCTTTTTTGCCCAAGGCTAGCACTCTACCACTTGACCCACAGTTCCATTTCCTCCTTTTTTTTTTTGAAGACAAGAGTCTCACGGACTTTCCATATCTGCACTGGCTTTGAACCACAATTCCCCAATCCTCAGATCTCAGCCTTTTGAATAGAATTACAGGCGTGAGCCACTGGCACCTGGGTGGTTTTGTGTGTGTGTGTGTGTGTGTGTGTGTGTGTGTGTGTGTGTGTGTGTGTGTGTGTGTGTGTGTGTGTGTGTTTCTTTAATACTAATCCTTGATTGCTCTTGTTGAAACTCCTAATATTGTTTCCATCCTGCAATGTGTACAAGATTACAGTTTTTCTCATCCCTCGGAGTTCATTTCTCATGTATCATTTTAACGTGAAGACTGGCAAGCAGCCTTTTGCATTTCATTTCTAAAGAGCAGCCCTCTGGGAAAGATGTTCCTTACTGGATGTATTTGTAACCATTCTAAAAGGACTTTACATGAACATGAGATTAATCTGTGAACAGCTGATAGAGGAGAGGAGCTGAGGTTTTAGCTGGTGGTGGTGGTGCAATGATGTCAACCTGGGTAGCTCTGGGCTCCAGAGTTTCCTCGGTGCTGGCCAGCCCCAGTGACCTCAGGCTTCAGGTGACCCTCAGCGCCAGGTTGTATAGCCCCACTCATTAGGCTGGCACCTGTGGACCTAGCCTTCAGATGCCCCATGCAGACACTTTCTGTAGGCCTATCCAGCAGGCCAAAACAGCCCCCTGTGGTCTTAGGTCAGGACCTTCAGACTGAGCCTCTAAATTTGTCCTGGAACCAGGTAGATACCTTAGCCTCCGGACCCAGGACTGTATTTCCAAATCTGCTACATTGCCTGGATAATTCCACAGGCCCTGGGCTTCAGGCTGTGTCAGGCTGGCACCCAGAGAATCAGGTTCTAGGTCCATTAAAGGGCCCATTGGGTCCCTAAACCCAGGGCCTAGACTGTTCTCAGTACTATATTGTTGTCCATAACCCCAGGCTGAAGGCCTACCTCAGAATCAGGCTTACCCTACTACCCCTAGTTATCAGGCTAATACTTAGGGTTACAGGCTAGCTCCTGCAGAGACAGGATACAGGCCCACATAGCTCTAAGCCATCACCAATGCCCTGAGGTTTCAGCCTATCCCAGGCCGACTCAGTCCTCCAGGCCTGTCCAATGCTAGACCAGTACCTGCAGCCCAACCTTCCAAGCTGGTTCCTATAAGCATGTACTCCAATAGATGCAGCGTCTAACCCTGCCTGGAGACCCCAGAGCTGGACCCCAGCTCCACGACTGACCCTGTGACTTCAAATCAGTCTGACTCCAGAGGCTCCTGCCATGATGGAGTAACACCTCTGAAACTGAGAGCCTCTGGATCAAAAGAAAAAAGAGTGAGACTGTGAAGAAGAGGGCTGGGGACAGAGGGGACATTCAGCTCATAGAAGGCCCTGGGCAATCCAATGCCTACTCCCAACCCAGGCCCCACCATCAGAGTGGCCACTCTGAGTGGTGGTGGACAGGAGGAGGTGTAGGCAGGCTCTCACAAGCAGGCCCCAGGCCTCAAGTGATGGACACAGTGAGGAAACATCCTCCCCCGGGCACTCCAGACTGCTTCCCTTGCTTGTGGCCTTTAGAGCATCTCTGGACTTCCATGGGTTCCTGATCCTCCTTGGAACCAATCAGAAGCTCAGGAGCACATGTGGGAGAATAAAGTACTGAGGCCAAGTGCAGGGAGGTGGGGCAGGGACAACCAGGCCTTCCATGTGCTGCAGGATCTACCCTCACCACTCTCATGCTTGGCCGGATCCTTCTGAGCCCAGGCTGAGCAATGTTCTCCTGAGCTTTGTGCCCTGCTGTTTGGGGCAGTTTCCCCAGGGAGAGCTGGTTCAGAGAGCAGAGCCAGAGAATGGAGCCTCCTGGGGGCCGATGGGTTCATGGACCAAAGGGAGAAAGCAGAGAAATCTGGAGGGGGAAAGAGGGAGAGGGGGAAGGGGGAGGGAGGGAGGGGAGAGCAGGCTGAGGAGTGGGGGCCAGTGGGGAGCTCTGTGGGTCCTTTGATCACAAGCAGTGGGACTCACACAGACCGCATCCCCCGGCATTTCATTCTGGTTTATTGGACAGGAACACAGGGTTTCCACAGAGAGCGGGCGTCTGGCCTGGTGATGTGGTAGGCCCTGCAGTGGACGTCTTCCTGCTTCCGCTGTGGGTGGGTTGGGGGCACTGCACCTTGGAATGATGAACCGGGAGTCCCAGGAAGCTCAGCCCCGGCCACTCACAGGGTGTTGATGCACACGTTCCCACAGAAGGTGGAACAGCACACGTTGCTTGCCTCACAGTCTTCTTGGACTTCACAGGGGTATTTGCACAGATAGATGCTGGTGCGCTTCTCACACCTCTTGATTCCTGAGGAAGGCTCCTGGGTTTCTGAGCTGGTTGTCTGGGTTTCTGAGAAGGGGTGGGAGTTGGGGGATGGGGCCCTCTGCCTGGACAGCATCCTCCTTCCACTGATGCTGCCCCAGCCCCCAGGATGCAGGTCCACTCACAGCACCCCACCACCCCCAGGGGATTGTTCTGGGCCCCTGGCCAAACCCTTGGCATGGGTGGTGTTTAGGTCCCAATGGGCCCTGCTGCCCTTCCTGGACCCTGTCCACACTCCTGTACCCAGGACCTGTCTTCCCTCGTAGACAAGACCTGGTGAAGGCAACCTGCTCACTCTATACTCACAGCCTGAGAGCTCAGAGCACCCCGAGATGCCTCCCCCCCCCCCCCGTTCCACCTTCTGGACCTGTAGGGGCGAGGGGAAGATGGACTCAGCATGGTCCTGTCTGCTCTCCCCACTGGCCTGGCCTCCGTGTGCCTGCTCAGCGAGCTCCCTCCCACGCCCTCCTGCTCCCCGCCGTGATGGCATCAACTTGCCTCCCTATGTCATCCTTTTCCTGTCCAGTGCCCCTTCCCACACCCACAGCATTTCTACGCCTGTGTCTGCCCTGGGAGCCTCTGTGGCTGTTCATAAACCAGAGGACAGTTGTCTTCTTTCCCTCAGCCCTGCTCCATCCACCTCTCACCACAGCGTGTCACCCTTCATTTTGGGTCTCTGGCTGTGGCACAGCCTGGAATCTGAACAATGCCATGGGAAATGCTCAGTGTACAGAAAGGTACGGACTCCCAGGGCCTCCTTAGTCTGGGCTCAGCCCCTTCCTGTATGCCCGTCCAGCCCATCATCTACCTTGCATCTGCTCTAATCATGGTGCCCTCTCTGGACCTGTCTAGAGTGGTGTGGTGACTAAAACGGTGAGTGGAGGTCTGGCAAAGGGGGCAAAGATTTTCCTGAGTAGTTGGATATGGAGTGGGATGGAAGAGTTTGACCTTAGCTCTTTGCTGCCTCTGCTGACCAAGCCTAGAAAAAGTAAGAGCCTCCGTGTTTCTTGCCCTTTGCCTCCTACTTAACCCTGCCCTGTTTTATGTGGAATTGATCTGAGAGGTGTCACCTCCTCTCTTGTTAACAGAATTTTTTTTGTGGGGCTGGGAAGGTGGCTCAGTGGTAAAGCGCTTGCCTTGCATGCATGAGGCCCTGGGTTCGCTTCCTCAGCACCACATAGGCAAAAAAAGCCGGAAGTGGCGCTGTGGCTCAAGTGGTAGAGCGCTAGCCTTGAGCTGAAGAGCTGAGGGGCAGCGCCCAGGCCCAGAGTTCAGGCCCCACCACCGGACCCAAAAAAAAAAAAAAAGAAATTTTTTTGTGTGCCAGTAGTAGGGCTTAAACTCAGAGCCTGGGCATTGTCCCTGAGCTATTTTCATTTGAGGCTGATGCTCTGCTACTTGAGTCATACCGCCATTATTTGGCTTTTTGATAGTTAATTGGCAATTAGAAATCTTGCAGACTTTCCTACTTTGGCTGGCTTTGAATCTCAATCTTCAAATGTTTGCTTCCTGAGTAGCTAGGATTACAGGTGTGAGCCACCTGTGTTTGACTCAAATAATCTAATTTTAATCGATGTAGACGTCACTTCAAAAGAATATAAAAACTGGGCCTAGTTATCTTTATCTTACACAAAACTTTTATAAAAATTGATAAAGGGCTGATATTCAACACCATCTATGAAGACCATTACCACTTCTACTCAATGCCCCCAAGGGGTGGGATTTGGGGGGAGGGAAGGCTGGCCAGCATTAAGAATGGCATCAAAGGCTGGGAATGTGGCTCAGTGCTAGAGTGCTTGCCTAGCATGCATGAAGCCTTGGGTTCAGTTCCTCAGTACCATGTAAACAGAATGAAGCCAGAAGTGGCTCTGTGGTTCAAGTGGTAGAACAAAAAGAAGCTCAGGGTCAATGAGTTCAAGGACCAGGACTGGCAACACACACACACACACACACACACACACACACACACACACACACAATGGCATCAGTGCCTCGGGCCTGTAATCCTAACTACTCAGGAGGCTAAGATCTGATGATCATGCTTTGAAGCCAGCCCAGGCAGCAAAGTCTGTGAGACTCTTAGGTCCAATAAACTACTCAGAAAAAGCCAGAAGTGACGCTGTGGCTCAAGTGGCAGAGCACAAGCCTTCAGCTCAGGAACAGTGCCCAGGCCCTGAGTTTAAGCCCCAGGACTAGAAACAAAAAAAAGGAGAATGGCATCAAGTTGAAGAGGAAAAGTACAAGTTATTATTTACAGATGATAAGACCAGAAAACACACCAAAGAAATAATGCTCAGCAATGGGAAAGGAGAGTATGCTAACTAGGTAAAGACTGAGACCAAAAGACATGTGTGCTTCCTTTAGCAACAACCCAAAAGAAATAACCATGAAGTACCTGCCTGATGCAAAGGCTCTGGATTCCATTCCCAGACAGACAAGAGAGAGAGAGACCTCTATATTGATGAGAAACACAACAAGATCAAGATAAGGATGGGTTTGGTAAGCCTACTGGGTCCGGTAGTGGATGTGGCTGGGAGGTGCTTGGGTTTCTTCCAGGCCCTCCTAGATCAGAACAGAGACAAAGGCCAACCCCCTCCCGGGCACTGGGGCCTCTTCCCTCTCTCCTTCACACAGCCAGGCTTGGTCAAAGCCAGCACTTCTCAGCCAGGACTCAGCCACTCACCCTGATAGCACGATGATGCCCATGCCATCTCTCCAGATCCTGCTGGTGCTCAGCCTAACACCACAGCTGGTGCTTGGGAGTCTCAAGCAGTACTTTCTGAGTAGGTTCTGGGTCTGGGCCCAGGGGAAGGAAGCAGGCTCTGTGGAGAGGAGAGGATTCAATAGTCCAGAACATTTTGTAGAAAAATAGACAGTCAAAACCTGGGGCTAGGAAGGTGGCTCGGTGGTAGAGTTCAGGCCTCACAACCAACAACAAAAAAAAAAATGTCCAAAGCTTTATAGTCAGCAAGATTTAGTTCTGATTTAGAGCTGGTGTTTGATAACTGCATAACTTTTGGCAAAGTGTCTGGGGCTTAGGTTTTAGCCTCATAACGGATAGAATGCTATGAAGATAGTTGGGAGAAGAACCAAATGATGTATATGGACATAGAGCACTCTTATAAGCCATGGTGAGTGCCTAGAAAGAATTACTGTAAATACTATCGGTTGTCAACAGGACTATTTTTATTTTTCTCTAACCATAGAAAGGAAGTGAGGCACTGGAGAATAAGGAAAAGCTGAATCTTTATATCCCATTCTGAAATTCTTACCTTTCTCACGATGAAAGAGCCACTTGAAGAACTCACCTGTTGCTTTCTAACCTAGTGCCTTCAATTAGTTGTGTGGCTTGTGTGTGTGTGTGTGTGTGTGTGTGTGTGTGTGTGAGAGAGAGAGAGAGAGAGAGAGAGAGAGAGAGAGAGAGCGAGAGCTGATGTTGAGACTTGAACTCTAGGCCAGGATGCTGTCCCTTAGCTTTTTCGCTCAAGCCTGGCAATGACTGCAGCCACAACTCCACTTCCAGCTTTTTTCTGGATAATTAACAATAAGTCTCATGGACTTCCTGACTGGGCTAGTAGATCTCAGCCTCCTGAGTAGCTAGGATTACAGATGTGAGCCACTGGCTACTGGAGATCTTCATTGTTAACCAAAACTCCCACTTCTTCCTATACACAAACAACCTGGGTTGTCTGTAGGATAAATTATTACCAAGAGGCTGTAAGACTTGCTCAAGGCCACACTGTGAGTCAGTACTGAGACACACACATGCCATACCTACCCTTGAAATGGACCTAAGTTCTACAGGGACATAGCATCTGACCTACAAGGGTGGTGAATAGCCGATGGGTTCAGGATGCTGCTGTACTTTGATCAAGTACATAAATCCTGATGTTCTATTCAGAACTCATCGGAAGGCAGTAGCTGAGAACAGAACAGAACAGGGTTCTCCTCACTGGAACCACATAGGGCAGTGTATAGGGAGGTGAGGGCGGTAGGTTCCAGGGCTTTGACTGTTGTTACTCCAGCCTGGTGTTTATGCCCTTCACTTCCCTATTCTCCATTCCAGGGCAGATTTTGGAACCTCCACCCTGCAGATCGAAACCGGAGAACTGTTTCCACTTCTGTACAACACAGGAGGAATGCCCAGAAAATCTTCAGTGCTGCTCTGCTTACTGTGGAATCGTCTGCTCATTAAATAAGTTCCAAGGAATCAAAAAGTGAGGAGCTTCCCCAATGTAGTCCTGATCACCAACTACTAGGATGGTTCTTTTGTCTTCTCTATTGCTCTTGCAAGGTGATGGCATTTTCTAGCAAAGATACTTTCCCTCAGAAGTTCTGATTCAAAGAGCTCTCCTCCACTCCCAATCTACCTTGCACATTCTCTATCACCATGTCTGTGAATCTCCTTCTCGGTACACACCCACAAATGCTCCTCCCACTTCAACCCCACAATCTACCTTTACCCCTGGGCCTGCCTGGAACACTGTATCTGGACATACAAGAGTCACCAAACCCCAAAGGAAATATCTGTCCTCTAGTCTTATTTGTTCTCGATTCACCAAGTGTTATCTAGAGCTCCCCAGTGTTCTTAGGATCTGGAAGTCCAGCTCCAGAGAAGCTGTGGCTGATTGTTTAGATATTGCCACTAACTCTGAGTCTTCTAAAGAGAGAGTACTCTGGGACAGAGAAAGACCATCTGAGGGCTGAGGAGATGTGTGGCCCACAGTCTGGGGTGTGAGTACATCTTCCCATCGCCTTTAGCCAGACAACTCCTCTCTTTTGCCTTTCTCTTTCTGATGAATTAAAATGGGAATGGTTTGTTCTTGCCTTTTGAAGCCCAGACAAATTGTCAGAAAACCCACAGCTGGAGATTCCTCCAAAGAGCTTCTTGAGAGTTTTAACTGTCTTGTTCTCTCTTGTAGTCCTTGCCCTGAGCAACAGAGTACCCTACATGTAAGAAAAATGTAGAGAACTGGGCACAAGTGGCTCATGCCTGTAATCCTAGCTACTCAGAAGACTGAGATCTGAGGATCTCGGTTCAAAACCAGTCCAGGCAGGAATGTGCATGAGACTCTTATTTCCAATAAACTACTCAGAAAACCAGAAGTGGCACTGTGGCTCAAGTGGTAGAGCACTTGCCTTGAGCTGAAGAGCTCAGGGACAGAGCCCAGGCCCAGAGTTCAAGCCCCATGACAGACAAAAAAAAAGAAAGAAGAAAAAGAAAAATGTAGAGTGATGAGTGTGGGTCTAATGCTAACTTCCCAGACTCAAATCTTGGCTCTTCTAGTTTGTTGTTTTAGTTTTGTGTTTGACTCAGGGCCTCATGCTTATGAGGCAGCAACTCTACCACTTGAGCCTTGTCCCAAGTTTGTTTGTTTGTTTGTTTGCTTTAACTTTCCAGTAGGTTCTTCAGTTTCTTGTCCAAGGCTGGCCTTGGACTGTAATCCTCCTGCCTATGCCGATGGGTTAGCTTGGATTGCAGACACCGTGCTACCATGTCTGCCTTATTTGTTGAAATGGAGTCTCACTAAACCCTACTAATCTCTGCCTCTTGAGCAACTGGGATTACAGGTGTATACCACCATGCCCAGCCCTCTGATTCTACCATTTCTTAGCTGAGTGACCTCATACAAATTAACCTCTCTGGGTACCAGCTTCCTCATCAAGAGGGAAACAGTAATAGTGAGGTTGAAATGAGCAGACCATAGAAGCTTTATTGTTTGTCCCATAGTAATTGATCAGTAAATTTTAGTGGTTATACAAGCACTGCATTGGAAAGAAGAGGTAAAGGAAGATGACCCTCAGTTGTCAGTCCTCTTGAGGCTCTGCCTTCCAGGCTGCCAGAGGTTCCAGCCTCATAGTCTACTTTCAATGGTGGAAGGAACATAAAGTAACCATTGTATCTCCAAGAATAAAATTGTTCTCGCTAACATTTGAAAATACTTTTCTTCTACAGGATCAAGCAAGAGAGATCCGGGAGGCATTATGTCTGACCACTGAGGCATGTTCCACCCAAGCCTGCTGTAAGTATGGGGTTCGCCTGGCTCTCTTGGTGTGAGGTCTCCTGGAGATGCTCCTTTTCCCCTTCCAGCTTCTCCAGGAACAACCCATGTCCACACAAGGTTAGATTCACTTTCCTCATCCTCCCTTATTTCCTTCCAGCTTCTGATTTTGCATTCCCTGGGAAGGGCACAGTCTAAGGGAGTGGTGGAACACAGAACAGAACCGGGAAGGGAAGCAGAGCCATGGCCCGAGGGGAGCAGAGGGAAGGCTCTGCCAAGGAACAATGTCTTCCGGCCTCCAGGGTGACCTGCCCTGGAGGCAAATTAAGACCTTCATGCTCCGTGGGACCTTGGATAGCTCACTGTACCTGTCTGAGCAGCTAACTCCTGGGGTGAAAAGCAAAGAAACATCATGCCTTGGAGGGTCACAGGTGGAAGAACTTAGTCACTGCAAAGACTGGACCAAGATTAGAAGCTGCCAGCAACTCACATAATGACATCACTCTTTCCAGATTCCAGAAGTTTCTTCTTTCTTTAGAAGATTGGGGGGGGTCTATTTTCTTACTTTATTGGGGTTACAAAAATGATAAACAGCCAGGTGCTGGTGCTTTACACCTGTAATCCTAGATACTCAGGAAGCTGAGATCTGAGGATAGAGGCTCAAAGACAGCCCTGGTAGAAGTCTGTAAGATTTTTTTTTTCCAATGATAAAATTACCACCAATCAATACTCATTCCTCTCTTCTGTGATACTAATTTCCTCATGACCCCTGACCTGCCACAGGAGGGACTATCCAGAAAAATCTACAAGCTCCAGAAACTGACCTAATGTGGTTCAAGTTTACCTGAATGAGGCTGCCCTCCTTCATACACACAGGTCAGTCTGTTCAAAATTCAGTCATCATGGCTGGGAAGGTGGCTCAGTGGTAGAGCGCTTGCCTTGCATGCCTGAGGCCCTGGGTTCGATTCCCCAGCGCCACATAAGCAAAAAGAAAAAAAGCCGGAAGTGGTGCTGTGGCTCAAGTGGTAGAGCGCTAGCCTTGAGCTGAAGAGCTGAGGGACAGCACCCAAGCCCAGAGTTCAGGCCCCACGACCGGACCCAAAAAAAAAAAAAAAAAAATTCAGTCATCACTAGACACTGGTGGCTCATGCCTGTAATCCTAGCTACTTCGATCCTAGATCTGAGGATCATGGTTTAAAACTTGTCTGGACAGGAAAGACCAAGATACTCTTTTGTTGTTGTTGTTGGTCATGGGGCTTGAACTCTGGGCCTGGGAGCTGTCCCTCAGCTCTTCAGCTCAAGGCTAGCACTCTAACATACCCGTGCCCAGCCAGGAAACTCTTATCTCCAAATTACCACCAAAAAGCCAAAAGTAGAATTGTGGCTAAAGCCTTACACTAGCCTTGAGCAAAAAGCTAAAGGAGAATACCTAGGTTTGAATTCAAACCCAGGACCACACACACACACACACACACACACACACACACACACACACACACTGAGCCATGGAGATTTGATGTGTGTTGGGGTGATACAGACCAGCTCCCCCTTTGTTAGACTTCCTGCTTATTAGAAGCTGCAGTTTTCAAAGACTGAACTGCAAGCACTCCCCTCCAAAATACTCTGGTCTCAAACTCAGCCCAAGAAACCTGCTATTTGCCAGAGAGTGGGGGGAAAAAAAAAACAAAAACCTGCTGCACTAACTCTACATACCTGGACTAAAACCTCAGTATGTAGCTCCAAGGAAAATCAAGACATGGCAAACTGGTAATCTATAAAAGAAATAAAGGGAGACATTCCCTCTCAGGGCAGCACAGTGGGGCCAATGTGTACTGTGAGCCCCGGAAGGCTGGGAGTCATCAGCAATATCACTGCCCATAGCCAGGAGCCAAGCAGCCCAGCAGCCAAGCAAGGCTAAACCTGGGTCCCCCAACCACAGGCAAGATAGCACAAGACAATCCAGATTCCCTGTCCAGGTGAGGCCCCTCAGGCCTCACTATGCACAGAACACTGTCCACTGTCCACCACACTGTCCACAGAACACCCAGCCACAATCACCTGAGACAAGGAGTTGTGACCCCACAAGAGAACGCATCCTCACCAGAGTGTAGCCTGACGTCTGGTGGTGCACAGAAGCTACCCACTCCCAGTTTTTGCCGCCCACAGGCCTGGAACAGGCCTGTCCACCTACCCACCCCCAGGAACTGGTATAGAGCACTAGCAGCCCCTTCCTGCCATAAGCAAAAATCAAACCAACCAAAAAAAGCCAAGCAGAAGAATCTAATAGTGATCAAAACATTACATTTCAAGAAATAGCTATAGCAATCCAGCTGCAAGACAAGAAGGGACTGCAGGGGGCTGGGGGATAGCTTAGTGACAAAGCACTTGCCTAGCAAGTACAAAGTCGTGGGTTTGATCCCCAGTACCTGCCTGCCCCCCCCAAAAAAGAAGGACTGCAGAAAGAATGGAGGTCTTGTTCTCTGACACAGATTAAAAGACTTTTGAAGCACTTGGCCAAGATCACAGAGAACAGGACAAACAACTATTACAGAGTTCCAGAGCCTAATTAAACTTTAAAAACATACGAATGAGTATTTAAGGAAATAGAATCCCTTTACAACTAAAGAAGAAAAAAAAAACTGTCCATACTGTATTGTTGAATGACAAGCAAAAGTCTATTGCAGAATAGTAGCAACAGAATGCCTCTGGGGATTTCTACCCATACCAACATCTGCATGGTAGGGTATCCCCTATCACCAGTTAAACACAGTTTGCACGAGTCTCAAGGCTCAATGTGTTGACACTGAATCCCCATTATGAAGTATTAATAGAATAAAACTTAATCTGACTATTGTTAGAAGTGGACCACTGGGAGGTAAAGAGGATTACATAAAGTCATTAGGGTGGAATGAATCCCCGTGCCTTTTTAAGACAAGAGAGATTCCGTATAGACACACAGACACATGTATGTTCTCTGTCTCTTGTTATGTGACACCTCAGGTCTCTGCTAGGAAGATGGCCATCATCAAATGTGGCCCTTTGACCCTCAGAATCATTTGCCAAAACAAATTGCTGCTGATGCTGATGCTGCTTCTGCTTTTTCTGCTTCTTCTGCTTCTTCTTCTTCTTCTACTACTACTACTACTTTTGGTTTGTCGAGGGGCTTGAACTCTGAGCCTGGGCACTATCCCTCAGCTCTTCAGCTCAAGGCTAGCACTCTCTACCACTTGAGCCACAGCACCACTTCCAGTTTTCTGGTGGTTAATTGGAGATGATAGTCTCAGACATTCCTGTTCAGAATGGCTTTGAACAGCAATCCTCAGATCTCAGCCTCTTAAGTAGCTAGGATTATAGGCTTGAGCTGCCAGTGCCTGGCTTCACTTTTCTTTATAAAGTAGCCTGCCTTTGGTTTTTTTCTTATAGTAATGAAAAATGGACTGAAGAAATTCTGAAAAGATGCTCATTGGTCTGTTAACAATTTTTACCCGTTGCTGGAAAGATCTTTGAACTTTTCTGTATTGTTTGAATGCCTTAGCAATGGCTACACATTCTTTTTCAAAAAATTAAACTGGAGGCTGGCAATGTGCTTAGTGGCAGAGTGCTTGCCTAGTAGCATGCATGAAGCCCTGGGTTCAATTCCTCAGTACCACGTAAACAGAAAAAGCCAGAATTGGATCTATGGCTCAAGTGACAGAGTGCTAGCCTTGAGCAAAAAGAAGTTCAGGGACAGTGCTCAAGCCCTGAGTTCAAGCTCCATGAGTGTGGGGTAAAAAACATAAAAAATGAAAAGTTAAAATGGTGAAGGAAGGTGGGCTGGGAAGATGGCTCAGTGGTAGAGTGCTTGCCTTGCATGCATGAGGCCCTGGGTTCAATTCCTCAGCACCACATAAGCAGGGGGGAAAAAAGCCGGAAGCAGCGCTGTGGCTCAAGTGGTAGAGCGCTAGCCTTGAGCTGAAGAGCTAAGGGACAGCGCCCAGGCCCAGAGTTCAGGCCCATGACCGGACCCCCCCAAAAAAAAAAAATGGTGAAGGAAGAAAGAAAAAAATCTTCATGATTTAAAACATATAAACAGCTCTGAAATAAATAAATGAATAAATAAAGCAAAAGAGGAATAAAGGAAAGGTAAAGAAAGGATAAACATAAAAATTAAGCTCCAGAATCTGTGTTCTTGGCTTAGTTACCAATACAAAGATAAAACCATCAGATCTAGAGAGCACCTACTACAGAGAGAGCAAGACAGGTGCTTCTTATCTTCCCCGATTTTCCCTTCTCACCTTAGTTCATGGAACATGTTCATGCTCTTGAGTTCCACAAGTTCTTTCTGACCATGCAGTCTGTATAATAAACACAGCTACAACCTGAAGAATAATGTCCCCAAGATAGATATTACCAAAACCAGACACATGCCATGTGGAAAGAGAGGACATGATTCTTAGTTTATTAAATGTAATTCAGTAGGGAAATTCCAACAATACATGTTTAACTAGGCTCCAAGAATTTAATTTTAGGTTCTGGGAAGGTGGCTCAGTGGTAGAGTGCTTGACCCCATGCATGAGGCCCTGGGTTCAATTCCTCAGCACCACATAAGCAGAAAAAGCTGGAAGTGGTGCTGTGGCTCAAGTGGTAGAGCACTAGCCTTGAGCTGAAGAGCTTAGGGACAGCGCCCAGGCCGAGTTCAGGCCCCACAACTGGCAAAAAAAGGAGGAGGAGGAAGAGGAGGAAGAGGAGGAGGAGGAGGAGGAGAGGAGGAAGAGGAGGAGCAGGAGAGGAGGAGGAGGAGGAGGAGAGGAGGAGGAGGAGGAGGAGAGGAGGAGAAGGAGGAGGAGGAGGAGGAGGAGGAGGAGGAGGAGGAGGAGGAGGAGGAGGAGGAGGAGGAGGAGGAGGAGGAGGAGGAGGAGGAGGAGGAGGAAGTATTTAATTTTATTCACTGGTCAATGACTTACAGGCTTCAAGCATTTAATTGTATTTACTGTATTGGTCTACAAGTTGGACCTCTGCTGCCCTCTGGTGGCTCTGAGAATAAGAGCCACTTGCATCCCAGTATGTAACAATTTCATTCGTGGCTGAGCAAAATTCTGTGTGTATATGTACCACTTTGTTTATCCACTTATCTGTTGGTGGACATCTAGGCTGATTCTATAACTTGGTTATTGTGAGCAGTGCTGTGATAAACTTCTGTATACAAGTACCTTTCAAATAAACCAACTTTGATTCTTCTGGGTATATACATATGTTAAGGCTGTATCACATAAAAATTCTAGCTACTCAGAAGGCTGAGATTTGAGGATTGTGGTTTGAAGCCAGCCTGTACAGGAAGGCCTTGAGACTTTTTTGCCGGTTGTGGGGCCTGAACTCTGGGCCTGGGCACTGTCCCTCAGCTCTTCAGCTCAAGGCTAGTGCTCTACCACTTAAGCCACGGCGCCACTTCTAGATTTTTCTGCTTATGTGGTGTTGAGGAATCAAACCCAGGGTCTCATGCATGCAACGCAAGCACTCTACCACTGAGCCACCTTTCCAGCTCAGCCATGAGACTCTTACTATCTCCACTAACGTACCAAAAAAAAGCCAGAAGTGGCACTGTGCATCAAGTAGTAGAGCACTAGCCTTGAGAAAAAGAAGCTCGGGTCAAAGCCTAGGCTCTGAGCTCAAGCACTGTGACTGGTACAAAAATAAAAACTAAGAATTCTGTTTTCCGGTGCCAGTGGCTCATACCTGTAAACTCAGCTACTCAGGTAGCTGAGATCTGAAGATCACAGTATAAAACCAGACCAGGACAGGCAACAGTGGCTCACACCTGTCATCCTAGCTACTCAGGAGGCTGAGATCTGAGGATTTCAGTTCAAAGCCAGCCTGGGCAGGAAAGTCTGTGAGACTCTTAATCTCCAATTAACCACCAGAAAACTGGAAGTGGCACTGTAGCTCAAGTGTAGAGCACTTGCCTTGAGCTGAAATGCTGAAGGCCAGCACCCAGGCCCAGAGTTCAAGCCCCACAAACGGGGGGAGAGGGGGAAACAGTCCAGAAAATTTTCAAAAATTAAAAAAAAAACATGTGGGACTGGGAATGTGGCTTAGTGATTGGAGTGCTTGCCTAGCGTGCGTGAAGCTCCAGGTTCGATTCCTCAGTACACATAAACAGAAAGGGCTGGAAGTGGTTCCGTGGCTCAAGTGGTAGAGTGCTAGCCTTGAGCAAAAGAAGATCAGAGACAGTGCCCAGGGCCTGAGTTCAAGCCCCAGGACTGGCAAAGACACACACACACAGATGACACAAAAGATCTCCAAGATCTAGCATGAGACTTACTTGTGTATATAAAAGAAGAACCAAGGGCTAGCGCCTCCTCGGAAAACCTCCTGTCCTAGAACCAAGGGCTGGCCCTCAGGGACGTTTCAAGGTACAAGCATTGCCACTCACCCTGTGCCACCTCCAACTCATATTCTCCAACAAAAGAAAGTTATCAAGCCCAAAAGGAAGGAGCTCTCCCGGTACCCCTGGAGTTTTCAGGAAGATCTGTGGCCAATGACCCTAGGGCTAACTTCGATCCATCTCTCCTCATGACCATACCCTGCTTTCAGTGGGCTCAGAAAAAATGGATCACCCATCCTCGCTCAGTCTGTGTCAATCCCACAGCCTACGCAGACCCACTAGCTCCCACCTCACCCGTGCCCCCAGACCTCACAGAACAGAGAGTCCACATCAGTCTTTATTGGGAAAGAGAAGCATCAGCACCCGCTGTAAGTACCAGGGCCACTTTCTGTGCTCCAGGCAACAGCAGGAAGGGAAACAGGGCCAAGAAGGCCATGAGTGCCCCCTGGGAGTGTCACAAGCCCTGGGACACCACCCTCTCCTGGCTGCCAGCACAGGACTTCTGGGGTCTCTACAGAAGATCCAGACAAGTCAGGACCACTAGGTTTCCCGGGCCTCTGCAAGTAGAAGAAACCTCATGTTACAACCATGTCCTCCTGGCTCCATCCCTCCCACAGCCTTCCCCTCCACCCTGGAAAGCCCTGGTATGCATCTCTGTCAAAAGACTTGAATGGGCTGGGTGTCGGTGGCTCACACCTGTAATCTTAGCTACTCAAGATGCTGAGATGTGAGGATCGCAGTTCAAAGCCAGCCTGGAAAGATTGTAAGACTCTTATCTCCAATAAACCACCAGAAAACTGGAAGTGGCGCTATGGCTCAAGATGATGGCTCAGCTGAAGAGCTGAGGCCCAGAGTTCAAGCTCCATGACCCACAAAAAAAAAAAAAAAAAAAAAAAGACTTGAATGGCTGCCAGCTTCCTAAACTACCTGGCATTGAAACTGGCATTGAAAATCCTTGTCACCTAGAAGTCACCCTTCCCTCTCCTGATATAAAAACACAAGTGCGGCTGCCCCCTTCCATGCCCTGCCTCCATCCCTCCCTGTCCAAGCATGTCACTTACATTCCTGTCTTCTGGGCCTTTGTTAACAATCACATGACCTGTCCTGCAGGTTCTTGGTGCTATCCCAGGATTACAATTAGTCTAGCTCACCCGCAAGTCACACCCTCTTTAAACACCTCCAAGTCCATAGTGTCTACTGATGGTTCTGATTTCCTCATAGGATCTTTGCCCTATACTAGACTCTCCTTGACCTTCAACATCCCCTTCTCCATACCTAAGCCAGCCCTGAGACTGGCCAACTCTAGATCTGGTTGGTGATGACAATGATCTATACCCACCGCGTTCCAAATCAGAGCTGATGGTCCCATTGGAGTCTACAGTCCCATTGGATGGCAGGGCCAGCGGGACACAGAAGCGGCCGCAGCCTGATTTGCAGCACTTTTCCCCAGGTTGGCAGTGTTCATCCATGAAGCAGCCAACAATACACAGGCCTACCAGAATGTTCGGACAAGCGCCATCTCGCCCTGTGGGGAGAACAGGCCTGGGTAAGCAGACAGGACATTGGCCGCATGTCCCGGGGATCCTGTGGAGAATGTAGACCCAGGAGTTCCAGGTGAGTCGATCTCTGACTCCTAACACAATCCTCACCAACCTATGGACATCCCCAAACCCCCGAACCAAGAGTTTTCAAAGGGTGTCCCAAAGGGAACTCCCTAAAGGCGCTTCCAAGACTGCTAGCGCTCCAGGCTCAGGGGTAGAGCTAGGTTGAGAGAGGGGGCCAGGTCCTTCCCCTCTCCTCGGCTTAGACTGAGTGTCATTCGTACATCCGCCGCCCTACAGGTGGTCTTGCACCCTGCTCTGTGCTCCGTGACACCCTGCATGCATCTCCTCCCATCAAACCTTACAGGATGTTCCTTGGCTTGCAATGGAACAAGCGTGCTAGACACTCAGTGGAAGCCAACCTACCTCCTTTAATGTCCCCACGGCATGCCTGACCACAGCCAGTGCTGCAGCACTTGTGCCCCGGGGGGCAGGACTCATCTCTGTCACACAGCTCCTGACATGGAAGGGGGTCCGCAGGACATCCGCCACCAACCTCTGCCACAGAGTCAAAATAAGAAGTGCAAATCCGCAAAGTGAAGTATATTTTTCGCATCTGATATGTACGCAGATGTTTAGCTTTCAAGTTCAAAGTATAAGCAATGTACTCTGATATTTTCTATTCTTTTTTGTCTTCATGTGTGTGTCGTGTGTGTCGTGTGTGTGTGTGTGTGTGTGTGTGCGTGTGTGTGTGTGTGTGTGTGTGTGTGTGTGTGTGTGTGTGAGTTCTAGGGCTTGAACTGAGGGTCTGGGCACCATCTCTGAGCTCTTTTGATAAAGGCTACCACTTTACTACTTGAGCCATAGCTCCACTTCTGGCTTTTTATGTTTAAGTGGAGAGAAGAGTCTCATAGGCTTTCCTGCCACTCACAGCTTCAAACCACAATCCTCAGATCTCAGCCTCCAAAGTAGCTAGGATTATAGGTATGAGCCTCCGGCACCTGACTTTTCTATTTTAATGCTGGCCATGAACTACTAACTTATTTCCGTCCTCACATTTCAGAGCTAGGTGCTGGTGGTTCACACCTGCACTCCTAGTCCATGAAACTCTTATCTCCAATTAACCAGTAAAAACACAGAGACGGAGCCCATGACTCATGCGGTAGAGTACCACAATTGGGTATAAACAGCCTAGGGACAGTGCCCAGACCCTGAGTTCATGCTCAAGTACCAGTACACACACACACACACACACACACACACACACACACACACACACACACACAGAGGAACAGTTTCAGTTTCAGCTCTATCCCACTAGAGCAACCACCTTAATGCCAACGCCACATTTATTCTCTCTTCCTGTGACTAGCATTCTCCTGGGCTTCATGCCCTGGTGAAGTCCTCTTTCATACTGTCTAACCCAGGGGCCACCGGCCACCATGAAGATGCCACAAAGCAGCTTCAGCTGGACTGTATAGATGATTCTCCATCTTCCTTGTGGCTGTGTGGGTTGCTGAGGCTCATCTGGGTATTCCAACGCCACTCAAGCCCCACTGGAGCTCCCAGTCCAGGCAGATGAGTGACTAGCTATACCATGTAGTACATGATCTGGCCCGCTGAGCCTAGGCAACCCACACAACTGCAAGAGAAAACCGTTGTCTTAAGCCACAAAATTTGGGGATGCTTTCTTATGTAGCAATAGGTAGGTACATGGAACCGTTATGAACAGAACCCCAGGTTTGTTCTGAGAGACAATGATTCCAGCTAAAATGGGGATTCACTTCCTCATAATTCCTTACAACCAGGGGCAACCAAGGACCAAGACATAAACTGGGGAGATTTTTGCATTCCCCTCCCTCTTCCTTCTTCTAGTACAAAGGTGGACTTACTATGGAAAGGCAGAACAGCAGGGCACAGCTGGGAATGTGGCTCAGTGGTAGAGTGCTTGCCTAGCATGCATGAAGCCTTGGGTTCAATTCCTCAGTATCACATACACAGAAAAATTCAGAAGTGGTGCTATAGCTCAAAGTGGTAGAATGCTAGCTTTGAGCAAAAGCAGCTCAGAAACAGTGCCCAGGCCCTACAACCAATAAAAAAAAAAAAGAAGGAAGGAAGGAAGGAAGGAAGGAAGGAAGGAAGGAAGGAAGGAAGGAAGGAAAGAAGGAAGAAAGAGAGAGAGGGAGGGAGGGAGGAAGGGAAAGAAAGAGCAGCCTTCATTGAGCCAGGAGTCACTCAGTATGAGGACAAAAGAATGAGTAAGGCAAAAGAAAGGGTTTCATAGGGCTGGGAAGGTGGCTCATTGGTAGAGCGCTTGCCTTGCATGCATGAGGCACTGAGTTCGATTCCCCAGCACCACATAAGCAAAAATTAAAAAAAAAAAAAAACGCCGGAAGTGGCGCTGTGGCTCAAGTGGTAGAGCACTAACCTTGAGCTGAAGAGCTGAGGGACAGCGCCCAGGCCTAGAGTTCAGGCCCCATGACCAGACCCCCCCCCCCAAGAAAGGGCTTCATCTTTGTTAGCATCATTGTTCGCAAAATGAGTTCCCTTCCCATAGCTTAGTCCACTCCTTCCCTTCTCCACAGCTTAGCATGCTCCCTTCCTAGGCAGCACCAGGCCCGTGTAGTAAAGGCAGTAAATAATCAACTTCCAACCCCCTCTACCTTGGGATGGCACTTCTCTGGGGCAGCTAACACCATATAAGGCAACAGGAGCCCCTTAGAGTGACCTTCAGGTCTGGGCAGCTATGGCCCCTTATCGACTATTTGGACAGCAGCCATAAATCCTAGTCTACCATGGCAGAACTCCTGGCCCTCAGGTCCACCGTGGTCTCCACCTCCTAGCCCCTTCTAGCCGCTCCTAAACCTCCTAGGTCATACAGGTCAACTAGACAATAGCAGGTGCTTCTTCTTACTTCTCTCTTGTGAGAAGGGGTCTTGCCGGCCCCTTTCCCGGTAAGAAACCTTTCCTTTGTTCTCTGTACCTGGATGTCTGCATGGTTTTCTGGCAAAGTCCAAATAATCTAACAATCCTAGAGCTGCCACGACAGCCCTGATTCCAACTTCAGGGTTTCTTGTTATGTGAGAACAATGAAACCTTCATTGATTAATTTCTTCACACAGCCAAACACATTCCAGATGTGCCTGCTCACCATCCCCAAGAAGATAAAGAAACCCAGAGGAAAGCAGAACTGTCCCAGAACTAGAGTGAGTCAATGGCAAGGCAGGGCAAAACGCCTCCTGATCTACAATGAAGCACTTTCTACTATACCATCCTTAGAACACAACTCAGGAGCAGGCACACTCACAGACAGCACACTCAAACCACCTCCCACCTTGAGTCACTCACTGTCTCAGTGTTGATTTCAAGAGGTGATAGGCAATTAAAACTTTGGTAGAAAACAAAACACAGAACTGGTCTAGTGCCTCTGAGGAACAATCTAAGAATGAGGCCCTATGACTGGCTCCAGGAAGTCTACCATGATGGAAAATTCAAGTGTTCAAGACTCTAATGAGACACGTGCAGCTGGACAGAAATAACCTGGCATCCGGGGTTTTCCTGTGCTGGCATGTCTTCAATATTCT
This sequence comes from Dipodomys spectabilis, assembly GCF_019054845.1. Lineage (NCBI taxonomy): Eukaryota > Metazoa > Chordata > Mammalia > Rodentia > Heteromyidae > Dipodomys > Dipodomys spectabilis. The sequence continues at coordinate 20,226,307 of NW_024870852.1, forward strand.
GTCATTGTGAGATCACAGCCAAACCATGTGTCCTGAATTCTTATTTGGAAAATGTAGTCACTGCAACCACTTGCAGTGGTATCCCCTGTACCGCTTCATCTGCTTGAAAAATACTGATATACATTTGACAAAGAGCACTGTGTGTGTGTGTGCGCGCGCGCCTGCACACGCATGCGTGCGTGCGCAGGCGCGCGCACGCGCCTTATGAATGACAAATGGGAGGAGGGGGCAAAAAGTCCCTCCCAACTGTCTACCTGCCACCCAAGTAGGTTCAGAGACCACACAGCCAACAAGCAGAAAAGCCAGGACTCAGACCACCATTCAGACCAGAGCTTCCTCCTGAGCCAGATCCCAGTGTAAGCATTGACTATGGCAAACCTCTGGCAATGTCAAAGGTTACAGAGAATAGTAAGTGTTCATAGCCCAGGAAGAAGAGATTCCTAGCAATCAGTCCCATTGAGTGAGTGGCCAGCCCTTTCTTAGGACTGGAGCTATAGAAACTGTAGCAGTAGTTAACTACTAAGTGCTACTATTGCCAGTCTCATCTCTCACTAGGATAGGGATTCTGTTCTGCCAGTGGGCTCCAAGAGATTTACAGGACATCACTAACCCTCCATGCTGCCTAACCCAGCTCCCAGGGAAAGTTCCATCTGGGCTGGCCAGGAGCCAGAGCAGCTCACAAAGATTCTGTGCCTGGTGCCAACCTCACCCTCAGCCTCCACAGTTCAGCCATCCTCTTCAAACAATGGGAAGATTGTACTAGGCACAAAAACACGCTGAGTGACTGCCTGAAACAGATTCTCAGGCTTTGGTTCCAGAATCCTGCCTCAAGAGTCCTGCAGAAGTACAACCTGCTATTCTCTCTGAGTACAGGCTGCCCCAGTCTGGCACAGCCAAGCCCCTGTGGGTACTGGGAAGACACATGCCATCTGTGGAGGCCTGTCTGGAAGAAAAGAGGTTGTTGTGGGCTGTGGAGTTTCAGAAATTAGATGATCAGTGAGGAGAAAAGAATTCTGGTTCTTAGCCGGGTGCCAGTGGCTCATGCCTGTAATCCTAACTACTCAGGAGGCTGAGATCTGAGGATCGCAGTTCAAAGACAGCCTGGGCAGGAAAGTCCATGAAACTCTTATCTCCAATAAACAATCAGAAAACCAGAAGTGGTGCGGTAGCTCAAGTGGTAGAGCGCTTGCCTTGAGCTGAAGAGCTGAGGGACAGTGCTCAGGCCCAGAGTTCAAGGCCCACAACCGACAAAAAAAAAAAGAATTCTGGTTCTGAATTTAAAGGATTGAGCCAGTTGTCATAATCCCAGCACTCTGGACATCAAGAAAGGAAGATCAGGAGTTCAAGACCAGCTTAGATTATCAGCCAGTCCTGCTCTCAAGTAAAAGAGAAAAGAACAAAATTATACTCCCAATGCCTCCTTCTTAGAAAGAGGGAATAAGCTAATGTATATTGATACTTTCTGGGGTGACTCTTTCCACCTCACAGGATGGAGCCAGAGAGCCATACCCAGGAACCTTCTGGAATCTCAGGCTGGAACCCACATCTCAGACCCATGCTTCTCCACTCTGGCATACAGCCACATACACTGAGATGACAGGACAGCTACAGTGGCTTCAGAAAACAGAACGGAAGCTGAGCACTGATGGCTCACACCTGTCATCCTGGCTACTTAGGAGGCCTGAGAGCTGAGGATCATGGTCCAAAGCCAGCCCACACAGGAAAGTCCTTGACACTCATCTCCAGTTGGTTGTTGGTTGGCTTTCCTTTATTTTGGGAACAATAATTAAGTGCCTGCTATCTCTGAAGAGAAAAAATACACAAGTTGACTATGGTAGCTCAGGTCTGTTATCCTAGTGACTTGAAAGACTATTAAGAGAAACACAATTCAAAGCTAGCCTGGGCATAAGTTTGCAGGACCCCATCTCAACCAATAAAAAGCTAGGCACAGTTGTATGTGCTTGACATTCCAGCTATGACAGGATACATAAATAGGTGGATTGTGGTCCAGGCCTACCAAAAAGCTGAAAGTACAGGTATGGCTCAACGGGTAGAGCAATAGCCTTGAGCAAAAAAGCCAAGTGAAAGCATGAGGCCCTGAGTTCACCCCAGTACTGGCACACACACAAAAGTTATTTCTCCCTCTAGACAACGAGATCACAAAAGCAGGGACAGGAACTACTGTGTCACCACAGCGTTCCCATAGCTCATAACTGCATCTGGCAAAGAGTAAGAACCCAGTACATACTTGGTGAAAAAATAAAACTTTTATATGGTCATGAGGACTCTGAGAGAAAAAAAGAAGTAATGTCTTTAAATGCCTCTCTACCCAAGTCCATTTCCACCACACAAGTGGCCATCTTGGGTATATATAGAAGCTCCGGAATCGCAGAAGCTGGTGAATGGGGATGATTCTATTTTCACATCTCCTTGCATATTCTTGTGCTATGACTTTAATGGAGGTATTGCAACTGACAGTGAGGATTGGGAACAGCCCACTAACTTTCAAACCTGCTGACATTCTCTTCTATTACATGCCACAAATCAACCTAATCTGATGTATTCTTTCCATGTTGTCGTCTTCTTTCTCCTCCTCCTCCCCCTCCTCTTCCTTCCTCTTCATTCCCCCTTCTCTTCTTCCTCCTCCTCCTCTTCTTCCTCTTCCTCCTCCTTTTCTTCCCCCTCCTCTGGTCTCCCTCCCTTTCCCCCTCCCCCTCCCCCTCCCCCTCCCCCTCCTCCTTCTTCTTCCAGTTCTGGAGTTTGAACTAAATACCTTGTGTTTGCTAGGCAGGCAACTTTACCACTTAAACCCTACCCCATCCCTTATTGCCTTCCTTTTTGCCTGTCCTGGGGCTTGACCTCAGGGCCTGGACTCTGTCCCTCAGCCTCTTTGTACTCAAGGTTATCCACTCTCCCATTGGAGCCACAGCTCCACTTCTGGTTTTTAGGAAGTTAATTGAAGCTAGGAGTCTCTCAATCTTTCCTGCCTGAACTGGCTTTGAACTGTAATCCTCAGATCTCAGATCTCAGCCTCCTGAGCCACCAGTGCCCAGCTCCTTTAAATAGTGTCTCACTTCCTTCCTGGGCAGGCCTGAACCATAATCCACCTATTTACATATCCTGTCATAGCTGGAATGTCAGGCACATACAACTGTGCCTAGCTTTTTATTGGTTGAGATAGGGTCCTGCAAACTTATGCCCAGGCTAGCTTTGAATTGTGTTTCTCCTAATAGTCTTCCATGTCACTAGGATTACAGGCCTGAGCTACTATAGTCAACTTGTATATTTTTTTTCTCAGAAGATAGCAGGCACTGAATTATTGTTTCTCAAAATAAGGTAAAGCCGGGCTGGGAAGGTAGCTCAGTGGTAGAATGCTTACCTTGCATGCCTGAGGCCCTGGGTTCAATTCCTCAGCATCACATAAGCAAAAAAAGAAAAAAGCCAGAAGTGGCGCTATGGCTCAAGTGGTAGAGCACTAGCCTTGAGCTGACGAGCTGAGGGACAGCACCCAGGCCCAGAGTTCAGGCCCCACGACCGGACCCAAAAAAATAAATAAATAAATAAAAATAAAGTAAAGCCAACCAACAGAGCATGGTTTGCTGACCTGGCACAAAATAGCTTCTTTCTTTCTCAAATATACAAGCAAGTTAGACTACGGAGTGCAGGGATGAGATTTCTTACCTGGTTTCTGTTTGAAGACTGGCATTACACATCTCTTATTGCAACCAAAAGTGCAGCATTTTTTTCTACCTGGGCATGTCTCATCAGTGGTACACGCTTTAGAACAGGGTGGTTTTCGAATGACCTTAGGACACTCTCCTTTCTTCCCTATTACAAAAACAAAGACAGCAACAGAAAGGAGATAGCAGTACCAGGTGCCAGAGAACCCACAGACAGACAAGAGAGAATCAGAGAAGCAAGCCCTAGATACACTTAGCCTCCAACCCTAGGGCTAAAGTCGAAGCCATGGTAACAGTAATAGTCAACATTTGTCATTACATTTACAATGTTTATCTTTTTGTAAGAACATCTCAACTCGATCCTCACAATTATCTTTTTTTTTTTTTTGGGGTCCGGTCGTGGGGCCTGAACTCTGGACCTGGGCACTGTCCCTTAGCTCTTCAGCTCAAGGCTAGCACTCTCCCACTTGAGCCACAGCGCCACTTCCGGCTTTTTTCTTTTTGCTTATGTGGTGCTGAGGAATCGAACCCAGGGCCTCATGCATGCAAGGCAAGCGCTCTACCACTGAGCCACCTTCCAAGCCCCTATCTTTATTTTATGTAAGAGGAAATTTAAGCTAAAAACTTAGGATTTGAACTAGATGTAGCTCAGTGGTAGAGTGCTGTCTATCAAGAATAAGAAGATAGATTCAATCCCTGCAGCATAAGAGAAAAAAAAAAAGAATTTGGGTGAATCATGTCAGAGTGCGGAAGAAAAGCATCTCACAGCACCATTTAAAAAAATTAAATTAAATTTAAGATTTAGCTGGGTGCTGGTGGCTTGCTGAGATCTAAAGATCAAGGTTTGAAGCCAGCCACAGCAGGAAAGCCCATGAGACTCTTATTTCTAATTAACCAGCAAAAAACAGAAAGTAGAGGTACAGCTTAAGAGGTAGAGAACAAACCTTAAGGAAAAATAGCTAAAGGGCAGCACCCAGACCCTGACTTTCAGCCCCAATACAAACACAAAAATAAATAAATAAATAAGATTTTAAAAGAGCTGTTTAAAAAAAAGGAAAGAGCTATTTGAGGCCAGGTGCCAGGTGTCCACACCTGTAATCCGAGCTACTCAGTAGGCTGAGACCTAAGGATCACAGTTCAAAACTGGCGTGGGCAGAAAAATACATAAGAATCTTTTTTTCAGTTAACCAGCATAAAGCCAGATGTGGCTCAAGTGGTAGAGCACCATCCTTGAGCAAAAAGCTAAGGCCCAGTCCCTGAGTTCAAGCCCCAGTACTGGTGTACACACACGCATGCATAGACACATACACACACACACACACACACACACACACAACACACAGATTTAAGAAATGATGTTTAAGGGTAAAATTTTACCTGGTCTAAGCTATTTCCCTTCTTCCCTCCTCCTCCCTGAGCTGGGGTTGAGTCTCAGGGTTCACACATGTTAGACAAGCAGTCTATTGAAACATATGTCTCCTCAGCCAGAGAGGAAGGCTAAAGTCAAGATTACCCTGGCAGCATGGACTTAAGAAACTCCTATAGGGCTGGGAAGGTGGCTCAGTGGTAGAGTGCTTGCCTTGCATGCATGAGGCCCTGGGTTCAATTCCTCAGCAACACATAAGCAGGAAAAAAAAAAAGCCAGAAGTGGTGCTGTGGCTCAAGTGGTAGAGTGCTAGCCTTGAGCTGAAGAGCTGAAGGACAGCACCCAGGCCCAGAGTTCAGGCCTTCAACCAGACTCCAAAAAAAAAGAAAAGAAAAGAAACTTCTGTAGCCGGGCGCCGGTGGCTCACACCTGTAATCCTAGCTACTCAGGAGGCTGAGATCTGAGGATTGCAGTTCAAAGCCAACCTGGGCCGAAAAGCCCTTGCGACTCCTATCTCCAATAAACCACTCAGAAAAGCAGAAGTGGCACAGTCGCTCAAGTGGTAGAGCACTCGCCTTAAGCTGAAGAGCTGAGGGACAACGTTCAGGCCCAGAGTTCAAGCCCCATGACGAACAAAAAAGGAAAGAAAAGAAACTCCTGTAAGAAGCACTGAAACAGCCAGGCCCCAATGGCTAATGCCTGTAATCCTAACTACTTAGGAGGTTGAGTAGCTGAGGGTTGAGGTTCAAAGCCAGACCTGGCAGAAAAGTCTGTGAAACTCATCTCCAGTTAACCACTTAAAAACCAGAAGTGGAGTTGAGGCTAAAGTGGTATAGTACCAGCCAAAAGCAAAACAAAACAAACAACATACAAAAAAAAAACTAAGCAAATGCAAGAAGCCCAGAGTGTTAATCCCTAGTATCAGCACAAAAACAAAAAACAAAAACAAAACAAAACAAAAAAACACCAAAAACAAAATCAAAACCAAAACCCTAACTCCTCACTCAGACCCATAAGTTAACTAAAAGGAGGAGGTATCCTGGCCCCCTCCCTGTTTTTTTTTTTTTTTCACTCAGAACATTTTTAATAATGCACATTAAAAAAAAGTATTCATCTTTCAAATTGTTCTGCAATCCAAATATACAATAGCTTGGAAAACATTTTAGAAAACAAAAGCCAATGTAAAAAGACAGATTAAAACAAGTAGAACAGTACAGGTTTTATATGGCTCAGATTTTACAGTTTTCTTACTGCATCATCAGTGTCAGAAATCTGTTCCTTCAGGTGCCTCCATTGCTCCTGATTTAAAGAAATACCTTTTCTTCCTGGCTTCATTTTGCCTTCTTGATCCATCCAATATTCTCTAATATCAATTAGAACTTTCCCTTTAAAGTCCCAAACACTTACATATCTCATTTTCCCAATCGGAAACATGTTATCATCTCTGCTGCTGCTGCTCTGCTTAGAAGATGCCAGAGCTCTCAAAGTCTCACCTGTCTTTTGCTTTTTTTATAGGCTTTTCTGTAGTAACTTGCTTTTTCCTCTTTAACTTTTTCTCAACTTCACTGTCAGAATCACTGCCAGAAGAGTTTGACGAAACAAGTTCCTTTGATTTAGGCATTGCTCCGCTCTGGCACACGGACAGGCTTGAGCTCACTCCACCCCATTTTGTATCTGTCTCCTTTGTTTTGAGTCTCCCGTTTCTACTGTCACCTCGAGTTCCAGGACTAATCAATATCATCTTTATGACCGGGACCAAAACTACCCCCAAAGCCCCGCAGGATAGATCACCTCAAAATAGGAACAATTACTTACAATAATGAGGCTGAATCTTGGGAGCAAGGTACCAGATTGCTCCCCTCAAGTGATAACAGTAGCAAGTTCTGTGGAACCCCCTTTACAGGATCAGAGTCAAGCTAATGCTCAAGCAGGCCATACTTGGCTGAAGACTGTTAAATTACATGTACTCCTGGCCCTCTGCCCCACTTCTTCCTCTGTTTAAACCTGAAGTTCATGTCAGATGGGTTGACATTTTTACCTCCCTTCTTCCCACACAGAGCCAGTCTGTACCTTAATAGATCGCCTTTCTCTCACTTTCTCCAGGACTTATCTCAAATCAGCATATTGGGGCAAGTAATGACGCTGACATGTTGGGACCCTGGGCCTCTGGCCTAGGTCTCTGGTTACCCTGAGAATCCATTCCTGGAATCCTCTTATAGAGATGGTCACCCCCCACCAGCAACTTTCTGTTACTGTTACCCAGAGAGGATAAATGATAGCTTACCATGCTCTCCTGCAGCTACCCAGGATGCCAAGGACCCAAGAGCAAGAGCCTTCAGAAGGAAGAGGCAGGTTAACATCTTGATGACACTGAGCGTTGAGATGAGGGCTCAGTTCAGGCCAGAGTTGGACACCTTGTCCACAGTATCACTCGAGGAACAGGCAGGACTGGAGATTACCTTAAACCAGTCCTAAAGGCTTCCCTTATGCAACTGTCTCCAATAATGCCTTCTCTCTTGTCAAGAAGAGTGATTGGTTGCTGGTGTGTGGGAAAATTCCTGGCACTACCAAAAGGATAGGAGGGGTCAAACTCTAATGTAATATATATGCAACACTGTTGAATAATGATGAGAAACTTTGTGCAAAGCTGGAAACATTAAGAGAACCATTGGACAAAGGATCAGAGAGAAAGAGAGAGAGAGCTAAAGGTCTTTGGAAGGATTCAGATACAGCCAAAAGGACAGTGGGAAGGGCTAGACATACAAGTTTATAAGAAAAAAATAAGCTAATAAAATAACCAAAGTACAATATTGCAACTTCTGCTCAACCTGGCAACCTAGAAAAGACAGGAGGGATCACTTAGAGACTATTAAACACACACACACACACACACACACACACACACACACACACACACACACACACACACGTTAGGGTTTTTCAGAATCAATACAAATGTACCAAAAACCTACACCTGTCCCTTTTAGATTACAAGAACTATAAATCAAATAGTCTTATCCATATATGTCCCACTTTATCTATTCTTCCTCTTTTTATTTATCTCTTCTGCTCATGTCCTTGGTTGGCTATGATATTTAATAGTGTCCGCTGAGACTGCTGAGATTATAGAGCCAGGTATATTCCAAGCATAAGGCTAAAGTCTCCATAAAATAGCAGAGTTTGGTGCTAGAAAGTTGACCACAATGTCATAAGGCTAATGTTGAAGCATGGAGATAATACTTGTTGATTGCCTAATACATGTTTTATAAACATTCTTCTAACCCATACAATAATCTCTATCTTTACATGACACTATGTTAAAAACGAACTTTAAAACGTTGGTGGGGGAGAAAGGGATGGTAGGGGGAAAACAAAGGAGGAGGCAACAATGCTTGATAGGAAATGTACTCATTACCTTATTCATGTAACTGTAACCCGTCTGTACAATATTTTTACAATAGGGCTTGGAAGGAGGCTCAGTGGTAGAATGCTTGCCTCAGCACCACGTAAGCAGAAAAAACTGGAAGTGGCACTGTGGCTCAAATGGTAGAGTGCTAGCCTTGAGCTGAAGAACTGAGGGACAGCGCCCAGGCCTAAAGTTCAGGCCCCACAACCGACAAAAATATATACATATTTTTTTACAATAAAAAGCATAAAAAATAATCTGGGCCTGGGAGTGCTTGCCTTGTATGCGTGAGGCCCTGGGTTCGATTCCTTAGAACCACATAAGCAGAAAAAACCAGAAGTGATACTGTGGCTCAAGTGCTAGCCTTGAGCTGAAGAGCTGAGGGACAGCGCCCAGGCCCAGAGTTCAGGCCCCATGACTGACAAAAAAAATAAACAATAATAATAATCTCTATCTTTTTTTCCATTGGTTGTAGGGCTTGAACTCAGGGCTTGGGCACTGAGCTTGTTTGCTTAAGGCTAGTACTCTACCACATTGAACCACAGCTCCACTTCTGGTTTTTGAGTGATTAACTGAAGAGTCTCTCAGGAGCTTGGCACTGGTGGCTCATGCCTGTAATCATAGCTACTCAGGAGGCTGAGATCTGAGGATCAAGGTTCAAAGACAGCCTGGGCAGGAAAGTCCGTGAGACTCTTATCTCCAGTTAACAACCAGAAAACCGGAAGTGGTGCTGTGGCTCAAGTGGTAGAGCGCTGGCCTTGAGGTGAAGAGCTGGGGGACAGCACCTAGGCCCAGAGTTCAAGCCCCATGACTGACAAAAAAAAGAACAAGAAGAAGAAGTTAATAACAACAACAACAATAAAAAAAGATGACATTGATCAAAATGCATTGTACTCATAATCTGACTTGTGGAATTGAAACCTCTTTGTACTACTTAAAATAAATTTAAATTTAAAAAATAAAAAATGAGGGTCTGGGAAGGTGGCTCAGTGGTAGAGTGCTTGCCTTGCATGCATGAGGCCCTGGGTTCGATTCCTCAGCACCACATAAGCAGAGAAAACCGGAAGTGGGGCTGAGGCTCAAGTGGTACAGCGGTAGCCTACAGCTGAAGAGCTGAGGGACAGCGCCCAGGCCCAGAGTTCAGAACGTACGAACCACAAAAAAAAAAAAAGAATGCCCATAAGTGGCGACCACTGGAAGTTACTGTTACAGTAGCAAGATACTATTATTTGAGGTTCTTTTTGTGCCATGGTTTTAAGCATGAGTTAACTCACTGTAATCCTATCAACCAGGATTTCTATTTATAGTTGGGGAAACTGAGGCACAGAAAATCTAAGAAACCTGACTCAAGGCACACAGCTATTAAGTAGTGAAAACAAATGCAGGTGACCCAGTTCCATAGATCATGTTTTTATTTTTGCAATGCTGGGATCCAACCTTTGTGCATGCTGGACAAGTGGCCTGCACTAAGCTATACCCCCAGTTCTTAGCTTTGAGACAGTTTCTCCTTATGTAGCTCAGGCTGACTTTGAACTCTCTACTCCCTCCGTATCCCCTTCCCTAGAGCTACAGTACCACCTGTTCTTAGCCACCATATCATATCTTTCCAAGTGCAGAACTTGCTACTATCAATTATGAACTGCTAGGAGTAACTAACTCTCTCAATCACCCATAAATGAATCTAACTCTATTCAAGGACATCTTAGCTCTGAGAGAAGACAGAAAAGGGGAACTCTGGGGACCACCACAGTTGTTAACCCTTCAGCACTAGCCCAGCCACAATCACCCATCTAGGTAAGTAACCCCAACTCCCAAGGAGCAAGGCAAGTTCCCCAACCAAGATCCAAGCTTCATTCTGATGTCTTCAGAAACAAGAGGCAGCACCCAAGAGCCTTGAGAGGCAGGTAGGTCATAGGTGGTTCACACCTGTAATTCTAGCTACTTAGGAGGCTTAGATCTGAGGATCACAACTGGAAGCCAGGGAGAGCCAGGGCTTGAGCAGGAAAGTCCGTGAGACTCTTTTCCCCCGATTAATTGCCAAGAAGGCCCGAAGTGAGCCTGTGGCTCAAGTGGTGGGGTGCTAACCTGGAGCAAAAAGCTAAGGGAGAGCGCTCAGGCCCTGAGTTCAAACCCCAGGACCAACACACACACACTCACACACACTCAGCCCTGAGAGACCGTTTGATGGTACAGACCGGACCTCCCCTTGTTGGATCTCCTGTGGATTAGAAACTGCAGTTTTCAAATGACTGAACTGCTGACATTCCCATCCAAAATACTCTGGTCCCTCACAGGGCCCGAGGAAACCTGCTGCTCCTCCTCCCCATACAGAAATTTACCGCGGGGCCTTGAGCCTGGCTGGGAACAGCCGGGTACGCAGCAATGCCAAACACCCCAGCTCCGCCCCCAAGGCGCCGCCCTCCTGGGAGGAAGCCCCAACCACCTACTCACACCCAAGCGAGCGGCGGCGGTTCGGTTCCCATGGTAACGCCGCAGCTCTCCGCGTCGCGCTTCCGGGCCGAGGAGAGGCGCGCCCCGATGACGTCACTGCGCCACTTTCCGGCCGGTGGCAGAGTCGAGCTGAAGTTGTGGGGTCGAGGACGCCATGGGGGCCACGGGCGACGCTGAGCAGCCGCGGGGACCCGGCGGGACAGAGCGGGGCAGCCTCGAGCTGGGGGATGCGGGCGCAGCCGGGCAGCTGGTTCTCACGGTGAGGGCGCCCCCGGTGAGACCTGGGCTCGGGCCGGGCAGGGCCTCGGGGCTCCCGGGACCCTGGCCCGCGGGCGAAAGAACGCGGCGGCTGCTGCGGCTGCTGCCGCCCAAGGATTGCGGTTTTCGCAGTCCGACGACCCGGGTGCAGATTCTGGTGTCGAATTCCCGGCTAAGTGGTGTGGGCCTGCCCCGACCAGCCCTGAACTCCAGGTTTCTTATCTCTAAAACGGAGATGATTAACACCCATCTCACGAAATTGTAGGGATAGGGTAATACACACCGGTAAAGCTCTCGGTACATCACCTGCCACAGAGTAGACCACTGCTAATCACTGGTTCCCTTCCTCCTGCCAGTCCAGAAAAGGCAGGAAACGTCCTCATTTTCTCCTCCCTGGCAAGGCCTTCAAACCTCTGTTTTCCCGGTTATCCCAACGCAGGAGAGGTGGCAAAGATCTGGGAAGCGGGAATGCCAAGGTTTAACCCATAGCCACTCTCCGTCCCACCCCAGGGTCACGGGCCTCGGTGACCTTTGCTGTCTTGATCCCCACAGAACCCTTGGAACATAATGATAAAGCACCGACAGGTGCAGCGAAGGGGCCGCCGCTCACAGATGACGACCAGGTAAGGCTGGCCCCGAGTGGGATTTATATCTCAAACATTGACTTGGATTGGAGTTTTGCAGCCCCACTATGCAAGGCTGAGATCAGCAGCCCAGAGGGAGCACTGGACTGAAATAGAGAGAGAGAGAGAGAGATGACTCAGGTTCTGTAAGTTCATGTGACAGTGAGCAAGTCACCTACCCTTATGAACTACTCATCTACAAAACTGGGGTAGTGGTAGATTTAACAATATGGAAAATCCCTAACTGTGGGAGAGCTATAATCAATAACCAAGGTGGAACTAAAGCCCTCTATGAACAAGAGCCTTGGAAAAGTTCAAATCTGAACATCCTCGTACACTGCATACAAAATAGCGTACTGATGGGCTGGGAAGGTGGCTCAGTGGTAGAGCGCTTGCCTTGCATGCTCAAGGCCCTGGGTTCGATTCCTCAGCACCACATAAACAAAAAGAAAAAAGCAGGAAGTGGCGCTGTGGCTCAAGTGGTAGAGCACTAGCCTTGAGCTGAAGAGCTGAGGGACAGCGCCCAGGCCCAAGGTTCAGGCCCCAGGACCGGACCCAAAAAAAAAAAAAAATAAGCGTACTGAGCATGAGGAAGTGCCAGTGTTCATATTTTCCTTCCATTCCCCTTAAGCATTCTTCAAGGAAATAAGGAGGATTCGGTCTAATTAGGAAGGAAACACCGTGTGTCCCTACTTCCAACTGCGTACTTCATTGTTACCCTTGGCTTGTTTGCCAAGGCTAATAAAAACAAGGTGGCTGTAATGCTTGGGACTTTCCCAGCATAACAGTCTGTAGGGCCACTCATGTATCCCACACCTAACATCTGCTGGCTCTGCAGTGTGGAGATTAAGAGTATCCTTGGAGTCAGACAACTGTAATTTGTTTGGTTTGGCTTGGTATTGTGATACTGGGATTTCAACTCATGGCTTACGCAGGGGCTCTCCCACTTGAGACATGTTCCCATCCCTCAGATAGTCATCTTCTAATATAGAAGATTTATTAACTGGGTAAAAAAAAGTTCCTTAACCTCTCTGAGCCTCTGTTTTCTCAGCTGCAAAATGGGGCTAATAATAATAACCAGCTCAGGGAGGGGAGAGAGCATAAAAAATAGGCGTTTGGGCAGAGTGTTGATGGCTCACATCTGTAATCCTAGCTTCTGAGGATGCTAAGATAACAGTCTGAAACCAGCCCAGGCAGACAAATCCAAGAGATTCTTATCTCCTACTAGCCAGCAAAAAGCCAGAAGTAGAAGTTTGGATCAAGTAGTAGAGCAGCAGCATTAAATGATAAAGCCAAGCAATTGTGCAAGGCCTTGAGTTCGAGCTCCAATATTGGCTGGTTATATTTAATCAGGATAAGGATTAAATGAATGTTCACTGTAAATATTAAAATATAGTTTTCTGTAAAAATACATTTCATAAAACTAAAAATAATAGTTACTTCATAAGAGAACAGTGATTTGCATAAAATGTTAGCACATAGCCAGTTTTTAGTAAAAATTGTCTGGTATTACTATTAAAAAAAATCCTGTGTCAGGGCTGGCAACGTGGCTCAGTGATAGAGTGCTTGCCTTGCACGCATAAGGCCCTGGGTTTGATTCCTCAGCACCACATAATCAGAAAAAGCCAGAAGTGGCGCTATGTTTCAAGTGGTAGAGTGCTAGACTTGAGCTGAAGAGCTGAGGGACAGAGCCCAAGCCCAGAGTTCCAGCCCCACGACCAGCCAAAAAAAAATCCTGTGTCAATAATTGAGCAAAGTCAGGTGCCAGTGGCTCACACCTGTGATCCTAGCTACTCAGGAGGCTGAGATCTGAGGATCCCAGCTCAATGCCAGCCTGGGCAGGAAAGACTGTGAGACTCTTACCACCAAGAAACCACCAGAACACCAGAAGTGGTGCTGTGGCTCAAGTGGTAGAGTACTTGCCTTGAGCTGAAGAGCTCAGGAACAGCGCCCAGGCCCATAGTTCAAGCACCACAACCAACATAATAATAGTAATAATAATAATAATAATAGAGCAAATTGGGAAAGGATATGTTTGAGATACGTCCCCTGATTCTGTCTCCTTTTTGAGCAGTTTCACAGATCCTGCCATCTCCATGGATCTCCTCCGAGCTGTCCTGCAGCCTAGTATCAATGAAGAGATCCAGACTGTCTTCAACAAGTACATGAAGGTAAGAGGGCCATAGAACTAAAAACAAACGTGAATTTGAGATTTGATCCACAGCACTGGGGGAGGGGATGGGGGAAGCTAAGGGATAGCTCCTAAGCCCTGAGTTTAAGCCCCAGTAATGGAACAAAAAAAATTTAAAATTAAAAAGCAAGCCACGGGCTGGGAAAGTGGCTCAGTGGTAGAGCGCTTGCCTTACATGCATGAGGCCTTGGGTTCAATTCCTCAGCACCACATAAGCAGGAAAAAAGAAAGCCAGAAGTGGCGCTGTGGCTCAAGTGGTAGAGTGCTAGCCTTGAGGTGAAGAACTGAGGGACAGCGCCCAGGCCCAGAGTTCAGGCCCCACAACTGGACCCAAAAAAAAAAAAGCAAGCCAGCAATGAAACTTGTTAAAATTGTTTTGGGAAACAGGGAAGGGAGAGTGATAGATGGGGTGAGATTAATGAGAATGTATTACAAATATATGGAAATACAACAATGAAATCCTCTTCTGTATAACTAATATAAGCTAATTTTTAAAAAAATCTTGGTGTGACAGTAACCCCTGTAATCCAGCTACTAAGGAGGTAGAGAAATGCAATTTTGCAATTTGAGGTAAGTCCTGCCAAAGTTAGCACAAGGCCATAAATGCAAAACAAAACTAAAAATGAACAGGGACTAGTGCTATGACTCAAGTGTTAGTATCTCTTGTGTGGCAATAAAGATTTTTTTTTGTTGGTCATGGGGCCTGAACTCTGCCTGCGCACTGTCCTTTAGCTCTTCAGCTCAAGGCTATGGCTCTACCACTTGAGCCACAGCGCCACTTCCAGCTTTTTCTGCTTATGTGGTGCTGTAGAATCGAACCCAGGGCCTCATACATGCAAGGCAAGCACTCTACCACTGACCCACCTTCCTAGTCCCATAAAGAATTTTTTTAAGCTGGGCACCGGTGACTCATGCCTGTAATCCTAGCTACTGAGGAGGCTAAGATGTGAGGATCACGGTTCAAAGCCAGCCTAGGCAGAAAAGTCCGTGAGACTCTTACCTCCAATTAACCACTAGAAAACTGGAAGTGGTGCTGTGGCACAAGTGGTAGAGTACTTGCTTTGAGCTGAAGAGTATAGAGATAGCGCCCAAGCCCAGAGTTCAAGCCCCACGACTGACAAAAAAAGAAAGGAAAAAGAATGTTCTTTAATACAGATTGTTTCAAAAATCAGAGATAAACGTCATTAAAATTCATTTTCCAGAAATACCACTGTTAGCAATTACTGTTAGTCCAGCAGAATTGTGTTAGCATGCATATGTGTTTGTTTTTAAGATTATTTTACACATACTGTTTCGCAACTTAATTTATTTCAGTTAATATATTTTTATCGTGTTTCTAGTTCACATCATAATGGCTCATCCTGTCTCATTTATAGTAGTTATAGAGTAGTATGTTTTATGGATGTACATGTACCATAATTTAATTATCTAGTACCTGGGACATTCAGACTGTCTCCAGTTTTTCTCCATTACAAACAATTCTACAGTGAATGCTATAAATGTGCATCTTTGTTCACTTGTGCAGATATTTCTGGAAGATAATTCCTTGAAGTGGGATTAGAGGGTAACAGGAAAACGAAATATTCTGCAGGAAGTTTGTGTTGGTTTTCATTTCTACAACAGTGTTAGAAAATGTTTTATTCATGATCGGACTTCATTCTTGGGTCTAATAACTTAACCACCAGTGCCATATTCCTATGCTATCCTTACTATAGTGTATGTTTTTATACGTGTGCATATGTGTGCGCACACGCACTGATACTAGGGTTTGAATTCAAAGCCTTGTGCTCTTACTTGGTTTTTTTGCTCAAGGCTGGAGCTCTACTATTTGAACCACAACTCCACTTCTAGCTTCTTGGGGGTTAATTGGAAATAAGCATTTGGGGCTGGGAAGGTGGCTCAGTTGTAGAATGCTTGCCTAGCATGCATGAAACCCTGGGTTCAATTCCTCAGCACCGCATAAATCAAAAAGCCAGAAGTGGCACTGTGGCTCACATGGTAGAGCACTAGCCTTGAATTGAAGAGCTGAGACACAGTGCCCAAGCTCAAGACCCACGACTGATCAAAAAAAAAGAAAGAAAGAGAGAAGCATGTCATGGACTTTACTGTCCCGGCTGGCTTCAATCCATGATCCTCAGAGCTCAGCCTCCTGAGTAGCTAGGATTACAGGCATGAGCCAGTGGCACTCAGCTACTTTATATTATTTTTAATACTTACATTTGTTGTTGTTGTTGGTGGTGGTGGTGGTGGTCCTGGGGCTTGAACTCTGGGCTTGGGCTCTGTCCCTGAGCTCTTCAGCTCAAGGTGAGCACTCTACTGCTTGAGCCACAGTGCCACTTCTGGTTTTCAAGTGGTTTTTTGGAGATAAGAGTCTCACAGACTTCCCTGCCTGGGCTGGCTTTGAACCATGATCCTCAGATCTCAGCCTCTTGAGTAGCTAGGATTACAAGCATGAGCCACTGTCGCCTGGCTTACATGTTATTTGATGGTACTAATATACTGTAATTTACTTAAGTTACATTTGAACATTCAGGTTATCCTTTGACTTTGCTCTGCATATGTATTATTCCTTTGGATACTTCTGTCCTTAAAGAAAGGGAGTAAAGGGAGCTAGAGCCTGCCATAGGTATCTAAATTTGTCTGATCCCCAACCCTGCTCATAATCACTTTTTTCATCATTATAAAGGTAGGATAGAAGCTTTCATTTATTTATTTATTTATTGTCGGTCATGCAGCCTGAATTCTCAGCCTGGGCACTGTCCCTCAGCTCTTCAGCTCAAGGCAAGCACTCTACCACTTAAGCCACAGTGCCACTTCCGACTTTTTCTGCTTATGTGGTGCTGAGGAATCAAACCCAGGGCCTCATGCATGCAAGACAAGCACTCTACCACTGAGCCACCTTCCCAGCCCCTTGTTTTTTTTCTTTTGATTGATGCAAATGACCTATCCTCTTGTTTACTTCCCTAGTTCTTCCAGAAGGCGGCACTGAATGTGCGAGACAATGTTGGAGAAGAGGTTGACACAGAGCAGCTGATCCAGGAAGCCTGTCGGAGCTGCCTGGAGCAGGTGAGACCAAAGGAATCAGCAGACAGACCTAAAGCTAAGAAAGGTGATCCAGTAGTTTATACACTAAGATTGGAAGGCAAACAAATTCATGAAGCAGTCCCTATTTTAAAAAAAAAGAAGAAGAAAAGAAAGAAAAAGAAATTTGATCTTTTCGTCATTGTTATTTGGAGGACTGCCCAGCAGGCTTGGGCTGCTTGCTGACAGAGAACGAAAGATAAGTAACTATTGTGAGCTAGGAATGGTGATAAATGCAATATTTATATGTCAAAAAAAAAAAAATCCATAGGCCAGGCACCAGTGACTCATGCCTGTATTCCTAGCTACTCAGGAGGCTGAGATCTGAGGATCGCGGTTCAAAGCCAGCCCAGGCAGGAAAGTCCATAAGACTGTTAGCTCCAATTAACCACCAGAAAACTGGAAGTGGTCTGTGGCTCAAGTTGTAGAGTGCTCGTCTTGACCTGAAGAGCGCCCAGGCCCAGCGTTCAAGCCCCACGACCAACAATAAAAAAATCCAGGGCTGGGAAGGTGGCTCAGTGGTAGAGCGCTTGCCTTGCATGCCTGAGCCCTGGGTTCGATTCCTCAGTACCATACAAGCAAAAACAAAAAAGCTGGAAGTGGCACTGTGGCTCAAGTGGTAGAGCGCTAGCCTTGAGCTGAAGAGCTGAGGGACAGCGCCCAGGCCCAGAGTTCAGGCCCCACGACCAGACCCAAAAAATAAAAAATAAATAAATAAATCCATGGCCAGGGCTGGGAAGGTGGCTCAGTGGTAGAGCGCTTGCCTTGCATGCATGAGGCCCTGGGTTCGATTCCTCAGCACCACATAAGCAAAAAGAAAAAAGCTGGAAGTGGCACTGTGGCTCAAGTGGTAGAGCGCTAGCCTTGAGCTGAAGAGCTGAGGGACAGAGCCCAGACCCAGAGTTCAGGCCCCACAACCGGACCGAAAAAAAAAAAATCCATGGCCAGGCACTGGTGGTTTTATACCTGTAAGCCTACCTACTCAGGAGGCTGAGACATTTCATAGCCAGCTCATGAAAGGAAAGTGCATGAGATTAACCACTTGAAAACCAGAAGTGGCGCTGTTGGTCAAAGTGGCAGAGTACTAGCCTTGAGCAAAAGAGCTGGGAAAGCACCTAGGCCCCAAGTTCAAGCCCCACAATGGACAAAAAAAAAGCTGGGATGTAGCTCAGCGCTTGCCTAGCAAGTGCATCATCCTGGTTTCAATCCCCAGTACCAAAGAAGAAAAGACAAAAAAATAATACAGTTAAGGAAAAAAAAATTATGCAGCTTGGCTCTATTACAGATTCATATCTATAATCCTACCTACTCAGGAGAGAGAGATCTGAGGAATCACAGTTTTAAGCCAGCCGGGGAAATAACTCTGTAAGACTTTTTTGTATATGTGTTTGTCTATGTGCTAGTACTAGGACTTGAACTCAGGGCCTGGGCACTGAGCTTTTTCACTTAAAGCTGATGGTAAACTACTTGAGCCACAGCTCCACTTCACGCTAATTGGAGATAAAAATTCTTGTAAACTTTTTTGCCCTGGCTAGTGTTAGCCTTAAGCAGAAGAGCTAAGGAACAGTGCCCAGGTCCTGAGTTCAAGCACACACAGTCACACAGAAGCAAAAATTTTGTTCATAATAATAGATCATAAGTGTACACACACACGGAGAGGCAACTATATAATATGAATGTACTGATTAAACTCATCAAAACGTATGCATACATACATCAGATCATCACATTGTCTTAAAATATACGGTTTCGGGGCCTGGGAAGGTGGCTCATTGGTAGACTGCTTGCCTTGTACCACATAAGCAGAAAAAGCAGAAGTAGAGCTGTGGCTCTAGTGGTAGAGCGCTAGCCTTGAGCTGAAGAGCTGAGAGACAGCACCCAGACCTAGAGTTCAAGCCCCACAACCAACAAAACAAAACAAAACAAAAAAAAAAATATATATATATATCAACCTCAATAAAACTAGAAAAAAATAAAAATTAAAGTGGCAGACCAAAAAAGAAAAAAGTTATTGACTCAAAAGCTGAGATCTGTCTCACTTCTGCAAGTGCTTAGAATCACCTTCAGTTAGTCACAGTTCCTTCGATGTCATGGGGACCAGCACCCTTGCTGCCTGCCTGATGGTCAGGTGTAGTCAGAAAGCATGACATCAAGTCTATAAATGACTGTTCCTGAGACAGTGGAGAACCTGTTTGATGTGTCAGCTGCTGTTATTAATAGGGATTGTTGGTATCACCCAAATTGTTTGCTTGACTTTGAAACCATTAGCTGTCAACGATGGAAATTTCTTACCAGGTGCAATGGTGCACGCCTGTAATCCCACCACTTGGGGCTTAGGCACAAGGATCATGAGTTCAAGGCTAGTCTGGACAATACAGAAAAGATTCTTCGGTATACCATGAGATTTGGAAGGGTACTTAGAAGACCATTGAGATGGAGTAAAAGGTAAAGAAGTTAAAGCTAAGTAACTTGCTCAGTGAATGGTTGTACCTTTCCAGTATCCTGATCCTCCCACCCAGTGTCTACTAGGTAGTGGCCCCTTAGCAATACTGATGTAACTAAGAAGCCAGAGTATGGAACACAGAAGGTTGGTGCTCGGAATCAGAGCACAGGGGGGTAAAAGCCCAAAGAGTTTTATCCTCATCCATTATGAAAACAATAAAACAAAAAATATAGAGCAAATTTTTTTGTTGTTGTTCATGTAGGTCACAGGGCTTGAACTCAGGGCCTAGGCACTGCCCATGAGCTTTTTTGCTCAAGGCTAGCTCTCTACCATTTTGAGCCACAGCTCCACTCTGGTTTTCTGGTGGTTAATTGGAGATAAGAGTTGGGGATGGGGGAGGACTTTCCCACCCAGTCTTTGAACTGAAATCCTCTGATCTCAGCTTCCTGAATAGCCACATCTGTAATCCTAGCTATTCAAGAGACTAAGATCTAAGGATCACAGTTCAAAGCCAGCCCCAGCAGAGAAGACTGTGAGATTCTTATCTCCACTAGAAAACTGGAGTGGTGCTATTGCTCAAAGTGGTAGAGCACTAGCCTTGAAGACAAAAGCAGAGGGATAGTGTCCAGGCCCCGAGTTCAAGTCCCACGACTGACAACAAAGTGTGTGTGTGTGTGTATGTGTGTGTGTTCTGTCCCCAACTCTTTAAGTGTTGGTATCTCCGAAGTACAGCCCTCATTTCCCTTCTCTTCTGTGGCTCACACTCCTGAGTTCATTTAGTCCTTTGGCTTAAAAACCAATTTAATTGTTGATATTCATAAATTGATATGGTGGTCCTGAGCTCTGTCTACTCTCACTTCTGATCCATTCTTCTCCCAGCAGTCAAACTAATTTCTGAAAAAATGAGATTGTTTGAGCTGGGAAGGTGGCTCAGTTGGTAGAGTGCTTGACTTGCATGCATGAGGCCCTAAGTTTGATCCCTCAACACCACATAAGCAGAAAAAACTGGAAGTGGCACTGTGGCTCAAGTGGTAGAGTACTAGCCTTAAGCTGAAGAGGTGTGGGACAGCACCTAGACCCAGAATTCAGGTCCCATGACCGACCAAAAGAGAGAGAGAGAGAGAGAGAGATTATATCATTCTAAAACCCTCCAGTAACTTCCCATTGCAGACAGAATAAAATGCTGAGGCCCCACTTTGATGCTCTGAACCATGCCTGAACCATCTGCCTGCCTCTAACGACTTCCTTGCAGCCTGCCACTTCATTATTAGTTATTTCAGCCATTGTAGACTTGTTTCTACAACTGCAGCACACCTTGTGTAGGGCCCTCACACTGTGTCATCATCTTACATCTAAAGCGGCTCCTAGCCAGGCTCAGGGCCTGTAATCCTAGCTACTCAGGAGGCTGAGATCTGAGGCTGGCAGTTCAAAGCCAGCCCAAGCAGAAAAGTCCAATGTGGCGCTGAGTTCAAGCCCCATGACTGACAAAAAAAATAAAATAAAGTGGCTCCTCACCTCACTCCCTTCCCTGCCTCTGACACTTCCTTATTTCTGTCGTTTCTTTCAACCTAATGTTAGGGCAGTTACTTTTTGCCTCCCTCCCACTCCTACAACAGTTGAGGTCTGATTTTGCTCACCACTGTATTCCCAGCCCTGGAATATGACTAATCTGCAGTGTTTGCTGAGTGGTTAAATAAATGAATGCACAAACAAATAGGCTACCTGCTCTTAGAAGCTCCATCTTCACTGGACAGACAGGTAGGGACCAAATCGCCATCCTCATTAAAAAGGAAAAAAATTGCCAGGTGCCAGTGGCTCATACCTGTAATCCTAGCTACTCAGGAGGCTACGATCTGAGGATCGCAGTTCAAAGCCAGCCCAGGCAGAAAAGTCCATGAGACTCTTATCTCCAATAAACCACTAGAAAACCAGAAGTGGCACTGTGGCTCAAGCAGTAGAGCGCTCACCTTGAGCTGAAGAGTACAGTGACAGCACCCAAGCCCAGAGTTCAAGCCTCACTACCAACAAAAAAAAAAAATAAGGAACAAAGTTTAGAAGATAAGATCGTAAGTTCAATTTTATTAAACAACTCATTAAGTTTGACCGGTAAAACTAGAGCTCCTTTTCAGCTAGAACTGATAATTTTTTTAAAAGCCATATATTGCTGGGTGCCAGTATCTCACACCTGTAATCCTAGCTATTCAGGAAGCTAAGAACTAAGGATCACAGTTCAAAGCCAGCCTGGGCAGGAAAGACCATGAAACTCTGATCTCTAGTAAACCACCAGAAAACCAGAAGTGGCGCTGTGGCTCAAGTGGTAGAATGCTCCCCTTGAGCTGAAGAGCTGAGGGACAGTGCTCAGGCCCAGTGTTCAAGCCCCATGACCAAACAAAACAAAATAGATGTTGATCACTTACACCTGTAATCCTAGCTACACTGCTGAGAGGATCACAGTTCAAAACCAGCCAAGGCAGGAAAGTCCATGAGACTCTTAGATCCAGTTAAACCAGCAAAACACTGGAAGTGGTAGTATGGCTCAAGTGGTAGGCAGCACTAAGCCAAAAAAGCCACATGAGAGCATGAGGCCCTGCGTTCAGGCCCCAATACAGACATAAACTAACAAATAAGACTTTGACAAGAAGTGTACTTGTTACCTTACTCATGTAACTGTAACTGTAACCTCTCTTTACAGCATCTTTACTATATATAGATATAAATATATATAGTTTTGGGTTGTTTTTATTTATTTATTTATTTTGGTTGTGGGGCTTGAACTCTTGAGTCTAGGCACTGTCCCTGAGCTCTTCAGCTCAAGGTGTGTGCTGTACCACTTGAGCCACAGCACCACTTCTGGTTTTCTGGTGGTTTATTAGAGATAAGAGTCTCAGGAACTTTCCTGCCTGGGCTGGCTTTGAACTGCAGCCCTCAGATCTCAGCCTTCTGAGTAGCTAGGATTATAGGCGACCAGCTCCTGGGGCCTGAACTTTGGGCCTGGGCTCTGTCCCTCAGCTCTTCAGCTCAAGGCTAGCGCGCTACCACTTGCGCCACAGTGCCACTTCCAGCTTTTTTCTTTTTGCCTATGTGGTGCTAAGGAATCGAACCCAGGGCCTCACGCATACAAGCGCGCTCTACCACTGAGCCACCTTCCCAGCCCCTACAATAATAAAATTTTTAAAAATAACATTAAGTAGAAAAAAAATTATGAAGGCTGGGTATAGTATATGCTATAGTAATCCCAACACCCAGGAGGCTGAGAAGAATCTAAGGTGGATAGTTTAGATGGATGGGGGGAGAGAGAGAGAGAGAGAGAGAGAGAGAGAATCAGTTTGTAAATGTTAATTGAAACTGAAGGAAGATGAAAGCAGATACCATGTCTAATGAGAGAGGAGGGAATAAGAGTAAGAACCAAACTGAAGAAGTCAGCAAAGAGGACTGAGTGGCTAGGGAAAGCCTGTGGAAAGAATGTGTCCAGTAGGGGGAGCGCTCAGCACTGTAGAAACCCTTCCCAAGGCCCTGAAATGCCCTGATCAGCAAAGCCTTTGCCACCTTACCTTACCACCTGTCCACCTTACCTCCACCAAGTGCCTTGCTCCTCACATGCCGCTCTCCCTTCCCTTTGCCCTTTAGTTTCCAGGCCATTCTTTCTTCCTCCTGGGACTTTTGCACCCCTCTCCATTGCTGAAACATACCTCTGTTCAACTTCTCTTTCCTGTGTTTGTTTGTTTTCCTGAGTGGGAGTCACTGTTCTATCCCAAGCTTATTTCAAACTCCAGGCTTGAAGCGGTCCTCTTTCCTCAGTCTCCTGGGTAGCTGGGTCCACAGGCATGCACCATCACGTCTATTCTACTCAGCTGGTCCTGTAGTATCCTCTGTCTCAGCTCAGGCTCTCCTCAGGCCTCCCACTTAAACAGCCTGCCCTCTTTAGGATTATCACAAATACTTGAATTTTTTTTTCTTCTTTGTATTTATCATGATCTGCAATTATCTTTTTTTTTTTTTTTTTTTTTTTGGCCAGTCCTGGGTCCTGAATGCAAGGCCTGGGCACTGTCCCTGAGCTGCTTTTGCTCAAGGCTAGCACTCAACCACTTGAGCCACCGCACCACTTCTGGCTTTTTCTGTGTATGCAGTACTGAGGAGTCAAACCCAGGGCTTCATGCATGCTAGGCAAGCACTCTACCACTAAGCCACATTCCCAGCCCCTGAAATTATCTTGTATGAATGCTTACATTCTCATTCTCCAGTCCACTCACAGGACATAAGTTCCACAGGACTTAGGAGCTCCAAACCTGCTGTCATGCCCATTTATGTTCCAGGAGCTCCATAGGTACACTAAGGGAAAATAACAGGATATAACAGTATATAAAGTATATATATATAAAGTATATAACAGGAATATGTATGATATTAATGTATGATATATATTGATATGGAAAAGTAGGGAATAACCTGCATTGAAACACTAACAGTAGTTTTCTGTGGGTAATCAGATTTGAGGTTTAATTTCTTAGTTTTGTTTATTTACTATCTTTTCAAGAATAATCATTAATTTTTTTGTTTTGGTCGGTTGTGAGGCTTGAACTCAAGGCCTAGGCACTGTCACTGAGCCTCTTTGTGCTCAAGGTTGGCACTCTACCACTTGAGCCACAGCACCACTTCCAGTTTTCTAGTGATTAATTGGAGATAAGAATCTCACAGACTTTCTTGCCTGGGCTGGCTTTGAAGCGAGATCTCAGCTTCCTGAGTAGCTAGGATGACAGGCATGAGCCATCGGTGTCCGGCTTCATGAATTTTTTAAGATGGATGGATGGATGCCTCACACAGACCCCCTCCCTTTTCCTCCAGCTTTATGAGCAGGCAGAAAAGGAATGTGCCCACTAAGGAAGCCCACATCTTTGTAAATGAATTCATGTTCTATGCCTTTCCATCTTACTCACTGAAAGAAAAGTATATACATCCATTCCTTTTTATTACCTGTAGAGAGGCTTTAACCCAGTTTGGAGTTGTGTTTACAAAAATGAGTAGGCCAAGGGTAGGTTTACCTACCAAAAGTGAGTGTTAACTCTCATTCGTTTCCTTTCAGGCCAAGTTACTCTTTTCAGATGGAGAAAAAGTAATACCTAGATTGGCCCATGAACTTCCAGGGATAAAGGTCAGAGTCACTGTGGCCTGGGATATTGGGTGGGGGGAGAGCAGTTAGGCTGGGACACAGGTGAATATGGAGGCCAAGGAGTTTCATGTACCACCCCTTGGTGGGACCAGGTCCAGTTAGCCTCATACTGGGTGGGCTTCTGAGGCCTGGGACTGCAGCTTTGTCTCCTGCAATCCCCAAAGACTTGTTGCTCCCAGGTACTGGCCTTCCACTGACTCTCCTGCCTTTTCCCTACAGCGTGGGCGGCAGACAGAAGAAGAGTGTGCCCATCGAGGAAGCCCCATTCCCAAAAAGGTGAATAAGTCATTTCTCTATTTGATTTTTCTAACTGGGAAAAGACCCTTCCACTGAAGAGGAAGGCAGTGGGCTTCCTCATGCACCTTGGGGTTGGGTCTCCCAGGAGCCCCAGAGAAGCCATACTCTCCCTGCTGGTCCCTCCCAAGCATTATTTGGTCTCTTTGGAAAACCATCTTCACCAATGACCCTGAACCTGAACGTGGGCAGTGAGCGGTAGGCAACTATTCCCACAGAGAACTAATAGCTCTTCTTTGTGGCAGAGGAAAGGACGGCCTCCTGGACACATCCTGTCAAATGACCGGGCAGCCTCTGGCATGGTGTGAGTAGAGGCCAACGGTGTGGTGAGAGCTGAAGGGAACAGAGGGAAAGAGGCCCCAAGGGAAGGATCCCCAATTGCATCCAGTGAAACCAGGTCCATCGCTTATGCCACCGTGAAAGAGGGTTACTGGGGCATTGAGAACGAAATGTTTTATCCAGTTTTGCCCCAGAACAGTTGAGTCCAGCTTGACTAAACACCAGACTTGTTCCATTTTTTGTATATATTGAACACTATAGCTGACCAAATACTGAATAGACTACTTCTTAGTCCTAATAGCATCCTCTAGAGAAGGTATTCCTGTGGGAGATAAAGGAACACACTCGGAATTATTCGCCAAAGATCATAAGATTAATAAGGGGCAAAACAAATACTGCATTACCTACAGGATGGTCATTTTCAAAGTTCTGATAGTCCTTCCACTCCCTGCCAGTACACATGCACAGCTTCCTACTAGCGGTGTCAGGCAGCAGAGCAGTAATACATCTATTACATTTGGTGGATCTGCCTGACATCCTCTGCACTCAGAACTAATGGTTCACTATGGCGTTGCACATGCTGAGTTTGGACAAATGTGTAATGACATGTATCTTAACTACTATGGTATCACACAGAAAACTCACTGTGCCAAATATCTTCTGTACCCCTCCTACTCGTCCCTTCTCTTCACCCTGGGTTTACAGGGTTGAAGCAGCAGAATCCTTTTCAAACAAAACTTTATACAGAAGACCAGTATATAAAACAGAAAAGTCTACATAGATCTAGCTAAGGGGGAAGGGAATAATTTCAGATGACTGGCTCAGATGAAGTAGTATTACCCATCACCTCTCAAGTTTGTCTCCCTCCTGAAACACTTTCGTTCCTCATGAATTGTCACAAGATGGAGAGGGCTGTTTTCCTATGCAGCTGCCACCTCTGGACAGATAAGAAGCTGCACCTAGCCTTGGGGCAAGCCAATGCTAGGTCATATCAGAGCCAGTTCCAGAATGGCTTCTGGAGCAGTGCTTCTTTCCCGTTGCTTCTACTGAGTTACCAGGAAAAGTGCCCAGAGACTAAAGTGAGCGTATTTGAAGGGCTTCCACCACAGCTGCTGCTTCCTCCCCATCTTAGGCATTGCCTTCACCCTTAGAAAATTCACTTGTCTTCTTCCCTTCCTAAGCAGATGGAAGCCAAAATCCTGTGAACCAATTCGCCGAGAAGGCCCCAAGGTATGCTATGAGCACGGCAGTGACTTTACCTCAAAGAGACAACTAAGGCCTCCCCACCAGGGAAAGCAGTTGGGGAGATACGGGATGTGTTCACACTGTTCCAGAGCCATTTTCCCTATCTTCCTCCAGCTACCCTGCCTCCAGAGAGGATAACGTGTAGGAATTACAATGAGAAGGAAAACCAAGAGCCCAGCTGGAGATGTAGCCCAGTGACATAGCGCTTTCCTAACAAAATGTCTACTGAGAGCTGAGGCCTTTGATTTACTAACACTTTACTTATTAGTTAATATATGACAGGCACTGTCCTATATGGATTTTTCTCACTTAATCTTTGTAACAAAGTTAATTTGATTCTGTTCCTGTTCTTTAGTTGAGACAATCACCCCTACAGGCAAAACTTACCTCATTTTCTGTAGTTGTCTTACACCCTCCACACACTTGAGACTAGGAAGTGACAGAGCCAAATCTCAGACCCAAAGTTTGTTGACACCATTAAGCTCTGTTGCATGCACAACAATCATTTGCAAGCTCCTTTAACAGTCAGAACACACTCCTCAAGTAACTGCCCTTGTGTGAAGCCCAGTAAAGTAGATAAAAGAACCCTGTCACTGGAATTATGTCCAGAAGATGTCAGGGCCACCTCTTGCCCTCTAGCCTTCTCTGGTCATTGTGCTTTTCTTCTAAAACTTCTGCCTTTAAGCTGGTGACGGTTTTCCTGGATCCTTCCGTTCTATCCAAACTTTCCTTCTTTGTCTTGTGAGTTTTTCTTCCTCAGCAATGACTCATGTAATAGGTGCTCACCAGAATTCTCTCTTCAGCCTAGTTCCCTTAAAGCTTCTCTGAGCGATCTCAACAATCCACTTTATGGTTTTGAGGACTGCCACATGCTACAGCTCCTTAGTCTTTATCACACACTTCTGTGCTTTAAACCTTATGTCTCTTCCTATCTGCTAGACCTCTCTGCCTATAAGTTCCACAGGCATTTCAAACACAGCAGGGTCCAGAACTAAAGTCAGAATCTTTCCTTAGAGACCTTTTCTACTCCTTACCTTCATCATCTTTGCCAGTTCCTTTCCCTACCTCCCTGTATCCAAGCAAGTCCTCAGTGATTCCGCCTCCCAGATACACTGCAGTTCCCCCTTCCTCCTGCTTCGCACTGCTGCCTTCGTCATCTTCAAGGGAGACTTCCTGGCTGTGCCATCCCGTTTGGCACTTCTCCCACCCTCCACTCAGCCTTGTCATTGCCCCCTGGCACAGTGGTCTGGTCATATCTATGTCTGGGGCTCGTGGAGAACACAGACTGCACCTTATCTTTATCCGCAGCATCTAGCACAGAGCCTAGCATGTCGCAAATACTCTGTGTCCTGAATAAACTGATGAGTAATGTATACAGATGATGATGGGAAAAGGTCAGGAATGATTCTAGCCTCCACCATTAAACCTCAGCCTCACCAGCCTCTGTTTTTGCACAGTGGGACCCAGCTCGGCTGAATGAATCTACAACCTTTGTATTGGGATCCCGAGCCAACAAGTAAGCCAGTGAGCTTCAGTGCTGATGGAGGGCGCAGGTCAAAGGTCCACTACTTGGCACTGCCCCTTACCATTTTATTTTTTACTTTGTAGGGCCTTGGGGATGGGGGGCACCAGAGGAAGAATTTACATCAAGCACCCACACCTCTTTAAGGTAGGTGAGTGCCAGGTTCTAGTCACTCTTGTACCTCACACGTCTACCTTTCATGATGTACTCAACACTTCTGTACTTTAGTACTAACAGCTATTTCCCACACATTGTGTCCCAAACACAGTTTGAAGAGCTACTGTTTGAAAATTCCTATTATTAAATTTAAATTTTAAATTTCTACTCCCCACTTAGATGAATGTCTATTTTATCAGTCACAAAAACATCTAAATGGTCTAATTCCATCAGAACAGTAATGCACTTACATGTGTGTTTTGCATCTGTACATCAGGCTTGGTGCCCCTTGCCAGAACCACCAGCATCAGAGGCTAGATCTGCCACTTTCTGTGCAGGTTCCCAGGTGCTTTAAAAAGGAGGGAGGGAGGCAAGGAAGGAAGACTGAAATCCTAATTAACCAGTCCCACTAATTGCCAGAGATGGTGTGTTTTAAGGAATGAAGGGGTTGGGAATAGAAGTATATTGCATCTCTGGGAATTGTGTCAGAGTCCTGTTCCCCTGGCCTCCACTTGGCTTGCTCGGAAGAGATCAGTGAGCCATCTGCATCCGCCAGGGTAGGACAAAGTTTGGTTCTTACCAAGAGGAAAGCCCCTCCCGCCAGGCTAATGTTTGCTGGTGACTTCATCCCTCACAGTATGCAGCTGACCCCCAGGACAAGCACTGGCTGGCTGAGCAGCATCATATGAGGGCAACCGGCGGGAAGATGGTAAGCACTGTTCATATGTACCACTGCCAGGGACCCACCCAGCCCATGGACCAGGATTCTGGCTGTTGGTGATAGTTCACTTTGAAATCTGGGAAACTCTCTAAGCCCAAAGAATGTGAGAAGGGAATCTTGTGGAAGCCATTGCTTCATTCTATAGAGAACACTGAAATCCACAGATTTCAGCTTCCCATGTCTACAGCTTCCGCTCTCTCCTCACCCTCCCTCCTCATTTCCCCAAAACCACATCTTTGCATTGCATTTAGCTGTGCCTAGGCATGGCAGTTACGTTTAATGCTGCTTCTCCTTCCTGTGCCATGGATAGAGTTTCCCACTGATGGCAACGCTCTTCTTCTGACACGGCTGGAGACTCTTCTCTCAGCACAGTTCTGCAGGCTGCCCCTTGTCGATAGGAGTCAGCATGTGCGGTGGAATGTGTTTGCTATACATGGCAGTGCCTCCCACACTCACTTGTACTTCCCCAGCTCTTAGCAGCAGCAACCTTAGGAAACACATATTTTCTTTTTTTTTTTTTTTATTGTGAAAATATTGTACAGAGGGGTTACAATTACATGGGCAAGATAATGAGTGCATTTCTTATCAAGCATTGTAGCCTCCTCCTTTGTTTCCCCTTCCCATCCCTTCCTATCCTCCCCGCCCCCCCCCCCACCCCTGAAACACATATTTTCTAAGGTATGTGTTTCAAAATTGCCATGGAGGGCTTTCCCACCCAAGGACTCATCCTACTGCTATAACTGCTCCACATGCCACCTAATGGCCTTGCAAACTGGCAATGAGAGCTCGCTCTCATCATTTTATTACTTTATGTCCATGCTTTATTTATCTATTTTACAAAATATTTCAGGAGCTTACCACTGATAACATGAAAAACAACATCAATTAGAAAGGTGTGGCTGGAGGTGTGGCTCTGTGGTAAGAGTGCCAATCATGAGCAAGCAAAAGCAAGCCCAGACAGCTTGAGGCCTTCTGTTCAGGCCCTGATATGGGGGGTTAGCCAGGAGCCCTTAGCTCACACTTGTAATTCTAGCTATGCAGGAGGCTGAGATTTGAGAATCAAGGTTCAGAGGCAGTCCCTGCTATCCCTCCCATAGTTGCTATTTAAATAAAAGATTTTTCTCAAGGAAGTATTCCCCAGTTTCTCTCTACTTTACTCTTCCCTGCTAAACATCTCTCTCCTACCTAAAGTAAGTAGCCTTACTTAAAACAGATCTTTAAGAAAGTCTGGACTGCAATGAATGAGGAGCAGTGACCACTCTCCCTTGCTCCCACTGCAGGCCTACCTTCTCATTGAGGAGGACATCCGTGACCTTGCTGCCAGCGATGACTACAGGTAAATCCAGTGAACCTCCTGCCCCTTACACGAACCACTCTCTGCCCCTGGGACGAGACTGGGCCTACTTCCTTCCTTTTCTTAACTTCCATTCCAATGCCTGTTCTAGAGGGTGCCTGGACTTGAAGTTAGAGGAGCTAAAATCTTTTGTCCTACCCTCCTGGATGGTTGAAAAGATGCGAAAGTACATGGAGACACTACGGACAGAGAATGAGCATCGTGCTGTTGAAGCGCCTCCACAGACCTGAGGGGTCTCCTGTGTACACTGGGCAGCACCTCTGAGACCCTCTTCACCCAGCATGGCTGAGGCCATTCCTGAGACTGCTTCTCAATGGATCTCAGCAGCGTTGAGCTGTGCATGGGCGAGTTTGTAGAGCATCCCAGGACTGGCAAATTGGTTCGATATTTGTAAAGTTATTGGAATAAGAAGCAATTAAACAGTTTTTAATAAATGCCCTTGGTGAGCCTGCTCTACCACCTACCTTGTTGGGGCTGACAGAACATCAAGGATTCCAGAAGCAGGTGCCCCCCCCCCCCCCCCCCCCCCGCCCCCCATTTCATAGACCCAGGCTTTAGGGATCCAAGCTGGGAACACCATTTCTCTCCTGTCCTTCTTATGAAGGACAGCTAATGAAGGGCAGGGATGTTCCCTGGAGATTTGATGACAGACCAAAGGAAAGTCTCTGTTTGCTTTTTTTGTTGTTGTTGTTAGTCATGGGGCTCAAACTCAGGACCTAGGCCCTGTTCCTGAGCTCTTTAGCTCAAGCTAGCATCCTACCACTTCGAGCCACGGCTTCACTTCCAGTTTTCTAGTAGTTAACTGGAGGTAAAACTTTCTTGCCCAGGCTGGCTTTGAACCACGAACTCAGATCTCAGCCTCCTGAGTAGCTATGATTACAGGTGTTAGCCACCCAGCGCCTGCCACTGTTATTACCCCATTTTACAGGTTAAAGCACTAGCTGACCTGATCAGTCATAAAGTAAACCGGTTGGAGAGGGATGATAGGGAGTCTACTGCTCTGATCATCACCCCCTACCTATCCAGATACTTGGGACCCCAACATAGATACCAGAGCCCTTGGAATATGGAGAGGAGCAAAGCTTCTGGTTTGGGACATTGGTGCTGCCAGATTAGGGAGGCTCCCTTTCCAGGAAGAAGGGATCTAGGCAGGGCGTGCCAGGAGCCTGAAGATAGCACGGCCTTGGGCCTTCAGGAGCACGTGGATGGTTTCTAGGCCCTTTAATGGTCGGCTTCTTCCAAAGGCCACCTATCCGCTGCACCTCGCTAGTTAATGGCAGCAGCTCTTTCCAATCGGGGGCCCGCAGTAGGCCCGCACCGCCCAATAGCGGCGCGCCGGTGGGTGGCCCGGCAGCTGCGCGGCAACGGGGCTCTCGCATTGGCTGGATCAAACCCAAGCGAGCCTGCGATTGGCTGACGCTGCCGGAGGGTTACGATTCAAACGCGGGCGGGCGGCCCGCAGCCCCGCAGTTTCCCCGGTGTGGACTTTCTGTCTCCTTGCCAGCGCCGCCCCGATGGCCTCCCAAAACCGCGACCCAGCCGCCGCCAGCGTCGCCGCCTCCCGCAAAGGAGCCGAGCCGAGCGGGGGCGCCGCCCGGGGCCCAGTGGGCAAGCGGTGAGTGGTGCGGACCGAGGGACGCTCCGGGAGCGCGGAAGGGTGGAGACGCCGCCGGGGTCCCCCCGGAAGACGCCGGAGGACACCGGGGAGCCGAGAAGGCGCCAGGAACTGGGGAGGGGGACAGTGCACTCGGGGTCTCCCGCACAGAAGAGGAGTGTGACCTTGGAAAAGGGAGCGCCTCCGCGACAGACCCTTAGGAGAGATTCGGGGGGACGGAGGTGCCCCACCTGACCACCACAGACTCCCAGGTGACCCTCAGTTCTCTTTGCAGGCTACAGCAGGAGCTGATGACCCTCATGGTGAGTGGCCCAGTTTTCTCAGATCTCAATTGATCCATCCTCCCACCTTCCACCCAATTATCAGCACCCTCCTTTCCCGCATCAGGCTCCCTGCTACACACAGGGGTGGGAACGTCAGTATAATTTACTCAATTCTGAGAAATCACTCCTCCTCCCACCCATGCCTAAACAGTCTCTACCCCCCAGTTCCTTCCATCCCCTCCCCCCATGAAACTCTTTCTAGAACGGTTCCCGGAAGTCATCCTAAGCCTGCCCTGCCCTGTCCACCCTGGCTTCCTAACCCCAAGTTTTACCCATGACCAATTCCTTGCTTTCTTGATGTTGAAATCTTTGCTTCCTAATTATCTTTTGCTGAATTATCCCTAAATTAAGTACAAATCCTTCAGTGCCATATGGTATAATTGAATTCCTGACACCTGATAAGATTATGGGTGCCCTGCTGCCTTCTGTGTCCCCACACAACCCCTTTCTCCTTCGTCTGGTGATGAGACTGTCCGTGGGTTGCTTTATTTGGGCTCAGGCTGTGATGACACCGGGGTTGTTGTCTTTCTTCCTCCAGATGTCTGGTGACAAAGGAATTTCTGCCTTCCCTGAATCAGACAACCTTTTCAAATGGGTAGGGACTATCCATGGAGCAGCTGGCACAGTAAGTGTAGGATGCGGTGGGAGAGTATCGCTGTGCGGAGTTTAGGGGGTGGAGGGATGAGATCCAAGTTGCCAGGTCTGGTTCATTTCACTGTTGGCTTCGTAAAACAATCCCAATGCCTGTTCACACCTTGCCTTGTCCTTTCCTTTTGCGCAATGAAAGGGTGGGTTTCAGGCTGAGTGTGTCAAGCCTATTATAATCCTAGCTATTCAAGACCCTGAGATTTGAGGATTGTAGCTCAAAGCCAGCCAGGACAACAAAGACTGGGAGACTCTTAGCTCCAATTAACCACCAAAGAGCTGGAAGTAGAGCTGTGGTTAGAGTGGTAGAGCACTAGCCTTGAGCAAAGAAGCTAAAGGACAGCACCCAGGCTGAGAGTTCAAGCCCCCTCCCCACCCCACCCCTACACACACACACACACACACACACACACACACACACACACACACACACACACACACACACACACACACACACGGACAGGGACACACCAAGGTAAGTTTAGTGAAGTGAAGAAAATAAGTAAGTTTTGGGCACAAAACAGCAGCTTCTCTCATTGCTGTAGGCCTGGTTTAAGTAACAAATCCAGACCTGTCGAATCTAATCTTTTACTTCCTATTGGTGCTTTGGCTCAAGTGGTAGAGCACTAGCCTTGAGAACAAAAGCTCAGGGACAATGCCCAGGCCCTGAGTTCAAGCCCACAACCAACAAAAACAAACAGCATAGCCTAGTAGCTCTCCAGGTACTAATTTATAGTCACTAGATCAAAGAGTTACTGATGTCTCTACCAGATAAGAGGGAAGCAGCTGGACTAGCTCAACAAACACCCAGTCCACTTTAATCTCAGACCAGCTCAAAAATTCCAACCACTGGTGGCTGCTCTTGCTTTTAATCCTAACCACACCGGAAGGAGCTGAGTTGGAGGATCAAGTTTGGAGACCAGGCCAGAAAGTCCAAAAGCTCTTATCTTCTATTAACTAGCAAAAATAAATAAATAAAAAGCTGGAACTGGAGGTGTAGCTTAGCCTCGAGCAAAAAGGTTAAGAACCAGTGACTCTTGCTAGTACTCCACACTTGTAATCCTAACTACTCTAGAGGCTGAGATCAGAGGATCACAGTTTTGGATTTGGTTGGTTGTGGGGCCTTAACTCTGGCCTGGCCCCTGTCCCTTAGCTCTTCAGCTCAATGCTAGCACTCTACACTTGAGCCACAGCGCCACTACCAGCTTTATTTGCTTACGTGTTGCTGAGGAATCAAACCCAGGGCCTCATGCATACAAGGCAAACACTCTACCACTGAGCCACCTTCCCAGCCCTTAGGATCACAGTTAAAAGCAAGCCCAGGCAGGAAAGTCTTGAGAATCTTTTTTTTTTTTTTTTTTTTTTTTTGGGGGGGGGGTCCGGTCATGGGGCCTGAACTCTGGGCCTGGGCGCTGTCCCTCAGCTCTTCAGCTCAAGGCTAGCACTCTACCACTTGAGTCACAGCGCCACTTCCGGCTTTTTTCTTTTTGCTTATGTGGTGCTGAGGAATCGAACCCAGGGCCTCACATATGCAAGGCAAGCGCTCTACCACTGAGCCACCTTCCCAGCCCCAGTCTTGAGAATCTTATCTCCAGTTACCCATCAGAAAGCCAGAAGTGGAGTCGTGGCTCAAAGTGGTAGAGCCCTTGTTCTGAGCAAAAAAGCCCAGGGACAGTAACCAAGCCCTATAAGAGAGAGAGAGAAACGTGAGTGACCCCAAGGCCCTGAATGCAAGCCCCAGTACTAGCACCAAAATAAATTCTATATAACATATGTTATATATTTTTATGGGGGGTGTGTGTGTCACCTGATATCATCTGTAAGCCCCACTTGTGGGGATTGGGTGGGGATATGGGGCTGAGGGGAGGGACTTACTTACTCCCCACCTCTAAATACCAGGTATATGAAGACCTGAGGTATAAGCTCTCCCTGGAGTTCCCTAGTGGCTACCCTTACAACGCACCCACGGTGAAATTCCTCACGCCTTGCTACCATCCCAACGTGGACACCCAGGGGAACATCTGCCTGGACATCCTCAAAGACAAGTGGTCAGCCCTGTATGACGTCAGGACCATCCTGCTGTCTATCCAGAGCCTACTAGGAGGTGACTTCGGAGCACACCCCATCTCTCACAGCATGGAGATTAGTCAGGAATCCGCTAGGTTAACCGTCTCCACCCCCTTGACTCTTCTGTCTTTCTGCCCACAGAGCCCAACATCGAAAGCCCTTTGAACACACATGCTGCCGAGCTCTGGAAAAACCCCACAGGTGGGTCCCTCTCCAGCTTAAGGTGATCCCTTCCTTTGAGCTAAGTGGGGAATGGCCACTTCTCTGCCTGCCATATTTTCTAAGTGGGCTTTGGGTAGAATGCATGCCCCCCCCCCAATTCACTGGAAGCAAGGCTGTAAGGATCCTGATTGCCTTGATAGCAAAGGAAAATCTGCTAGGCTGGGGAATCCACACAAACACACACACACACACACACACGCCCCTTCCCAACCTTGCACCCCTGTGTTCAGGAAGCCCTCTTGCCCACCTTCATGAACTCCTGACCCCATCACTCACCTGAGACCCCCCTGTTCTCTTCCAGCTTTTAAGAAGTACCTTCAAGAAACCTACTCAAAACAAGTCTCCAGCCAAGAGCCTTGACCTGAGCTGTCCAGCTTCTCCTGTGTTGTCTGTTTTTTCCTTAGTCTACCTGTCCTTTTCCTTGACTTCTGTACAGGACTCTGTTATCTTGAGCTGTGGTGTTGTTTTTGTTATGTTTTCTGTTTTTTAAATTAAGATTTAAGTCCTTGCAATGTATATTAAATAAATAACATTTGGGTTGTTTTTGTAAATGTTACTGCCTTGCAGTTATTCTCAGGTCAGAGGTGTTTGAGATAGAGGTCTGGCTTACCCTCTGGTTCTGTGTTGGTTTGTTCTGTTTTGTGGTACTTAGGATGGAACCCAGGGCATTGTGCTTCCTAGGCAAGTGCTTTGCCTCTTTGGTCTCTAAAGGAGTGGAAAAGCCCTGTTGACAGTGAGGCCGAGTGCTGGCTGATCATTCTTTATCAGTTTTCTTCACAATAATAATGCCTGTTTGGCTTGGGCACATAGGTCACTGGCATAACCCAAGCTTAGCTTATGTGGAGCCCTGGGTACAATCCCCAGCACCAAAAATAAAATAATGCCTATTCTACAGAGTTAGGACACACAGTAGGACTGTTAGTGAATGTTGGCATAACTGCAGCTATATTTCACCTGGGGGTGCACCAAACCTGAGGATGAGGAGGAGCGTGTATTACATGAGAGAGGGGATGGCTAGTCACTACTTTTCTGGCAGAAAGAAGGCCACCCTACAGCAGGCCCAGGCTGTAGAGGAAGCCCCTCTGTCAGAACTCTCAAGACTGGGCTCTGAGCCCATCCCTGCTGCCACAATGCTTCCTCCAGCTGCAGCCCCCATTGGGCCAGTTTTCCGCTGGCCTGCATGTTGGGGAGCCCCTGGAAAGAGCAGGATGAGGTGATGGGTCCTGCACGGCACCCAGGTGTGCTCCATCACCCGCCCATGTCTCCACCTTGGAACAACCTGGTCAGCTCTGCCAGCGGCTGACCTTGGAGAAGCAGGAGAGTGTCAAAAAGGTTCTCACAAGCCCCTTTCTATCGTGTTATCCCAATCCCTCTCCTTTCTCCTAAGCCACCCACAAAGCAATCACATGTGAAAAGGACTGGAAATGTCCAGTCTGGGATTGGAACATGGGTGTTTTTGTCTAAAGTGGGCTCTCAAGCAGGCGCTGGTAGTTCACACCTGTAATCCTAGCTACTCAGAAGGCTGAGATCTGAGGATTGGGGTTCCAAGCCAGCCCTAGCAGAACAGTCTGTGAGACTTTTTATCTCCAATTAACCTCCAGAAAACCAGAAGTGGCACCTTGGCTCAAAATGATAGAATGCTAACCTTGAGCAAAAGAGCTCAGGGACAGACAGCACCCAGGCCCTGAGTTCAAGCCCCATGACCCACCATAAACAAAATGGGCTCTCGGTTCTCTCTTGAGCATAGTCTAGTTCTCAATCTAATATGTATATGTAAGACCCACCTGAGAGCTGTTGCAATTTCTTTTCCTGTCTGTTTAAAGCAAGCAGAGCAAAGTTCATTCGAAAGTGAAAAAGCCACAAAACAGAGGAACCCAAAAGAAGAGTCCCAGGATGTCATTTCTGATGTGGGATGGAGGGCAGCATTGCCTTACTTGTCAGTTCCCAGGTGATGATGGTCTAGTTTATGTGTGAGCTAGGCCTCCTGATGGTTCATGTTGAAATCCAGCCCTGGGAGGCAGGGGCAATGTGGTCTGGTTCTTGCTACCACACTAGATACCACCTGGAACCTGATGGAAGGGCTAATATCAGGCTCCAAGAATTTCACTTAGAGAATGCCCTAAAAGTAGAGCTCAGAACCTGGTGCTAAATTGCTTCTAAATGTGGTGTATCTTTCATAGTGCTGGGGTCTGAACTAAGGCAGGTACTGATATGGCCCATGTGTACCTATTTTTGACTGCCCTAGGAAGCCTCAGTGTATGGTCTTATTGCTGCTATTATGTGGTACAGATATTGAACCCAATGGTTTAGGAAAATGCACTTAAATTAGATCCAGCCCTTCTGTTTTTGTTTTTGTTGTTTTTTTTTTTTTTGAGACAGGCTCTCTAACTTTGCCTGGCCTGCCCTCAAACTCATGGTCCTCCTGACTCTGCCTTCCACGTACCTGGGATTATGGGCTTAAACCACTATACTCCCTGACGTGTGGTCCTTCATCCATAGTGTTGGGTCCCTAGTCACCTGGCTATCTTGTCAGTCACAAGGACTGATTAAAAATCAGAGTGTTTCTGGAATTAAGAGTATAAAACTGTTTTACTAGTAGAGTGACTAAAAGAGACAAAGAGTCAGTTTAGGATGCTGCTAGAGACAGCTATGGCAGGAAGAGAGAGAAAGAGAGCTAGCTTTCCATTCATGTCTTGGCATCTTGGTTCCATGAACCAAATCCCTTTGTGATTTAGGCCTATTTGGTTCAGGTTTCTGACACTTGTAACAAAAGAACTGTGATCATTGGTCTCATTCACACAATTGAATGCCAGGAGGGAGACATAAGAAATTTCTTGGGTAGCAACCACATCAGGGTGTGGAGCAAGAAGGAGAAATACAGGCTGATCACAGTCAGGTATCAGTTAGTTCTCCAATGGCTTCACTGGCCATATGGAAATGTTTAGCAGAGCCCAGCATTGTAGTACCAACCTGGGCTACAGAGCCAGACAAAAAAAGGCAAAGAAAGAAAGAAAGAAAAGAAAGAAAGAAAGGAAGGAAGGAAGAAAGAAAGGAAAAGGAAGGAAGGAGGAAGGAAGGGAAAACTGAATCATTTACATTGCTACTACATGCCAGTGTGACCACAGTACTGGCCATTAATTTTAATATTATATTTAAATTATTATAAAATGATAATTACTGTTTGAGCCAGTACTGGGGAATGAGAGGATGGGGCTGATATCGAGGCTTGAACTCAGGGCCTGGTTGCTGTCCCTTAGCTTTATTTCACTCAAAGTTGGCACTCTACCACTTGAGCCACAGCTCCACTTCCAGCTTTCTTGTGGTTTACTGGAAGTAACTCTCAGACTTTCCTGCCTGGGATGGCTTCAAAGTACAAGCCTCAGATTTCAGCCTCTTGAGTAGCTAGGATTACAGATGTACACCCCTGGCTCCCCACTGAGCCAGCATTTAAAAAAAAATGAGGTTGACTATTTTGCCATTTGTACTGATTGTTTCTTTTTCTGCTACAAATTTTCTGTTTGTGTTCTTTCCTGATTTTTTTACTATAGGCAATTTTGCTCTTTGAAAATTCTCAAGTATATATTAAACAGTTGTGAATAGGGGCAAGGGGGAGAAAGAAAGAAAAAGAGCCAGGCAAGTAATGGGGTCCTGAGTTAGGATGGGAAGTTGGCAAGGAGAGATGGGATAAAATGGTAATTAGAAAGTAGCAGGGGGAGCCGGGTGCTGGTGGCTCACGCCTATAATCCTAGCTATTCAGGAGGCTAAGATCTGAGGATCATATCATGGTTCAAAGCCAGCCCAGGCAGGAAAGTCCATGAGACGAAAGTCTGTGAGACTTTTTTTTTTTTTTTGAGTCCGGTCATGGGGCCTGAACTCTGGGCCTGGGCGCTGTCCCTCAGCTCTTCACCTCAAGACTAGCGCTCTACCACTTGAGCCACAGTGCCACTTCTGGCTTTTTTTTTTTTTCTGCTTATGTGGTGCTGAGGAATCGAACCCAGGGCCTCAGGCATGCAAGGCAAGCGCTTTACCACTGAGACACCTTCCCAGCCTGAGACTTTTTTGTTGTTGTTGGTGGTGGTGGTGGTGATGGGGCTTGAACTCTGGGCTTAGGCGTTGTCTCCGCGCTCTTCAGCTCAACGCAAGTGCTCTACTGCTTGAGTCACAGCACCACTTCCGGGCTTCTGGTGGTTTATTGGAAATAAGAGTCTCACGGACTTTTCAGCCCGGGCTGACTTTGAATCACGATCCTCAAATCTCAGCCTCCTGAGTAGCTAAGATTATAGGCATGAGCCACTGACACCCGGTGTCTGGGAGACTTTTATCTCCAATTAACCTCTCAAAGGCCAGAAGTGGAACTGTGGCCTGAAAGAAAAGGATATAGGCCAGTGGTAGAGTATATACCTATTCTGTGTGAGGCCCTAGGTTTGATCCCCGCTAGCATTTTAGTAAACATCTGTACTGTACAATTTGCACACACAAACTCATTCTTCAAACTCTGTAAGTGCTATCATTTCTCTCCCCTCCCCTTCCCCCCCTGATCATGGGGCCTGAACTGGGCCTGGGCACTATCCCTCAATTCTTCAGCTCAAGGCTAGAGCTCTACCACCACTTGAGCCACAGCGCCACATATGGCTTTTTTTTTCTGCTTATGTGGTGCTGAGGAATTGAACTCAGGGCCTCATGCATGCAAGGCAAGTACTCTACCACTGAGCCACCTTCCCAGCTTCTATAAGTGCTATCATTATCCTCAATTTACAGATGAGAAAACTGAGACACAGAATGGTTGAATTTGTGTCACAGGCAGTGAGGATTCAGACTCAGGCAGCCTGACTATGCCTATAGATGGTGGTGTGACACCCGCCCCCACGTCCCCAGCCCCCCACCCCGGCCCCCACGATTGCCTTATATAGGGGGATGTGGGAGCTTGAACCCTGCAGCAGCAGGGCTGTCTGAGCCAGCCCTTGCGGATTAAAGAATTTACCAGGCCTAGAAGAAGGGAAAGAGGCTATTCTAGGGAGAGGAAAAAGCATGTGCAAAAACTTAAGGGCCCCGGGCACCAGTGGCTCATGCTTGTAATCCTAGCTACTCAGGGAGCTGAGACTGAGGATCTCCGTTCAAAGCTAGTCTGGGCAGGAAAGTCTGTGAGAGTCTTAGCTCCAATTAACCTTCAGAAAACTGGAAGTGGCGCTTTGGCTCAAGTGGTAGAGCAATCTCCTTGAGCTGAAAAGCAGAGACTGCACACAAGCCCAGAGCTCAAGTCCCACGACTGACAAAACAACAACAAAAACAAAAACCTAAGGGCTTGTAAAAGCTGACAACGTCCTTATCAGGAATGGGCTGTGGGAAGAAGGGGAGAGGAGTGGAAGGAAATGGGCTTTGGGATATTCTAGAGGCGAGGAAGAGCCTGAAGGGAGAGCCAGTAGAGCAGTGGCCAGATCAGATTTCAGATTTCATTTTAGTGAGATCATGCTATTTGGCCCTGGGCAGCACAGGGAGGGGGCTGGGGGCCAGGAGGGCAGGCGAGGCAGCAACCTAGGGTGGAGTTGATGAGCTCAGAACCAGCTGGAGCTCCCTCGTCCCACCCGCAGCCCCAGGCAGCCTCGTGGGGGAGGGGGGGGCTGGAACCGTCGGCTCATTAGAACTCAACTGGAAGCCCCTGCCTGCAGCCTCCCTCCTCCAGCGCCAGGCGCAATCGCCCGGCATCGTCCACACTGCCCCTACCCAGTGCCAGCTCCAAGTAGCCGGCCACGAACCTGCAGAGCGAATCGGCTCCCGGCCTGGCTGCCTTCTGCACCCCGCTACTCCGGACCACCGCGCCCCAGACCCGCCCACGGGAAGTCCTCACGTCACTCAGGCCACGAGCTTGGCAAGGTTGGCTTTTATTCCTTTCAAACCCAGGGCCTCCCCCTTGGGGCGGGGCCCCACGTGGCTGCCCACGCCCTCAGGACCTTGCTCAGCCTGTTTCTTTTACTGCACGCCCTCCATCATCTTCAGGAACTCTGCAGGGAAGGAGAGGGAAGGAGTTAGGGGTGCTCGGGACGCCAAGACTCCGAGACACCCCTCCCCCGTCCTTCCCCTCCCCCCCCCCCCCCCCAGCCAGGGCTCCCGGCATGCAAAGGGGCAGCTGGTTAAATGAGTGCACCAGGCCGCCAGAGCTGAGAAAGCTTGATCTGGCCCCGCCCAACCAGCTCCTCCCACAAAGCCCTAGGCACGGCGAGGCCCCGCCCTCCAGGGCATGGCCCCGCCCATTCAGCGCCAGCCCAGGGCACGGCCCCGCCCCGCCCAGTCAGACCCCGCCCCCAGGCCGCGGCTCCGCCCCCAGCGCTCACCGTCAAAGTCAATGCGGCCATCGTTGTTCTTGTCTCCGTCTTTCATCAGGGATTCGATCTCCTCGTCCGTCACGTGCTCCCCGGACGCCCTGAAAATCTCAGCCAGCTCCTCAGCGTCGATGTAGCCATCTGCGTTCCTTTGGGTCCGAGGGACGGAGCAGAGCAGAGCAGGGCGGCCAGTTGAGTGGCCTCCCCCCACGCCCCCTCTCGAACCCCCAAATCCCGGGAACCTCTCTCCACCCTGTAGTCTGGGTCCATCTGCCCGCCCCCCGCCCGGGCTACCTGTCGAAGATGCGGAAGCACTCGGCCAGCTCCTCCTCGCTCTTTCCCTTCGCATCCTCTTTCATCTGCCGCACCATCATGACCAAGAACTCCTCGAAGTCGATGGTGCCGCTGCCTGGCGGAGGGGGGGGGGGGGGACGGTGATCCGAGCGGCCCCCCATGCCGGGCCCACCCACCACCCGCTGCCCTGGCGTGCCGCCCGCTCACCATCTTCGTCCACCTCCTCAATGATGGCGTCCAGCTCTTCCTTGGTGGGGGTCTGCCCCAGCATTCTCATCACAGTGCCCAACTCTTTGACGCTGATGTCCCCACCACCATCAGCATCAAACATGTCAAAGGCCGCCTTGAACTCTGCCAGGAGGGAGAGACGGGGAGAGGGAGAGACGGGGAGAGCTGAGGAGAGGCCCACTGGACTCCCAGGTCAGCCAAGTTTCTACCCTCTCTGTCCTGCTCAGGTACTAGAAGGTTCCCCAGGACCTTTCTACCGATTCCCAGCCCCTAAGGTCCCATCCCACCCTTGCTTTCTTACCAGCGATCATCTCCTCACTGAGGTAGGACCGGGCCTCGGCCTGCTGGTCCGTCTGCAGAAGATAGAGTCAGAGAGTAGAAAGGACAGCCCTAGCACAGATTCTCGTGTCCACTCTTCTCGTCCATCCCACCTCTCCAGGAGGAGCCTCTGGGTCCTTCTGAAGAACAACCCTATACTTGGCACACCATCAAAATGTGCCAACCCCAGGCCGAGGACAAGAGAGGAGACAAATCATGCCCAGGGTCATGCCCATGCCATGTCAGGAATGCCCCCCAGTGACCTTGGGCAAGTCACTTAGCCTGGTTTCATTCTTCAGGGAAAAGATGGAATCAGGGATGTAACATATCAGCACCATTGCAATGTGATTTCCCAATTTTCCTTACTTCTTTTTGTTTGGGTGTTTTGTTTCATTTGTTTTTGTGCTTGCACTGGGGTTTAAAACTGCATGCTCTTTTTTAGCTTTTTCACTCAAAGTTGGCTCTGTACCACTTGAGCCATACCTCCGCTAATGGATTTTTTTTGTGCCAGCCCTTGGGCTTGAACTCAGGACCCAGGCATTGTCCCTGAGCTTTTGTGCTGAAGGTGAGTGTTCTACCACTTGAGCCACAGCTCCACTTACTGAATTTTGGTGGTCAATTGCAGATAAGAGTCTCACAGATTTACCTGCCCACACTAGCTTCCAACTAGAATCATCAGGGCTAGGAAAGTGGCTCTTTGGTAGAGTGCTGGCCTTGCATGCCTGAGGCCCTGGGTTCGATTCCTCAGCACCACATAAGCAGAAAAAGCCAGAAGTGTCGCTGTGGCTCAAGTGGTAGAGTGCTTGCCTTGAGCTGAAGAGCTGAGGGACCGCGCCCAGGCCCAGAGTTCAGGCCTCACAACCAGCAAAAAAAAAAAAAAAAAACCCTAGAATCATCAGATCTCAGCTTGCTGAGTTTCATTACACATATGAGTCACTGGGTGCTTGACCTTTCTCTAGGTGCCTGTTACCATAATAATTGCTTTATAAATGTTTCATTTCAAGTAAATAGTAATGCAGTAAAGTTATTGAGCACCCACTAAATGTCAGGCCATAGAACAGACCTTGAGAACACTAAGAAGAGCTGGAGCTGGACACCTTGTCTCCTCCCCCCACTTGCGAGAATTTGCTGAGATGGGGATTTTAAGCTCTTTCTTCTTCCCATTCAGTCACTAAATCCTTCTCATGCTAGGCAGAATATCATGGGACCTTGGTGTGAAAAATAAGATTTCTATGGGGGTTTCCAGGTCACTTTCCAGGTCAGGGGCCTAAAACTGAGGCTAGTGATGAGGAAGGAGTGAGATGTCCAAGGAGTTCTTGAGCCAGCTGGCCCTGGCTCTCATCCTTCTTCCCTCCCCCTTCCCATGCCCAGTGCCAGGAGGGCAGGCTATTTTTAGTAGGGCATGGGCAAGAACAGCTGGCCTCCTGGGTCTAGTTACTCCTTGAAATGAAGTGGGGAAATGGGTATGACATCCCCGAATGAGGCCTCTTCTGAGGCAGCTGGGGTCTAACTCTCTGCTACCACTGTTCCTTCCGTCATCATCAAGACTCCTGGATTCCTGAAGCTGAGCTGACTCCCGTGTGCCAGGGTGCTTGGCTTCTGTCCATTGACAGGAGGTTTAGCTGGACATAAAAAGTGCACTGCTTGCTGAGTGACTCTATCCAGCTCTTTCAGCCTTCATCTCTACGATGAAGGAGACAAGCTCAGGACCCACACACACACCACAGCTCTGAATGGCATTGCTTCAAGGCGCAGAAGGTAGCCATGATCAACCCTTGAAACATTCCAGCTCTCCCAGTCCAAGAGAAGTCATAACCAGCCTTTCCCCATTTCTCCAGGAGATCTAAGTTTCAGGAACCCTCATGTTCAAACTCCAAATATCTAAGAGACCTAGATCTGTCCTGAAAGAGGCCCAGAAATGTTCCTACAAGTCC
Source organism: Dipodomys spectabilis (assembly GCF_019054845.1). NCBI lineage: Eukaryota > Metazoa > Chordata > Mammalia > Rodentia > Heteromyidae > Dipodomys > Dipodomys spectabilis. The sequence goes on from NW_024870852.1 coordinate 20,270,507, forward strand.
AGGACTAACGTCCTTTTGTGTCCTTACCATGGTTGCTGGTCACGGGGTCTCCTCTGCTGTAGATCAGCTTCTCCGCACTCCACCACCCCAAAGATGCCCTGGCCCACTCCAGCCCCAGAGATTTGTAGGGGCATCCTCTCCTCCCACCTCCCTACTCCCCAGGGCTGGATACCCTAACCAATCAGATCCCGGGGTCAGCAAGCCCCGCCCCTCCCGGGGTCCTAGCCCATTACCTAATTTAGCCAAGGGCCCTTGCAGAGAAATTCAAGCCTCTGAGCAGGTGGCTGGCCTTGACGACCTAGATTCTTATGAGCAGGGACTGCCCTGCTCTACCTCCTTGGAGAATCTCCCCTACCCCGCCTTGGAAAGCACACTTGCTCCAAAGATGGGTCAGAACAGTGACAAGTGAGGTAGTATAATAGAATGAGAAGTGCACAGGGCTCAGAGTTCAAAATTCAATGATGGAGTCCTGCCTCTGTGAGCTGTGTGACTGTAGACAGGTGAATCAGCTCTGAGCCTCCATTTTTCATCTGTGAAGTGAAAATGGTCATAACCTCCCCTACAAAGAGACCACAGCAAGTGGGAACCCAGGTGTAAGTCACCTAGCCTGTGCCAGGTGGATTAGCTGGTACATAGTAAGTGGAGTGTCTTGTCTTTGAACACAGTAAGGGACAGGAGACAGAGGTGGCAGCGAACTTTATAATACGCATGCTATGCAGTATGCTAATCACATGACCTCATGTAGGACACAACCGATGAGTGGCAACTGTTATTATCCCCATGTGGCTGCATAGCTTGGTAAATCATAAAATCTATAGGAATGCTGGTGGTTCTAGTCAGTTTTCTTTTTCTTTCTTTCTTTTGTCAGTCATGGGGCTTGAACTCTGGGCCTGGGTGCTGTCCCTCAGCTCTTCAGCTCAAGGCGAGCGCTCTACCACTTGAGCTACAGCGCCACTTCCTAGTCAGTTAGTTTTCAATCTTGTTACATCACCCACGTTGGCCTTGAACTTCCTTTTTTCGGTGCAGGTACTGGAGTTGAACTTAAGGCCTCGGTTCTCACGGCTTTTTCACCTCAAGACTATTTGAGTCACACTTCCACTTCTGAGTTTTTGCTTGTTACTTGGAGATAAGAGTCTCTCAAAGCCAGGTGCTGGTGGCTCACACATGTAATCCCACCTATTCAGTAGGCTGAGAGCTGAGGATTGTGGTTCAAAACCAGCCCAGGCAAGAAAGTCCATGATACTCTCATCTCAACCACCAGGAAACTAGAAGTGGGGCTGTGGCTCAAATGGTAGAGTGCTCACCATTAGCTGAAGAGCTCAGGGACAGCACCCAGACCCAGAGTTCAAGCCCATGACTGACCAAATTGGTCTGGGCTGGCTTTCTTGATCCTCTGATCTCAGCCTCCTGAGTTGCTAGGATTACAGGCATGAGCCACCAGCTGGCCTTGAACTTCTTGGTTCCATCAATCTTCCTGCCTCAATCTCCTAAGTATCTGGGACTACAGACACATATGAACAATCATTGGTTGATTCTTATTAATCTCCGCTGAGAAGAAGTCAAGATAGACAGTCCTCACAGGAGCTATCAGAAGACATGTTCAGAAAGATGAAGAGTAGGATGATCAGGTGTCAGTGGCTCATACTGTAATCCTAATTACTTGGAAGGCTGAGAGCAGGATTGTAGTTCAAGTACATTCCAGGCAAAAAAGTTCATGATGCTGCATGATGAAAAGAGTCAGCAAAATAGGGGCTGGAAGTGTGGTTCAAATGGTAGAGTGCCAGAAGCAAGCATGAGGCCCTGAATTTAAACCTCAGTACCACAGAGTCGGGGGGGTGCATTTGGAGGAGAAATAAGTATTGCAACAAAGATTCTTCTCTCAAGTTACCCGGCCCCAGAGAAAGGGATTCAGTTGGAGTGGGGGTGTCGGGGAAGGTTCTTTAAGTAGTAAAGGAATAACTGGCCCCTTCCTAGAAATCCAGCAGTTCTGAGCTGGTCCTCTGAAGAGCAAAGGCAAAGAACAGATCTAGTCCAAAGACAGTAGCACATCCTGAGAATCCATCATGTCTAGGCTGGGCAGCAGGAAGGAGGCAAGGCTATGGACAGTGGCTAAGTCAACAGAAAGAGTACAGGGTCTGAGGCCAGGGAAGGCGGGGGGGGGGGGGGGGGGTTGCTGAACATGAAGGAGGGTAGATGGACAGTGACAACTGGGCTGTTCTCTTCCCTATATATAGACATTCCCAAGGAAAGCTCAATGGAGCCAGGCCAGGCTAAATAAGGCCTCCCCTAGCCAGGCATAGGACCAAAGAGTGATACTCAGGAAAGCCCAATTTGGACAGCAAACACTGGAGCCATTTGGTCCCTCTGGAACAGAAGATATGGACCCCTCAACAATCACCATTCATTTAGTTGTTCTTACAATTATTCAGAGAATAAATAAGAGTATCTCCTTAGTGTACCCACGCCCTTCCAATCTCGCTCCTTTTCTCTCCCGACCTCATGCTCTATTCTCCTCCGGCCTGGCTTCACTCCTTAAATTCTGCCACCTACTGGGGATGCTACCCTTAATGAACCCCCAGGCCTTTGTACATTCTGATTTTTTTTTCTGCCAGTTACTAGCATCTTCCCTCTCTCACCAGCTTTCTTCCCTGTCACCTTACTCAATTTCAGATCACTTCCTCCAGGACCCCTCCTCCTCTCTACCCAGGCTTTGGGTCCAAGGCAATTTCTAACAGCGATAGTTCCTCATTTTTTTAAATCATGGAGCGTGCCTTAAAACTTGTTCTTTGTCACCCTCCCCCACAACCAGAGTCAGTTTCTTGTTCAACATCAAACTTCCCTGAAATCAGCATGTGGCATTTAACTAGTGTGTAGTAAAGATTGCATTTGGTTCTGATAGAAGGAGAAACTTCCTAACAGTCACTGAAAATAATAGAACTGGACAGCTCCAAAGGTACAGTAATGAACTTCCTGTCACTGATCCTGTACAAACATCTGAACCACCACCATCTCTTGATAAGGCTGTAGGAAAGGCCCATTTGGAGATGTGGAAAGCTGAGAGCCAAGGCTCATGCCTGTAATCCTAGCTACTCAGGAGGCTGAGATAGGAGGACCAAAGCCAGCCAAGGCAAGAAAGTCCAGGAGATGCTTAAATGCCAGAAGTGGAGCTATGGCTCAAATGGTAGAGCAATATCTGTGAGCATAAAAGCTCAGGGATAGCACTGAGGCCGTGAGTTCAAGCTCTAGGACCAGCACAAACAAAGGCAAAATTTAAAACCCTTCCCCTCACTAAGCCTTAGTTTATCTCATATGGAGATGATACATAGATTTTTGTCTTGGGGTACTATTTCAATGTGTAGTCCCAGCTGGCCTGGAACTTGCTATCCTCCTGCCTCTTAGTGCAGGCCAGGGCCACCACACCCAGCATGATAAACCAGATTTCTGAAGTACTTCCTGCTCGATGCCTATGGTTTTATGAACATGGGCTTTTCATCCAGACTTGAGAGACAGATACCAAAGGATGTTAATATTCAAATGATTGGTGAATGAAGTGCCTCTTTTTGCCCTGAAAAATCTATCTGTAAGCCAAATGCAAAACAATTAGAGCTCTGAAAATACACACTTGAGCTTAAATCCAAGCTCCTTTTTTTCCCCTGATGTGGCTCTTGGGAAAAAGTCAATTTGCCTCAGTTTCTTCATCTTGAAAATAGACCATTATTATCCAGCAACTGCCTGGTGAGGGTGAGGTATGTTGTAGGTAAGATGCCTAGAATAGAATGTTGACCACACTGACTGACATCTAAAAAATGCCCATATGGAACCCAGGGAGTTCTCTTCATTTTCCCTATGCCCTCTCTCCTGTGCCATTCAAAGGGGACAGGAACTATTATTGGAGAGATTTTATTTGTTGTGTATCAATAGCAGATTCTGTTCTGCTAGGACTGATTTCTAGACCTTCAGACAGGAAATGGAAATTTTTTTAGGGGTGGTGGTGCATGTGCTGGGGCTTGAACTCAGGGCCAGGGTGTTGTCTCTGAGCTCTTGTGCTCAAGGCTATTATTGATTTACCACAGCTCCACTTCCAGCTTGTTGGGTAATTAATTGTAGATAAGAGCCTCTAGGAATTTCCTGCCCAGACTGGCTTTGAACCCAGATCCTCATTTCTGAGCCTTCTCAGTAGCTAAGATTATAGGCATGAGTCACCAATGCGTGGTTTGGTCTACTAGATAAACCTTCAGAGGAAATAACAGATTATAACCGCCAGATGTGTGGGGAAAGAACAGTGTATAGAGTTTAGGAGACTTGGGCTTCAAGATTCCATTCTCAGAAATGTCTGGCAAGCTGTGTGACCTTGGAGAAGTAATTGAGCCTATTTGGGTCTCAGTTTCCCCTGGTTCCTACTTCCTGCGTATTAGACTAAAACTGATTTATGGAAGGAAGACTGTCAACACCACACTGCAAAAGCAATTATCATTCTGTAACTGACAGTTTATTACCTCGGCCCCTGCTCTGTCAGGCACTGGACTAGGTTCTTAGGAGAGCTGAAGAATTGTTGTTTTTCCTGTTTTACTTGAGAAATCGTAGGCTCAGCCAGGCCAGATTCCAGGTCAGATTCCATCCGCCTTCGCTGGGCTCTTAAGTTTCATGAAAGAACGGGGCCTCGGATGTCACACAATTACACTGTGGAGTTACCGCGCCAGATGGAAACTGTGGGGGACAGACCGAGGCTGTCCTGTGGCTGCGGGCAGGGAGCAAGGATCCCCGGCGGATGCACGCCCAGTCCGATCGGAGGTCCGTCAGCAGGAGGCCGTCACCCGCAGGCGAACTCACGGTTCCCAGTTCCCTACGAGAGCGAGGATCCCGGGATTCTGGGCGGCTCCGGGTGGGGGCGTGGTCTGTATCGGGGGCGTGGCCTGGGCGGGGCGGCGGCAGGAAGCGGCCTGAGCGGCGCTCCTGGCGTCCTGGGTCGCCGGCCTCGGTGAGCCGCGGGGATCTACAGGGGACCGCCCCCGGGGCCGAGGCACCGCTGCGTGCACCCAGGGACGCTGGAGGTAGAGGCGCGTGTGGGCGCGGGGGAGCCCAGGGTGGGGTCCCGGCCCCTCCTGGGTAGGACGTGGTCGGAGGCAGAGTGACCGCGGGGAGCCGCCGTCCGCCAGGTCACCCCGGGACTCGCTCGCACACCCTGGGGGCGTGGTCCCACCGGGCTCCTCCCACCCGTGCCCGGCCCCGCCCCCGAACCTCCGCGGGCCGAGGGCTGCGCGCTCCCTGCTGGGTGCCATGGCCTCGCGGCTCCTGCACCGGCTGCGGCACGCCCTGGCCAGCGACGGCCCCGGGGAGGCGGCGGCGGCGGCGGCGGCGGCGGGCCCCGAGGCTGAGCCGTTCCCCGAGAGCTCCGAGCTGGAGGACGACGACGCCGAGGGCCTGTCCTCCCGCCTCAGCGGCACCCTCAGCTTCACCAGCGCCGAGGACGACGACGACTGCGACGACGACGACGACGACAACGACGGCGAAGCCAGCCCCGACTCGCTGAGTCCCGGGGACGCGGCGTCGGGAGAGGACGCAGGCGAGTGCGGGAGGTGGAGACGCGAATCCCGGGGCTCGACTGGGCCTCCGCCCCGGCTGCGCTCTGGGAGCATCCCGGGCGCCTGGAGTAGATCCAGCTGAGTCTCGGGCACGACTGGAAGTGCTTGTCCTCAGCCACTCTTGGCCTGTGACCTTGAGGTGGTCTCTACACCCCTCGGAGCCAAGTTTTCCCCTTACGTGAAAGGCGACAATGACCTGATCTTACAGAGTTTCTGTGGGGTGCAAGTGCCCAGAGTAGACTAGAGATGTTTGCAGGGTGGAGAGTCTGCTCTCTGCCAGGCATGGTGACCCTCAGTTCCCTGTCTTGTAAAATGAGGACAACGCCTACCTCACTTGGGTGAATGAGCTCATGGCATCGACCCTGTCCCTCTCCCTTCCCCCCCCCCCACAGCGCCCAGTCCCTTTGGTCTGACTTGGTCATGTGCTTGTGCAGAACGGAGCCCCCCACCTGATGGGCAGCGGGGCGGTCAGCTCCTGGCCCGGCAGCTGCAAGACTTCTGGAAGAAGTCCCGCAATACCCTGGTACCCCAGAGGCTGCTCTTCGAGGTGACCAACGCTAATGTGGTCAAGGACCCTCCCTCCAAGTACGTGGTGAGTGAGGTTCTAGGACCCCCTGGGCTGTCAGTCAGGTCTGGCTAAGCGGAGGACACCAGCTTCATGGGGGTTCTGGCTGTGTTGTTATAAAAGGTTGCCTTGTTTAGCAGATGGGAAAACTGAGGCTTGAAAGGGAATGTAACTTGAGCAAATCCTCGGCAAAGTGACTTAGTGTTCCTGAGGCTTAGTAAAGTGGAGATTAAGGCACTGCCTGTATGTGTGCTATCCCCTCCCCCAGTGGCTTTGCAGACTGTAGCATGAGAGAGACTTGAAACCCAGTTGCCTGGGTTAGTGGATAAGGAAACACACTTTGGATCCACCTTTGGATCACATTCTTCTTTCACTTTCGCCTGTCTTTGGGTGGGTTTTGTGACTTTGATCCACTCCCCCTCCCCCACCCTCTACTTTCCTCATAGGAGCTATGGGGTCGTGCAGAGAGGATCATAGCAGGACTTAAATGAGACTTATTGGCTCTGTGTTAGAATGCTTGCCTCCCATGCACGAGGCCCTGGGTTCCATTCCTCAGCACCACATAACCAGAAAAAGCTGGAAGTGGCGCTGTGGCTCAAGTAGTAAAGTGCAAGCCTTAAGGGACAGTGCCCAGGCCCAGAGTTCAGCCCCAGGACTGGCAAAAAAATTTAAAAAAAGAAAAATGAGACTCTTAGCATTGGGTTCAATACAATGGTAGCTATACAGATTCAGCATCCCTAATCTGAAGCGCTCCAAAATTCAAACTTTTTTGAGTGTTCACATGATGCCACAAGTGGAAAATTACATACCTAATCTCATGTGATGGGCAGCACTGTGTTGGCACACTGGAAACATTTATAAAGCACTTGCCTAGCATTCTCAATGCCCAAGTTATGCAGTTGTTTGCATGCACACACCACACACACACACACACACACACACACACAGAAACTGTCTTAAGGTTATTTGTATAAGATACTATAAAATATAAATTTAGATTTGACTCCCATCCCTAAAATATCTCTCTCTTCCTCCCCTCCTCTCTCTCCATATTTGCAAAGATTCCAGAATCTGAAAGACTATGATATCAAGCATTTTGGATAAGAGATACTGACTTTGTATTAATATTAATATTTATTAATAATTAACAAAATATTAAGTTTGGAAGTACTGAGGTTTGAACTCAGGGCCTCAAGCTTGCTTAGCAGGCCTCTACCACTTCCAGCCCTATTATTTAACTTCAGGTTGGAAATGTCAGGGGTAGGTGGGATCTAGGGCTGCTGCAGCTTCTGGAGCCCTGTCCCAAATTTGGGCCTCTCCACCCCTTTCTGGTGGTGTTACTAACAAGGGCCACACCCATGGGGTGACTGCTCCCATCTGAGCAGGATCCAGCTTCTGTGTGTGTGTGCGTGCACATAGGTGCTCTAGAACAAACCCAGGTCCTCATTCATGCTAAATGTACCCTCTACCACTGAGCTACAATCCAGCCTCTAATGATCCAGTCTTAAGTGACAAAAGTCCCAGATCTGGGGGGAGAAGGAAAAGGACACTAAAGATCAGTCACCAAAGAATGTTTCAATGGAAAGGAATGGAGGTGGCTGTGGGTACCCAGATGGGAAGGGAATGACAAGGAACAGGATGACCAAATAGGCCCTGGCCCACGTCTGGAGAAGTCACCTTCTCCATACAATGGGCACCCTGCAACTCCATGTACTTTCTTAGAAGGGGCCATGTGGTTTGTTTATTATTATTATTATTTTATATTTTTGTGAATTCAGGGCCTCATGCTCTCACGTGGCTTTTTTACCCAAGGCTATACCATTTGACCACACATCCACTTCTGAGCACAGATTTTATTTTATTTTTGTTTTTTCTTTTGCCTGGTCTGGGGCTTGAACTCAGGGCCTGGGCACTGTCCCTGTTTCTTCTTGCTCAATGCTAGCACTCTTACCACTTGAGCCACAGTGCCACTTCTGGCTTTTTCTGTGTATGTGGTACTGAGGAATTGAACCCAGGGCTTCATGCATGCTAGGCAGGCACTCCACTACTAAGCCACATTCCCAGCCCCTAAGCACAGATTTTATATTCAGGTCTTAGGCAAGTCTTTATACCACTTCCCTCTCTTTGATCCTACTTCCTTAGCTAATACACTGAGCTAAGGACAATTTTCTTGTAGTCTTATTGTGATGAGTAACTAATAGAAGAAAAGTGCTTGGCACTTCATGAAGCACAGAGTACATGCTCAAGTAATGGAACTATAGTCATAATTGTCTGTCTACGATGATCAAGTGAAATAATGGATATAAAATGGTCTTTTTAAGACAGGCATGGCAGTACATGCTAATAATCCCAATACCTGGGAGGATAAACTAGGATTGTTGAATTCAAGGCCAGCCTGGGCTAAAGAGTAGACCCTAGCCAGGCGCCAGTGGCTATACCTGTAATCCTAGCTACTCAGGAGGCTGAGATCTAAGGATCATGGTTCAAAGCCAGCCTGGGCAGGAAAGTCTGTGAAACTCTTATCTCTAATAAACCACTAGAAAACTGGAAGTGGCGCTATGACTCAAGTGGTAGAGTGCTCGCCTTGAGCTGAAGAGCTGAAGGACAGCGTCCAAGCCCAGAGTTTAAGCCCCACAACTGACAAAAAAGAAAAAAAAAAGAGTAGAGACCCTGACCAAAAAAAATGAAAAAAGTCAAAAATGAAAAACCTAGAAACTTAGGTGGTTATTATTGACCAGTATCTTGCAAGGTATGTCCTGCAGAAAATTGCTTCCCTAAAACAAAATGCTGAAATAAGGATACAGGATGACCCATTGTAAACAATGAGATGTACGAGATACTATGTTGAAAATGAACTTTACAACTTTGCAGTGGGAGGCAAGGGAGGAAGTGGGAGGGAAGGGACAGGAGGGGAAAAACGGAGGGGGTAAAAATGCTTGATAGGAAATGGACTTATTACCTTGTTCATGTAACTGTAACCCCTCTGTACAGTATCTTTACAATAAAAATGTATATTAAAAAAAGAAAATTGCTTCCCTGGATATTAATAAATATCCAAAAGAGAGAAAAAAGGTTTACAGTCAATATAACTGGAAAACAGAGTTGAGTGAGTATGTTTCCTTAAAATGTACACTGTAGAATGGGAACCCTTTTGTACAATTATTTAAATTTAAAAACATTAAAAATAATAAGTAAATAAAATTGAACACAATGTATACTGTGAAAACAGGTATGGTGGTACATGCCTGTAATTCTAGCCCTGGAGAGGCTAAGCAGGAGATTGTAAGTTCAAAGCCAGCCTCAGCTGTATAGTGGGACCCTGTCTTAAAATAAAAAGACCATTGTAGCTCAAGTGGTAGAATGCTAGTCTTGAGCAAAAGAAGCTCAGGGTCAGTGCCCAGGACCTGAGTTCAAGCCCCAGGACTGGCAAAAAAAAAAAAAAAAAAACTATACAAAATGTACAGTGACTCTTCAAAAGAAGAAATAGATCCTCCTAGAAGACCAGAAGTGGCTAGGAGATTGGCAGTTTGGCTGGTCCACAGAACAAATTCTGGAGGGGAAAAAAAAAAAAAAAAGATCAGGGTTTGGTGGTAGGATCCTTTTAACATGTAATTCCTGCCTGCTTCCCTTTTAAACCTGCTGGCCCAGCCCTAATCCTCATTAGTCCTGATTAATCCCAAGTGAGGTTCTCAAACCTGGGGGAGCTTAGAGAGTCATCTGGTTCAGTGTTTCCCAAACCACAGTCATTCCAGGAGCACCTTCACAATTCCTTTCCCATCTAAAAATGCTTACAGTGCTGGTTGTGGTGGTACAGTTTGGTGAGTCCAGCACTTAGGAGGCTGAGACAGGTTGCAAATTTAAGGCCAGTCCATGCTATACATCAAGACTATCTCAAATAAACAAAATGTTAGTGATGCCATTCTTCAGCATTTTAAATGAACACTCTAAGATTAAAAGCCAACTTTGTGGTGTTGCTGTAATGTGGTAAACCACACCAAAGTGTGAGGTGGGGAGGTAGGAGAGAGTGACAGAGGGAAGAATCTGGTCAAGATACATTCTATACATAAATGGACATGTTAAGATGAAGCCTCCTTGTACAAATTAATGCCAATTTTTAAAAAAGTAAAGAATGAGGGCTGGGAAGGTGGCTCAGTGGTAGAGCGCTTGCCTTGCATGCATGAGGCCCTGCCTGGGTTCAATTCCTCAGCACCACATAAGCAGAAAAAAGCCAGAAGTGGTGCTATGGCTCAAGTGGTAGTGCACTAGCCTTGAGCTGAAGAGCTGAGGGTCAGCACCCATGCAGAGTTCAGGCCCCACAACACACACAGACACACACACACACAAAATAAAGAATGAGGCTTATGATGTAGCTCAGTGGCACAATGTGCCTAGTACACATAAGGCCTTTGGTTCACACATGTGTGCATGTGCCCACGTGCACACACACAGTAGTGAAAATGAAATGGTAAATTCTTCCTAGAGGGGCTGAGAATGTGGCTTAGTGGTACCACTAAGTACCATATAAACAGTACCACATAAACAGAAAAGCTGGAAGTAGCACTGTGGCTCAAGTGGTAGAGTGCTAGTCTTGATCAAGCAAAAGAAGTTCAGGGACAGTGCTCAGGCCCTAAGTTTAAGTCACAGGACTGGAAAAAAAGAGACAGGCACAGTGTACATGCCAGTTTTCTCAGCTATTAGATAAGCTGAGATAGGAGGAATTTGCTTGAGCCTAGGAGTTTGAGACTAGCCTAGGTAACATAAGGAGACCCTATCTCAATAAAAATAAATTCAATTGGACAATCACCTCCTGGAGTGTACTCCAGTGTGTACCACCTGAAATACTTCAGGTATCACTTGTACTTGTCCCATACTTCAGTACAGTGACCTGATCCACTATTTCATTCATTAAAGACAGATTGGGAGGCAGAGTGCAGTCACAGTTACTGCAGTTGCAGGTGTTTGAAGACTGGTCTGGTCTGGATAATCTCACCAGCCATGTCAGAGTGATGAGTCGAGTGGAGCATAGCTCCATGCTGGTCCTCAAATTGGCTCAGAGATCCAGGCTGTCAGTCAGGGCTTCGGCTTACCTCTGATTTTCCTGCATTGTCAGAATTAACTCCCTTATGGGAAGGTAGAACTTCCCAGAAGGGCCACGAGGGGCAGCAGCCCCCAGCACTGAAGTTCACCTCTGTCTTTCTTTTCCCCCTGCTGCCTTGGGCCTGGGTCAATTCAGACAAGCCTCAGGTAAGAAGGGAGTGAGCCCCCAGACCACTGCCCCAACAATTCCCACCCTTCCAGGCCAAGTGGGGGGGGGGGGGAGTGGGGGAGCAGGGCTGGGAAGGGGAGGCAGGGAGGAGAGAGGCCTATGGACAATTTGTCACTGCCACTTACCTTTCCTTGCAGCTCTACACCCTCGCCGTGATGGGCCCAGGGCAGTCAGACGGTCAGCCAGCCCAGATATCTCGCCGCTACTCAGACTTTGAGCGACTGAATCGAAACCTACAGCGCCAGTTTCGGGGCCCCATGGCTGCCATCTCCTTTCCCCGAAAGCGCCTGCGCCGGAATTTTACGGCAGAGACCATTGCCCGCCGTAGCAGGGCCTTTGAGCAGTTTTTAGGCCACCTGCAGGCAGTGCCTGAGTTACGCCATGCCCCAGACCTGCAAGACTTCTTTGTGCTGCCTGAGCTGCGGCGGGCACAGAGCCTCACCTGTACTGGCCTCTATCGGGAGGCTCTGGCTCTCTGGGCCAATGCCTGGCAGCTGCAGGCCCAACTGGATACCCCCTTTGGTCCAGACCGCCCCCTGTTGACCCTGGCTGGGCTGGCTGTGTGCCACCAGGAGCTGGAGAACCCTGCAGAGGCTCGGACATTCTGTGAGAAGGCCTTGCAGTTGCTGGGGGACAAGACACCCCATCCTTTCCTAGCACCCTTTCTAGAGGCCCATATCCGGCTCTCTTGGCGCCTGGGCCTGGACAAACGCCAATCAGAGGCCCAGCTTCAAGCTCTGCAGGAGGCAGGCCTCACCCCTACACCACCCCCTAGCCTCAAGGAATTGCTCATCAAGGAGGTGCTGGACTAATCCTTGTTAGTTTCACTGCAGGGTGAGAGGCTGCTCCAGAATCAAGAGAATCAAGGGAGGGGGTATTGGTGAAGACACAGGGAGCAGCTAAGGAGGATGCACACAGTGCTGGGGAGCTCATCAAGCTTTTACAAAGAGAATTTGCAGCAAACAAGTAAATTTTCTTCTTTTGAGCTGTGCTCAGAATGAGCTTTAGGAAGAGCTACCCTGATGGTGTGAGGAAGAAGTCTGACAAAAGCTTCTTCAGCCCAGGGCTCCAGCCCTGGTCAAGTAGGACCAGTGTTTCCTCATCCATGGGCCTCCAGCATCCTTGAGTTAAGAGAGAGCTGCAGTTGTGGCCCAGAGAATTAAAGGCTAGTCACTCCAGTGGTATCAGTCTCTTTATTGGATGTGAGGGCAGAAGGTCCAACCCTCAAGAAGAAGGAACGTCTTTGAAGCCCCAGATCAAGCTGGTGCCCCATTATAGTTTGCTCTCTGAGACCCAGGGCTTCACTCTGATCACACCCTCCTGGGCACAGGACACAGCCAGGACTCCATCCCGACGCCACAGCCGCCCGTGGACCAGCCCCCGAGAGCCATCTGTGGGCAAGGAAAAGGGTGACAATGGTACTCTTGCTTCAGCACAGCCAAATAGGCTTTCCGCAAATGTTTTGGCCCAGGGCAGGGCTGTCCCTACACATGGACACACTGAATGTACCAAGTGTCCCTTTATGAACCTCTATGGCCAGTCACCGGGGCACTCCTCTGATGAGAACCCCAGTGACAGTTTAAAAGCACTTTCAATCTGTCTGTTGACTTTCTCAAAAGGATTGCAGAGGGAGGAGCTCTAAGAACAGTCTCCCTATTTGGCCAAGCAGAGTGCTGCACTTCTGAGCACTTGTTAGAAAACCCATCTGTTTCTTTTACATTAAACCAGGCCAACTCCTTCAGGCTGGTTATCCATGAATGCTGCCATCCCTGTTCCACCAGAAGAAAGGAGGGGCTCAGAGGAGGACCTGACCATGCGGTCTGGCCTCCCCTCCCTCTCCATGTACAGGCCTTTTCTTCTTTGCTGGTTTTGGGCCTGAGTCAAGTTCATGAAAAGAACTGCTGGTTTTCCTTCACTAAGTGAGCAGAACTTAATTCAGACAGAAGCCAAATGATGTAGGCTTCATTTGTTGTCCTATTTCCCCAACAATGACACCAAAGTGCAGAAGCTCAGCAGCTTGGCCCCAAGGACTGGGCCCAACCTGCTTCCAGGTACCAGGTATCCTAACTTCAAGGCTGTTAATTTTGTACTATGTTGCTATTGATGTTTCAGGGTACTCTTGCCCTGATTATGAAGAGTTCTTTAAGTTTTGTCTCTATTTTAGAAAGTCAGGGTTCTGAAGCTAGATATTAATAAATGAACTATCCTCTAAAATTCAATAACATCCAAAACCAGGTGCTGGTAGTTCACACCTGTAATCCTAGTTACTCAAGAGGCTGAGATCTGAACATCTCAGTTCAGAGCCAACCCAGGCAGACAGATCCAGTCACACACACACACACACACACACACACACACAAAAGCAAGCAAGAAGCAAAGTGCTTCACACCTATAATCCTAGCTACTCAGTAGGCTGATACTTAAGGAAAGTCCATGAGACTCTTATCTCCAATAAACTACTCAGAAAAGGTCAGAAGTGGTGCTGTAGCTCAAGTAGTGAGAACACTAGCCTTGAGCATAAAGAGGCTTAGGGACAGCACCCAGGCCCTGAGTTCAAGCCCCAGGACTAGCAAAACAAAACAAAGAAAACACCAAAAGTGCAAGGCCCAGAGCTCAAGCTCTGGAACCAATACACACAGAATCATTTAGGGAATTTCTTGGACCTCACCCAAGGCTTGCTGAGTCAGAATTGGGTATGGAAAGTAGACACTGGTGGCTGAAACCTGTAACCCTCCCTAGCTACTCAGGAAGCTGAGAGCTGATGATCACAGTTAGACACCAACCAGGCAGGAAAGTCTATGAAACTCTTATCTCCAGTTAAACAGCAAAAAGAGCAAAAAGCCTAAAGTAGAGCTGTGGCTTAAGTGGTAGAACACTAGACTCTGTGAAAACTCTAAAGGGGCAGTAAACAGGCCCTGAGTTCAAGCCCCAGAACTGGGACCAAAAACAAAACAAAACTTAGGGATGAAACTGAATCTCTTAAGCCACTGGCGCCTGGCTTAATCTGTTTTTTAAAAGCTCCTTCAAGCCAGGCACTGGTGGCTCACGCCTGTAATACTAGCTACTCAGGAGGATGAGATCTGAGGATCATGGTTTGATGCCAGCCTGAGCAGGAAAGTCCCTGAGACTTATCTCCAATTAACTACCAGAAAACTGGAAGTGGCTCTGTGGCTCAAGTGGTAGAGCACTTTCCTTGACCTGAAGAGCTGAGGGACAACACCCAGGCTCAGAGTTCAAGCCCCAGGACCAGAAAACAAAAAAGCTCCTTCAAGTCACAGTCTGATAGATTACTAGGTTTAGATTCTACAACTTGTTTGGTTAGGGAAACAGGCTCAGGGGAGAAAAGATTTGCCTGAGTTCATATAGAAAATTTGAAGGTGTTTGGGACTAGAATGTGATCTCTGATAACAAAGTGAATAAATTTCCATCATTTATAAAAAGCAGGAAATATGAGCCTCACACATCTGTCCTTGAGCCTTGTGCCTCACTGGGGCAGAGAAGTGACTTGAACAACACTCCTAGGAAGTAGAGGATGCAGCATCATCTAAGAAAGCAGGCTCCCTCCTCCCCCTCCAAAGCCAGTATCCCACGTGGGCCCATACTCACCAGCCCAGGGGCTCTCACATTCATAGAGCATCCAGTGGTCGGCTCGGAACGGGGCATGGAACCACATGGAGTGATCCAGCGAGACCATGAAGTTCACTTTATACTTCCACTGGTGGGGCAGCAGTGCCGTGCCCAAGAAGGCATAATCCGAGATATAAGCAGCCACACAGCAGTGCATCTTGATGTCGCCTTCCCCTGTAACAGGTCCGTATCCCATCAGTCAGGGGCTTCATTCACAGGAGGGGGAAGAGACTTGGGGAGATAGAGACGCAAGTATGTAGATATACAAGTTGGTCACTTCATCAGGGCTTTGGCCCAATGTGTACCCATGTGTGTAAGATGAAGGAGGGTGGGCCATGCCCGTAACTCAGCAACTGAGGAGGCTGAAACCTGAGGATCGTAATTTGAAGCCAGTGCATGTAGGAAACTCCATGAAACTCGTTTATCTCCAATTAACCACGAAAAAAGCTTTAAGTGGCACTGCGGCTCAAAGTGGTAGAGCACTAGCCTTGAGCAAAAGAGCTTAGGGACAGTGCCCAGGCCCTGAGTTCAAGCCCCACGGCCAAAAAAAAAAAAATCTTCCCAAGCCCCTAGCTGGGTCCTAGAAGGCATATCTCCAGTTTGCCCAAAGGCACCCCATGGTTAACAGCAGACCTGAATAAGAACCTCAGGGAGGTTGCCTTTTAGAAAGATCCTTCACAGAGATCAGAGTCACATCCCCTTCTTCCCATGAGCCTTAGTGAGATTGAGCTAATTTGCCCCAGGTGCAGATGAGGAAACAGGTTCAGAGAGGGCAAGTAACACACCTAAGACAAGGGGCAAATAAGTAGCAGGCCCAGACCTCCAGAAAAAGAGTCCTCTTACCAATGTAGCCCCGGGCTCGCACCCAGAACATCTGTTTGGGCTCAATTCTCTGCATCTGGCCCACAGTGGGTGGGTTCACTGGCCTGATCTCAATGGGCACGTCCAGGGCAGCAATTCGGTTCAGCCCTACTCGGTAATTCTCTCCAAGGTTAGGGTCCCTGAAAGTAAAGGGAAGAGAGCCAAGAAGATGCTAGGACAGGAAGAGTATCTCATCTGTGTGCCCCTTCCAAGCCTCCTTATTCTTCTACAAGTACTTCTGACTGACCCCCAAAACTGATCCCTTATGTGGCATGCACTTCAGCCATGTGGCCTTGTGAAAGTTAATCATCTCTGAGCTTATTGCCATCTGCAAAATGTGCATAATGGTAACCTATGTCACAGCAGAGCTGGAAAAAGACACACCATCCACGTAGCTGTGTGCAGTGTCACTCCTCACAGCCTCCTGAGACGGGTACTGAGAACCGCCCTGTTTGATAAAGGAAGCATGCAGAATCTAGGCAGCTTGCTCAGAAGGTGGAGAAGGCAGGATGTGAGCTCAGGCAGTCTGGGTCCCACACTTCATATACTTAACTACTTCATTACTCGAATAGGCTGCCTGATTTGCCTAACCCTAAGTAGGAGTATGTCCACAGGGGAGCCCTTTCAACTGGGAAACAGGGGCCCTGGGGTGCTGTACACAGTGGCTTGAAAGGTCACAATGTAACCAAGGAACATATTCAATTTCATTTAAATTAATATAGCCACATGTGGCCAGTGTATACCTTACTTCACACTACAGCTCTAAATTTTAAATTGAAAATGTTTTTCAGACATTGTTTTCTTCACAACCATTTGTTGTGTTCCAGTCATATACCAGGCTTTCCATGCTTACTCTTCTCTATTAGTGCTATAACTGCAATTTACAGAGCATCCACTGAGGGCCTTACACCTCTTATTTAATTCTCCCAAGAGCCTTTGTTGTTATTGTTTTCTTTTTTGTTGTTTTGTTTTTGGTGGTATATGGGTTTGGGTTTGAACTCAGGATCTCATACTTGCTCAGTTTGCTCACTTGGGGGACTGGGAAAGTAGCTGTTTACCAAATGATTACATAAGTAGTCCAGTGTTTTAACAACCAGTGTAGCAGGGCACTGGTGTCTCACACCTGTAGGCCTAGCTACTCAGAAGGCTAAGATCTGAGGATCTCAATTTATAAGCCAGCCCCTACAGGAAAGTCTATGAGATTCTTTTTTTTTTTTTTTTTTTTGGGTCCGGTCGTGGGGCCTGAACTCTGGGCCTGAGTGCTGTCCCTCAGCTCTTCAGCTCAAGGCTAGCACTCTACCACTTGAGCCACAGCACCACTTCCAGCTTTTTTCTTTTTGCTTATGTGGTGCTGAGAAATCGAACCCAGGGCCTCAGGCATGCAAGGCAAGCGTTCTACCACTGAGCCAACTTCCCAGCCCCTCTATGAGATTCTTATCTCCAATTAGCCACCAGAAAACCAGAAGTAGGGCTATAGCTCAAAGTGGTAGAGCACTAGTCTTGAGAAAAAAAAAGAAAAAAACCTCAGGGACAGACCCCAGAACCTAAGTTCAAGTCCCACAACCAACAAGAAAAACAAAAAAAACAAAACAGTGTGCTTGTACTGGCTCAATTTAAGCTGCATTTTATATTAAAACCTAACACACACACACACACACACACACACAAACACACACACACACACACTTTTATAACCCAGAAACTCAACTGAAGGTTTTTTTCTAGGGTTTTTTGCTTGTTTTGTGTTTTTTTGTTGTTGTTTTTTGTTTCCCAGTCCTGGGGCTTGAACTGAGGGCCGGGGCACTGTCACTGAGCTTTTTTTTTTTTTTTTTGCTCAAGGCAAGCATTCTTGATACAACTTGAGCCACAGCACCACTTCTGGCCTTGTCTATTTATGTGGTACAGAGAAATCAAACACAGGGCTTCATGCATTCTAGGCAAGCACTCTACCACTAAGCCACATTCCTAGCCCCAGCCTCCAGGTTTCTTACCTTAAATAGTTGTCAATGAGGGCCTCATGGTCTAGCAGCTCTTCGGGTGGGGGCACAGTGGGCATGGAGAACTGGTGCTTTAGGGGGCTGGGCTGGATTCTCTGGAAGGAGGCCTGGCAGATGAAGATAGGTTTGCCATGCTGTATGGCCTTCACAGAACGTACTGAGAAGCTGGCCCCTGAGCGTGTTCGCTCCACCTGGTATAGCACCGGCACCTTTGGGTCTCCTGCAGTGGATATAATAGAATGCGGAGCCTGAGTAAGGCCCACAAGTCCAGTCATTCTTACAATGGCCAGACAGCACCGTGACTCTATTTGTCCACTCCATTTCGTCTTTCAAGCTAAGGACCTATATCTTAGCTAAGATATAGATACTGTGGATACAAAGGGAACACCAGACTTTGTCATCAGACTGTTCCTAGTGCAGAAGGCACTCCTTTCTATCAATAGTGCAGGAACCTTGCCAGATTCTCGGCATTCAAATCCTGGTTCTACCATTTACCAGCTGTGAGAGTCTGGGAAATTCACTTAACTTCTCTGAGCATCATATGCATTTGTAAGTGGTGATCGTCATAGTTCTTACTTCACAGGGTCTTAATGAAAATTAAGTGAATTCATAGTTATAAAGTATTTAGAACAACAGGTGACACAATTGTTAATACTCTTGGCTTTTGTTTTTTTGGAACAGGGCTATCCAGGTTGGTCTCAGACTCCTAGGCTTAAACAATCCTGCCTCAGCCTCCCAAGTGGCTGGGCATGGTGGCTGTGCACCACCATGCCCAGTTCTCCAAGCTTTTGTCTTGTTTCAACCTTGCCTACAGTATGTGTGTGTGCGTGGAGTGTGTGGGTAGGTATGTGGGTGTGGGGGTGTGTGTGTGCTGGTATAAGCATTCTTGCTTGGCTTTTTCTCCTTAAGGCTAGTGCTCTACCACTTGAACCACAGCTCCACTTTGGAGCTGGTTAGTTGGAGATAAAAGTCTCACAGGCTTTCCTGCCTGTGCTAGCTTCACAATCCTCAGAGCTCATCCTCCTGAGTAGCTAGAATCACAGGTATAAGCCACCAACACCTAGCTCCAAAAGACATCTTGTGTATGATTTTCAATTTTCTTTTTTTTGTCGGTCGTGGGGCCTGAACTCTGGGCCTGGGTGCTGTCCCTCAGCTCTTCAGCTCAAGGCTAGCGTTCTACCGCTTGAAATACAGCACCACTTCTGGCTTTTTCTGCTTATGAGGTGCTGAGGAATCAAACCTGGGGCCTCATGCAGGCAAGGCAAGCGCTCTGCCACTGAGCCACCTTCCCAGCCCCTGATGTTCAACTTTCATGTGCAAGAAACAGGTCTAGGAAAGCAATGCCTCTTTTAAGACCCAAATTGGAAACACACCAAGCCCTAGGCTCTCTCAGCAGGAATAAAGACTACTGCTGCCTGCTTTGCTCAGGTGACTGCTTACTAGACATTGCCGGTGGGGGGGGGGAGGGCGCAGAAGCAGGGGGCAGGGGACTATAATCAGAAATAATCAGAACAGGGCTTTCTCAAGGTGAGAGGAGTTCCTGGGGTGTATAGGAAAATGCTATCTCCAAAAGGGGTAGGAGGCCTTGCTTGTTTTTGAATTTTGAGGCAGGATTTCCCTATGTAGCCCAAGCTAGCCTCAAATTTAAAGTCTTCTTGCCTCTTACTCCCTATTGCTAGAAATACAGGCATATGTAACCATGTCAGGTTTCAAAAAAGAACGATAAGTTGTCATTTATAGAAAACCAGTAACATTCCATGCCTTGTACTAAGTACATTACTTTAGGTAGCAGAAATTCATAAATTGCCAGATGTCATGCTAGCAACTCAGGAGGCTAAGATCTGAGGATTGCAGTTCAATTCCAAATCAAGCAGTCAAATCCAAGACACTCTAGCTCTAATTAGCCAGTAAAATGGCAAACTAGAAGGTTGGCTGAAGTGGGAACATGGCCAGCCAGGAGCAAAAAAGCCTAGTGAGAGCAAAGAGATCTGAGCATGGGGTGAGGGATGCAGCTCAGGTAGTAGAACACTTGCCTAATCCTCAGTGCAAAGAGAGGAGAGAAAGAGAAAGATCATCCCACTAACATATCTCTGGAGAGGTCTTGATTTTTTTCCCCAGATTTGTATGCTGTACAGTCTACTTCAAAGCTCAAATGCAGAGTTTACAGCAGTCCTCTGTGGTTCTAGTGTCTATATATATTTTATAAAATTTCATACTTGGTATTACAAGGTATATTTAAAAAAAATGAAGAACAGTCAGGTGCCAGTGGCTCACATCTGTAATTCAAGCTACTCAGGAAGCTAAGACTTGAAGATCTCAGTTCAAAGCCAGCCTGAGCAGGAAAGTTTATCTCCAATAAACTACTCAAAAAAAAAAAAAAGCGCAAAGTGGGGATGTGCCTCAGCGGTACAATACTAGCTTTGAGCACTGGGCGGGGAGGGGGGGGGGGGGGAGACAAGCCAGTGTGATGGTGCACTCTTGTAATACAATTCAGCATTTGGGAGGCTGAGGCAGGAGGATCTGGAGCTTGAGGGCAGTCAGGGCTACATAGACCCTGACTCCCAAAACAGCAACAAAAGGCCCACCAGGAGCAGAGAAACAACAGTTCTGTGTCATTACGACCCAGAGCACAAGTACCCAGTGAGTCTCCCTGGGTGCCAAGTGAAAGGCACTTTGTGGACTCCAGACCTTGTCTCACCCTAGCCACATCTTAGGAAATTGTCTCTCTGCCCCCCTCTACCCTCCCTCCTCTGATTCTTCTCATTTCCTCTTTCTCTTTAGTTAGCCCAAAGCCAATGACTGTTAGGCCACCAGGGCTGGGTTGAAGACAAGCAGCCAGGGTGCCAGGGTTTACCTGCCCGAACAAAGTAGCAGTGCAGGGAGTGTACGTGGACGTCTTCACACACAGACTTGGCTGCAGCCACCAGGGCCTGGCCCACGATCTGACCCCCAAAGAGCCGCTGGGTGGTGGGTACCCAGTAATGCCTTCCTCTGTGGGGAGAGGATGAAAGTAGGAAAGACTTGAGGGATACTCTATATTCTAGGCACCACAATGAGCGTCTAGTGCAAGATATTGTAACCTAATTGGGGTTTGGAATCCTTTTGAGAATCTGATGAAAGACATGGACTCTGTCCCCAGACAAATATCCATACATCCCTCTGCATAAAATGTTATAGCCTTTGGAAACACCCTTCTGTGGACTGTAATTGAGGATAATAATGTAATTCCTTGATTTTCTACTAAGAGGCCTGGAATCAGAGATGGTAAGTGGCTGAGCAAGTTGATATAGCTTAAACATTACCAATCATGAATAGTTTCTGAGCCTTTTGACCTCAAGTCCAATGTCTCCTGTGCTCCCACAAACCAAGGTAAGACAAAAGAAGACTTCCAAGGTGTTAAATAGACCAAGATGAGCCCCAAGAGGAGCTGAACTGAAGGTAGACCATAAGGCCCATCACTGGCATCTAAGTATGACAACAAAGTTCAGAGTTAAAGGTACTCTCAGACATGAAGTCTAAAGCTGTGAACTTTTGCACAGATGAGGAAACCGGCCTGACTGAGAGGTGAAAAGACTTACCTAGGGCCAGCAGGTTAAAAGAGCCTGCCCACTGAGTCCAACACCCAACCTGAGCTTATCATTTTCATAGGCATACTGCAAATAGCAGCTCCCACACACCCCAAAAAGTTAAAATTCCCCTAAGTGGAAGGAAGAAACATGAAGTAAGATTGCTTCCAATAAAGTCAGAGGGAAGCATGGGGTCTGTTACAAAACACAGTGCTGTCATCACCAACTTCAGTGATCCTGGGAAGTACACAGGCCTCTGGATGAGTAGAGCTCCCAGAAGCCACCAAATGGTGTGGGGTCTGGGGGTGGGAACAGGGGTGGAGGTAGAGGATGTGAGAGGAAACGGACAGTGTGTTTGCAAGCAGTTGTGCATCCGTTTTAAACCTGATCAGCTGTGTGCCCTTGGGCAAAGCACTGCCCTCTCTGGGTTGGTTCTACCACAGGGTGGGAGCAGAGTATCTCTGGGTCACCACTTCGCCCAGATCGCCAAGACCTCCCCGGGGACAGCAAGGACAGCTTGTCAGGAGCACGTTCTGTCCTAACCGCACTGAGGCCTGCACCTCGCACAGCGCATGCTCTCCCCGGCGCTGGGGGTCCCGGGCGGCCAAGGTCGGAAGTCCCGGTCCTACAGAAAGGCTGTGGGACAGGTGAGGCCAGCTACCTGAACAGGTCCTCGTCCAGCGGCTCCAGATTGAGCACGCTGGTGACCAGGACGCTACGGAGGTCCTGGGAGGGGTCGTCGCCGCCGCCGTCCTGCTTATCCTCCCGGGACTTCGGGGATGACATCTTGACTGACCCCCACAGCTGACCGACGACACCACTGTCCCACAGACGCCGGGAGACCAATTCCGAACCCAGGTGCTTCCGGCAGATTACCTTAGTAGCCGGAAGTCCCCTCAGGGACCGGAGAGCGAGGTTTGGGCTGTGATTGGCTTGTGTTCCCGTCCATTGCAAAGTGGGCGTGGCTCTCTTGTACTAGGGATTGGAGAAAACGAGTGCCGCTCTGAGAACCCCGTGTGTGATTGGCTAGCTCGGTGAGGAGGCGGGGCCTCAGGAAAACATGGGCTATTACTTCACCTCTCTCAGAAAGCGAGACGCCCCCCAAGCCCCAGGTAACCCAGTTAGGTCCCGGCCTCCTCCCGCGCTCGGCGCTGGGCCAGCCGGTGGGGGCCGCCCCTGGAGGCGTGCCGCGCCCACGCCGCCGATGAAGACTCGGTGTGCCTGCGGACCCCCGGCGTGAGCTCGTGCCGGGCCTGGGTCCGACGCGGCGTGGGCGGCAGGGGCGGCCATGGAGCTGGGCAGCTGCTTCAAGACCTACCAGGACTTCGAGGAGTGCTTCAGCGCCTACAAGAAGGAGAACAAGTGCTGCTTCGTCCTCAACGACTGCGTCTCCGTGCGCTTCCACAACCTCTGCTACGGCACCTGCATCCGCGAGGACATCCTGTAAGGGCGGGGCGGCGGGGCGGGAGGGGGCGCCCGGGGAGGGGTGTGCCCGGGGAGGGGGCGCCCGGGGAGGGGTGTGCCCGGGGAGGGGGCGCCCGGGAAAGGGGGCGCCCGGGGAGGGGGGGGTGCCCGGGGAGGGGGCGTGCCCGGGGGGGTGCCCGGGGAGGGGGCGACCGGGGAGGGGGGGGTGCCCGGGGGGGTGCCCGGGGAGGGGGCGCCCGGGGGGTGCCCGGGGGGGGCGCCCGGGGAGGGGGCGCCCGGGGAGGGGTGTGCCCGGGGAGGGGTGTGCCCGGGGGGGGGTGCCCGGGGAGGGGTGTGCCCGGGGAGGGGTGTGCCCGGGGAGGGGTGTGCCCGGGGGGGGGTGCCCGGGGAGGGGGCGCCCGGGGAGGGGTGTGCCCGGGGAGGGGGCGCCCGGGAAAGGGGGCGCCCGGGGAGGGGGGGTGCCCGGGGGGGTGCCCGGGGAGGGGGCGCCCGGGGAGGGGGGGTGCCCGGGGGGGTGCCCGGGGAGGGGGCGCCCGGGGGGTGCCCGGGGGGGGCGCCCGGGGAGGGGGTGCCCGGGGAGGGGGCGCCCGGGGGACTCCCGGGGGGGCGCCCGGGGAGGGGGCGCCCGGGGGAGGGGTGTGCCCGGGGAGGGGTGTGCCCGGGGGGGGGTGCCCGGGGAGGGGGCGCCCGGGGAGGGGTGTGCCCGGGGAGGGGGCGCCCGGGAAAGGGGGCGCCCGGGGAGGGGGGGGTGCCCGGGGGGGTGCCCGGGGAGGGGGCGCCCGGGGAGGGGGGGTGCCCGGGGGGGTGCCCGGGGAGGGGGCGCCCGGGGGGTGCCCGGGGGGGGGCGCCCGGGGAGGGGGTGCCCGGGGAGGGGGCGCCCGGGGGACTCCCGGGGGGGCGCCCGGGGAGGGGGCGCCGGGGGAGGGGTGTGCCCGGGAAAGGGGCGCCCGGGGGGGTGCCCGGGGAGGGGGTGCCCGGGGCTCGGGGGGTGCGTGCGCGCGCGCGCGTGTACACACACACACACACACACACTTCCAGAGCCCAGGCTTCGGGGCCAGCTATTTCACTTTGACTCATTCACAAGTTTTTCTGGAATTCTCTCCCTGCCTCCTTCTCCCTCTCCCCCCCCCCACCCCGCCCCCAGCCGCGAACCTGCAGTTCCCCAAGCACCAAGCACAGACTTCACAAATACAGTTTTAAAAAACACCAAACAGCAACACCAACAACACACAACACACGAGCTGGCGCCTGTGGTCACACCTGTAATCCTAGCTACTTGGAAGGCTAGATTGAGGATCAAGGTTTGAAGCCAGCTCCGTACCGAAACCAAACAAACAAAAGAAAAAAAAAAAAACTTTCTCTTGATCCTCTAGTCCAGTGCTTCATCCCAGCGTGCTTAGAAGAGAGCTTGGTTTTAGCCATTTTTCCCCCTATACCTAACCTGCTTTAAAACAACTCAGATTCTCCTCCAGGCTTCTGATACCAGATGTGGGAGGGAAAGGGGGTCTCCTGTCCATCAAGCCAGCAATTCTGCAGCCACAGACACCAGCAAGGGGTCTCCTAATTAAATTCACCCCCACTTTGCATGCCAGTCCCAAATCTAGTCTCCAGAATTTCGGACAATTGTCTATAATTTCTTGTTTCCACTACACCCACTTGAGGTTCAATTAATGAAACACCATGCCCAGTTTACCAATTTATTTTCAAGAATATTATAGTTGGACCACTGGTGGTTCATGTTTGTAATCCTAGCTACTCAGAAGGCTGAAATTGGGGGCTCATCGTTCAAAGCCAGCCCAGGCAGGAAACGTCCAATTATCTCCAATTAACCAACAAAAAGCTGGAAATGAAGCTATGGTTCAAGTTGGTAGAACATTGGACTTGAGTGAAAAAGCTAGAAGAAACTGAGTT
Source organism: Dipodomys spectabilis (assembly GCF_019054845.1). Taxonomy (NCBI): domain Eukaryota; kingdom Metazoa; phylum Chordata; class Mammalia; order Rodentia; family Heteromyidae; genus Dipodomys; species Dipodomys spectabilis. The sequence goes on from NW_024870852.1 coordinate 20,295,307, forward strand.
CAAGACACAGTACTAGCAAATACATATATTTATATATATACACATGTGTGTGGATACATATTTTATATATATATATAAAATCTGTGTGTGAATGCCTTATAAAAGAGCTAAGGTGGCTCCCACCTGTAACCGCAGCATTTGGGAGGCTGAAGTAAGAACATATCAAGTTGAAGGCCCTATCTAAAAAAGAGAAGAAAAAAGGTAAAGACAGGGAAAGAATATATATCAAAGGTTACAGACAAAGCTGTATTCTGAAAAGACTGCAGTTTCTATAACCTCTGTAAGTACGCCATCTTCCAAGTACCTTCCTATAGTCCACCCTCTGGGAGCTTGCCAGACCTAGGCCTGCATTATACAGAGGGAGAACTTCCAACCTTCCAATTCTTTTTTTTTTTTTTTTTGCCCCCATACCGCTGCCACCCTTCAGTCACCTTGGTAAGATCCATAAAGACACTTGCCACTTTGGAGACTCCCACTGCATTAGGACTTGTATGCCAGGAAACAGGAACCAAATGTATACATTTTGTAGGGCTAGGAATGTAGCTGAGTGGTAAGAGTGCTTACCTAGAAAAAGCCAGAAGTGGCACTGTGACCCAAAGTAGAGCCCTATCCTTGAGCACAGAGAGGCTCAGAGACAGAGCCCAGGCACTGAGTTCAAGCCCCAGGATGGGGAAAAAAGGTACATATTTTGTAATATCATAGATAAATCTAAACTTTGTTTTTTTTTGTTTGTTCTTGTTTTTTTGTCGGTCATGAGGCTTGAACTCTGGGCCTGGGCACTCTACCACTTGAGCCACAGTGCCACTTCTGATTTTCTGAGTGTTTTATTGGAGATAATAGTCTCACAGACTTTTCTGCCTGGAATGGCTTTGAACTGTGATCCTCAGATCTCAGCCACTTGAATGGCTAGGATTATAGGTGTGAGACACTGGCGCCCAACTGTTTTTGTTTTTCTTAACATCCCCATCAGTCTGTAATTTTTTTATTTGTTGGTCATGGGGCTTGAACTCAAGGCCTGGGCACTGTCCCTAAGCTCTTTTGTTCCAGGCTAGTGTTCTACCACTTTGAGCCACTTCCCCTTTTCTGGTGGTTAATTGGAGATAAGAGTCTCATGGACTTTGCTGCATAGGCTGGCTTTGAACTGTGATCCTCAGATCTCAGCCTTCTGAGTAGCTAGGGTTATAGGCATAAGCCACCAGTGCCCTACTTTAGTGTCAAGTTTTTTTTTTCTTTTGGTTAGTCATGGGGCTTGAACTCTGGGCCTTGGGCGTTGTCCTCAGCTCTTCAGGTACGTGCTCTCAAGGTGAGTGCTCTACCACTTGAGCCTTAACACCACTTCCAGTTTTCTGAGTGGTTTATTGGAGATAAGAGTCTTATGGCTTTTCCTGAACGGGATGGTTTTGAGGGCTTGCTTTGAACCCAGATCCTCAGATCTTAGCCTTCTGAGTAGCTAGGATTATAGGCGTGAGCCACCACTCCCAGCTTTAGTCTCAACTTTTTCAGGTAAAATTCCACTCAGAATATATAAATATATATATATATATTCACAACAAAATGTTTCTGGGGTTATTTCTGTCTTTGATTGGCTGAAAACCCTGGCTGACAATATGACTTGTGAGTTGCCAATCCGTAGGAGCCACTAAAGGTAATTGTCTCACTGGCCCAGGCTTCTTGCATCTTTGTGCCCTCTTCTTTTGTTCTCCATTTGTCCTCAGGTGGCTCACCCACAGAAAGAGCCTTTCTTGTCTTGTTTCTTTGTCCAGAATTGAGCCAGTATCCATGCCCATTCTGAATAAGATTACCTTAATTGGTTTAGCCTAGCACTGAAGCATGTAGCTGTGTGGGGAGGGATGGCAATCTGAATAAATGCCGCTCCTCGTTAATAGTGCAGAAAGAAAAAGGAAGTTGAGTTGGCTACCAGTAGTTCCTGATAGTCTTTTATCTGAAATCACTCTGAGTAGTTCTGATTATTCTTATATCAGATATTCATTACCATGTCAAAATCATGAGTTCTCAAATCCATTATATAAAATAGTATAGCCAGGCATTGATGGCTCACACTTGTAATCCTAGCTACTCTATGCTGAGAGATCTGAGGATTGTGGTTGGAAGTCAGCTTGGCCAAGAAAGTCCAGGAGATTCTTATTTCCAGTTAATTACCCACAAAGCCAGAAGTGGAGCTGTGGTTCAAAGTGGTAGAACATCAGCCTTGAGTGAAAAAAGCTAAAAGACAGCACCTAAACCCTAAGATCAAGACCCAATACCAACACACACACACACACACACACAATGCCACTGTGAGAGATGCAAGGCAGTATGGAAGCAGGACTGGTGGAATGAGCTTTTTTTTTCTGGGTCCAGTCGTGGGGGCCTGAACTCTGGGCCTGGGCGCTGTCCCTCAGCTCTTCAGCTCAAGGCTAGCGCTCTACCACTTGAGCCACAGCACCACTTCCGGCTTTTTTCTTTTTGCTTATGGGGTGCTGAGGAATCAAACCCAGGGCCTCATGCATGCAAGGCAAGCGCTCTACCACTGAGCCACCTTCCCAGCCCTGGAATGAGCTTTTATGGTGGCAGTCATCATTATCTCTGGCAGTAACTTTACAGTCAGTTAATGTAATTTGATACGCTAAAGTTAGGCAAAGATTTTTGGGGGGGAGGGGAGGGGTCAGTTGGCACTGTCCCTCAGCTCTTCAGCTCAAGGCTAGTGCTCCACCACTTGATCCACAGCACCACTTCAGGTTTTCTGAGTAGTTCATTAGAGATAAGAGTCTTACAGCCTTTCCTGCCTGGGCTGGCTTTGAACCTCGATCCTCAGATCTTAGCCTCCTGAGTAGTTAGGATTACAGGCGTGAGCCACCAGTGCCCAGCTAGGCAAAGGTATTAAGCTAGAAAGATAGGGCACAATCTGAAGTATTGAGGAAGACTTCCTAGAAGAGATGATGGTTGCATGTGGTTCTGATGTAAGCTCTGAGATAAAGAAAAAAATGCAAAGGTCATTTTCCCGTTCTCATTAAACATGATGAGCAGAGGGCCAGAAACAAGACATCTCTTAGGGAACACAGCAAGTTCTGGGCAGTTTGTCTTTGTAAGGCGTAGACCAGATAACCAGGGAGATAGCAAAGGTCGCCCTTTGGTGCCTTTTCAATGGCCTTGTCATTGGACTAGACTGTTCCTGGTCATCCCAAGCTCAAACCTAGAGACAGTGCCTCCGCTGCCCTGTGCTCACAGCTGATGCACAGGTTCTCAGTCCCAGGCCCCTCCGCCCTGTTCCCATAGGACTGACATATCCTGTTTTCCTAACCTCACCCCACAGGTGGGCAAACAAGACCTGCTGGATTAGAGTGTTTGGGAGAGGATAGGCGGGGCTCCCAAGGTGTGTCTTGCCATGCCAGGGGCTGAGATTTTTTTTTCCTGCCTTGGTTTTCTTCCACTGGACTCCCAGAGAAGGTGAGGCTGTGACCCTGCCCACTTCCTGGTGATCCCTGATTCATTCCTGCAAGACCTCACTGATAAATATCTGCTGAGGAAACCACTCTACTGAGGAGCTTGGGCTATTGTAGGGAATAATTCAGTCCTTGCACTTGAAGCCATCCCCTTCAAATTGGAAAAACCATGAGTAAACAGTCCAGCAGGTTACAGTAAGTGGGAGCTGTCATAATAATAGCAGCAGCCGGGTGCTGGTGGCTCACGCCTGTAATCCTAGCTACTCAGGAGGCTGAGATCTGAGGATCGCGGTTCAAAGCCAGCCCGGGCAGGAGAGACCATGAGACTCCTATCTCCAATAAACCACCAGAAAAACCGGAAGTGGCGCTGTAGCTGAAGTGGTAGAGCGCTCGCCTTGAGCTGAAGAGCTGAAGGAGAGCGCCCAGGCCCAGAGTTCAAGCCCCACGGCCGACCAAAAAAATAAAAAAAATAATAATAGCAGCAAACTAATTTAGCATAAATAAAAGACTGAAGCAGACTCTGGGCTAAATGTTCTGCCCCGTATTTAATTGTCAGGACAACCCTGAGATTTTTTTTTTTTAATGATGAGTAATTTAAGAAAGTGACCTGCTCAAAACTAAACAGCTTTGGAAGTGGCGCTATAGCTCAAGTGGTAGAGCACTCGCCTTGAGCTGAAGAGCTGAGGGACAACGCCCAGGCCCAGAGTTCAAGCCCAGGACCCACAAAAAAAAAAAAAAAAAAAAAACTAAACAGCTTTATCTCTTAAGCCTATTGGACAAATGTTATAAATTCAGAAACAGGATCAACTTTTGTGGCTTTGAGCATCCAGAAAGACTTTGCAGGGGTGGGGCCTACTGGCATTAAGGCATGGGTTGGGTGTGGGAATAGGAAAGGAAAATAACAGATATTCTGTTTATTTATTTTCTTTTTGAATAAGAATACCTTTGTGACACCAGGGAGTTTCACTGTGATATTTCCATACATGTACACAGTGTGCATTATTCTACTTTCTTCTTTCTTCAGGCTAGAACTTTACCACTTGAGCCACAGCTCCACTTCTGGCTTTTTCTGTGTTTGTGGTACTGAGGAATTGAACCCAGGGCTTCATGCATGCTAGGCAAGTACTCTACCACTAAGCTACATTCCTCGCCCCACAGTGTGCTGTGAACAGATTCTCTTCCTCCTCCTCCATATTCCATTCCTTTCTTCCCTCTCTCTGCTTTCTCCCACAGTGACTGGTGGGTTATGCATATATGTATGCATGTATGTATGTAATGTCCTTCGATCCTCTTCACTCCTCAGAATCTACACACACACACACACACACACACACATTCCTGATTCTTCTAGGCAGTCCCCATTTTACATTCATGTCCCATTACTGTCATCATCATCACTATTTTAGGACTGTACCCCACAAATAAATACAGGTAGTCAGTTTAATTACCTCTCTCTTTTGAGTCATTTTCAGCCGAGAATACCAAAACAAGAAGGGTGCCTAGAGATCCTCTAGTCTAGTTGTCTAACTTTCCTAGAAGGTTAGAAGTACACTTAGTAGAGTGTGTGCTTAGCACTCAAGAGGCTTAATCCCCATAACTCAACAAAACAAAATTAGGCTGTGAACATGGGTGTATGTGTGTGCAGGTGCATGTGAGTGCTGGTACTGGTACTTAAAGTCAGGGCCGAGGAGCTGTCCTTTGGCTTTTTCACGCAAGGCTAGCACTCTACCACTTGAGGCCACAACTCTACTTCTGGCTAAAAGCCAAAGTTAACCACCAAAATGGTAGTTACTTGAAGATGAGTCTCAAGGAATAACTGTGCTGAGGACTATCCTCAGATCTCAGCCTCCTGAATAGCTAGGGTTATAGGTACCACCAGCACACAATTGGCTGTGGGCATATTTTTAAAGATGATTGGATCAAAGATCTTTGTTCCTTAAAAGGAAGTACAGATATATCATATCCCCAGACTACCTCGAAGAGTTTAGTTCATAGCCCTGATCTAGTCCAGCATCCTTAGAATCTCCCTTTTATCTTTGCTGAGGAAGAAGTTGAAGGGGAGTTGTCCTTGTTTTTTGAGACAGCGTCTTACTATGTGGCCCAGGCTGTTATCCAATTCACAATCCTCCCTGCCTCCACCTCCCACGTGCCAGATGGAGGGGACAATTCAGACAGGAAGCCAAGTAGCTGCTGCTAATCCGTTTTTCCTTTCATCCCCTCTTCTCCCCCTAAACACTGAGATTGAATTGCTGCCAGACATAAATGGTAACAGAATATGGCAGATTTTAGGCCTCCCCTAGTGGGGAGGTATACTTGGAGAGGGTCTCAAAGAATCAGCTAAATGCTTTGGGATTGGAGAACCGCTAGAAGTCGTTTCACACTCTACTGTCATTTCCAAGAAAAATATCAATCAGTATAAACCCCTTGTAGGCCCTTTTCCTTTTTATTTTTTTGTCAGTTGTGGGTCTTGAACTCAGGGCCTGGGCACTGTCCCTGAGTTTTTTTTTTTGTCGTTGTTTTTATGTCGGTCATGGCGCCTGAACTCTGGGCCTGGGCACTGACCCTCAGCTCTTCAGCTTAAAGCTAGTGCTCTACCACTTGAGCCACAGTGCCACTTCCAGCTTTTTCTGCTTATGTGGTGCTGAGGAACAGAACCCAGGGCCTCATGCATGCAAGGCAAGCACTCTACCACTGAGCCACCTTCCCAGCCCTGTCCCTGAGTTCTTTTGTTCAAGGATAGTCTCTACCACTTTGGACCACAGTGCCACTTTCTGTTTTCTGGTGATTGATTAATTGGAAATAAGACTCTCACAGATCCTCAGATCTCAGTCTCCTTAGTAGTTAGGATTACAGATGTGAGTCACCAGCACCCTGCTTAGGCTCTTACCTTATAAGAGAGAGGGGGTGGTCCGCACATTTCTCATTGTTACCTCTACCTTCCCTAGATACGTGCGGGTGAAATTTGTCTGTATTCGAACACAGTCAAACAGGAAGAGAACACAGGAGGCAGACACATGCCCAGCCTACTTACTTCTGCAGTACGACGACAGACTAGATAGACTGTTTATCAGTGAACTAAATACCCAGCATGTACATGTTGATTCCCAAACAAGAAGTCATGGAGGAGACCCCACTGGCAAATCTGAAAAGCCACAGTGCCTGCAGAAGCTCCAGCCAGTGCACAGAGACCTTGACAAAGCTGAGAAGTCCCCACTAGAAATCTCATTTTGCCTAGATAGGGTACAAGCACCCTGGAAGCCAGAACAAAGGAACTTCTCTCCTGACTTAGCCAATATAGCACAAATGATGAAGAACTTTCTAAAGATAGATGAAGGTTCCATGGTCTCCTTCAGTGTGGGCACCAGTCAAGACCTGGACCGGCTTAGCTTCCAGAGCAGCAAGATGAGTGACCTGTTCACTCGCTTCCCCAAGAATCTCTTGCTGCACAGGGTGGAGAACCCCCAGGGCCACATCCTCTATGCTTTCTTGGTGGAGAACAAGGAGCGAGAGAGTCGAGTGGTTCATTTCTCTGTGCTCAAGGCCGAGACGGCCACCTCTGTGGCCAAGATGTTGAACATCTTCACAGGGTTCAACTCGGATTGGACCAAGGTCAAGGTAGTATTTGTAGACCCTTCATTCCCGTACTGGGCCATCCTGCAAGAGATCTTCCCTGCAGCCCGCATCCTACTCTCCATCTACCATACAACCCGGCTCTTGGAAAAGATGCTACAGCAGAGTTCAGCCAGTACAGCCTTTAAAGGGCTCATGAAGGAAGCCATACGGGAGGCTGTGTTTGTTGCTTCTGATGCCAGTCTGAAAAATCTCTGTCAGATGTGCCAGGCCCTGCTGGATGAGGATCTCTTCAGCTTCCTGCAGACCCACTGGTTTTCCTGTGAACTGCTGTGGTACATGCATGCCAGGAAGGGTCTGCATGCATGCAACACCTACATGGACAGCCTAGACTTTGTCACCAGCAAGGTGTCAAGCCTCTTTCAGAAACAGCAGTCCTTATCGGACTGCATCCTTCGTTTTGTTGATTACATAGACTTCTTTAATACCAAAAGCTCCCCAACTCTTTCCAAGTTAAAGAAAACCTGCTCTCCCAGCATGCAACAACCGAGGACCAAGAAGCCTTTCGAGATCCCCGGAGCCAGAGGGCTTCTTGAGGAAGAGACAAAGTCAGACTCCAAGCAGGTTTGCTTGCTGCAGCAATCCCCGCTACTGTCCTCCCACGGTGGCATGCTAGACATCTTGCACCAGCGGGGCTCTGAACTGGCTTACAAGCTGTGCCGCAATGAGTGGGAGGTGGTGCAGAATTCCACCCACCTGGTGGATGTGGCAGGTCCCGCAGTAGGCATTCAGCTGCTGGAGGACTCTCACCAGGTGAGCAAAGATGGCTGTAGCTGCAGCTGCTACTTTCAACAATGGTATCACCTGCCATGCCGACACATTCTGGCCCTGCTGCACACCAGCCAGCAGCCAGTAGATGAAGCCATGGTGTGTCGCAGATGGCAGAAAAAGTATCAATATCTCCTTAGGCCAAATGGAGATCTCCGGGAATGTAGTGTGATCCCATCCACAGACCAGCCTGAAAACCAAGGCCGGCATGACATGATTCAGGACCTCAGCAAGGAGCTAGCTAACCTGCTGATGCAGACAGAGGGACCAGAGCTGGAGGAACGCTGTGCTACCCTGCGCAAAATTGTGGACATCTGGGCTGATCCTGGTGAGCCATGTGAGGCCAGCCAGCATCCAGGAGACTTCAAGGATGTGGGCCTCCTGCCTTTCCTCTGGGGAAAGCAGGAGGAAGGGGAAGGACTCCCTCTCTCCGAAACCACAGTTCATAACTGAAACACTTGCATTGGATCCCACGCTTCTCCATGGAGTTTACAAGCTCAAAGTGAACAGGTCATCCTAGGAGTCAGTACGTTAACCTGTGTCTTTCTGGGTTGGACTAGGAAGAATGTTAACTGTCCTTCAAAGTCTGCCCCTTTCCAGCCCAACCATGACATTCCAAGGTGTCTTGTTTGTTGTTCAAGGCCAAAGTTAACTCCATGCTGCCAGGTCACCCCTCTTCCTTGGCTAACCCCTGAGATCAGACCTTATTGACCCTACAAGGGTGAACCCCTGATCAGAGAAAGCATGGTTAAAAGGGCTTTCAAGGACAAAGAAGGTGACGACCAAATGTTGCTGCTGTTTTTGAAGTATCTGTTATTTTACCTATTTTAATTCCTGTTAAATAAAGTTGGTGTTTTTTCTTCCTAATAAATTTGATGGAATAAGCATGGAAAATACTCCTTTTTGATGAGGGAAAGAAGGGAAATGGTAGAGAAGGACTCCTGACTTTACTGTTAGGAACGAGGTCCTCTCCAATGGATTTATTTACGGTGTTGCTGAGGTTTGAACCCAGGACCTTGTGTATGATGGGAAAGCTCTCTACCAATGAGCTACATCCCTAGCCCTCAGGTTCTTATTTATTTTAAAGGAAATGGGGTACTGTCTTATGAGGTACAAAGCCAAGTAGAACGTGATGCCTCAAATTCAGGGTTAAGAGAGTACCTCCTTACTTTGCCCTTTTCCCACCTAACCATACCTCAACTTTGATTTCAGGAGGCCTTATATTCATCCTAATAGGAGGAAGCCAAATAGACTGGGGAAAGAGAAACTCAGGTCCTAGATCCAACTATGGCAGGTTACTAGGGAACTGTGGGCAAGTCATTTGTTTATTGCTATCCTTTCTCATCTACCAATCATATCTATCTGCCTTGTCTATCTGTGGAGTTAGAGAATTGTATCCAGGAACTTATGCATAAAGCACTGTACCATTTGAGCCACAGCCCTAGCCCTTTCGTTGTTTTTTGTTTTGTTTTACCAGTCCTGGGGCCTGAACTCCCGACTTGGCACTGCCCCTTAGCTGCTTTGTGCTCAAGGCTAGCACTCTACCACTTGAGCCACAGCGCCACTTCTGGGTTTTTCTAAGAGTCTTACAGACTTTTATGCCCAGGTTGACTTTGAACCGTAATCCTCAGATCTCAGCCTCCTGAGTAGCTAGGATTTCAGGTGTGATCCACCCACACCCAGCTTATATAGACATTTTCATTGCAGTAATAAACAACACTGATTCCTGTTTGTTGTTTAACAACTCTGACTTTTTTGGGGGTTTTTTTTGTTTGTTTTGGTTTGGTTTTTTTGGCCAGTCCTAAGGGCTTGAACTCATGGTCTGGGCACTGTCCCTGGGCTTCTTTTGCTCAAGGCTAGCACTCTACCACTTGAGCCACAGTTCCACTTCTGGCTTTTTCCGTTTATATGGTGCTGAGGAATCGCACCCAGGGCTTCATGCATGCTAGGCAAGCACTCTACCGTTAAGCCACATTCCCAGCCCCAACAATGCTGACTTTTGATGTGAGTTGGTGCTCTTTATGGGGTAAACATTATGGTGGAAAGCCTGCTGTCTTCATGACAACTGGACAAAAGATGAGAAACCCTCCTCTCCTTCTTATTCCTCCCTCCCTGTCCCCTGTCCTTCCTACTGCTTTTCTCTCCCCTCTGGGTTTCCTTAGCTACAAAGGCTGGCTGAAGGAGTTGAATTTGAGACCTGGGCCTCAGTTTCCCCTCAATGTAGAGTAGTACATTGGACAATTATATTTGTACCCAAACCCCTGGCCTTTGACATCTAAAAAACTTTTTTTCTGTAAAACAATGCTGTTTATTTTCATTTTCATTTCCAGCCTTGAGAGAGTTTCCACGGTCGCGTATCTTTCCAGTCGTGGGGTTCTAGAGTTCCAGATTCTGAGTTTCAGATGCAAGGCCTCTGCCTTAGTCCTGGCCAGCCGAGCCTTTCGTTACTCCGGTAATAACACCCGCCCTGTCCTTGACGGGCTACGATTGGTCCGTGGCACCAAAGACCGACTTCGAACTCCTTAGGCCATTGGCCTGAGTCTCTGAGAAGTTGATGTTGTGATTGGCGAGCCTAGAGGTCACTCAAAGTCGGAGGCAGGGTCAAGTAGATATAGCTAGGGCCGATTGCGCGGGGAGTGGAGATGTGAAACACATGGTCTCCGCGCCCAGCCTCCGCACCGCTCCCCAAGGGTGGGCAAGTAACCTCCCCAGCTCCACCGGGCTCCAGCCGCGAACGACAGACATCCAGACCCCTCCCACCCCGCGCCCGTGTTAGAGGTGAGAGGTCAAAGGCTACATCCCCTTTCTGGTCCTAGGATTTTGCCTCGGAAAGCCGTGAGGATCTCGAGCTAAAGCTGGCTTCCAGCTACTGATAGCAAAGGAGGGCAAATAAATAGCCCCCGTTTCTCATCAGAAAAATGGGTACAATAACTTGTTTGGAGGCCAAATAGAGGCATGAGAAGATAACTTTGTTAGTCCCATTTTAAGGTGGAAGGGATTGAGGCTTCTCAGAAGAACTTCGTTGACTTGCCCAAGATCCTACAGCAAATTGCAGGCAATTACAGTTCACTTGAATATACTAGGACCCAAGGAATGTGAATGCCAGGAAATAATTTGTAAGTAATAATGACTGTACAACTATTTGGACTACTAAAAATCACGTTGGCCGCGTGCAGATGGCACAAGCCTGTTATCCTGAGATTTGAGGATTGTGGTTCAAAGCCAGGCCCACTAGCAAAATCCCTAAGATAATTTATTTCCAATTAACCAGCAAAAAGCCAGAAGTGGAGTTGTAGCTCAATTGGTAGAGAGCTGGCCTTTTTCTTTTCTTTCTTTCTTTTTTTTTTTCTGTCGGTCATGGGGCTTGATCCCTGGGCCTGGGCGCTGTCCCTCAGCTCTTCAACTCAAGGCTGGCACTCTACCACTTGAGCCACAGCACTACTTTCCGGTTTTCTGAGTGGTTTATTAGAGGTAAGAGTCTCATGGCCTTTCCTGCCCAGGCTGGAGTAGCTAGGATTACAGACGTGAGACACCGGCACCCAGCTGAGAGCCAACCTTGAGTGAAAAAGTCAAGTGAGAGCGTGAGGCACACACACGCACGTACACACACACACACACACACACACACACGCATGCATGCATACACACAAGAAAAACCAAAAAGCTCTGGCCTTCACAACTCTTTATCCCCTGGAAGGAACCCTGTCTTTCTTTTTTTTCTTTCTTTTTCTTTTTTTGCACATGTGAACTCAGGGCTTGGGCACTGTCCTTGAGCTCCTTTGCTCAAGGCTAATGTTCTACCACTTTGAGCCACAGCTCCCCTTCTGATTTTTGAGTGGTTAATTAGAGGTAAGAGTTTCTGGAGGAGCCAGGTGCTGGTGGCTCACACCTGTAAATCCTAGCTACTAAGGAAGCAGAGATCTGAGGATCACAGTTCAAAGCCAGCCTGGGCAGAAAAGTCCAAGACATTTTTTTTTTTTTTTTTTTTTTGTTCCATCGTGGGGCTTGAACTCTGGGCCTGGGCGCTGTCCCTCAGCTCTTCAGCTCAAAGCAAGCGCTCTACCACTTGAGCTACAGCACCACTTGTGGTTTTCTAGTGGTTTATTGGAGATAAGAGTCTCACAGACTTCCTGCCCGGGCTGGCTTTTAACCGAGATCCTCAGATCTCAGCTTCCTGAGTAGCTAGGATTACAGGCATGAGCCACCGGTGCCCTGCCAGTCCTAGACTTTTTATCTCCAATAAGACTTTTATCTCCAAAAGACTCATCTCCAATAAACCACTCAGAAAACTGGAAATGGTGCTGTGGCTCAAGTGGTAGAGCACTTGTCTTGAGCTGAAGAGCTGAGGGACAGCACCCAAGCCCTGAGTTCAAGCCCCATGACCCACAAAAAAAAAAAGTTTCAGGAGGGCTGGGAATGTGGCTTAGTGGTAGAATGCTTGCCTTGCATTCATGAGGCCCTGGGTTCGATTCCTTAGCACTACATAAGCAAAAAAAGCTGGAAGTGGTGCTGTAGCTCTAGTGGTACAGCTGAAGAGGGACAGCACCTGGGCCCAGAGTTCAGGCCCCACGACTGACCCCCCCAAAAAAAAAAGTTTAAGGAGACTGCCTGGTGCTGGTGGCTCAGGCCTTTAATCCTAGCTACTCAGGAGGCTGAGATCTGATGGTCACAGTTCAAAGCCAGCTCAGGCAGGAAAGTCTGTGAGACTCTTTATCTCCAATTAACCACCAAAAATCCCAGAAGTGGCACTATGGCTTAAAGTGGTAGAGTGCTAGCCTTGAGCAAAAAAGCTCATAGACATCACCGGGACCCTGAGTTCAAGCCCCACAACCGACCAAAAAAAGTCTCATGGGGACTTTTCTGCCCCGCCTGGCTTTGAACCGAGATCCTCAGCTTCCTGAGTAGGATTACAGGTGAGAGCCACCAGCACCAGGTGGAACCATATCTATGGTTGGCTTCTTCAGGTCTTATTTCCAGAATCACCTTGACCTTACCCCAACTAGAGTCTACCTGAATTCCTTAACTGAAGTATTAATGCCTTCCACATCTTACTCTCTGACCTGTCTTGTGGGTTTTGTAACCATTATCAGATACATGTTTGTGTACATGTTTGTTGTATATCTCCCCTAGAACAGTGTTCTAGATGACTAATTGAAGAGCCAAGTCCCTACTGTCTTCTTGACTGTCTGTTTCTCTCTGTAGAACCATCTTTGGAAGAATATCTGGAGACTACTGTCCAGCCTCACGTTATTCCTTCCTTGGAGTTTAAGACACTCAAAGCATTCCTGACAGTATCCTGCAGAGGAAGTACTGGATCCAGCTCTCTCTCTACCATGGCCCTCACAATGCTGAATGGGCTTCTAGTTGAGGACTTGAGCCCACCTATGCTGCTGCTACACCAAGTTAGCGAGACTCCCCAGCTGGATTCTCTCAACTACCAGAGCTGCTTTATGCAAGGTATCTTTGCCAATTTCCCTGAGATCCTATTTATCCACCGAACCTATAACCCAAGGGGCAAGGTGTTATATACCTTCCTGGTGGATGGACCTCGGGTCCAGCTGCAGGGTCCTCTTTCCCAGGCAGTCTACTTTGCCATCCCTGCCAAGGAGAATGCAGAAGGCGTGGCTCAGATGCTCCAGGTGTTCAAGAAGTTTAACCCAGCATGGGAGAGAATCTGTACCATCCTGGTGGATCCCTACTTTGTCCTGCTGCCCACTCTGGCCATGGAGTTCCCCATAGCTGAGGTCTTGCTCTCAGCCTTCCACGTGTGTAAGTTCCTCCAGGGCAAGTTCTATCAGTTGTCCCTGGAGCAGCCGGTAGAGACATTGCTCCTGAGCTCCCTGCAGAGCACCATGTGCTCAGCCACCGCAGGCAACCTGAGGAGGCTGCACTCGCTCCTGAGCAGCTACATTCCCCCGGCCCTCCTGCCTGAGCTCCACTCACACTGGCTGCTCAACGACCGCATCTGGCTGGCCCCCCGCTCGAGAAGCCAAGCCCAGAGCAGCCGCTACTTTCAGAGCCTCGAGGTCACCACCAGGATCCTCAGTCAGTCTTTTGGCACTGCCCCATCTGAGAAGAAAGGCATAGCCTCTCTGTTTTGCTACATGCAGCAGAACCCTGGAGACAAAGCAAGTTCCGGCCTGGCCCTGAGGCCCCCAAATCATCATACCACCTCAGATGTCAGCCCCAAAGTCCAGCAATTGGTAGAAGCCAGCATCCAGCATTCCCTCAATGCCATCTGCACAGAGCCAGCAGCCCAACTCTGCTTGGCCGAGTTTGCTGTGGTCCAGAAATCCGTGCACCTCATTGGCTCTGGCTCAGAAAAGATGAATATACAGATCCTAGAGGACACTCACAAGGTGCAGCCCCAGCCCCCTGCCAGCTGCAGCTGTTACTTCCACCAGGCCTTCCACCTGCCCTGCCGCCACATCCTGGCCATGCTCAGTGCCCGCCACCAGGTGCTCCAGCCAGACATGCTACAGACTCAGTGGACAGCGGGCTGTGCCACCGGTTTAGACAGCATCCTGGACAGCAAGTGGGATGAGGCTCTGGATAAGCACCTGGCAGTGACTCTCCTCACCGAGGAGGTGCGTCAGCTCTTACAGCATTGCAGTGAGGATGAGTTTGAGCGGCGGTTCAGCACCCTGAGGGAACTAGCCGACAGCTGGATTGGCCCTTATGAGCAGGTGCAGCTGTGATGACTCGATTCGCAGAGATACTCCTGCACCTGTGCACATCCACCTACCATGCACGTGCACACACATACACCCTCCCCCACCCTCACACCTGTGCTTTGTAAGCCTTCCTTCCAGAAACAAGACAAAACTCTTCGACTCTGCCTGCTCATCTAGAATGTGTCTCACTCCTAAGACAGGCGTTAGCAAATCTTTTCTTTAAAAGGCCCAATTATGAATAGTTTAGACTGATAGCCACATAGTCTGTTCTTGGTTGGGTTTGGACAAGCTTTTCATAAAACAGTTCTTGGCTCAAGGATTTTATGAAGCCAGGCAACCCTGTCTAAGATAAGAGAGACAACTTTGGGTGGTAAAGTTGAGGGCATGCTAACCACTGGTCCAATCTAAGATGTGTCACCTGACCCAGGTCCTGTGTGTGAGTTAGCCTGGGAACCTTCCCACGGGGTTGGGGGGGGGGGGAGTGGCTCAGCATGGCTTGCTACATGTTTATCCCTGCTCCATCCCCAGGTCAATAAAGTTGAATGTTACCTATTCCAATACTTATCTAGTCCTTTGTTGATAGCCATTTAGGGTATATTGCCAAAGGAATAGAATTTGGAGTGTGATACTGGGTAAAGGCCTGGCTAAAGTAACAATTCCTTATTTTTTGAGACCTGATTCTATCTTTAACTGGTTATGGAATTCTGGACAAGTCAACTCTTTAAGCCTCAGTTTTTTAATCTGTAAAAATGGGCTCTTAAGCCAGGCACTGATGGCTCACACCTGTCATCCTAGCTACTCAGGAGGCTGAGATCTGAGGATCATGATTCAAAGCCAGCCCAGGCAAGAAAGCCAGTGAGACTCTTATCTCCAATAAACCACTCAGAAAACCAGAAGTGTGCTGTGGCTCAAGCGGCAGAGCGCTAGCCTTGAGCTGAAGAGCTGAGGAACAGCGCCCAGGCCCAGATTTCAAGCCCCACAACCGACCCCCCCCCCAAAAAAAAAAAAACAACAAAAAAAAAACGCTCCTAACCAGGTGCTGGTGGCTCACACCTGTAATCCTAGCTACTCAGGAGGATGAGATCTGAGGATCATGGTTCAAAGCCAGCCAGGGCAGGAGAGTCCATGAGACTCTTTTATCTCCAATAAAGCCACCAGAAAACTGGAAGTGGCACTGGGCTCAAGTGGTAGAGTGCTAGCCTGGAGCTGGAGAGCTGATGGACAACACCCAAGCCCAGAATTCAAACCCACAACCAACCAACCAACACATACACACACACACACACACACACAGAGAGTTCCTCACAGTTCACCTCACAGTGCACTCAGATTAAAAGAAGAGTAGGGTTCCAATTGGTCTGGACACCTAGCAAGGGCTCAGCCCACTGTTTGTTGTTTTTTGGTTGGTCATGTGGCCTGAACTCTGGGCCTGGGCGCTGTCTCTCAGCTCTTCAGCTCAAGGCTAGCGCTCTACCACTTGAGCCACAGCACCACTTCGGCTTTTTCTGCTTCTGTGGTGCTGAGGAATCGAACCCAGGGCCTCATGCATGCAAGGCAAGCACTCTACCACTGAGCCACCTTCCCAGCCCCCCACTATTCATTTTCCTTTGCCTACCATCCTAGCATCTGCCTTCAAAAGGCAAGAGGAAAATTCACATGGCCCAAGCCAGTCCCACTCCGTAAGTGGATCTCCACACTTGGATCATTTGAATTAATCTGATCAGCCCTATCTTTCGTCTTAGTGGTGTTGGAAGAAACTTGCCAGGGTCTAGACCCTGGTAAAGGACAGGGATTTGTCAGATTAGCTCAACCACACACCCTATCCCCCTCGCTGCCATAGGACCACCCACCCCCAACCCTGGCTGCCCAAAAACCATACGGAGAAGCCACCCTATTTGTGTGGTGCTATTTCATCCAGCTATAAGCAGGAGCCAGGAGGCTGGCCCCTCCTCGATCTCACTAGGGGCATCTGCCCAGCGGCTGTATGGGCATGTGCCTGCTCCCACTGTGCCCCCTCCACTGTACCCTCTGGCTCAGGATGGGCCATCATGAACGCTTGAGCCGCCCGGATCAAGTCCTCTTCCCGAAGGCCTGGGACGGGTACTGTGGGAATGCCAGCGATCATCATGGCCAGGGTGAGAATGCAGATGTCGGGCTGGGTGCCAGCCTCCTTGCCCCCTGGCTCAGGGGGCCTGGGCAGAACCCCCGGAGACAGCCCCCACAGCAGCACGGGCCCAGGCCTGCTGGGGCCACCCTGGCGGGAAGCTTTGTTTCTGGAGTTGCCATCCTCCCAGCCCAAGCTCTCAGGCTGCCTCCCAGGGGAGAACTGGGGGCAGTATCGGCCGTATTCCTTCCTCCGAAGTGTCTCCCAGCTGGGGCCCCCGGGGCAGCCCCTTGTTTCAGGCACTGCCAGGGTGGGGCTCCAGGCTTGGGCAGCAGGTACCACCTGCTCAGCTTTTTGGCTCAGTGGGCCTAGTCCACCAGAAGCCATCACCACTGGCTCTGCAGGACCAGAAAGGCCAAGGGATGAACCGGGAGAAGCAGCCCCACCTGCAGAGACAGGAATGAGATGGGATGTTATTCTTGGTCTCAGAGGAACAGGCCCTGAGGGGCAGAGTGTGGGCTCAGAAACAATTGAGAACCAACCCAAGCACTATTGGCTCTGCCTTTAATCCTAACTACTCGGAAGGCTGGAGTTTTGAAGCCAGCCCCAGCGGGAAATTCCAGGAGACTCTTACTTCCAAGTAACCCCCCAAAAGCCAGAAATGGAGCCATGGCTTAAGTAGTAGAGTGCCAGCATTAAGCAAAAGGAGTTAAGGAGCTGGGCACCAGTGGCTCATACTAGCTACGCAGGAGGTTGAGATCTGAGGGTCATGGTTCAAAGTCTGCCCAGGTAGGAAAGATTCTAATCTCCAAGGAACCACCAAAAAGCCAGAAGTGGAGCTGTGGCTCAGGTAGTAGAATGCCACACGAGCAAAAAAACCTCAAGGACAGCACCCAGGCCCTGAATTTAAAAAAAGGCTAAGGGACAGTACCTAGATCCTGAGTTCAAGCCATAACACACGCACACATACAACACGAACACCCAAGAGGACTTGGGTTTTGAGGTTCAGAACTGTTGTTGCTCATATCCAGTTCCTACACTGTGTGGGTGATGTTGGATAAATAAATAAGCAAATGGGTAGTAAGTAATTGGCAATTTCAACATGGCTTGATTCCAAGGCTAGCCCAAAAATGCCTGGCAAAACCTCCACCTCCCGGGAGCCTGTCTCACCTGGGCCAGAAGACAGACGACCTGGATGGGTTTGTGGAGACATGAAGTAGGACATGGCTTCTCCAAAGCTCCTGTTTGTGAGGGAATAGTCCTAGGTCCACTACCCTACTTTGTCCACCCTTCTAGAATGTCATCTGATAGTCCCTCCCTTTTACACCGACTGGCAAGCTACCTCACAGCACTGACCAACTCATTCTAGAACCTGTATATGATAATGGGAGGGTGTTAAAATCACTGGATGAGACCTGAGTATTCTAGGCCTTTGTCTGTATCGTGGGCAAGTCTTTCAGTTTGTTTGATTTGTGTTTTGGGGTGTTCTTTTGTGTGTGTGTTTTGGTTTGTCACGGGCCTTGAACTCAAGGCCTGGGCGCTGTCCCTGAGCTTTTTTTGCTCAAGACTAGCATTCTACCACTTTGAGCCAAAGCTTGACTTCCAGTTTTCTGGTGGTTAATTGGAGAGAAGCATCTCATGGACTTTCTTACCCAGGCTGGGTTTGAACCGCAGTCCTTAGACCTCAGCTTCCTTAGTAGCTAGAATTACAGGCATGAGGCACCAACACCTCGACATATTTTTTAATTTGTTTTGGGTTTTTTTTTTTTTTTTTTTGCACTGCTAAGGATCTAACCCATGGCTTTGTGCATGCTAGGCTTAAGCTCTACCACAAAGCTGCCTCTCCAGCCCACCTAGACTGTCTTGTCCCTCAATATCTACCTCCCTGGAAATTGTGAGGACCAGATGTGAGAGGCTCTCTCTGTGAGACCCGAGAGGACCTGGCTGTCAGCCACAATTAGATAAGATCATCCATTCAAAAGCTAATGGTGAGAGACACTAATAAAAGAATCCAGCCAGTGCTGAAGCACACACCTGTAATCCTAGCTACTCATGAGGCTGAGATCTGAGGACTGTGGTTTTGAATCCAGCCTGGGCAGGAAAGTCTGTGAGACTCTTACCTGAAATTAATCAGCAAAAAGCTGGGAGTGGAGCTGTTACACCTCTACCCTGCGGGCTGTAAGGCCCTGAGTTCAAGCCTCAGAACTAGAACAACAACAACAACAGATAAATGAGGAAGCTAGAGTTTTCCACCCTGTAGTGTGAGACACAGAGTATACTTCATTCAATCATTGTTACTTGACACTGGACAAATACATGTTTGTCTCTGGGCCTCAGTTTTCCCTCTGCAAAATTAAATGTTTGCTCTCAGGCACTGATTCTCAGCTTAGGCCATACAGTAGAATTTCCTGGAAGCTTTTTGCCATTTTTTTTTTTTTTGGTCCAGTTGTGGGGCCTGAACTCTGGGCCTGGGCACTGTCCCTCAGCTCTTCAGCTCAAGGCTAGTGCTCTACCACTTGAGCCACAGCGACACTTCTGGCTTTTTTTTTTCTTTTTGCTTATGTGGTGCTGAGGAATCGAACCCAGGGCCTCAGGCATGCAAGGCAAGCGCTCTACCACTGAGCCACCTTCCCCGCCCCAGCTTTTTGCCATTCTGATGGATAGCCTCACACCAGACAAACCAGGATCCTGAGTATCTTTTTTTTTTTTTTTTTTTTTTTTGTCAGTCAAGGGGCTTGAATTCAGGGCCTGTCCCTGAGCTCTTTGTCCCAAGGCTAATAATGCTCTAGCACTTTGAGCCACAGTGCCACTTCTAGTTTTCTGCTAGTTAATTGGAGATAAGAGTCTCACAGACTTTCCTGCCCAGGCTGGCTTTGAACAATCCTCAGCCTCAGCCTCCTGAATAGCTAGGATTCTAAGCATGAGCCACCAGCACTGGGCTGAATATCATATATATATATAATATATATGTATTTATTTATTTATTTATTTTTATTTTTTGCAGGTCATGGGGCATGAACTCTGGGCCTGGGTGCTGTCCCTCAGCTCTTCAGCTCAAGGCTAGCATTCTACCACTTGAGCCACAGTGCCATTTCCGGCTTTTTCTGCTTATGTGGTGCTGAGGAATCGAACCCAGGGACTCATGCATGCAAGGCAAGCACTCTGCCATTGAGCCATCTTCTCAGCCCCAGAGTATCATATTTTTAAGCTCTTTAAGAAACTATATGTGCCGGGCACCAGTGGCTCACGCCTGTAATCCTAGCTGCTCAGGAGGCTGAGATCTGAAGATCACGTTTCAGAGCCAGCCCAGGCAGGAAAGTCTGTGAGACTCTTATCTCCAACTAACTACCAGAAAACCTGAAGTGACACTGTGATTCAAGTGGTAGAGCACTAGCCTTGAGCTGAAGAGCACAGGGACAGTGCCCAAGTCCAGAGTTCAAGCCCCATGACCAACAAAAAAGGAAAGAAAGAAAGAAAGAAAGAAAGAAAGAAAGAAAGAAAGAAAGAAAGAAAGAAAGAAAGGAAGGAAGGAAGGAAGGAAGGAAGGAAGGAAGGAAGGAAGGAAGGAAGGAAGGAAAGAAGGAAAGAAACTATATGTGCCAGGGTTAAAGTCTCTGTTCGGCGGAAATGCTTCCCAACTCTGAACCTTAGAACCAAGGTGTTTTAAAAAACCATCTAGACCTAATGCTTCTGCACTGAAGTACAATTTTTAGAGAGAAAATCTGGGATATCAGACTCTATATCTAAGTCTGATATCTCTGAGAAAACTTTAATGAGTAGCCAGGCTGAGAGGCCTGATCTAGATGGTGTCTAATGCTCTCTCTTGCTCTGACTTGCTGACTCTTGGTATTCAAGAAAGACCTCTCACACAGGCTGCAGGGACAAGGAGACCCTCCAGTGCAGAATGTCAGCATGGGCTGTGTTTATTTCAGGCAGCAGGATAGTCAGTCTATCCACTTCAGATCAGCCACAGCTCTGGGGCCAGACCCTGCTCTGGTGCAGAATGTCAGCATGGGCTGTGTTTATTTCAGGCAGCAGTACAGTCAGTCTATCCACTTCAGATCAGCCACAGCTCTGGGGCCAGACCCTGCTCTGGTGGCTGCAGACTTTCATTCATATTTGCAGAAGTCTTTAAGTCCTTCAGGGAGGTGGAGCCCATCGATGGCCAGCCGGTGTACTACGTTCCTCTGGATCACTAGGCGGCACAGAGTCTGCAGAGATGGCACTGTGGAGAGAAGGACGTCAAATGCAAACTGGACTGGAAGGGACTGACTGGAACTGAGAAAAATCTAGGTTGCGTGGAAATTCTTCTTTCTTTTCTTTTTTTTTTTTTTTTGTCAGCCATGGGGTTTGAACTCTGGGCCTGGGCTCTGTCCCTCAGCTCTTCAGCTCAAGGCTAGCGCTCTACCACTTGAGCTACAGCGCCACTTCCAGTTTTTCTGGTGGCTCATTGGAGATAAGAGTCTCACAGACATTCTTGCCCCAGCTGGCTTCGCACCGTGATCCTCAGATCTCAGCCTCCGGAATAGCTAGGATTACAGGCGTGAGCCACCAGCGCCAGGCTGAACGCAGAAAATTATTTTGCTCAGGTTCATCCTACTTTGTGCAGGCTATGCCTGTGATTGAAACTAACACCTTTTCTTGAGATTTTTTTTTTTTTTTTGGTTGGTCGTGGGGCCTGAACTCGGCCTGGGCACTGCCCCTTAGCTCTTCAGCTCAAGGCTAGTGCTGTACCACTTGAGCCACAGCACTACTTTCGGCCTTTTCTGCTTATGTGGTGCTGAGGAATTGAACCCAGGGCCTCAGGCATGCAAGGCAAGCACTCTACCACTGAGCCACCTCCCCAGCCCTTGAGATTTTTTTTTTTAACCAGGCTGTAGCTGGTTGTCTCCCTCCTTCACTTAGCAGCTTCAAGCTAGTGTCTGAATTGCCTATGTAACCACAGCCTTAGTGTAGAACAGGTTTTAGTTCACTGAGTTCATGAAATGTGATCAAAGTTTAATGGAGTCTGGCACCAGTAGCTCACACCAGTAATCCTAACTACTCAGGAGGCACCTAGGCCCTGAATTCAAGCCCCAGAATCAGTGTGCACACACATGTAGGCATGCACACACATGTAGGCATGCACGCACGCGCGTACACAGAGGTTTAATGGCTGTGATAAACCAGACTTTAGTTCTTAATCTGTGATGCCTCTAAACTGATAGGCCAGGCTGGGCATGTGGCTTAGTGGTAGAGTACTTGCTTAGCATGCATGAAGCATTTGATTCCTTGGTACCACATGAACAGAAAAAGCCAGAAGTGGCGCTGTGGCTAAGTGGTAGTGTGCTAGCCTTGAGCAAAAGAAGCTCAGGGACAGTGCCCAGGCCCTGAGTTCAAACCCCAGGACTGGCCAAAAGTAAATAAGCTCTTAGGGCTAAATTCATTATGTACTCATTTTTCTTTAAAGGGACTGAATTTGGACCTTGGTATTGCTAAGCAGGCGCTCTATCGCTGAGCACCTATGACCTATCTTCAGCCCTATAATAATTTTTCTAATAAAGGAACACAGAAACTTCTCAAGAAACCCAAGATCTAAAATTAGTTTAGAATCCCCATGCTACTCAAATACCGGAAGTTGCTTAGACTAAAAGGGGCCTGCAGAGAAATTTTGTTTTGTTTTTGTCATTGTGGGGCTTGAACTCGGCCTGGGTGATGTTCCCGAGTTCTTTTTTGCTCAAGGCCAGCCCTCTACCACTTGAGCCACAGCACCACTAACAGCCGTTTTACTGAGTAGTTTACTTGCGGGTGAGAGCCTCAGGGACTTTTCTGCCCAGGCTGGTAGACCTCAGACTTCAGCTATCTCAAGTACAGCTGGGCCAAGAGCAAAGCCAGGGAGTCCTAGCAGATCCCTGTCCCCACTGTGGATCAGGGCGTGGGTACCTACATCCATACTCAAGCTGGACCAGGCGCACACTCTTGGTGGAAGCAAACACGTCCACCACGGCGTAGAGGGGCTGGGAAGCTGGCAGCCCTCGGGCGCTGGGGCCCATGTCCTCGCCATTGACGACGATGTGCATGTCGGCGGTCCCATCCCGGTGGGGGCAAAAGAGGACGCCCAGGCGGCTGCGGCGCGCGGTGGGAGGCAGCACGTTCAGCTCGTAGAGCTGGTCCAGCAGGTGGCTGTAGCGGCCCGGCCGGCTGCGGCCCACCAGGCGGTCCCGCGGGAGTCGGAACTGCTCCACGCACAGATAGGGCTCCAGCAGGAGGGCGGCGGGGCGGCCGGGGGCCAGCACCTCGGCCTCGGGCTGGCCCTCCCGGGGCACCCGGTTATGGTGGCGCGTGATGGCGAAGACCCAGGTGTGGCCCAGGCTGACCAGGTCGGGCAGGGAAAACTCGGGCACGGTGGCCAGACCGGCGGGGTCCAGCGCCGTCAGCCCGAGGCGCAGGTGGCCGCACCAGCCCGGCTCTTTCTCCTCGATCTCCACCAGGAACACCTGGCCGGGGGCCAGCGGCTCGCGGCTGAAGCACACGCCGTGGGCGAAGCTGTCCACGCGCGTGGCCCGCGTCCCCGAGGGGTCCAGGCGGATGTTGGCTCCGTGCACCCGATGGAAACGGGTGGGAGGGGGCTCGGGACGCGCGGCGCCCCCGGGGACGCCCCACGGCGCGGCGTCCCAGGCCGCCGCCATCGCCCCGCCCCGGGGC
Source organism: Dipodomys spectabilis (assembly GCF_019054845.1). NCBI lineage: Eukaryota > Metazoa > Chordata > Mammalia > Rodentia > Heteromyidae > Dipodomys > Dipodomys spectabilis. The sequence goes on from NW_024870852.1 coordinate 20,318,610, forward strand.
GGGCCAGCGGGCGCCCGCGACTATTTCGGGCGTGGGGCTGAGGGTGACCGCGGAGGGGCCCATGTAAGGCGCTTCCCTCTGCGCCCGTCCCGGAGGCGCCGCCCGGGGGTCCTAGCGCCGCGGGCCCGGCCATCGTCCCGCGCCCCGGGCCCGGGAACCTGGCTGGCCACGCCCAGATCACCTGACCACCTGATCCACACCCCGAGGACCTTGACCGGGCCACGATCGCCCCCGCCGCTCACGTCCACAGAAGCAAAGATAAAAGAAGGGGTGGAGGGAATGGAGGCCGTCACGTGACGCGACACCCACGTGACCTCGGGCACACATGACTTCCAGTCTCCCGGCGCCTCCCGGACAGCAAGGACGCAGGGGAGCCGAGGTGAAGCCTCCGGGGCTGGAGGGGTCCGGGGCTGCAGGGGATCCCCGGTGCCGGGGGCGGCGGGCGGCGGCGCGGGAGGGCCGGGGAGCGGGTCACCAGCCGCTTTCCTCTCCAGATGGTCCGAGCCGCGCTGCCGCCGCCGAGCCTGCTGCTGCCGCTGCTGCTGCTGCTGCCGTGCTGGGCGCCCCGAGGCCAGGCAGCCCCCGACCAGGACGAGATCGAGTGCCTCCCGGGGCTGGCCAAGCAGCCGTCCTTCCGCCAGTACTCCGGCTACCTCAAAGCCTCGGGCTCCAAGCACTTCCACTACTGGTCTGCGGCCCTGGCTCCCGGGGCGGGCGGCGGGCGGCGGGCGGCGGGCGGCGGGCGGCGGGCGGGCGGCGGGCGGCGGGCGGCGGGCGGCGGGCCGGCGCTGGTACTCGGCCCCCCGCGGAGCGCGGCGCCGGGCGGAGGGGTTCTGAAGGGCGGCGAGCGCCGGGGGGACCCCTCTGCCGGCTGCACCAACTCCGCCCTGACCCTCCCCAGGTTTGTGGAGTCCCAGAAAGATCCGAAGAGCAGCCCTGTGGTCCTTTGGCTCAACGGGGGGCCCGGCTGCAGCTCCCTGGACGGGCTTCTCACCGAACACGGCCCTTTCCTGGTGAGTGGATGCCGCTTCCCACCCCCACTCCCGCCCACAGCCCCGGAGGGAAGGGACAGCTTTCTAGGGAAGAAGCTGGGGAAGGGGAAGACAGACTCTGTTTTCCTTCTTCCTGAGCCTTAGAGAGAGTCTCACACGCGCACGCGCATGCGCCGGTCCTGTGCTTGAACGCAGGGTTAGGGCTCTGTCCTTGAGCACTTTTTTTTTTTTTTAATGCCGGTCCTGGGGCTTGAACTCAGGGCCTGGGCACTGTCCCTGAGCCTTTTTGTGCTCAAGACTAGCACTGTACCACTTGAGCCACAGCTCCACTTCCAGCTTTTTGGTGTTTGATCAGAGATAGGGAGTCTCATGACTTTTCTGCCCAGGCTGCCTTTGAACTGTGATCCTCAGTTCTCAGCCTCCTGAGTAGCTAGGACTATGGAGGACTGCGGGCGTGAGCCACCAATGCCTGGAAAGCCTTAGTATTGTTTTCATCTCTACCTCTCAGGGTTTTGCCCGTGTAAGGGGCCTGGCATAACCCTTCCCTTCATTTGTTTGGCCCTCGGGACTCCCTCAGCCGTGTCTTTCTTCCTCAGATCCAGCCAGATGGTGTCACTCTCCAGTACAACCCCTATTCTTGGAACCTGGTATGTGGGCCTATGAGGGTGTCTGGGTACTTGAATGGAATGGGGAGCCCTCTTCAGTGCATTTCTTCTTCCCCCACTAGATTGCCAATGTGTTATACATTGAATCCCCAGCTGGTGTGGGCTTCTCCTACTCTGATGACAAGGTTTTTTCCACCAATGACACTGAGGTGAGTCTAAAGCCTGTCCAAGCTTCTTGGTTCTCCAAGGTGGCAGGGATGAGGAGACAGGCAACGTGGTCTTGGAGTCTACTGTTGGCTCCATTCCAAGCTATATGATATGGTCATAGCCAAGTCACTTCCTCTTGCACAAACTAGGTGTGTTGGTCTCATTTTCTGTGAGGACCTGAGGTCAAATACCAGACCTGATTCTCTCCTTTTGGTATCCCCAGGTAGCCCAGAGCAATTTCGAGGCCCTCAAAGACTTCTTCCGCCTGTTTCCAGAGTACAAGGACAATAAACTTTTCTTGACTGGCGAGAGTTATGCTGGCATCTACATTCCCACACTGGCCGTGCTGGTCTCGCAGGACGCCAGCATGAACCTTCAGGTACCGAAGGGAAGGGAGGCACCTTGCGGTATAGATTTGTACTTAGCAAGGTCACCTGATCAGCATACACATCAGCCTAGTCTTCTTCATGGCTGCCCGGTCTCTGTTTGCACATCTCCTACCACAGGAGGCTCACCTGTCAAGCTACCAGCTTGGTTTTTCAGATGGAGTAGCCTCATCCACCCCCACAAACCACCCTGGCTCTCAGCTACCAGATTGCAGAGGATCTAGATGTAGGTCAAGGGTGGTTCCTACTTATCCCACTCTCCGGGTGAACTGATGGCCCTGGGTGTTTCGCAGGGGCTGGCTGTGGGCAACGGACTCTCCTCCTATGAGCAGAATGACAACTCGCTGGTTTATTTTGCCTACTACCATGGCCTTCTGGGGAACAGGTATGGGAGAGGGGCTGTTGGGCAATCTCTAGGGTGGGTCAGGTCATACGATATTACATTCATCCTCCAGGCACATGCTATTCCAGATCCTTTCCTGGTTTATTAGCAGGTAGGGCCTAAGGTTGCCTGAAGTTTGGTGTTAAATCAGGATTTAAAGAGACTAAGAGGGCCAGGAATGTAGGTCAAGTGGTAGAATGCTGCATAAAAATGAGATTAAGGAGCCACGTGTCAGTGGCTCAAGCCTGTAATGCTAGCTACTCCGGCAGCTGAGATCTGAGGATCACAGTTCAAAGCCAACCCGGTCAGGAAAGTCCTTGAGACTCTTATCACCAATAAACCAATAGGAAACCAGGCCAAGGCACCGGTAGCACATGCCTGTAATCCTACCTACTCAGGAGGCTGAGTTCTGAGGATCACGGTTCAAAGCCAGCCTGGGCAGGAAAGTCTGAGACTCTTATCTCCAATAAAAACCACTAAAAAACAGGAAGTGGCATTTTAGCTCTAGCGGTAGAGCGCTCGCCTTGAGCTGAAGAGCTGAGGGACAGCGCCCAGGCCCAGAGTTCAAGCTCCATGACCGATCAAAATAAAAAAGAAAAGAAAGAAAAAAAAGAAAACTGGAAGTGGCGCTGTGGCTCAAGCGGTAGAGTGCTGGCCTTGAGCTGAAGAGCTGAGGGACAGCGCCCAGGCCCAGAGTTCAGGCCCCACAACCGACAAATATGAATAAATAAATAAATAGTAAAACATTTGGTGAACTACACACCCTGTGATAGCTTTCCTAGACCCCTGGGGTGAGGCCCTGGCTGGGGGCGGGAGGAAGGGGGACACTTGCTACACTGCTCACATGGGCTTAAGTGCCTGCTCTGACTTGTCGCAGGCTCTGGTCTTCGCTGCAGACCCACTGCTGCTCTCAGAACAACTGTAACTTCTACGACAACAAAGACCCAGAATGTGTAACTAGTGTAAGTGTCTGCCCCCACTCTGTCAGCCCTGGACTGGAATCCTGAAGACACCCTCCTAGAGGAGTCCTTTTCCTCCCTCAGCACCATTATCCTTCGATCCGGTAACAACACAGCAATGCAGTGTTCTCCGGGAACACCCTAGGAGGAAACTGAGGCCAAGATTGTTTAAAAGTCACAGTGATAGGAAGCAATAGTGCTAGGATTGGGCTCAGATCTGGAAGATTCTTTCCACTGAGCCTGAGTGTCCTTCCCTGTGAAAGAATGGGAGAAGGCCGGGCGCTGGTGGCTCACGCCTGTAATCCTAGCTACTCAGGAGGCTGAGATCTGAGGATCGCGGTTCAAAGCCAGCCCGGGCAGGAGAGACCGTGAGACTCCTATCTCCAATAAACCACCAGAAAAACCGGAAGTGGCGCTGTAGCTCAAGTGGTAGAGCGCTCGCCTTGAGCTGAAGAGCTGAGGGACAGCGCCCAGGCCCAGAGTTCAAGCCCCACGACCGACAAAAAAAAAAAGAAAGAAAGAATGGGAGAAAGGTGTCCCAAGGAGGCTGAGGTGTGAGAGCACTGAGCCTTGCAGGGACTCCGACTTCAGTGGGTGAGGTGTGAGGTGTGGACCAGGGATCTGTGTGTGTGGGTGAGGTGTGGACCAGGGATCTGTGTGTAAAGCACGCTGGTGTGTCGTCACAGCTGCAGGAAGTGTCTCGCATCGTGAGCAGCTCTGGCCTCAACATCTACAATCTCTACGCCCCGTGCGCTGGGGGGGTGCCCAGCTCTTTTAGGTAAGTCCTGCTGTGTATCCCTTGGCTCCAACCCCAGCTGGGTGGAGACCCAGCTCCCAGCCCCTCATTTCACTTGTAGGTATGAGGCCGGCACACTCGTGGTCCAGGATTTGGGCAACCTCTTCACTCGCATGCCATTCAAGCGCCTGTGGCATCAGGTGTGTGCCATGGCCTGGGCTTCCTCTTCCTTGGAGCGGGGGTGAGGGCAGGTAGACAAGCCGGGCCCCTGACCCTGTGTCTGTCTGTGTCTACAGGCATTGCTGCAGCGGTCAGGGACCCGGGCACGCATGGATCCCCCCTGCACCAACACCACAGCCGCCTCCACCTACCTCAACAACCCCTATGTGCGCAAGGCCCTGCACATCCCCGAGCAACTGCCTCGCTGGGACATGTGCAAGTGAGCTTCAGTGGCCGCTGCGGCTCAGGGTGTGGCAGGCCCCTGGGGCCCATGGCATCCCCGGCATCCCCAGGGGGTTCTTAAGGTGGGGGAGGGACAGTATAGATACCAGAATATGAAAATTAACTGTAAGGTAGGACCTCTCTCTCTCTCTCTCTCTCTCTCTCTGGTTCTGGGGCTTGAACTCAGGTCCTAGGCACTGCCCCTTGGCTTTTTTGCTCAAGACTGGCCCTCTACCACTTGAGCCACAGCTCTACTTGGAACTTTTTGTTACTTACAGATGAGTCTCACAGACTTCCCTGCCCAGGTTGGCTTTAAACCAGGATCCCCAGATCCCAGCCTCCTGAGTTGCTAGGATTATAGGTGTGAGCCACTGACAACTGACAGAATCTTTTTTGTTGTTGTTGGGAGGGCTATAGCCAAAAAATGTTACAAGTTTCTAAATGAGGATCTGTGAATGCCAGAGATCCAGTTAAGTCCTAGAAAGGCAACTGGCTAAAGGGGGGAGATTTAAACTGTGGTCAGCCTCTGGGGCTAGGAGAGAAGGTCTGAGCTGTTGACTCTTTTTTTCCCTCCTCCTTTTGGGTCTGTGCACATGTTCCTGGCAGCTTGCTGGTGAATTTACAGTACCGCCGACTCTACCAAAGCATGAACTCCCAGTACCTGAAGCTGCTCAGCTCACAGGTGTGTGGGAACAGGGTCCATCAGCGTCTAGAGAGCCTTAGTAGCACAGAGGGGCTGGGGAAGAGGGGAATGACCCCCTTTAGAGCCTCCTCCCCTCCCCCAGCCTTCCCCCTTCCGGAATCAGGGATGCTGAAACTCCTAGAGGTCAAATTCTTTGCCCAAGATCTGTGGTTGGCAGGATTGAGATTAGAATGTGGATTTGTCTCTAGTCCATGCCACTTGGCTGTAGGAGGCCCAGGAATCCATGTCAGCTAAGGAACTTTTACAATGAGAAGAGCTAGTAGATTGTGTCATAAATAGGTGAATGGAAATCTAGGGTGGGAAAAGGCATTGTCCTAGGTCATGAAGGACCAAGAACAAGTCCTTTTACTAGGCATTGGGCTTCAGCTGCAGTTTTCCTGTCTGTGCTAGCCTATGTTAGCACTCAAGGGGGCTGAGGCAGGAGGATTGAGAGTTCCAGGGCAGCTTGGCCTTACAGAGCCAGACTCTCTCAAAAACATTTTAAAAAGGAGGGGGGAGCCTGGGGAATGTGGCTTAGTGGTAGAGTGCTTGCCTAGCATTCATGAAGCCCTGGGTTCGATTCCTCAGTTCCACATCAACAGAAAAAGCTGCAACTGGTGCTGTGAGTTTAGTAGAGCACTAGCCTTGAGCAAAAGGAGCTCAGGGACAGTGCACAGGCCCTGAGTTCAAGCCCTAGGACTGACAAAACAAAACATTAAAAAAGAAAAAGTAAAAGAACAAAACTGGGGATAATGGGGAAAAGTTTTAGTGTTCACTGGATAGATAATCAGTTGGAAAATGGGAGAATTTCCTGGCTCATGCTATTTAGCTGGGCCCCTTAGATTCTCTGAAAGATAGGGCTTGAAAACGGGGGCCAGGTCATCTCAGACATGTCATTTTCCTGCTTACCTTGCTCCAGAAATACCAAATCCTTTTATACAATGGAGATGTGGACATGGCCTGCAACTTCTTAGGGGATGAGTGGTTTGTGGATTCCCTTAACCAGAAGGTAAGACGGGACTGCGTGCCCGGGGGCAGGTGCACCTGGGAGTGGTTCTGGTTGGGAGGACAAACCTGGGCAGTAGTTCCTGGTCCCTGAGGCGAGGTCCTGTGGGCGGCTGTGAGCGGGGATGAGCATGCTGTTAGCTGATGTCTTTCCTGGTGGGGTAGATGGAGGTGCAGCGCCGGCCCTGGCTAGTGGACTATGGGGAGAGTGGGGAGCAGATTGCCGGCTTCGTGAAGGAATTCTCTCACATTACCTTTCTCACCCTCAAGGTAAGGGAGGGTGAGGGATAAGTGGGTCGGAAGGGAAGGGAAGGGAAGGGGGGGGAATCCACCCACCCTTACCATCTAAGTTCTTTTTATTCTAGATTAAGGGCAAGTTTCCTGGGGAGGGGGGAAGAATAAAGGGTCCGGTGGTGCAGGATCATAGAGGAAGAGGCCGGTGTGGGTTGGCATCTCATAAGCTTTGCTCCCCAGGGTGCTGGACACATGGTCCCCACTGACAAGCCCCGGGCTGCCTTCACCATGTTCTCCCGATTCCTGAACAAGGAGCCATACTGATAACCAAGGGACCAGTGGAAGCGCCCGCAATGCCTGATCCAGCCCCTCCAACCTCTCCTGCTAGGATGGCAATCCTCCTTATGCAAAATGCCCCTGTGGACCAGAGTGCTCTTCCGGAACTGCTCTCACTTCATTCAGATAGCCGCCTGGGGGCAAGTTAGCACTTTATTCCCAGGCACTGCCGCCCAGGAGGCCTGGCTCCTGCCCTGCTTACAGAATGCCCTTCTGGATACATTGACCCCCATCCCAGGACCCCATAAGAGCTGTCAAGAGAGCCCAGGGGAGGGGTGGACGGACTCTAGACTAACTGATGATGGAATTAAATTGGGTACAGCTTCAAACCTCATCTTCTCTGTGGCACTAGGGTTGGAGTGGGCACTATAGGCTCTAGGTGGGGAGATGGAGGGGTTGGGAGGAGTGGCTCCTCTAATGCCAGCTGCCAGAGTGGGGATCAAGAGCTCAGGCAGCTGCCGCGGAGGGTGGAGGGGCGCTGGAGGCCCCAGGGTCCTGGGTGTTAGCAGGCCGGTTCTTGTTGATCACTTCCCGCAGTCCTTTGGCAAAGTGGAGGTCAGCCCCAATGGTGAGGAAGCCCTGTATAGGGGGACAGACAGTCTCACTCACTCACTCATTCCGTCTTGAGACAGACAGAGCCCTTGGCCTTGGGCGGTCAGCTAGTGCAGGAGACAGCAGAAAGGCAGTTCCCATAGCTCCATAGCAAGGATGTTAGGTGGAGGCTACAGAAGCCACCTGTGCTTCATGTGGCACTCAGGAGGCAGACCCGGCAGTTAAGACATGACAGCTTAGTTGGGGAGGGATGGAGAAGTGTTCCTAGGAGAAGGCACCCCTGGGAAAAGGCTGAAGGAGTCTGGTGTAAGATTAAAGTATGGGGAAGCATAGTTCAAGGGGTAGAGTGCTTGATGCAAATGTAAAGCCCAGGGTTCAGACTTCAGTACCACCAAAAAGAAGCTGGAGGGGGCATTGGTGAGTAGGTCAGAGATGGGGGCCGCAGAAGGTTCTTGGGGAACAAGGCACTGGTGGCTCAGACCTGTGATCCTAGCTATTCAAGTGGCTGACATACGAGTATCAGGATTCAAAGCCAGTCCCAGCAGAAGAGTACCTTCAATTAACCAACAATAAACCTAGAAGTGGAGCTGTGGCTCAAGAGGTAGAGTACCAGCCGAAGCACTCCGCGTGTGTATCACACACATGAGAACCCTCTAGAGAGCTATTGGGAGAGAAACCCCTGCCTCCCTCCCCTTCCCCCTCCCCCACACTTCCAGCCTTGATTCCACTCACTGCGTGATTTGTCACCACCTCCCGTACGAAATCAATGCCATCTGGTAGAGGAATCTGCACCCCACGCCAGATCCGCTCTGCGGGTGGGAGGGGCTGGCTCAGTCTGGCGCCCCATGATCACCCTCTGTCCCCCTCCCTGCTCACACAGCCCTACCATTGATCATGGGCATCACCCCGATCTGCAGCAGGGTCTTCAGAGGGGCCTGCAGTGGGATCAGCTGCAAGGGAAGAGGGGCACACAGGGCAGCACATGGGCGAGGCTGGCCTACATGAGGCTTGCCACCCACACAGACTGGCCCGGCCCCAATCCCACCATGCTCAACTTACAGCCAGCGACTCCAGCGCAGACTGGTTCGAGTAGATTTGGAACCTGTGGAAGAGAAACAGCTTATGGCTGGAGGCCCTACCTAGACCAACTCACCAGAGGTCCCAGGTTTCTGTACCATAGCACCCGCCTGTGCACCTCCTATGATATGCACATCCTTGAGCCAGTCAGTCTCCCCTCAGGTGTCCTGATCAAATCATCTTTTTGTTTTTTGATTCAGTACTTTTCTATATGCCCAGCTGCCAGCTGCCAGCTCTGAAGGTGTGTATTTAACACAGCTCACAATACTGTCAGAGTCTAAGGTCCGTTGTAAAGTT